>NC_052625.1:174515243-175140243 GCF_016161935.1 Mauremys reevesii | reverse complement strand
AGGTTCTAACCTCATGACCAAATCTTAACTGAACTAGAGAAAAGCTTTATTAATTATTCCATAATATAAGGGTGCATAATAGAAGACTGAGCTTCAGTTATGAGACCAGACATATCTTCTGCACTAATGTATTGAAAACATACTCTGTGGAAAAACGTTTCAAATGAGGCACTTACTCTACATACTGCTGTATAAGTGCTAACTGTGTAATTAAGATAGTGTTAGGTGATCCCTGATGCTCCTTTTTAAACATAAAAGCATGGATTATAAAGTAAATTGCCCCCTTTAAAAAAAAACCCTCAAGTGAGTACTGTTTGACATTCTCACCTTTTCATCTACAAAGTTCACCACTATGGATCTGCATACAGGAGAGAATTAAAGCTCTACCTCAGCACAACCCCAAGCACTGGGTAATGGTGGAAATCCAGTTCTAGATCCAAATCTAAATTTTGTGTATTGGGCCCATCTATAACGTTAACACTGATCATTGCACATGGGACACACATTAAAAGTTACTTCAGTAAAGACACATATCCATGGGCCAGATCCATAAATCAGCATAGCCCCATTAACTCCAATGGCAATTGAATCAAGCATTGACTACTGCAACTGAGATCCTGGATCCATGTTTGTAATGTAAAATAATCCTTATTTTGCACATTATAAACATGCCTGAGCTGCAAAAGGAAGAGTGGGCAATTCTCTAAGGAGGGTTCAAATGGATTGTAGTCAGAGTTGCTGTCAAGACAAATTTTATGCTTCAATGAACATGTGCAGCTTTCAGCGAAGCAAAAGGGATCCTCACACTCAAATCCAGTGGCAGAATTTGATCTTTCAGCCCCACCAAAACATGGCCTCATCCTGCCGTCCTTACTCAGGCAAAGCTGGTTTATGTTGCAGGAACAAAATAAAAACTCATACTTTGAGGCAATTTTTTTTAGCCTTTCTTTTTTTTTTAGCCTTTACCGCCTTTGAGTTTTTTGCATAATGATCATGAGAGAGTTTTGTATTTGGTAAAATGCTGGCCTAAATTATCTTCTTCCTAACACCCATGTAAACTCCTCTATAATCAGAGGAAGGGCAGAATTAAGTTCAGTTAATTCAAGTAATTTTGATTGCAGCTTCCTTGTGTAAATTATGTGTGAACATGAGATATGCGGGGCATATGTTAGAGCAATGCTCATGGCCCAAAGTGTCTTAGCTTCTGGAAATAAAAACAAAGGGCCTGCTTCTCCACTCACACAGGTGTAAATTAACAGTAACTCCAGTGAATTTAGGGGCGTTATAATAGTGTAAAACCAGAAGAGAAGTAGACATAATGAACTTAATTCTCTTCTCACGTTTACTAGCTTTACGCCAATGTAACCTTATTGACTTCAGTGGAATTACTTTTGATTTGCATCCATGTGAGTGAGAGGAGAAACAAGACTATTGTATCTAAAAAGTAATAGTAAACAGTGGACCATTTTTAAAAGGCCATGAAAAAGGTACAGCATGCAGGAAAATTGCTTCATTTGCTTATTCATTTGCACCTCTGGAATGGTATTTTACTAATGCAACACATTCATGCAACTTACCTTTTCAAACTTAATGGTAGAAACGTGACACACCTGACTGAAAAGGTATTCACATTTCCATTTGAAATATTGCACGGAGTGGTTACAGCTTACTAATTTGAGTTTGTGTGTTCATTATATTGAAGCATACAGGCAGGCACAGAGGTTTAATGTATTTTTTAGGTTTTCTTCACACTGAGAGTAGCATCAGAATAATGCATTACAAAGAGAAAAGGCTGCATTTCTCTATGCTCACCCTCAAACTTCAAACTGAATATACAATATCAAATAGGTCCATTTTGCAAAGGCTTCTCCCCCACAGATTTCCATTCTGACTAATTTAAATTTTTAAAAATCATTACTATAGTCCTCTAGCACACATAAGAGGAACTGAAATAGAACTGTCCACTGAAGTGCATTTTGCTTTTTAATCATTAATTTTATTTTATTTTATATTTTATATTCAATTTTCTAGCTCATGAAAATCTAAAAACATCACTGTGTACCACATTTTCAAACATGGCCTCTTTGAGTTCACAATCATTTGTGTGTGCACTTCTTGTGCACTATTTTTCTGCATACTAGCATTCCCACGGATCAAGCAAATTTGCTTTCTCAAATCTAATACAAATCAGTTTTGTATGTATAAATTCTATTATGTGTATATGCAATTAATGGTGCACAGAAACCATGTATGTAAGTGACTTGCATGTTCAATGTGATAAACACTGCAAATGGAGAGACCTTTGACAATGTGACTTTATTGATTTGTAGGACTTTATATGCTATGATCACTTTACTGAGGGTTTGTCTCCACTACTGGTGGGATTGACGCTGTGGCGATCGATCCACTGGGGGTCGATTTAGCAGGTCTAGTGAAGACCTACTAAATCAACCGCCGATTGCTCTCCTGTCGACTATGGTCCGAAATAAGAAGAGTAAGAGGCGTTGACGGGAGAATTTCTCCTGTCGACCCAGCGCGGTGTGGACCCCACAGTAAATAGATCTAAGCTACATTGACTTGAGTTCTGCTACTAATGTAACTCAAATTGCGTAGCTTAGATCGACTTTTCCCCGTAGTGCATACCTGCCCTAAGTGAGACACTTTTTTTTTTGAGTCTTTCATCTCAAAATATATTTTCTAACATATGAAATAATAACCAGATAATTAGGCAAAACAATTTAAAATATGAACTGGCATAAGATAGAAAAGTGCAAGTAAAAGAATATTATTGGCATCAAAGTTTACTGATGCTATTAGTTTCTCCCTGTGAGTCATACTGTGCTAGCCTTATTTATATTAAGAGCACCTTACTTCTTGATCACTAGGACTGAAACTAATGGGATTAAGAGGAGGCAGAAGACCTGTGTTCTACCATTCGCCACCTGGCTAAACTTGGGTAAGTCAGTTTGTCTCCCTGTGCCTTAGTTTTCCTTGCTGGTCTTCTTTGTAATGTGCTTTAAGATCCACTGATAGAAAGAGTATATGAATTCTTATGAAGTAAAGTATTGTTCCATTTAAGCAAGGATATCATAATCTGTCACTAAAATAGTATATTTCATTTTAATGATTATCTACTTCAGTGGTTCCCAAACTTGTTCTGCCGCTTGTGCAGGGAAAGCCCCTGGTGGGCCAGGCCGGTTTGTTTACCTGCCGCGTCCTCAGGTTCAGCCGATCGCGGCTCCCAGTGGCTGCGGTTCGCTGGTCCAGCCCAATGGGAGCTGCTGGAAGTGGCGGCCAGTACGTCCCTTGGCCCGTGCCACTTCCAGCAGCTCCCATTGGCCTGGACCAGTGAACCGCGGCCACTGGGAGCCGCAATCGGCTGAACCTGTGGACGCGGCAGGTAAACAAACTGGCCTGGCCCACCAGGGGCTTTCCCTGAACAAGCAGCGGAACAAGTTTGGGAACCATTGATCTACTTGAAAAATATCATGGTGTTTTGACTTAGATTGTACATATTATTTAATTCAGATTATAAATTCTTTGGGGGCAGAGGTTGTTCTTTTATGCATTGTTTGTCTGGCATCTGGAATAATGGGCCATCCATCCTGATGGATGGGGTTGGGTGACTCTGGGTGTTACTAGACTACAAATAATAATTTTTAAAAGAATTTAAATAATCACCTCTTTGAGAATTTAAAAGCACTTGATCTTTGATTTTTCAAAAACTAATTATAAATATGTCCTTAGTTTTGACCATAGAATGGAAAAAAAAATTATGGGAAAAGCTATCCTAAATCAGAGCTGTTTGCTTACCTTCAGTGTGATTCTAATTAGACATGTCATCCTGGCATCTCAGTGGGTCCAGTACTTCCACCAGAGCTGTGGTCTGATGAAACAGGCCTGAGAAAACAACATTTGGTCATTAAACAATTTATAGAGGTTATAATTTCCACTGGGCAAGTCTGCACAGTGTCCTTGGAAAACTCTGTTTTTTCTGCCAGCTGTAACCAAATGCGCATGAATTAGGAACAGGCTGCCAGGTGGCGAAGGACATGATTTTTACAAAAAGAGAGCTTGTACTGTGCAGAAAAGTATTTGGCACTCGATGCTGTAGCAAAATGTGATTTTGAAATTTTATTACAGAATGCAGAATAAAATAACTAAATGCTATAAGCACGGGAAAGCAAAATAATGAAAGTTAAGAAATAAAATTGAATAAGGGATTTACCACATGTTAAGCACTTTGTAAATAACCTTTGAGATTTTATTGCTTAAAATGGGATAAAAACCCTGTTAATCTGGTACCTGTGTGTGCCTAGATTTATATCCAGAAAACATTATCCCTCCACCCACAGTGTATTCACCCACTTGCATATACTGAACACTTTACTATTGTAATCTCTATTGTAATGGTCCATCCCTGCGACTGTTCCACAGGACATGTCTGATACATCCCGTGGCAGTGGAGCCTGGATCTTTAGCTGAAGCAGCAGAGCCATATGCTTTTGGCCCTGGTTCAATCCATACAGTGTAGGCTAAGATAGTGGCCATCAACAGGGGAGCACTTGTGAGGGGCTTGCAGGGGCTATAGCCACCCCCAAATTTGCCTTAGCCCCTCTGTAGCCACCTCTCCCAGCACAAAGGTCTAATGTTACTTCTCCACTGCTTCTGGAGGCTGCGCTGCCTTCTGAGCTGGGCTTCCGGCCAGCAGCTGCCACTCTCCAGCCGCCCAGCTCTTAAGGCAGCGACACCACTGGCAGCAGCGCAGACGTAAGTGCATGAAAATGGAAAGAAGTGTCAGAATATCTGTTTAATTGAAGAGCCATTTTCCATCAAAAAGTTTTGATGGAGAATTTTCAAGAAGCTCTAACAAATGGTCATACCAGAATCAGTAATTTTTCTGGACTATGCAGGGAAGTAGATATACAGATACCAGTAGACAGAATTAGCATCTGATGCATTCTAAAAGGTGATGGCATTATTTAAAACAGGAAAATGGAAAGAGGCCAGGGCGAGTGGAGCGAAGTTTGGTGGTTTCACACACACAAAAAAGTTCTGCACAGAAGATACGCGATGCTCAATTGTCTATTCTGACAAAAATCTAATGATTACATTACAGTAAGTAAGCATTTCAGAGTTACTGTGTGCATTATGAAATGATTGTGAATAGTGATTTTCAGCAGAAAGTACATGCACTGCTGCTTTTTGTATCCATTATCATATGCTACATTACAGGCAGGGAATTAAAAGAATGGGGTTTTTATATCACGGTCACTGAACCAGGAGCATTGTTCAACTGCTCATGTAAATCCCCAAATGGGGAAGAGTTAATGCGATTAGCACAAACTTCTACTTGAAATATAGCAAATGAATGTTAGCCAGAGGCCAGTAGCTACTGTGTTAGTGAAAACGCTCATTCTCAATAGAAAATATGTTAAAGTGTGTGGGTAAAATTTTCAGAAGAACCTAAACAACTGAAAATTTTACTCTATAGCCACAAGGTGATTACCTGTAGGTAAGAATGATATTTATAGTGCAGTCATTGAGGCTTCACAAGAGATGCCACAGAGTCGCAAGATGTTACAGTGCATTCCTGCACCTTTACTGCCACATACCATGCGGTGTTGGAGCACAGGTCTGTGATCTAAGATCAGTCCAAGATACTTAACTGGCAAATGATTCTCATTTGACAGGCAGCCAGAGAACATCAACAAAAGTTGCTTGTCTGTTAAAGCTGGGGTTCTCAAACTTTTCCACAGTGTAAACCAACATTACCTCTAATTTTCCACCCTGTGTGCAGACTCAAAAGCTGACAGCGCATGAGTTTAAATTTGTGTGCAGCTACTTGTCAGCGTGGTGGGTGGATGTGGGGAACGTACATGAAGCAGTGCCAGGTATATGCATATGTATATCATATATCAAAGGCTGATTTGGGACACAACCAGTAAAAAACTAAAGGATAGTAGCATAATTAATGCAAATCAGCTTGGCTTAATGCAAAATAGGTCTGGTCAAAAAAACTTGATATTACTTTTTTGGTGAGATCAGAAATTTAGTTGACAAAAGGTAACTGTTTGCATAATATATATATATAAATTTTGGTAAAGCGTTTGACTTAGTATTGCATGACGTTCTGATTTAAACAAATAAAATTTAATAAATCAGAGTATAATTGAAAATACTGAATATATTATAATCATATTAAATGGATTCAAAACTGGCTAACTGAAAGATCTTAAAAAGTAACTGGAAAACCTCATCCCATAGGGGCATCTCTAATGCTCTGTTCTTGGCCCAATGTAATTAAATATCTTAATCAAAGATCTAGAAGAAAATATAAAATCTTTGATGGTAAAATTTGTAGATGATAAAAAATAGGTGGAGTGGTAAGCGATGATGGAAACAGCATCACAGAGTGATCTGAATTGCATGGTAAGATTGGCTTACTTGAACAACATGTGTTTTATTATAGCTGAATGCAAACTTATCCATCTAAGTCTGACTTATTGACAGTGAGACTGAATTTTAAAAAGCAGTGACTCAGAAAAAGGACTTGGTGATCATGTTAGCTAGTCAATTGAGCATGAGTTCCTAATGGGCTATTGTGGCTAAAACAACAAATGAGATCCTTAGATCAGTGGTTCCTAAACTTGTTCCGCCACTTGTGCAGGGAAAACCCCTAGCAGGCTGGGCCGGTTTGTTTACCTGCTGCGTCCGCAGGTTCGGCCAATCGCAGCTCCCAGTGGCCGCAGTTCTCTGGTCCAGGCCAATGGGAGCTGCTGGAAGTGCTGCGGGCCGAGGGACGTACTGGTTGCTGCTTCCAGAAGCTCCCATTGGCCTGCGGCAGTGAACCACGGCCAGTGGGAGCCGTAATCGGCCAAACCCTGCAGACGCGGCAGGTAAACAAACCGGCCCAGCCCGCCAGGGGCTTTCCCTGCACAAGCGTCGGAACAAGTTTGGGAACCACTGCCGTAGATGTATTAGCAGGGAAATATGAAGTAGAAGTAGGGAGATGTTATTACCACTACATCTGTTACTAGTGAGACCATTACTGGAATTCTGTGTCCTGTTGGTTTACCCAAGAGAAGATTAAGAGGTGACTGAGATCTATAAATATGTGTATGGAGAGAAGATTTCTAATAGCGGAGAGCTCTTTAATCTAGCAGCCAAAAAGTCATAACATCCAATGGTTAGAAGCTTAAGCTAAATTCAGACTAGAAAGAAGGTGCAGACTTTTAACCAGGAGGTAATTAACCACTGGAACAACTTGCCCAGGGATGTGGTGGATTCTCCATCACTTTAAGTCTTTAAATCAAGACTGGATGTCTTTCTAAAAAATAAGCTTTAAGACCATAACCCGAAGTTATGGACTTGCTGCAGGAAGCTTTTCGTGAAATTCTATCATTAGTGACAAAGAGTCCTGTGGCACCTTGTAGACTAACAGACATATTGGAGCATAAGCTTTAGACTAAGGCATAAGCCAGACTAACACAGCTACTCCTAGGATACTCTATCATTAGTGTTATGCAGGAGATCAGTCCAGACATCATAATGATCCCTTTTGGCCTCAAAACTTGTGAAAATATAAACCACATACAAAAGAGCTTCAGAGGTAGTCTGCTTTTGAATGTAGAAGCATAGGTGGTGGGTGGCTAGGGCTAGAAAGGGTTCAAAGTTCCCTGCCAATCTTTCTCTGCATTGTCATTTTCTGAGCCACCCTACCACCTGTGCACATGCCCAGCTTGGCAGGAAAAGCCCCTGTGTCTAGCAGCTCTAGGCACAGGAAGGTGGCAGGGTGGGGCATTGTGGAGGGAGGGCCCCTCCTGCGCACTGGATTCCCAGCAAGTGAAGCTAGGTTCCTCAGTCTTGGGAGGAGGCACTGTCTCCTGGCACCTGAGCAGTGCTTCCTGGGAAGGTTGAAGTTTAAAAAATGCCAGCTAGGGGAGGATCCAACAGGCAGGGAAGCTTGGGTGACATCTCTGGGGGAAGAAGAGCTATGGTGTCTGGGAAATCCCAGGATGTGAGTGGGAGAGACCTGTCCTAGGGGAAATTTCAAGAGGAGGAGGAGGAGATGGGGCTGACATGGAAATTAGAGTCTCTCTGATGGGGACTGGGATTAGGTTTTCTGGGACAGGGCCAAGGTCCTGGGGGAGGGGAGAGATCCTGAGGGTTGGAGGGAAGGTGAGTCCTAGTGGAAGGTGGGATCCTGAGGTGATGGTGGGGAGGTGGAAGGGGAGTCCCTGGGGAGGAGAATGACCCTGAGGTTATTGTGGTGATGGGAGGAGAGTCCCAGGGGAAGGGGGAGATCCTGAAGCCCCATGTCCAGCAGCTTCAGGAAGGGGGAAGAGCATTGTGGGGGAGAGGGCCTCACCTGCACACAAGTCAAGTGACACTATTGTGGGCGCCTCTGAATCTGCAAGTGAGAGAGCCAATGAGTTGGAGTGGGGAGCCAGGCCCAGGCCCCAGGCCAGGAGCTGCCACTGTGGGGTGAGTGCAGGGCAGGCTCAGCCCTCCCCAACCACCAGAATATTTTCACCAGCCAGTTGTATTTACTCCAGTGATGGAATCTCACACTTGTACACACACACACACACACACACAGGAAGGAAATAGGGGAATACATTATGTGAGTAAAAGTAATCTTCCTTAAAAAAATAAAAGATATTAAAAATGTAAAAGCTTACATGAGATTTACTTTGATCTCTCCGTGATGAATATAGTACCCTCATTAATATTTATACAAACAATTCATGTATTGTTATTTGTTGTTTGACAGATGTTATCACAGTGAAACTAGTAGGAAAGAAATAAACAAAGTGATCCTTTGTTATAATGTGTGCAAACATGCTGTATAAATAGATGTTTTAGTGTCTATATAAAACAGAAGCCCATATCTCTTGGCAAATGAGCCACCACAATACCTGAACAGCCACATAAGACAATGTTGTACATGAGATTCTGCTCTCTCACCTGAGAGGTGGGTCAGGGCGGCCAGGGTAATCTGCTAAAATAGTTTTCAACCTATGTGGAGGGACATGCCCACTGAGTAATGATGGGAAACCACCTCTCACTAGACCCATCTTTTCAGCATCTATGTGCAACCAAATACATAAGCTTTCCAGACAACATTGACGTAAGTGCCAGCAAGATGCAGGTGGCAAACAGCTCTACTTATTCTTCACCACATACAACTATACCACTACCACAAAGATGGCCCATTGCTTGGATGAAATTAACTCATAGAGGAAGAGCAGCTGGCTGAATGTGAACAAGAAAGAGATGATGTTGGTGGGCAAAGAAAAGCACTTTAAAGAGTTTGCAGTCTGCTTTGATTGAAGATACACACTCACAGTCGGTCAATTCAGTTTCTAGTTTAGGCATACTCTTGGATTCTTCGCTGATGTTAAGCTATCACATAACAACTTGCATTAGTAACACTTTCCACCATCTCTGGTTGGCTAGGAAACTCCATCCCACCCTGGCAAATGATGACCTGGCCTTAATTATTCATGCCTTTGTCACCTCTCAAATGGACTACAGTGATGTGATATACCTGAGCACAAAGACATCAGCACTAGGAAACTCCAACTAGTATAGAATACTGTAGTGCATCTCCTCAGCTACTGCGAGCACATCACACCTGTTCTCCACTCTCTACACCAGCTTCCCACAGAATTTAAAATCAAGTTCAAGGGCTTGGTCCTGATCTTCAAGGCACTCAATGGCTTGGGCCCTAGATACCTAAAAGACCACCTAAAGCTCCAGGATGAAGATTGTGGTCAACAACTCCACTTTCTTGGGGACCAGTTCAAGAATGTGAAATGAACTCCCCAGGAACTAGGGACTATCACAAACCTCACCATTTCTGCTCTAGGTTCAGGGTACATTTCTTTGACCTTACCTTCTCTAACACAAAGAAATAGAAAGATGTATATTTAAAAAAAATCCTCACCAAAACAAGACATGCCATTGTACACGCTTCTCCCCCTGGGGAGGGAATGAGAAAACAAACCAACACTTGACAGATATGTAGTCACATTGCTTAATGCAACTAAAAGGCATTCAAATACTATGATGTAAGGATGGTATTAGCACCTACATAGACAGTCAGACCACTCCCAAGTGACCATCCAAGCATGAGCAAATTCCAATAACATCAACCTGACAATGAATACTGGAACACTGGTCAAAACTGATGACTTCGGTGTTAAAGCCCTAGTAAACAGTTGAACAATGACTACTGTGGATACTGCAGGACCTAGCTTTTACTCCCCAGTCATAGCAAACCAGCTGGCAGTGCAACTTACACAACACATTAGTCTGAAAGTCTCATGGAAGGGTGTGTGGACCATTGATGATACATGCAGCACTTACTTTTGTTTTGCTGAGAGCTAGATGGTCACATGGCTCCTTATTTCTAGTTGCTAAATTCCATTAACCTAATTAAATACTTTAATTGCTGTAGTTGACACACAGATGCTTATTCCATTGCCAATGAAAGGAGTTGGTCTATGCAACTCTGAATGGGAGGCTGGTTGGTCCACAAGACAAGTTCTTTATTAAAATGTGGTCCACTCTGGAGTTCCTTGGAGGCCATACACTCAGGAGCTGCTGTTAACTCAGCAGAATTAATCAGAAGTAAGAGATGCATAAAGACCGCATTGTCACCACCCACTAATCAGTAACTCATCATCTCACTATCAATAAACAGATTCATAATTTATAAACCCAGAAGGAACTACCATGATCATCTAGTGTGAACTCCTGCATACACAGGCCATGTTTTACCAAGTGATTCTTACAGTGAGAGAGAGAGAGAGAGAGAGAGAGAGAGAGCATATATTTTAGAAAGGTAGCCAATCTGTGTTTAAAGGCTTAATTACCCTCACTGTTGAAAAGTTGTACCTTATTTTAGACTGAATTTGTCTAGCTTCAGTTTCCAGCCATGGATCTTGTTATGCCTTTGTCTGTTAGATGAGAGAGTCCTCTACTATCAGAAATCTTCTCCCCATGTAGGAATTTATAGACCATCATCAAGTCACCTTTTAAACTTCTCTTGGAAAATCCATGTAGGTTGAGATTCATTAGTCTCTGACTGTGAGGCTGAGTGGCAGAGATCCCATGTAGGGGCAGCTTTCTAGCTCCCTCAATGCAGTGGCTGAAGCCTCTTCAGCAGCCCTCCACCAGGCATCATGGAAGAGGGAAAGCAAAGCATGTTTGAGGTGAGATCAATGGGCTGTATACAATCTGAATTTATCACACCTACAGCCAACGTTAGAAGGAAACAGCCAGGCATCGATGTTGCCAACTGTTGCAATTTTATCTTAAGACTCATGATAACAGGAGTTGTTCTTAAAGCACTAGCTACTGGAGACGTGATTCCATGAGAATCTCAAATTTCATTTTTTTAAAAGTTAAATTTCTAGCCCCCATGGCTTCAGAGAAAATCTTGAAAACCTGACTTATGGGAACCCAAAAAGGCTGAAAAACCTGAAGGCAAAATAATCAAAAATTTATTTCATAATTTTGTGGGGGATTAGACTCATGATTTTTAAGCATTTCAAGTAACAAATACTTAAACAAGCATGGTACTCTCTCAACAAACCACTGACAGAGGGCAAAGGGAGCAATACATTTTCGATATATATTTAAAAAAAAATTTCAACTCTATTGTGTTTGCTTTCCCCAAATATTCTAGTAAATGATTTCCTAGCAGAAGAATTCAGCTAAACAACCCATTTAAACCCTAATATCAAGGAATATTAATGAACAAAGAGTTTCAAATTGTAGAGGATTTGCCTTGGGAAACTGATTCAAAAAGTTACACTCAAGATAAAGATGGAAGGTCCTAAGCACAGGTTTGTGCTGAAGAGTCTAAGCACTTAGTTGCTATGGTGATAGTGCCGTATATAACCCTAAGAAAGAAAGAGATTCTGCTGTGCTTTAGCTGACTTTCTTTTATTTGAGCTTTGCTCCAGCCTTCAGGCCAATGATTGTTTCCATCACTTTTTAATACAGCTAAGGATATTTCTGCAATATGTAATTATAACAAACACCTCCTATTTTCTGTTTACATTATAAGCACGATGTTACAACTATGATATGCCTGGGAAAGGGAAGTTGTTGAATTACTTCATGCTAGCACAATAATATTCAGGAGTGAAACTTGAAATTAAATATCTCCCTAGTCTCTTGCATATGGAAAAAATATAATCAAACTTCTCCAGACTTGACCTTGCACACCAGAATTAACTGATTAGCTCTACTTTCTTAGGAAAGACGGGGGAAAGGATGCAATGTTGCCGACAGCTACTTCATTGGTATTGTCAGAGCTGTGCTAAAAAAGATGCTTTTGTATGCAGTAATTACAATAACTGTCACTTCACTAAACACATGGAAAGTTAAATTATGACCAAACAAGCTGCAGTTCAACACTGGTTATTCCATAGATGTGAGTAAGCCTGCTGTCATTTAGATAAAAATAAGGGAACCTGAAAGATTTGACTAATCATCATAAACTACATTTTTTCTCCCCTGACAGCTAGTTCTTATTTCAGTGTTTAGTTGTGTATCTATTTCTTTTTTTTACCTCACACACAGAAGACTATGCCCAGAACTACACTTCAGATTTTTATGTAGAGTTGGTTGAATTTGTTTGAAATGTCAGTGGAAAATGGAAAGAAAGAAAAAAAGTAGTCAGCAGATGCTTTTCTATTTTTCAACAGCTCTGTAGCTGATCAAATGATTTTTAAAAAAAATAAAATTTCAAAAAAAAAATGGAGGAGGGGAGAACTGGGAAAAAAGTCTTTCCATTTTTACCCCAGTTCTACTTTCATGACAGACTTTTTTTTTATTCCAGATTTCATTTTAAAATGCTAAATATTCATATGAAATTACAGTCTGCAAACACTTGGCCAGATCTTCACCTTTACTCCTGAGGGAATTCTGCGCCAATTTTTTTTTAAATTATGCATAAAATATTTTAAAATTCTGCAACTTTTATTTGTCAATAAATAAATGTGGTTCCAGCATGGCAGTGAGGAGCACAGGCCAGTGGCTGCATTGAGGTGGGAGATCACCCTGAAGCCCCCACCTCCCCTGATATAGGGACTTGTCATTGAAGCTGGGGCTCCAGGCGTGCTGGGGCCTGGAGCCACCCCTGCTCCCCATGATTTCCCTAACCCCTTTTCTTCTCCAGCTGTCTACTCTCACATCCACATTCCCCTCCCCCTGCTCTATTCCACCCCCTTCCTTCCCCACTGCCTCTTCCCCACAGCCTCTCACCCCTCTTCCTTCATTTTCCCCAACCCCCCTCACCCAGCCCCACCACAGGCACTCACTGTTGCACAGAAAACAGGAAGGCTCCCAGCACACAGAATGGGAGCATGACTGGCACTAGGACCCAGGAGTGGTGTTCAGCTGCAGAGTCATCTGACTGTGGAGCGGAGAGGTGGCCTCCTTCATCTGTGCAGCTCTGTGCTTGCAGAAATGAGGCGGGTATTGGCACATAACCCTGTGTGCCCGCCATGCCTTGCCTCTGTTTGGAGGGGGACAATTCACCCCCAGAACTTCACCCATAGTAGTGGTGGGGGAGGGTCATTTTCTGCAGGTCTGCAGTCATGCAGAATCCCCACAGGAGTACACCTTGTGTAAAATGGTGTAGCCCCGCAGACTTTAATGGAGCTACATCCTTTTATAACAGCTGATGCAGCACAAAAAAGAATATAAAACAGCCCACACATGAGCTATTTTGTAAATATCACCTATTGGTAGTTGTGACACTGTAACCCATATTCTTCATAGTGATATTATTATGATATAATTATGACAGTTATATATTTTATGCAAGATAGGTTGTGTGAGATATCATTGAAAAGGTTATGGTTTGCTGAATATGATTACCCTATTTTTATTCATGTATCATTTTTGTATCCAAATTTATCATTTTTTTATCCAAATTTATGAATATTGACTATGTTTTTGTATTTCAAAATGTAGTTACATCTGGGCACTACCCACTAGGCAAAATGTGCTCAGTCTAGATGGCTGGCTGGGAAGGGCCCATTCAGGTTAATGAGCCATTAGGAAGAAACAATAGGCCTTAGGAGAAGCTTATCTCTCACCTAGAGAGCCTTCCTGAGGATGCTACAGACAGCCTCTGAGGGTACGTCCATACTACCCGCCAGATCGGTGGGTAGCAATCGACTTCTCGGAGTTCGATATATCGCGTCTCATCTAGACACGATATATCGAACTCCGAACGCGCTCCCGTCGACTCCGGAACTCCACCACCGCGAACGGCGGAGGCGGAGTTGACGGGGGAGCCGCGGACTTCGATCCCACGCCGTGAGGATGGGTAAGTAGTTCCAACTAAGGTAGTTCGACTTCAGCTACGCTATTCACGTAGCTGAAGTTGCGTACCTTAGTTCGACACCCCCCCCGCCCCAGTGTAGACCAGGCCTGAGTAATGGCTGCTGTGACACTACAGGGACATGTGACCAGATCACCTGGTGCCTGACTCCATCTTGGGATGTCAGTATTTTTCCACCAGCTGGCATGGGAACCAACCTTTGAAACAAAGGTTCCCCCCATGCAAAAGCTATACAAGGCAGGGGAGTGACATCATCTTGGTTCTTCACTGGCTCCCCACCCAGGAAGACTCATGGAAACACCTGAGGAACAAAGACTGAACTGGGGGAAGTGCTGGGCCCAGGCTAAAGGGATTTTTAGCCTGTGAATGGAAGGCGTGGGGATTCCAAGCTGTAAGCAAGTGCAGCTTGCCCCTTAAGAATCTGCAGCCTGCTGATATCATCACTTAAGGTGAGGATCTGCTATTTATATCCAATGTATTTGGTATATTAAACTTAGTTTGTGTTTTTTATTTATTTGCTAGGTAATCTGCTTTGCTCTGTTTGCTATCCCTTATCATCGCTTAAAATCTATCTTTTGTAGCTAATGAATTTGTTTTTGCTTTATCTAAAACCAGTGTGTGGGAATCATCCCTCAGGGAGGAAAGCTGTTGCACATTCCTCTCCACATTGAAGGAGGGGGCAATTTTATGAGCTTACGCTATACAGTTCCCTGTGCAGCGCAAGATGGTTTAATTTTGGGTTTATACTCCAGAGGATGTGCATGCCTTAAGAACTGGGAGTTGCCCTAGCTGAAGCCTTCCCATGTACGAGCTGATTAAAAAGCCTGCCTGCATGTACTGCAGGTGGGTGTGTCCCTACCTGTATGTATGTATGTTGGTGAAAGAGCAGGCTGAAGGCTGGAGGGCTTGACAGACTATCACAGCAGTATGGTGTAAAAAGGAGCCTTAGTGGTACCCCAGTTCCAGGTGGCACCCCAGAGGGAACCCATCACAGTAGTAATCTTCACCATATGTAGCACCTTATTCCACAAGGTAGTACCACTGACTTATACCAGACTACTAAATAAGCATGGTATTACAAAACAAAATATTTAGGGCCAAGTCTGGCCCTAAATAATTATCATGGATGGTGTCAAATTGACCCAGTGATCATTTCAGTTCATCTCAGTAGCCTTTTTCCTGAATTAAATTTCTGTCCCCTGGTAAAAACAACAGAATGTGTCATAGTGGAAAAGAACACAGATAAACGAGTCCAAAGATGGTTCTTTGTCTGCCCCTCCTCCTTCAACTCACATTAGTATTGAGCCTGGAGATCTGAATTCAAATTAGAGGGTGGAACTCATTGCCACAGGATGGTGTTGAAGCATAGAATTTAGCAGGGTTTAAAGAGGAATTTAAAGAGCAATATAGATAACAAGAATATTCAGAGTTATAATAGCCAGAATTATAATAGTTAATACTAACACAAAATCTGGAAGGAATAGAAAACCTCATGATTTAGGATTTAAGACAAGTTTTAAGTATATAGGAATTAAGATTAAACCTTCACAGGGGGCAGATTTATCCCACACCTTCCTACTGTAGAGTTTTTTCTCCTTTGAAGCCTCTGGTGTTGGCCACTGTAAGACAAGATATTGCACCAAATGGAAAATGGGTTTGAATCAGTGTGGCAATTCCAAAGTTCCATTTGTGTTCCCTGTTTCCAGGATTAGGGCTAACTGTAATTTAAAGAAAAAAGTTGTTCTTTAAATTGAAACACAAGAAGGTTAAAAAATTAATTCATCGGTGATATTTTGTGTGATATTTTGATTCTTATTTGAGGTCATATATGGATCTCTGTCTGTCTTTATTCTCTCAGTACAATGAGTCACCACTTCAGGTCACTCCATGGAGAAAATACATGCATAAGAGGCAGTTAGAGTCACAGCTGGTTCTGGTTTTGTAAAGTAAGTATCAAACACTAGGTCAATCAATGAAAGGCTCATCTTTTAAGGAAATAAAATGTTTGCATTTTTTTAATCACTATTTAAGTGATCTGGAAATGTAAGGTGCTTGTCTGGAGAGAGAATTGCATTCTCTTGTCACTTGTTTATAGTCCACAGTTAAGAAAATTCAATGGTGATCAAAGTGTGAAAACAGTCTCTGGCTTTTTCATGTGCCACTGGGGGTGCTTCCTTCTTAAAGTATGAGATTGTTGTCTCAGGTGGAGAATGGATGAGAGTATCTCAAAGTTCCGTGAGGTGGCACATATAATGTGAATTTATTTTGCCATATTTAATAAACATGCACTTATTGCCCAATCCTCTGGGCATATTTACATCTTTAAAACAGAAAGAAAATCAAAGATCATACCTGGACCTTCTGTCTTACACAGTCAGCTTCCATAGGCTTCTCAAATATAACATCAATAGCAATTAGGCTTCAATAAAGGGTGTAACTCAAAATATCATCTCCCAACAAGACTTCCACCATGTACAACCCACACCCAAGAAAATTCATGAGTGAATCAATGCCCCTTTTACTCTACCCTGAAGCACAATACACTCTGGTAGGTCAGCTACAGGAGACAGATCCAAAGTCATGAAACTTCCACTGAAAACTCCCTATCTTCAGTCCAACAGAGTTCAAATCTAAGTCTCTGTGTATACTGGGTTTCTTTGCACTGGTGCAGATCTCCAGTATAGATCTGCTGTGTCAGTGTAAGAGGACGCTTGCTTCTATTCAATGTACCCTGGCCCTGTGCAAGCCCCATTTTGCACTAGTACAGTGTGTCTATATTAGGGCTCTGCACCATTGTAACTAAGTAGGGAAGGTTAAAAACCATTTATTCATGTCTGAATATTGGTGGCATCATAGCAGAATTTCTGGAAGCCTTCTTGGTCCATTATTAGGGAGCATTCATCGACTTCCCTCCTAATGGTCTGCTGCACACCATCTATACATCTTTTTGCTGGTTGTCTCTACTACAATGACCCACCACCATTCCTTCCATGATAATAACATCAGGAAAGTTTCTATGTCTACACCTGATGTGACTAAAGTACATCAGTTTGCACCTGTTGATTACCAACAGCAGGATCTGTTTCTCTCCAATAATGTTGTTAAGGTAATTACTTTGGTTCAAATCTTTGCATTCTAGGCAAACCTTAGGGAATCTCAATGGGAGCACCTCAGTTAATCTCTCCAATTAGCATGCTTCATTGGATGCAAGGAGGTTTCAGATAGTAAAAAACCAGACCAAAGAGACTTTGTAGATTAATGATGATTATAGTGTTCTTTCCATTCCACTGGTATCTCAGGAGGATGTTAAACAGCAGCTACTAAAGTTAGACATTTTTAAAATCAGATAATTTGCATCCAAGAGTTTTAAAAGAGCTGGCTGAGGAGCTCACTGAACTGTTAATGTTGATTTTCAATAAGTTTTGGAACACTGGGGAATATCCAGAAGACTGGAAATAAGCCAATGTTGTGACTTTAAGAAAGGTAAATGGGATGACTCATGTAATTATAGGCCTGTCAGTCTGACCTTGACTTCAGGCAATATAATGGATCTGATACAGGACTCACTTAATAATGAATGAAGAAAAGATAATAATTAATGCCAGTTAACATAGGTTTATGGACAATAGAACTTGTCAACCTAATTTCATATTATTATGATATTACAAGTTTGGTTGATAAAGGTTATTGTGTAAACATAATATACTTACAGTTCTGTAAGGCATTTGATTTGGTACTGCATGAAATTTTGATTAAAAAACTAGAATTATCTAAAATTAACATGGCACACATTAAATAAATTAAACTGGCTAATGGATAGACAATTGTACACAGGGCATCATCAATGAATGGCTGTGTTTCTTGCTGGGTCCCGCAGGGATCTGTTCTTGCCCTATGCTATTTAACATTCTTTTTTCAATTACCATAAAGCTAGCATAAAATCATCACTGATAAGGTTTTCAGATGTCACAAAAATTGGGGGACTGATAATAATGAAGAGGGCAAGTCACAAATACAGAATGATCTGAATCACATGATAAACTGGGCACAAGCAAACTACACAATGGCAGACACTATCCTGAGAAACAGTTACTGTAAAAAAGATTTGTGGGATCATGCTGGACAAACAGAGGAACATGAGCTCCCAATGTGATGCTGTAGCCAAAAGTGCTAATGTTATCTTGGATGCATAAACAGGGGAATCTCAAATAGGAGTAAAAGCTTATTTTACCTCTGTATTTGGCACTGGCGTGACTGTAGCTGTAAAGTTCTGTGTCCAGCTCTGGTGCCCACAATTTAAGAATAATGTTGAAAAATTAAAGAGGGTTCAGAGAAGAGTCAGAAGAATCATTAGAGCAATAGAAAATCTGTTTTATAGTGATAGATTCAAGGAGCTCAATCTATTTATCTTAACAAAGAAGGTTGGGGATGATGTGATTACAATCTAAATGGGGAACAAATATTTAATAATACACCTTTTCAATCTAGGAGGAAAAGGGTTAACACTGTCCAATGGTGGGACGTTGAAGCTAAACAAATAAAAGGCATAACTTTTTACCAGTAAAAGTAATTAACCATTGGAACAATTTACCAAGGGTCATGATGGATTCTCCATCACTGACAACTTTTAAATCAAGACTGGATGTTTTTCTAAAAGATACAATCTAGCAATTATTTTGAGGAAGTTCTGTGCCCTGTGTTATACAGCAGGTTAGAGTAGATGATCACAATGGTCCCTTCTGGCCTTGGAATCTATGTAAACCCACTACCTTGAATTGCACTCAAAAACAAACAGGAAGCCAAGAAAACAGAAGAACTGATATATACAAAAATAAAACAATGCTGTATTTGAGTATGCAAACAGTTAATAGAAAATATGTCATCATAATGACAGTATTGCCAACCCTAAAGTTCCAAAAATCATGAGATTGGCCTACAAACCATGAGATTTTAAAAATATATATAGTGTGGTTTTTAGTCTGTCTTTGGATTTTCCCCTCCCCTCTTTTGAGAATGGTGCTGGCTGCTTCTCTCCTTTCCCCTTCCTCCTTTCAGGAGCCAAGAGGAGGTTTTGGGTGGGGGAGAAAGACTTCTATCTGCCTCCCGCAGCAGCAACCACTGAATGCTATGCCCCAAGAGGCCAATCAGAAGGAACCTGCCCCTAGGCAGGGCTGAAATTCCCAAGAGGACTGGAACTTCTTTTGTCAAGTGAAGACTGGCTCCATATCCAACCAAAATCTTATTATTTGTGAAGAAATCATGAGTATTGACAACACTCATGAAGATAAAATCATCAGGTCCAATCCTGCAAGCATTTTAACATGAGATATTGATGCCTGTTTTCATGAGGAATCCCATTGCCATTAAGTAGGACAAGGGCCTACATTTATAATTACTTTTTGCAGTGCACTGTTATGTATCTCTACCCCTTTTTGATATTTAATTTTTGTAACGTGGTTCAGAACACATTTTAGTCCTGCACATTGACTGCCTTGTAAGGAATGACAATACATGCTGATTCACGTATGATTTGTAGAGTTCATGTGTTTATCTTTTTAAAATGGAGAGTGCAGCTCCCTTGTGGGTCAGACCCTCAGCTTGTGTAATTCAGGGTAGCTCCATTGCCTTCACTGGATCTATGCCAATTCGCAGCAGATGAGGACCTTGCTGAATGCATGACCGGTATCCTAGCATTGCCCGTATTTATGGAGAAGATGTAATTTCAATGCTCTTGGTTGTACAGTTCCACATTATCAGCCAGCAATAAGTAGGGGGAAGGGCCATGCAATACTGTATCAGAAAGGCTAAGTCTAAAAGCTTGTTGACTGTAAATTACATATTTAATGCAGTGTTGTTGTAGCTGTATTGGTTCCAGGATATTAGAAAGACAACTTGTTGGTCCAATAAAATAAATATTACCTCATCCATTTTTAATGCAAGCTTTCTAGCTAATAAGGATTTCTTTCCTGATTGCCATAGAGGCACAAAAGGACTTGAATTCTTAGTTCTAAAAATAAAACCCAATACTTATTGTTACTGCTAACAAACCCTGGATGCCTGAAGGTGTATCTGAGTAAAATGATCTGACAATGCTATCTCAAGCCAAAGTCGAGGTTTAAGCATAAACCACATTGTCTTCTAAGCTTGCTGCTTTTTTTTTTTTTTTTTTTTGCACCCGCCAACTGGCTTGCAGCTGTGTTGTAAATGAGGTTTCCAGTGCTTAGTGTTAGCCACTGATTAGACACAGATTCAGAGCACATGGAACTTGCTCCTGCTGATTTACTGTTGCCACTGACCTGAAATGTTTACAAATATTTTACGTTTTTTTCCCAAAGTCATTTACTACTGCTGTGTTTCTGTTCCGACAGCAGCAGATTTGTACCTTGCCATGCCTGTCACCCGCTTTTTTGGTATTCCTTACCATGTTGCAGCACAACAGGGAAATTAAGCACACTCTCATCCATGTGCCAATGCCTTGCTAGAAAACATGAACAATTTTATTACAGAAATAATTTTGTTTAGTGGGTTATTTAGGTCAAGACTGAGCTTTTAGGCAAAGCCTAGGAGCATGGTACATAGTTGCATCACAGCAGGAAAAGCGCTTGAAAAAAATTGTCTGAAAGTCTTCCGGGACACAGTTCCTCCAGATCTTCCCTTTTACTACACCTTTTAAATGAGTGTATGCTGTTGTGACATTGCATTGCAAAGTTATAATCCACTGAGTGTGTTCATCCCATTTGTATTAATGTATCACTCTGAAGCTAGAAATATCAAGTATTATTCTGAAGTCCTATTGTAACTATGGAAAGTGTGGGCCATTAATGGTGGCTTGGAATCTTGATGGCTCCCATTAACTAGGACAATTGGTTGTGAATGGCTTTGTTTACTCGCAAGCCTACCTGTGTTCATGTGAGTCAGGCCGGAAAGAATGGAGGCTTGGGGTTTCACAAGACATGTGACCATGTCATCTGGTACTGGACTCCATCTTAAACTTGATGCTTTTCCGTTTAGAAGGCGGGATGGGGACCAAGAGAGACAAAAGATTCCTGCCTTGTGCCAAAGCTATAAAAGGGGGTGGAACAGATCAAAGGGGGCTGTAGTCAGGAGAAATCCCCTAGCAGGGATGGCTTTAGGACATGTGGGGCTCGATTCGAAAGAGCCGCTGCCGAAGACAGCAACAGCGATTGAGCTGCCACTGAAGATAGCGGCGGCAATTCAGCGGCAGCTCAGTCAGTTGCTGCTGTTTCCGGTGGCACTTCGGCGGAGGGTCCTTCCTCGGCAGCAGTTGTCCTCTGGGTCCTTACCTTGAAGGAACCCTCCTCCGGACACTGCGGGGCCTTCTGAGGCGCGAGGCCTGATCCACGGTAATCAGGGGAATCGGCCTAAAGCTGGCCCTGTCCCCTAGTTACCGCCTGAGCTGGAACAAACAAGAACTGTACCAGGGAAAGGACTGGGCACAGACTAAGGAGGAGTCTAGTCTGTGAAAGAAGTTTATTTGAATATCTCTGAGGGTGAGATTTACCTGTATTCAGTTTCTTTAATGTATTAGGCTTAAATTTGCGTGTTTTGTTTTATTTTGCTTGTTAACTTACTTTGCTTTGTCTGTTATTACTTGAAACCACTTAAATCCTACTTTTTATACTTTGTAAAATCACTTTTGTTTATTTAACCCAGAGTAAGTGATTAATACCTGTGGGAGCAAACAACCGTGCATATCTCTCTATCAGTGTTATAGAGGACAGACAATTTATGAGTTTACCCTGTATAAGCTTTATACAGAGTAAAATGGATTTATTTGGGGTTTGGATCTCATTGGGAACTTGGTGTCTGGGTGCTGTAGATAGGTGAGTTGCTGAGCAGTTTTTGGTTAAAGTCTGCAGCTTTGGGTGCGTGGACCAGACCTGGGTCTGTGTTGAAGCAGACTAGCATATCTGGCTCAACAAGGCAGGGTTCTGAAGTCCCAAGCTGGCAGTGGAAAACGGGCTCAGAGGTAATTTCAGCACATCAGGTGACAGTCCCAAGGAGGTCTCTGTGACCAAACCCATCACAGCTCTGACAGCTATAGTGTGTATTGAGGAGCTGAAGCTCTAGATCTGCCAGGTCCTTGCCCCTTTTTGTCTCCTGTCTACCCATTAGGTCTTAAGAGGAGTATATGATGTGTAGCCCTTGCTCTTCCCTCTGCCCAGAGCTTTGATTCAAGTAGATTCTATGTACCCACTCAGGTAGAGGACAGAGGATCCCTTACTCCCCAGTGAAGTTGCTATACGCTGGTCCAGTTTCCTTCTGGCTGGACACCAGTCTGTAAAAGTAGACCCAGGCACCCAGCCTATGTGCTCCTAAGCCAACAAGGTCTTGGCTGGGATGCCTCACTGTTCCTAGCTCTTGGTCTGGGTGTCTAGGGGCTTGTCTATCTGTAGAGTTAGCACGTGGCAAGTCAGGTAGTAAATTTCGAGCACTTCAGCCTGCCATGCTCAGTCTAACTGGTCATGTGGACACTGCTATCACCCCCTAAAAGTGCTGCAGTGTGCTTTGACTTACTGCTGTTTGCAAAGCCTAATAGGGAACATTTAGGGCACAGTAGCAGGGTCCATTCAGACAGTGCATGCCATCTTTCCATATAGATGTGCCCTAAGGCACACTCCCAAGGGGCAAGCCTCATGTCTGCCCCCTTTCTTGGGATGTGGGAGCTGTATTAGATCCTGAAACAAGTCCAGGCCCCCAGTTGCTTATACATGTTTCTTCTGCATTTCACTCACTGAGGACTCTGAGCTTCTCGATTAACCACTTCAGGGACAACCACAGGATAGGCGAACAAGGAATACAGGCTTAGCAGAGGAAATTAATCACAGTCACTTTTACTCTTAAGAAAGCACTAGAGTTAAAGTACTTTACAAAATAAAACACTCAGAGATGGTCCCCTCTGAGTCTGATCTCACCCCTTCTATGAGTCTGAGGTCTGATCAGCATACCAGGAAAAGCAGAGTCCCTCCTGCCCCACCTCTCTCCAGCCCAATCTTCTGACACATGGCAGTGGATGGTCCCCTCTGTCAGAGGAATACCCCCCACACACCTTAAATAGTTTGTTCCATTTTGCCCATGTGTTCCAGCTGGGAAATTACAGCTCCTTCCCCTGGTAGGATTCAGTAGGGAGTCCATTGTCCCATAATGATGGAGTAGTAGTTGAGTTGCAATCAAAGTTGATGACCCTAGAGTTCTCTTTTATGGCTTCTCAGCCCTAGCCATTCTGCTAGGTGCCAGGCCCCTAATGCAAAATGATGTACTAATTGAAAATGGAGGTTATGCTATGACATGAAGGTCTCAAGGAAGGTTATAATCCAAGATAGAGGTTACAATGCAAAATGGAATTCACAATTTGATACAGACATATCCCATAACAGTCACAGTGACCACACAGGACAGAGCACAATCTAGTCCTGACTGGTATTGAGTGATGTCATGCACCTGTCACTGCTTTGCTAGATGCTTGCATAATTATTGGAGTTCCTCTGTAATATCAAGACCTAGGGTGCTAGTGATGTCCCCAGTGTACCACATCATAGAGGCAAGCACTGTAGAAGCTTGAGCAGCTAGGCTGTGTAGGTGCTAGTTCTAGTAGGTCCCAATAACCACTCAGGAACATGGCTACAGGAAAGGATTTTACTGCAGCTGGCAGCAGGAAAGGGGAAGGTTGCAAATGCTCTAGGTACAAAGTAGAGCTGTCAAGCGACTGAAAAAATTAATTGTGATTAATTGCACTGTTAGCATTCTATTATTGTTTATTTAAATATTTTGTATGTTTTCTACATTTTCAAATATATTGATTTCAATTATACAGAATTATACAGAATACAACGTGTACAATGCTCACTTTATATTTACAAAATATTTGCACTGTAAAAAACAAAAGGAAGTATTTTTCAATTCACCTCATACAAGTACTGTAGTGCAATCTGTTTATCATGAAAGTTAATTCTACATTTGTAAGTTCATGTACATAAAAATAACTGCATTCAAAAATAAAACAATGTAAACGTTTAGCACCTATAAGTCCACTCAGTCCTATTTCTTGTTCAGCCAGTTGCTCAAACAAGTTTGTTTACATTTGCAGGAGATAATGCTGCCCGCTTCTTGACAATGTCACCTGAAAGTGAGAACAGGTGTTCTCATTGGCACTGTTGTAGCCGGCATCACAAGATATTTACATGCCAGATGTGCTAAAGATTCAGATGTTCCTTCATGCTTCAACCACCATTCCAAAGGACATGCGTCCATGTTGATGACAGGTTCTGCTCAATAACAATCCAAAGCAGTGTGGACCGATGCACGTTCATTTTCATCATCTGAGTCAGATGCCACCAGGAGAAGGTTGTTTTTCTTTTTTGGTGGTTCTGGTTCTGCAGTTTCCGCATCGGAGTGTTGCTCTTTTAAAACTTCTGAAAGCATTCTCCACACCTCATCCCTCTCAGATTTTGGAAGGCACTTCAGATTCTTAAACCTTGGGTCGAGTGCTGTAGCTATCTTTAGAAATCTCACATTGGTATCTTCTTTGCATTTTGTCAAATCTGCAGTGAAAGTGTTCTTAAAATGAGTCATCATCTGAGACTACTATAACATGAAATATATGGCATAATGCAGGTAAAATAGAGCTGGAGACATACAGTTCTCCCCCAAGGAGTTCAGTCACAAATGTAATTAACACATTATTTTTTTAATGAGCGTCATCAGCATGGAAGCATATCCTCTGGAATGGTGGCCGAAGCAGGAAGGGGCATACAAATGTTTAGCATATCTGGCACATAAATACCTTGCAATGCCAGCTACAAAAGTCCCATGTGCACGCCTGTTCTCACTTTCTGGTGACATTGTAAATAAGAAGTGGCCAGCATTATCTCCTGTAAATGTAAACAAACTTGTTTGTCTTAGCAATTGGCTGAACAAAAAGTAGGACTGAGTGGACTTGTAGGCTCTAAAGTTTTGCATTGTTTTGTTTTTGAGTGCAGTTACGTAACAAAAAAAATTTACATTTGTAAGTTACATTTTCATGATAAAGAGATTGCACTACAGTATTTGTATGAGGTGAAATGAAAAATACTTTCTTTTATCATTTTTACAGTGCAAATATTTCTAATAAAAATAATATAAAGTGATCAGTGTACACTTTGTATTCTGTGTTGTAATTGAAATCAATATATTTGAAAATGTAGAAAAACATCCAAATATATTTAATACATTTCAATTGGCATTCTATTGTTTAACAATGCGATTAAAACTGTGATTAATCATGATCAAAATTTTTGAGTTCATCACATGAGTTAAATGCAATTAATCGACAGCCCGAGTAGAGTTTTAAAAGTTACAGTTCAAAGTGAGCAATAGCAGTAAATGTTTAAGTCCCTGAGGCAGTTCACTCAGAAGTCAGGCCTCTTCAGGCCTAGTGCCTGGAGTGCCATCTTCTGTCCAATCTCTAATCAAGCCAATAAACATTTGTGATTTTCCAAGACAGGTTCATTTGGTGTGTCTCACGGGGACTCTTCTGTGCTGGTTCCCTACCCAGCTGCTGCTGCTTCTCCATATGTCCCACACAGACCTACCCCCATCTGCGTTGTCTAGCATTCACAGCCTGTTCCACGTGCAGCTGTGTCTACAGTTTCTGGGGGCTTCTCTCCAGCTCCCTCCTGCCATATGATTCCCATTCCCAGACAGAGCTTAGCTACTTCTTGGTTCAGGACTTTTCTGCTTACTGGCCACGTGAAGGGGAATGGAAAGGGAGTTGATGGGTCCATGCATAGCCAGGAGGAAGGAGATGTACAATGGGGAAGGGGCTGATCAGAGCTGTAATCCCCTGCTTTGCAGATCCATCACACGTGTGTCACGTCCTCTCAATACCATGCCACAAGGTTATCAAAGACCAAAAGACTTACACCTTGAGAAATCATGGCTCTTTTCTAAGAGACAAATTCACTGCTGGCACATGTACAACTATCAACCATAAGGTCTTGAAATAAATATAGAAGTAAAATAAATAAAGTCTGGAAATCCCACCAGATTCACTGCACTGGCTGTGTGGGCCTGATTCTGCTCTTACAACACTGTTTTTACACTGCTGTAACCCTACTGGCTTAACCCTACTGGGCTGCAACCTCACTGACACGTATTTCTTGATTTTACACCAGTGTTAGTAAAAGCAGATGCAGTTCTATGAGCTCTCAGTGTGCTCATGATTATCAGGTGGTGTTGTGCCCCTCAGTTCCTACTGATCCTCACCATTTGTGCAGAAGAACCATATTATTTTGCCCCACCACTTTCATATAAACAGGGGTAGGATTTAACCCTTAATGGATATTAATTGAGGGATGTCAGAAAGAATACAAATTGGTTAACTTTACAAATCAATTAGTGACAGGAATGGAATCCCAGTCACAAAAACTGTAATGACCTTGTGGATTAGTTTTGTGGGTACTGTGAAGAAGAACTGAAGAAAGCCGGCTGCAAATCATGAAACTAAATATGGCACCACATACTGTGAAAACCTAGTATTTTCCAGGTAAGTATTTTTTCCCCCTGTTAATACATGGTTGTCAGTTTTGAAAAGCAACAGTAGTTTTAATATATTGACATGATCAAAACAGTACCCTGTATACCACACATGCACTCCATGTTTTATGGAGCATTTCATGTTATATTCCAAAATATATACTGGTACATTCATTTCACATTTAAGACGGACATCACCTTATTTTAAATTTTGTACCCACTTTATTAGACAAGGCAAATACAGTAGCACTCAATGCATGTTTCTCCCTCCACTATTAAAACATGCAGTCACACCACAAGGTGCTATAATTGCATGACAGATTGCAAGTCCTTCTCCTTATTGTCCAGATAAAGTCCACATTATGTGCCCATGTGCATAAGGCACTCCCCAGCATGGCCTGTTTATATTCTGGGTAGTACCATAGAGGGTGGTAAGCAAACTGTGCACAACCACTACTCCCTCTCCCATGCGAGAGGGCAGACAGGAGTGGGTGAAGACAATGCACAGCTAAACCAATTGAGCAGGAAAAGTAATCTGCATCAGGTACAGACCTAGTGTAGATTACTTCCCTAACTGGCACAAATGTGTGGGGTGGGGGGCAGGGGAGAATCAGGGACCAGACTGTGACTCTGAGCAAAAGTCTGGTTTCTGAACTGCTCCCCATGCAGGGTAATTACACATTGGTCATTACTCAGGGCTTGTGGCACAGGCATAATCTAGCCCTATGCTAGCAATTCAACAGGCTGAGAGGTAAAAGGCACATTTGTTATTATTGTGAAACTCCATAATTAATTAAAATTGCTGGAGTAGCACATGCACACACATCTGCTACATTGTGGTCTCAGTGCTGTAAAGAATATTTCATTTTCTAGGGTGTTTTTTTTTTCCATCTCACTCTAGCAGTTAAACGTTCAGTTTTTCATAGTAGAATTTCTTGTGAAAGTAGCAGGCAAATTTACGAACCGAGGTATATATATCTACAGCATATTCGCTTCACGTCGTGGTTTGCTCCAACCAGCCATAGACCCAGCCATCCTCGTTCAATGGGAAACCAGTAGCAGCAGTCAGGAGAGCAGACGTGGTTAACAGTTAACATCACTGTTTCTGATCCATGAGTCTCAAGACGCTCATCAGCAGCAGAACAACTGTGGAATTATTCTCATAGTGCTCTCACATGACGAAACAATATATTGGGACAAACTTCACCTGACAGATTTGCAATACAGGGCTAAAAATGAGCTATTCTGAACTGTCACCATCTCAAATCCAAGGGGCTGAGGCCCCTCTGGTTAATAACTGCTAGAGAGCAAGGGAAAGAATAAAACAAAAAGGAGTACCTCCAATGTGTAACATTTTGTTACTTGTGCCAGGAAATGCTAAAATAATTTTGAGAAATGGTGTAGCATACATTTATGGAAATGCCTGGGAGTTAGTGAGTAGTGAGCAAATAATTCTCAAATCTCTAATTCAATTAATTGATTCCCTTATTCTATTTCCACAAGCTAGTTGTGATTCCTCATATTTCATAATTATTTGAAAATATTTGAAAATATTCTACACTTTTTGTGAATTTTAATGCTATTGACCATACACAGTTCTTTGAGGGTATTTGATGTTCACTATTCCAGCTCTATTACTTGGTTGTGAATAGTCCAATTTTGATCACACAGTACTGATTCTGTGCTTTCCTCGTGGTTGAAATTCATAACTGTTCAGATGACCAGCACAAGGCCTACACTTTAAGTGGAACTGAAGTGGCACATAACCTACAGGGCTCTCTCTCTTTGGGTGGAAAAGGGAGAGTGAAAGCCATTCAGGGGTAAATTTTAGCCCAGACTGATTTATATGAGAATTTAACATTTAGTTTTGGCAAATACTTTTATATGTGACTTTGCAATTTCCTTTTCATAAATATTTACATCAATAACACTCAAATCTCATAACAAGGGAACAGGCTGAATTCATTTAAAAATTCAAGCAAATCTTTGCAAAAAGCTGTCTGCAGAAGTTGCCTAGCCCTGGTGAAGACAACATTCTATTTTGCTATCCCAATAAAGAACAACTGTTTGTAGCAGAAAGAGAGAGGGCCTAGTGCAACGCCTGAACCAAAGTCAGGCCCCGCCATGAAGCAAATGCCTGTATACAAGTTTACTGTCCAGTACATGAACTTGGCAAAAACATGGCTGGCATTGCTAAACATTGGCACTCGGAAGTACTAGGCATGTTGTATTCACATAAAGACATTCTAGAAGGCTAGTACAGATACACCCCAACATAGAGTTATGCTATAAACACAATCCTGGGAAATGGTACAGGAACACACCGACCCTGAGTAAAGAGAAGGACATGAGGAAAAATGATGGATGGAGAAGTTTTGTTCGAACCAGCAGGTACAAGGTATAGAGTCAATAACTAACAATGTCAAGAGTGTAATACTTTACTGGTTGGTATCAATGAATAAAAGAGAAATCACAGGAGGGGTAACTTTGTCCAGCCTAGGGGACAGCAGAAAGTCCCACCGCTGACTGAGCTGAGAGTCCATTGTAATGAGTATACATGTTTTACTGTACCTGTAGACATTGATCAGGGGAGCTAAGACCATGCTTCGTTGACAAGAAACTTGTGTGAACGCCTTCACCACCAAACCGAGTCTGTGGTTTTTCTGGGTAATAATATCAAGGTCTGCTCGGTTAACTATCTGCACAGAGCTTGGAAAGCACACGAGAGAACACATACGCACTCCAACTGATAACATTGTTATCACATCAGCTAACATCACAGTGAAATTTAAGGCCATTCAATAACATCTCTGTAATCTTTCCACAGAAATTACAGAATGTGTAATGGTTCATAACACATTGTCTAAAAATAGCATTCTCTCTCTTCCCTTTGAATACATAAGGTGCAGATTAAAGCCCCCATTCCTGCAAACTATTTTGTATGTGCCTAACTTCACTTGCATGAGTAGTCTTACTGACTTCAGTGGGCCTTAAAATGTGGTCAGCCTGATCCTAGCTGAGGTAAATTGGTGACCTCAACAGCACTCTGCCAGTTCATATCAGTTGAGGTTCTGGCCAATGATGCATATACACCTCTACCTCGATATAACGCTGTCCTTGGGAGCCAAAAAATCTTACCATGTTATAGGTTAAACCGTGTTATATTGAACTTGCTTTGATCCACCAGAGTGCGCAGCCCTGCCCCCGCGGTGCACTGTTTTATCGCGTTATATCCAAATTCTTGTTATATCGGGTGGCGTTATATCGAGGTAATGGTGCACTGCAAATTAATACAATTATGTTGAATAGCACAATGAATAATAAAATTAAATCATCCTCAGCATTTAAGTATCGCTTGGTAGAACATGCTAAAAAAAGTATCTAACAATCCCTCTCCTTTTTCTTTTACACAATTTACATTATTTATACAATTTCCTTCACATTAAATGTATATCAGAGTAATATTTTATCAGTTCATGTTTTTGCTCCTCACAGCAATGCATTATACATTTTGTATTCTATTTTTTATAAGAAGGTATAAATGTTGATACAGATTTCCTGTCATAAAAAGTGCTGGTGTTTACTTCCCATGAGTGCCTGATGACTAAGTCCTGCTCTTAATAACAACATTTAGATGTTAGCCACAGTTGCCAACTATCACAATAAGCCAAAAATCAAGCTAATCCCATTTCAAAACAAGGCTAAAACAAGACAATTCCTAAGAACCCCAACACTCTATGTGATTAGATCCCCCCGGCGTGCAGTCTGGGACTGTGGTGGGCCCGCTGTGCACCCCTGACTCTCTCCCCCCCTTACCCCTGCTTGCCGGGATCCGATCAAAAAAAGAAGCAACAAGCTATATGCCAAACAAGCAACAAGCTACAAGCCAAAATCTAGCCAACAAGCAACTCACAAGCCAATTAAGCCAAAAACTAGTCCAATTTCTGTGGGTTTTTTTGAAGGTTTGGCATGTCTGGTTAGGACCTCATTCTGAGAGGTACTGAGATCCACAACTTCAGTGGAAGTTGAGGACACTGTCACTCCTCAGGATCAATCCCTTTTGTAGAAATGACATTAAATAATACAAACATTTAATTAACTCTCACAATGCCCCTGTTGAAGTAAGCAAGTATCAGCCAGTTTTACAGATGGGGAAACTGTCTCAAAGGAGGATGAGTGACTTTTCCAAGGCCACACTGAGGCTGAAATCAGAACTCAGGGGTTCCTGGTGCTCAACCCTGTGATCAGTCCACTAGGCTATGTTGCCTGCATTGCTATTGAGTTAGTTTCCACACTGCTTTCAGAAGCAGTGTGACTACTTTACAAGCTGGCAGGAACAAGTAAATCTTGAAGTTCCCCATGGTGCAGAAAAAACAGATTGGAATATTGAAGATTGAAAAGTAGGTCAGACTTAATCAATGCATTTTTAAGTAATCCAGACTTTAAATTAAACCCTAATATCAAATGGATGAAAGTTCTGCTCTGTGCCAGTAACCAGAGATTCGCCCTAGTGCTTTTATTATGTTAAAATTCTTGTTCACACAGAAATGGCTTATGCACATTTACATCAAAAAGGCCATGAGAGGATCTGCAAAATTAGACCTCCAATTCTAAATAAGAAAAAGTGCACAAAGAGGATGGGAATGGGGCCAAGATGTACTGAGAAAAGCATCATTTACCTGGGAGATATTACGTGTAGAAAAACCACTGCTTTGGCTTGGAATGCTGGAATTGTCTTGCCAATTACCTTCTGATTCCACTGCCCATTGCAAATTGAAAGAATTTCATCTATTATTTCCTCAGAACAATATTTTTCATTTGCTATTAGGCTATTTTTATGGGCTCTATTTTATGATTGAAACATAATGTGTGCTCAGCTGCTCTGCAATCTTGCCTTGTGCTCTGGAAAGGACTATAAATTGTAACAGCTCTCAGCGTTCCTTCTGCCACTGGGTGTTGACACTGGAGCTAATCCACATACTGCCTAAACCTAATGCTAGATCTAATGGTGAGATAATGCCAGATACAAAAGAAGCAGATACATGAGGAGGACAGGAGCAGCTCATAAGTGGAAATTCAAAGGCTTGTAAGTTAACTGCACCACACAGAAAAATATAATTTGATGAATTTTTACTCTTCCTACCTTCCCACATCCTCCATTCTCTCAGCAGACCTCCCAAGTACCGTGAGAGAGTGTCCTGCAAAGGGTTTTTTGCAGGTGCATTATTGAACAGAACTGCTGCTGAGGAGGTCTACTTTGCAGGACATGGGATGTCATTTCGGAAGCTGGCAGTAATGGGAATCAGAATGGTAGAACCAATTTCCATTGTTTGTGTTTGTCTGTGTCTCTGTTCTAGTTACTTACCTTACACCTTAGTCCAAGGGTCAGCAACCTTTCAGAAGTGATGTGCCGAGTCTTCATTTATTCATTCTAATTTAAGGTTTTGTGTGCCAGTCATACATTTTAACATTTTTAGAAGGTCTCTTTCTATAAGTCTATAATATATAACTAAATTATTGTTGTCAAGTATCAGAGGGGTAGCCGTGTTAGTCTGGATCTGTAAAAAGCAACAAAGAGTCCTGTGGCAGCTTATAGACTAAGCAGTGGCACCTTTCCAGCGCTGCACAACTGGCCCTGCAGCACTGCAGCGCACACTGCCAGCCCACTGCTGCTGGGTGCAGCGCAGCGCTGACTGCAGCGGGTTGGGCTGCTCTGCAGCTGTGCAACTGGTGCAGCCAGCAGCGCTGGTGGGCACACTGCTGCTAGCAGTGCCACTCGCTGGTGCTCACAGCGCTGCTCCAGTCCCAGAACCAGCCACTCAGCCTGCACTCTCCTCACTCTGCACTCCTGCTCTTGCAATAATGCTTCCTCTTTTGCTGCAGCGCTTAAAGGTGTGGAGTGCTAAAAGTTAAAGTCCAATTGCTGTTAATTGGTTCTGTTAATCAGGAGCAATCTCCAGAGGTTTGCAAACAGCCAGGCCAGCACACAGGCACAATCAGTTACAGGAGGGTGCACACCATCATCAGTGAGCCCACAGTGGAGTCAGGGTCAGCGCAGGAGGAGGCTGACCTCTCTGAGCAGATATCAAGGGCGGGGCTGGATAGGACCACTCACAGGAGGGGCTATCATATCAGGTGAATGGGGTTGCAGGTGATGCAATGGGAGACAGGAGGGGGAAGAGGAAAGAGCTGCGGAGTGCGCGATCAAATCCAGAGGGGGACCGGGGACATGATGGACAACACTGGACCTGACGGTACAGGGAGATGGACAACATACGTGGAGGTGGAGGCTGCTGGACAGGAGAGGAGGGGAGGGGGAGGAGGGGCAGGGAGGGGGGGAGGAGGAGGAGGGCTGGGGGGGGGAAGGAGACCGAGAGAGCTGGGAGGGGAGGGAGCCAGGAGCTCTCAGCCAGGGAGGGGAGGCCAGCAGCAGCAGCAGCAAGCACAGAAGGGAGCAGAGAGCAGCAGGGAGCGGTTGCAGCGGCTTTTAATTTCTGGCATGGAGGTAAGCGAGGAATATGAGCTGGTGGAGGATGTTCTGGATGATGCTGGTGGATGTGGCCATGCATGGCAGCGTCGTCGCGTGAGCTAGCCTGTTATGTCGTCACTTTCAGTTATCTCAGCAAAATGGGCGCCAGGGCAGGGCAATATCGCGAGGTTTATGTGTCCCTTGTCTGTGGTGACAGTCAGGTCGTGCAGTGTCGCCGTCTCGCCAGGGGACCCATTCTGACCACGAGGCCTCGCCGGCAGGGGCGCCGGTCCCGGACCACCTCACCCGCGCCCCGCCCCTGTTCCCCCTAGTGACTCGCAGTAGGGAAACATCTCCCAGGATTAAGTCCTGTGAAAAATGTTGGGACTCTTGGTGAAGAGAGGGATAGAAGATCTGCATAAGATAAAGAATGCATCTTCAGAGATAGAGCACTCCACATTACCCTCAGCAACCACCTCCTCTCTCACTCCAAGCACCACCCTCACTCACCTCTCCCTTGTGGCTTCTGCTCCCTCCTTTTTCTTTAAAGAATGCAAGTGAGAACTTGCAAGCAAGTGAGAACTCTCAAGAAAGATAAAGTGAGAAGGAGGAAATACTAAAATGAGTAGTTTGGATGCTGTCATGTCTGTGTGTTGGTGTTAAATGTTGTACAGTCTGTGTTGTTCCAACTGACAGAAGGACTCAAAAACAGAGAAAAATCAAAGAAAAAAAAAAAAGGACAAGCTGAAAAAGAGAGCTGTTCTTGGCAAAGAGAAAAAGAGAAAAGAGAGGAGAGAGAAAGAAGAGAGGCAGAAAGAGAGAGAAAAGAAAAAAGAGAGGAGAAGAGAAAAGGCGAAAGGCTCCAAGAGGGGAAAAGCACTGAAAGGGAGAGCGGCCTGGGCGCAGCAAGCACCCGCGTCACCGTGCCCCATACCCCAGCCCCCCCCGCCTTGTGTGCCTCCCCCACCTTCTCCAACCACCCTCCCACCCACCCAGCTCAGCCCTTTCCCCTTGCCCCAGGCACCCCACCCCACCCCCCACCCACCCCACCACCTACCACCCTGCCACACCACTTACCTCCCCATTCACCCCCCACCACACATGCCACCCCCCACCCCTGCATGCATACCATGCACCCCATGCAGCAGGATTCATTAAAACAACCACAACATGAAACAGCAAACCAACCCACACCCTTGCCCTCTTGTGTTAATGAAAATGCTCTGTGTGTGTGTCTGTCTTTGTGTGTTGGTCTCTGTGTTTCAAGTTTTTTTTTTTTTTTAAACAGATTTTATTATAGCAAAACAGTCTTTTTAGTAGCAGAGAAAGAAGCAAATTAAGAAAGCAAGTGAATATTAAAATTAGAATAATATGCATAGCAGAAATAGAATATGCAAGGCAGCAGGCTCCCATACAAGGGCCTCAGCCAGCCTCAATTCTTTCCCCCTCATCCTCAAATCCTTCCCTCCCTGTGCTGGGCCTCTCTATAGCCCCCTGCTCTGCTGTGCTGCATCAGCCCTCTCAGGAGCCTGCCTCTCCAGCATGCCATTCCTCTCCCTCTTTTCTTCCCTCCCCCACAAATATTATGGAGGGCCCACAAAGCCCCTTCCGGGATGGATGCTGCTTTCCACAGCAGCGCTCATACAAACATCTCCAGATGCTCCCAAGTCTGCCCAAAAAGCATCTCCCACCCCATTCTTGCACCGGCTCAAAGCACACTCCACAGTCATTCTGCTCCTGCCAGCTTCCTCGGTACCGGTCCTTCAAGCTGAGCCCAGGGTATATGGGGGGTTCTCAAGGATGCTTGGTATTCTTGGTCATCCCCTCACTGTGATCTTCCTGTCTGGGAAAACCTCCTGCCTGCATCCTGATCTGGAGCCTGCTCCCTGAAATCTTCCTGCATGCATCACCTTCCAGGCCAGCCTGTCACCTTTGCCTCAGCCAACGCCCTGCAATGCCACAGAGCCCTGGAGACCATTAGAGAAATCCTGGGCGCCTGGAGATACCCCTGCCAGAATAGTGGGATGCCAGCAGCCAGGTGCCAGCATCCATCGCCCCCACACAGTCGGGAAACCCATTTGTGCAAAGCCATCCATGTCCCGCGCGTCCCCAGCCATCCCCTGAGTCACAATGCCCCACACCAGTCTCTTGCTTGGCGAAAAAAACTTTGCACCCTTGCACTTCCCGATCCAAAACTTTCCCCTTCCCGACCGACCACAAACTGGTTTCCCGACCGACCGAGCTTTTGCTGGATTCCCATCTTTCCTTCCCCAGGGCATTTTCCACTTGTGTCCTCACGCGTCAGAGAGGGGCGTCGCGCGCCGTGAAGTGGCCATGAAAGTGGCTTTTCTCTCATGAAAGTTTTTTCAGCCACGAAGTTCTGCACCCACTGCCCCCATCTGTGATCCATCCCAGACTTCCATGGATCCCAGAGCCCCAAAGCGCGCCAACGGTGCTGAGCATTTCCGCGTTGCCAGAGCATTTCCGTGCCACAGCAAGCACTCTAGTGTCACTGCATATTGATATCACTCATCTTCACTATCATGTCACTTTGCTCACTGTCACTAGAGAGCTGAAACAATACTGGCGCTGCTGGTGACATGTGCAGAGCAGCTCCATCATCAGCAGGTCCCAGATCAGAAAGAGCCATTCACCAGACAGAAACAGAAAGACAACAGGCAGACAGACAGCCAGGAAACGCTGCTGGGGGATGAAGGATGTGATGGCGGGGCGCTGGCTGGCGCAGGCGCTGGCAAACAGGGAATGGAATGACCCCTTCCTTCCCCCCAGCGCCAAAAGGCGCGCCAAAAAAAGCGGGAGCAGGTGTTGTGGGGGTGCTGCGCCCACAATGCATGCACCTCAGCGCTGGACGCTGAAAAGGTCAGTGGCACACACCAGGCGCTGGTAGCTGTCAGTGTGGCCACACTCCAGCGCTGGCCCTTACACAGCTGCATGAGCAGCGCTGTAACTCCCAGCGCTGCAACTTGTAAGTGTAGCCAAGCCCTAACAGATGTATTGGAGCATAAGCTTTCGTGGGTGAATACCCACTTCGTCAGACGTATAAAGTAAATAAGGTTTTTAAAATGTTTAAGAAGCTTCATTTAAAATTAAATTAAAAGCCAGAGGCCAGGATCCGGGCAGTGTGAGTGCCACTGAAAATCAGCTCGCGTGCCGCCTTCGGCACGCGTGCCATAGGTTGCCTACCCCGGCCTTAGTCCATCCCATGCTTTGCTGCACATTGGGCTACCCACATTTGCCATCCTTGCCTGTGAACTGCCTTTCTCTCCAAATCTTCCCATTTCATGTTGAGGTGCTTGATGTCATTCAGAACTGTTTGTTTCCATGTTATTCACAGTCTTCCTCTTTTTCTTGCATTTTCTAGCTTCCATTCCAGGGCGGTATTTGGTAAGCATTCTTTTTCCATTTTCAGCACATGTACCAGCCACTGATGTCTTCTTTTGTTGATTATTTGTGAGAGGGTGCCTTATCTAGTAATTTTTTTGACTTCTTCATTCGTCTTCCTATCTCTATATGTTATTGCCAATATTCTTCTCAGACACTTGTGATGAAATGCATCCAGCTTTTGCATATCGTTCTTGGTAAGTTGCCATGTCTCACTGCTATATGTTGTGATGGCGATAACAATTGCTTTGTATATGTTCAGTTTTGTCTTGAGGGAGATGTTTTTGAGTTGCCAGATGTTTTTGAGTCTTCCAAATGCAGTGTTTGCCTTCCCGGTTCTTATTATTTCCTCAGAACTAGTACCATCTTGGCTGATGGTTCTTCCAAGATATGTAAAATTGTCCACCTTCTCCAGTTTCTCATCTTCAGTTTTTATTTCTGTTCTTGTAGTCCCCATTAACATGACTTCACATTTCTTTGCATTGTATATCAAACCTATCTTCTCCATTACTACTTTTATTTAGTTTGTGCATTTTTTGTAGTCTGTTGACATCTTCATTGATAAGAGTGATGTCATCAGCAAAGTCTAGATCAAATTGTTGCTGAATTGTTCCATTTTAGGCCATACATATCACTGTCAGATTGTATTAATCCATAGTTGATGACTAGCATAAACAAAAAAGGAGATAGGAAACACCCTCGCCTTACACCTGTCTTGATGCTGAATGGCTTAATCTATTTTCCATTTTAATGCAGCATTTTGAGTTGGTGTAGGATGCCTTCATAATGTTGATTCATTTTGTTGGAATTCCATGTTGTTCCACAATTTTCCATGTTGTTTCTCTGTTTACAGTATCAAAAGCCTTTTGAAAGTGTACAAAATTGATGGCAAGACTGCCTTGGAATTCAATTATGTTCTCAATAATCCATCTCAGGGTGAAAATAGCATCTGTGCACAATCTCTAAATCCAGATTGTTGTTCATGTAGGATGGTATCCATCTAGTTACTAGATCATCAGAAAGAACTGTGATATGCACAGAAAAGGCCAGATTTACTCTTACTGGCAAATAGAGGTCCATATCATACCACACTGCACCAGCCTGCCCATAGCACCCCAGCCATTATTGAATCCCAAGGAAGGCAGGGCATCTCCCACTGCCACCCTGCTCTATAGGTTTCACTCTTGAAGCTCTATTAGTGATTTGAAAGAAGCCCTATTAGCATGGGTGGCAGTAAGGAGGGACTGAAGTACTGTACCCCCCATAGCCACTGTGCAGACCCCTTTCCCAGCCAGCCTGCTCACTCTGGAGACTGTACTGACTGGCGAAGGCCCCTTGGCAGTGTGGATGCTTGCAGGTACTTTGCACATCCACAAGCCACCATGCTCTGATGGACTTTTCACTTCCTAGTGCCTTTTGTCAGGGGCTTGGAATTAAGTTGGTCCATGCTGTATAGTTTATTTAGCCATTATTACTTTTCTATCAGTATTAAATCAGGCCAGACACTTACATCCAATCACTGACACTGGGCTTGCATCTTGCCAGTATTAAAATCGCCATATCTGATTACTAGAATTAGTTCCAGAAATGCCAGTTATTCAATGTTTTAAAATATAAACTTCACAGTTTACACAGGGTCAGAGTGCTTCCTGCTGTCATGGTCAATGTTTGGCAAGCATTGCTGAAGAACAAGGTGTATGCAGGCACCCAGATCCCATGAGACAGGCATGGCATAAGCCAGATCTTTTTCAGGTGTAAAACAGCGTAACTACTGATGCCAATGGATCTATGATTCTTAATTATGCTTGCAACACAATCCAAGTCACAATAAAGTCAATGCACTTTCTCATTAATTTTAAGAAGCTTTGCATCAGCTCTCCACTGAGGGTCAGTCGCACAGAGAGATAGCTATACACTGCAGTGGTTCTCAAACTTTAGTACTGGTGACCCCTTTCACACAGCAAGCCTCTGAATGAGACCCCCCTTATAAATTAAAAACACCTTCTTTTTTAAAGATTTAACACTATTATAAATGCTGGAGGCAAACCAGGGCTTGGGGGTGGACGCTGACAGCTCGCGACCCCCATGTAATAACCTCGTGACCCCCTGAGGGGTCATGACCCCCAGTTTGAGAACCCCTGCTAGCCACTGTTCCTTTTAACCAACAAATGATATTAGCATTTCTAAATCTTGACACGCCTCACATTTTATCAGCAGACCTGTAAGTAATGAGGTTTTCAAAGGATTTAAAAACCTTCTTTGCCTTTTAGAATCATAAAAGTATTATAAAAGAATCATATGCTTGCAAATATAGTTTATTGTTCAATAAAAAATATGACTATACAGTGAAATAAAGTTGCTATACGGGGAAAAAAGTCTTTGGTGAAATCATACTTATAATATTAAAATCAATGAAAAATTACAATACCAACACATGAAAATATATAGCGGTCCAATTGTTGCTGACAATCTTACTACAATAGTAAAGTTTTTTTTGTTTGTTTTTTGCCATAATTTGTAAAATACTTTTTTCTTGTTATTTATAAAAATACACGTTGGAAATCAGACTGAAATTGGTTTCCTTTCCAATTCTGTTTTTTCCAGGTTCACGTGCATGCACCAAGTTATTTAAGGCTTGCATGTGCTGGACTGCAGACATTGATTTTTGTTTAGAAATATCAATATTGACAACTAAAAGACTAAATAATTTGTTTTTTTTAAAAAAGAGTACAATAAAGGAAAAACAAGGAAGATTGAACATCGGGCTTATGAATTATGCCAATGTCCTTTTAAACATGAATAATTCTGTAGCTGTACAGGACTCAGACTGTGCTTCTGGCATATCAGGAAAGATCTTGAAATAAGCACATATTACAGCTGTTATATTTAAAGGATAGCGAGCGTGGGTCTGTGTTTAGTAAAAATGAAGCTTAGAGTCCTTAACAATGTGCAGTCTTAAGTTACTATTAAAACTGTCTCCAGTTTTGCTAACAAAATAATGATTATTTTTTGCAACAATGAAACCAGATTTTAACGTTCTTTAAATCATTGACAACATTTGTGAGAGAAAGCATGGTATGACTATCACCATCACAAACAAGCCACTGATGAGGTGATTTTTTTTTAATGTGGGATGATAAAGGCACTAAGAGGGCACCCAATTACCAGTGGAGGTGATTATACCATGGTGTCATTGTTCAGAAAACATGCCATGTTCTGGGTGCAATCTCAAGCTGAATTTTCCCCCCACCTCCGTTCCTGATGTCATAAACTGTCCTTGCTGCAGAAGGCCCAGCAGGGGGCTGAGGACAGAGGCAGTTCTGACATTGCATGTTGCTGCAGGGTGAAGTGTCATGCAGAGCTCAGGGACCATGGTTGTCACTCAAGGAATCATTAGCAATGAAAGGGAGGCAGTGTAGCTTGTTGTGTTGTCATCACACTGTAAGAAGGTTGGCTGCAGACCAAATTAGCTTGCTTAGGGAGTGTGAATCAAAATGACAAGAAATCTGAATGTTAATGAAATTTTTTTCTTGCTTTAGGCTTCAGACTCCATCCAGCAAGCTGTCATCTGGAAGACATTATGTCTCTCTCTCTCTTTTGGACATACATTTTTAAGTTTACATAAAATTGTGAAAATGTTTTTCTTTTAAAAATCAGCAATGCTTGGATTTATTTTCCAGAATTCTGTACTGGAGTCAGAAATGGACCGATGATGTTTTAAGCCTATGTTTTAGGAAACTGAACAAGACAGCAGTACAAAAAAAGTGTCCTGGCTTTCCTGAAGGTTACTTATGTGTATCTTACAAGACAATTAAAGTCATGATACTAAATGCTCTGCAGGTGCTGGCTGGAGTATAGCTACACCAATTTGCACCAGAAGAGAATTTGGCCCATCTGTTTGTAAACTGTTCAGGTGGTATTGCACTTTGTCCATGTTATATAAACCCACATAACATCAGGAGTAACTCCTTTAAAGTCAATGGAATCACATCCATGTAAAACCGATATGCAGTAACTGAAATTAGAGAGAGAACCTTAATGTACACAATAGCTCATTTTCTAATATGGGCAGTCATATGTCTTGCCACCTGCTATGAAACATAGTTCATTTTAATACACATCCTCTCTCTAATAGCTATTAGACAGCTCTAAGATTGCTGATTTCAAAAGGTCTTCCCCTCCTCCCCCTTTTGCAGTGAAAGACACTTAGAAAATAGCATTTCCTGTTCCATGGTGTATACTGAACATTTCAAGTTCTGTTCTTCACACTACATTTCAAGGAAGGAAAGAAACTAAAGACACTTCTATTTAGCACGGTTCATATACATGCTACAAAGCAAATAGCAATTAATATTTTCTTTCCCTTGATTTAAAAGAAAAAGAAAAAACAACCAATGAACAAGAAAAAAAAACAAAAAAAACCTCTTCCTTACAAAATTCAGCCAGAACTAATAGTCCTGGAAACTGAATTCATGAAATGGTAAATGCTGATGTTCTAACTTATAATTTAATCAAGCAACCATGCAAGTGCCCTTTTCAAATCAATAGTTTGACAGACTCTGGCATAAAAGGGAATATAAATCTCTGAGCCTAGCACAGGAACACTTTGCCAATTCAGACAGAAATGTTTCAGCAACACAGCAATGTGCATGCTATCACTGGGAGACAATTAAGACATCTGTAAAGCCGTTATGATAATTTATAAGTTTTTAAAACATGCAATTTAAAAGACTCATGGTCCAGGAAGATACAGGTTCTTATGAAGAATATAATTAAAGTAGTTTTGGTGGAGGTTTGTTTTTTTTTAAAAACTCATACATCTTTGCAAGTGAATGGCTGTAGAAATTTTTCCCTGCATATCTGACAATAGCCCAATAAGGACTGGTCCAAAGCCCACTGAAGTCAATAGGAGCCTTTCCGCAAACTACAAAAGAGCATTGGATCAGACTATAAGGCTCTGATCCAGAAGACCACTACTCATCTGCCTGCACCCCAAACTCCTCATCCTGAGCCCTGCCCCAGCCCAGAGCCTGCACCCCCAGCCACAGCAATCACCCCCCCGCACCTCTACCCTTTGCCCAAGCCGAGCCCCTCCCACACCTGAAACCCCTCATCCCCCCGCACCCTAACCATCTGCCCCAGCCCTGAGCCTCCTCCTGCATTTTGAACCCCTCATCTCTGGCCCCATTCCACAGCACTCACCCCAACCCTCTGCCCTAGCCCTGAGCCCCCTCCCACACCCCAAACCACTCATCCCCAGCCCCACCCCACAGCCATCACCCATGCACCCCAACCCTCTGCCTGAGCCCTTCCCACACACCCCAAACCCCATATCACCTGCCCCACCCCAGAGCCCTCACATTTTTACATTTAATATATATATATGTTGGCTTACAAGGCAGGTGTGAGGGGCAGGACTTGGACCTGTTCTGGGCATCACCAAAAATTATACAAACCTGCCGCCCCCTGACTTGGGAGATGAAGTAATATCAGCCTCATCTATTGCCCAGGGTTGGGGTATGCATGTGAAATGGGTCTGGTGGGCCAGGTAAGGCAAATATGGGGGGAGCCCAACCCAGGTTCTGCCCCATGTGGTGTCCCCAGAGTGTGATATAGGGATGGGGGCAGGAAGACTACTTCCCCCGCCCTGTACAGCTGCTCTGGCAGTTCCCAAGTATTCTCAGTACAATGTCTGCTGTTGCAGTGGTGGTGTGAGCCCAGCCTTGGAAATGTTCATGTGTTTAGTTAATTGGAGATGCTGCCAAACACCACCCTGGAGAACAACTCAAAGAAAGGAAAAGGTGATTTTTTTAAACAGTTTATATCTCAGCAAAAGTAAAAAAAGGGATAAAGAAGAGGCACTTCCCTAGCCTGAGGCTATTCCCCTTGCTGAATATCAAAGAACTGCTGCAAACAATGGAGGTATGAAAACTTTTCAAAGAAAAAAAGTCACAAGAATCCTTTATAATGGAACATGTAAGGCAACCTAAATATAGGCATCACTACCAGCATCCCCTGTAATACAAACACGCCTTGTTAAGATAAAATGCGTATATAACACTTTGGATTGTAAAAAAACATCAGAGAACTTTATACATTACCCATATGATTTGTAGGTGTTTGAGTCAATAAAGAACAGATACTCCACATGTTATCAGGTTGCTGTAAATGTTAGGGTATGTTTTAGATAAGACATAATAATTAGAGCTGGTCAATTTTTTCCAATTTCACTTTTGATAAAAAGGCAGAGAGAGGTACAAGAAATTTGTATTTTGTATCATTAATGGTGAATCTATCCCAGCAAGTTTTTTCAAATTTTACTGCACTTTTTTGAAATTGTGTGCACTGCAGTGCAAACTCCTGCCCCCTCCAATCCTCACCCCCTTTACATACATTTACCTCAAATATACCTACCTATCACAGAAATGTGCTTCACAGATTATATGGAGGCAACTCAAACAGAAACAGGGGCCAAATACCAATATGACTTCATACAAGCAAGTTTAGCCAGTCAGAGGCACGAGAGAGAGTTGAAGGCCAGTTCACATGGAAAAAGATAAGATTCACTTGCCCGTAGTTTAGGTCATCGGTATGAGTATCTTGTTTGTCCTGCTGCATGTTAATATATTCAGGCAAATTTTGAATTTTTGGAAAATGATATTGCCAGAGTTTTTGTTATTTTAAATAAAATGAGTAAAGTACAGTGGAGCTCTTTGCATACAGGCCATATTCTGTCTTCCCTTTGTGCAGACACAGAGTTCTCATTGATATAATTTGGAGTTGAACAAGCAGATACAAATACAGGACTTGGTTCAAAGTGTGTCACTGGTTTAACTGCATGTTTAGAAAGCTTCCTTAAGTCAATAAAAGCTTATTAGCTCATCCTAATGTAACTTGGCTGATTTAGACGGAGTTGCACCAGGACTGAATATGGCCCATTATTTGTAAGGACTTAAGCAATAAAGTACTAAAATCCCACAGTCAAAGATTAAATCCCCCTTGCCAACCACACACACACTTTCCTAATGATATATTAAAAAAAAAAAGACAGTAACTTTGATAAGCTCACACATGCCAATAGTATTATAATTCAAATATATCCCCTTCTCTGTTGATTTTTTTAAAGTCATTTCTACTTGATAAAGAGACTGAAACAGCTACAACTACTCTACTTGATAAAGTTATTCTGAAGATAATCATATCTGCTTTAAATCTAGAGAAATCAGCTTCTGTTCTCTTCAAATCAGTCAGCATTTTTTATTTTTAAGTAGATACTCTAACAGAGAAATTTGAAGGAAGTTAGCTTGCAATTTTGTTCTGAGAAGGACTTGTTAAGAGTGAACTGGAGTGTATCGTTCCCCAAACCTTTCTGGAGCACAGATTGAAAGCAAAGATTTAAAAGATGTATAAAGGCTTTTTTGCTGTCAATATATTTAAGTCTATATAATGTATAGTTAGTTTACATATAACCTTGTAAGTGGCAGGATATTTCAGATTCAAATCCAACCTTACTTCTCTGTATCTAATGGTGCAAATACCAAACATCAAACATGAGCCAGCCCTTTGGCTCAACAAGCTCAAAAAACCCTCCCAGGCTGAGTTCCAAAAAGATCATTTAGGTTGTAACAATCTTTTACCTATATGTAGCAGTTTCTAAAGCATCAGATAATATCTAAGATAAGAAGACTGGATTGCTACCTAGAAATTTCAGAATAATGATACCTCGCACGCACACGCACACACTTATTTTTCCTGACAAGAATAACCAGTTGGATGTTTTCACATCAAAATACAAGTGAGATATTAGTCCATTATGAGTAGTTCAGACCCACACAATTCCCAGGTAAAACTATCAAAGTATATCTTGTCTATTTTTTGTATCATCTTATTTTATTGTTAGATTGGGAAAACTTCCTCCCTCTCTTTTCTAATGTGTGTAAGTGATGTAGGGGCCTAAATCTCATTTTCAAATGTGATTTAGGAACCATTTCTCATGGAAAGACAGTGGGATTTAAGGTCCTAAATCATATAGGTAATTTTGAAAATTTTGTCTGTAATCTCTTTAAAGGTTAGGAAAAAGGAGCTGTGATCAAGGGTGTTTTTTGGTATTAGAGCTATGGAGTTGAGAAGTCAGGTGGTTCTTTCAAGGCATCAGTTCTACTGCAGGTCAGAGGGTAGCAGCTGGAGTTCTGGAGATGTGAAGGAGCTGCAGAAAGAGTTTTGGGGAAAAGAAGTGTAAGGTTAAAAGAAAGGGAAACCATTTTAATTAAGTAGAAGAGAGGATAAAGTAGAACTCAAGAATCAAATTAGCATCCACAGCTAAATTCCTCATCACTAGCCATGCTTTCATAACTATAGTCATATATTACCCCTTTGTTAGGGGTACCCTGTAGGACTGGAAGAAATAAAATAGTCAAACATTCCTTGATCAGTAGGTATATTTATTGTATCCTATCCCTAAATCCTTCATGTATGACTTGTGTCCTTAGTAGAGCTGGTCACCAAATTTTTGTATTATCCCATGAAAAATTTCCAAAATAATTGTTTTTGTCAAAAAATGTCTTTGAAACGCAGGGGCGGCTCTAGATTTTTTGCTGCCCCAAGTACGGCAGGCAGGCTGCTTTTGATGGTGCACCTGCGGGAGATCCCCGGTCTCGCGGATTCGGCGGCTTGCCTGCGGAAGGTCCACCAGTCCTGCGGCGTTGGCGTACCCACCGCCGAATTGCCGCTGAAGCCGCAGGACCGACGGACCTCCCGCAGGCAAGCCACCAAAGGCTACCTGACTGCCGCCCTCGCAGGGACCGGCAGGCTGCCCTCCACGGCTTGCCACCCCAGGCACGCACTTGGAGTGCTGGTGCCTGGAGCCGCTGCTGTTGAAATGTCAAGTTTTTGCTAAAAAAACTAAACCAGGAAAAAAAAAAAGTGGGAGGTTTGGCTAAACATTTTCAATTCTCTTAAAAAATGAAGATTTCCCACATAAATTACTGTTTTTAACAAAAAAAAAGACATTTTTGGATGAAAAACGTTTGACCAGATGTTTACTCTTCAGGCCTCTATCCTGTGTGCATACATGTTAATTTTAACCCTGTCAGTAGTGCCACTGAAATCAAACACAGACATCAGTGTTTGCAGGATCAGTGCTACATGTAGTTCTGCAGAGATGCACATTCCAATGACTTTCCTCCTTCAAAAAATAATTTTAAAAAACCTCATGACCTGTAAAACAAAGACAGAAAAAATAACTAGAAGTGTTAACAGAACCGAGATGGAGAGAGCCCTTCCTCAGGCTTATACCTCTTGACAGTGTTTTTAAACAGTCTTCTTGCTTCAGTCTTCTGGTTATTGCACAAATACTTTATGCTCTGGTTGTTTTACAAGTGCATTAGCTCTTAAGAAAAGTGTAGTACTTTTATTAGTGCTACATGAGGCTGATATATTAAAAAAAATCCACCTGGGAGGTTTAAATTTGATATCTTCAGCTCTACTAATTATTCTCTAAGGGATTAATTACAGTAACTTTTTTAGCTTTTCAACAATCTTATATTCACACTCAAACTTAAGAAACAGTTTGAACTGTGATCACAGAAAAATTCCGCTTGTTTCTTTAATGTATAATCTGCTGAATAGGTATCACAGGTGTAAAATTAAATCTACATATGGACATGGAAATTTAAAAGGACATACTATCAGTTCCACTTGTTTTTATGCTCTAGAGAAAGCCTGGCATGAATAAATTATGGGAGAATAAGATGAACATGCTGGAGGTCAGACATATTTGTGATGTGTTCAGTTGAAGAGGTTCTGGTTACTCAATCAGTTTGAAAAGTTAGCATGCTATTTTCTCTAGTAGCTTTTAATTAGTTTCTTCTGCCATGTTCTCTATTTATTTAGTAGAATGGGGTTTCCCACCAACAATTTAAAAACAAATTTTATCCTGTCCCAAATGACTAGATGACCCCAGCCAAGATTTTCAAAAATAACTACTTAACAAGCTAGGCTCCTAAATTTGCCCTGAGGCACTGAAGTTTGCCAAATCGCGAGTCCCGTACATGTAACAAACACCTGTCTTTCTTCCCCACCCCAGTATAAAGCTTCATGTCATATTTTCCTCGCTATTCTCATTCTTTTACTTCCCCTGAAGTGGGGGTGGGTGAGGAGGAGAACAGAGGTTACAGGGGAAAAGAGATTATGTGTATGATAAGAAAGGGGATTTCTTTCCCTTCCTTATATTACAGTCAGCCTGGCAGTTTAAATGCTGCTGAAACCTTCTTCAGGGTGCCTAGGAACTGGGATAACCTTTTGTTCAGCAGCCAGGATTAACCTGTACCATATTGTGTACAGAAAACTTCCATCTAAGCAGGTGGTGAATTGTGATTGGCTAAGCATTGTGCCCTTAGCTAGCCTGTGCTAGAGCCTTCTATTTTTATTATTGTTATCCTGTCCTCCGTATCTCCACCCTACTCACTCTTTTCTCTCATCCACCTGTTTTGTCTTTTCTACTTGGGGCAGGGAGTGTCTTACTATATATATTTGTACAGCGCACACTGGGGCCCTAACTTAAATGAGGCCTTAGGCATTACTGCCACATAAGAATGAAATAGTAATTAACAATGCTAATCCAAGCCATCACCATCCAGGATGCAGCAGACCTCTGGTATGACAATCACAATATGTCAGGGTGACTTTGATAAATTAAAAATGGAGCTTGGCCTTAAAGAAAAGGCAGGACTAAGTCAGGCAGTCAAAACTAGATTTTTAGGGTAAATAGGGACCTTACTCCATGGACAAACATACGTAGTTTAAGGGCATTATCAATATTCCTTAATTTATGGGACTCCTGAATAGTTATCTCCAAGATCCTTTCCCCTACACAACACAGACACTTAGGGTACGTCTACTCTACCTGCCAGATCGGCGGGTAGTGATAGATCTATCGGGGATCAATTTATCACGTCTAGCGTAGATGCAATAAATCGATCCGCGATCGCTCTGCCGTCGACTCCTGTACTCCACTGCGGCGACAGGCGGAAGCGGAGTTGACAGGGGAGCAGTGGCAGTTGACCCCGCACTGTAAGGATGTGAGGTAAGTCGACCTAAGATATGTCGACTTCAGCTACGCTACTCTCATAGCTGAAGTTGCGTATCTTAGGTCAATCTCCCCCTACCCCACAGTGTAGACCAGGTCTTAGTCACAATTTTTGGGGTTAAAATAAACATCAAACAAGAAGAGTGTAGCAGGGTCACGTGGTTACCCCGCTCCTGCCCTAAAGGGCTTAGTACAGCCCTGGCAGAGGGCTGTGGCAGGGAAAAGCTGGGCTGACTGGGAAAGCAGCCACAGCTATAGCCAATGCAATCAAGGCCCAGCTGGCCCTTATAAGAGTGTGGTGGGCCAGAAGGAAAAAGAGACACCGTCTCTCTAGCTGCATGAGAGAGAAGGACCTGGCTGCCTGGGAAGCTGAGGAGGGTATCTAGTGTGGAGCAGTGCTGGGGAAGGACAGAGGGAGCTGGGGAGCTCCAGCCTAGCAAAGCCCCAGGCTGCAGGCCAAGCTAAGGGCTCACAAGAGGGTACTAGGGCTGCAGAGGGACAGCCCAGATAGAGGCAGAGGCAGCTGATCCAAACCCCTTGCTGATGAGGAGTGGTTTATAGTCTGCAGTCTGCCCCAGGAAGCGGGGTCCACATGATGACTGGCAGTAGCCACTGAGGCAAGGTGGGGATAGGGGGTTGGGGGTTCCCCTGGACAGGGAGACCCAGATTGTGGGTTACTGCTGGGGGCAGGACCCTGACATAGAGGGGCACCAGGGTCCGGGAGGGACACGGGGGCCAGCAGCAGGCAAGGCACTGTCCTGCAGAGGGCGCTCTGCGCTGAAAGAGCTAATTCTCTGAATGACCAGCAGGAGGTGCCATGCTGGTGAGTCGTAACCCTGCCACAAGGAGACTGAAACAAGACATTTCTTGAGACTAGCAAAGCACCTTGTTATAATGTTGGATACTATTTTTCAGAGATTAGGGCATTTTGAAGCTGACCATACATTTGAATTATGTAGTAGACAGCTAGCCATTGGCAAAACTATCAAATGTTCTGCAAAATATAATTCCATGATTTGCTATAGTACCCCCAGCAAACTATTGCAATTAACTCTATCAGATCATACAACAGCAACAAATGGAAATTTTACACTTGGCAAAGCTGGAAAACCTAAAGATGATGTACTTGCTCCACTGTAACAGAGCTTCATCCCTTTGGCAGTAGGGCTCATGGTGTTTAAATTTCATTTTTAAATGCAATGGTTTTTACCCTGCTATGTTTAAGGCAATTTGAATCAATAACCCATGCAACTCATTAAGGGCTCATTTCTGAAGCCACTACACAAACAGAATTCCCTTTGAAGACAATTTCCTTTTTGTTAATTTCCTTACTCAGTTGTTGAAGTTGCATATACTGCTGGCTATTTTAAACAGTATTCACTTAGAAAAAAATAAACAACAAAAGTAGAATATGTTTCAGAATATTTGAATACAAACAAATATTTCCCTGTCATCCACAGAAATGTTTCAGGTAGTTTTGTACTCAACATGGCTAAGCCATGCCTCCACTGCCACTGCTACCACAGCTACACTCATATACACTCTTGCTAGCTCAGTGAGAGCTAGCATGAATATGAATACATGAGCAGAGGAGTCGCACTAGCTTGTAGTGTAGATGTAGCCACAGACACCATAGAAGAAGAGAACCATTCTGCATGTGTCAGAGGATGCTGCAACAAATCCCTTATCCCACCCTGCTGAGAGCAAGTGTTATACTAGCCTCACGACAGCTGAAAAAGCTTTATAGTGAATCACAAATTGAATGAGCCAAAATATAATGCAGTTGCAAATAAGTCTAATATTTGGGGTGTATTAACATAAGTGACATATGTAAGGCACAGGAGGTAATTATTCTGCTCTACCTGGAACTGGTGGGGCCTCAGCTGATATACTATTTCTCTAATGTGGATAAGGTCTTATAGTATGGAGTTGTTTTGTAAGGTTTCAAGGAAGGTAAAAATAGTGATGTCCAGAATGAAGAGAGGTGAGATACCCTGATTAACTTGCCTAGACCAGCCTCTGTTATCACTGTTATTAAGCTCTCGTTAATATAGTTAACAGTGTGAATATAAAGCATCTAATTACTGATTAGACTCTTCACTGCAGTTAATTCTTCTTCAATTGTCAAATATCTGAGAATCTTGCTAGGATCTCTCTCAGATTTTCATTGGTTCACGATGTTATCACTTGGGATTTGATCTTGTAAAAAGAGACAAGCATCTCCAGAAAGTTGCTGACTGCCCTCATCTCCCTTTGACATCTGTGGAAATTTGTGGGTGCTCAGGATCTCCCAGAGGATCTCTAAGCAGATTTCAAGATGAAGCCCACTTGTGATTAATTTAAATGCCTATAATTGTGCCATTTACACCCTACATGCTATATATATATGTAGTTAATTAAGATTCATGACTCAGTCTTAGGATGTTGTTATTTGCTGCTTTAGCTTGAACCCAATACATTGGATTCATGTGGTATGTCTAATATTTGTGATTTCATATGGAAAACTGAACTATCACTTTAATACAATAGAGAATTCGTACCTTTTAGAGTTCCATCCATGTTAGTCTCATCAAATGCATTTGCAATTGTGTCAGTAGAATATGACATGGCCCTTAGATGAAACAGCTTAAATTAATAAAACAAATCCCATTGAGTAGCTCTTAAATACCGATATCCTGTCTTAATCTCCAAATCTAGCAATTTGAGTCACCCACACACATTGTTTGTGCAAATTAGTCAGCACAAAAATGTTATTACCACGAATTAAAACTCTGTATTAGGTGCCAAAAAAGGTGTTTCATATATTGATGCGCATTGGAAGACTCTTCTATTTGAAAGCATTATCGTCACCACTGGGAAACACTAGAAATTTCTGCACATCTCCTTATCCCTTAATCTCTTAATCAATATGAGTCCCCACTACCATGCAATGAATTCCAGCATAATTGAAACAATTAGCTCAAGACTGTTATTAGGAAAATACTTCTTTATAAATCATGACAGATAAGAAATTAATATTTAATGTAACTTGGAGTATGACTGCACACAGTCCCATTCTAATGTTCACTACTGACAATAGAAATGATGGCCCTAATCCAGCCAATCTATGAGGGTGACCTTCATGTGGGTGCTGGGGTCTTTCTATGAGCATCACATTGTAGAATACAGTCATGATATAGTGAGTGATAACATCAGAGAACAAATACCATATAACTCATCTACGGCGTGTCTGCCCAGTTAGGGGAGTTTTCCTTGCACTACACAGGCTCAACAGAATGAACTTCATGAGACAGCGCCCAGATTCATGTAAAAGTGACCTTTAAGGATAATATGCTATTTGATGCAAGCATAGAATTCCTGCTTTAAGCAGAAAGACTCTAGTAGATTGTTATTGTTATTCTAATTTGAGAAGTGTCTCTTTGTAATATTCAGGTTTTTAAAAATTGCCACATGTGTAAGTGGCTCCTAGAGCTCCCATCCAATATTGAGAGCCACCATGTTATAAGAGTTCTTGCCCCAAATAGCTTACAGACTGTATATCTTACCTGTTTAAAGGACAGGGAAAATAGTATCATTAGCGTTATTTTAGAGGGGTGGGTGGGAACTGAGGCACAAGGCAATAAGTGGTTGCTCAAGGTCACACAGGAATTCTGAAGCAAAGCTGGAAGTTCTTTTCTGAATAATCCATTATGATCTGATGTTCTGACAAAGCAGCAGTAAAACAGAGCAAGACGGACTTCCAGTTAGAGTCACAAATTACCCCCATAACAAATATTCATTGAACACACAGTAGAACATTTTACAGTCACAGTGCACCTTTTTACAGAAGCATTTGACACATTCACAAAGATGGGCTTACTGTACTTATATGCGCCAATCATTTTACCTACATAGTAAATGCTCTGGGATGGAACACAGTAGCTATTTTATAGAACACGGTAACACTGAACAATATTTTAGGACACAAAGTAGTGAATACAATACCCTGGGGATTTTCAAAGTATAACCTATATCTCAATCCAAGACCCAGTTCCAGTCCCATTTGTGACCACAAAGCTCACATTTCTTTCCCTTTAATATCTTTGTGGCAATTACAGCAGCTGCTTACCTATAAAAGTACAGTACTTTTTTTTTAGCTGTCATTTAAAATAAGTTTGGAAAAGGAAAGCTATCTTGACAAAAACAAGGAGAGTCTATGCCATCTCACCAGCAAGGTTTCTATGCATCACCAAAATGTGCTCCGTGGACCACAGTTTTAAAACTACTGTCTAAGAAATTGCAGGAGAAAAGTGGGCAAATTGACCCCAAGCTGGGAGGGGTTGCAAGCACTTTGTAGGCCAGAATTAGCATTCAAAATGATCTTAGTCTGAAATCATGAAGATGTCTGTTGAATTTCAAGTGCAAGGAGGAAGGAAAAAACTCACCTGCACAAATACAAAATGGGGAATAATTGGCTAGGCAGCAATACTGCAGAAAAAGATCTGGGGTTAGAGTGGATCATAAACTGAATTAGAGTCAATCATGTGATGCCGTTGTGAAAAAGGCAAGTATTCTGGGATGTGTTAACACATGTCATGTAAGACACAGGAAGTGATTGTTCTACTCTGCTCAGCAGTGGTGATGCTGAAGCTGAGGATGTGATAGGAATGAGAATTTGATTCATGTGTCCAGTTCTGAGGACCATGCTTTACGATAGATGTGAACAAACTGGAGAGAGTCCAGAGGAGAGCAATAAAAATTATAAGAGGTTGAGAAATCATGACCTATGGGAAAGGTGGGAAGAATTGGGCATGGTTAGGCTAGAGAAGAGAAGAAAGGGTGAGGGAGACAGGGAACAGGATAATAGTATTCAAATATGTAAAAGCGATCAATTATTCTCCAGGTCCAACAAGGGTTGGACAAGAAGTAATTAGCATGGTTTGCAGCAAGAGATTTTTAGGTTGCATAAGAAAACCTTTCTAACTCTAAGAATAGTTGGACTAGAACAGCTTATCTAAGAAAGTTGTGGAATACCCAGTGTTGGAGGTTTTAAAGAATGGGTTAGAGGAGCAACTGTCAGGAATGGTCTTGGTATATTTAATTCTGCCTCTTGAGGTCCCTTCCAGTCCTACATGTCTATGATTCTATAAGTGCAAGTAGAATGCGATATCCAAACTGGCGATTTTCCTGGACAGAGGACATCTCTGTAATCTTGTGAAAAGTATCATGCTCCTGTTAATGACCTAAAGTAGCAAGATCCTTTGCGTTGTGTGTTCACCAACAAATCTCATTTCCACCAGAACAGTGACAGCTAACATTATGCTGGGTCATTAATTCAATCCTGACTTAAAATGTGATCCTGTGCCATTCAAGTTAATGATAGTTTTGCCATGATATTCAATAGCGACATTATTTGTCCCAAAGAGATCTGAGAATGCCCTACAGCCATCCACAAAAAAGTGGGCTTCTGGGGAATTCTGGGATTTTTATGTAGATTCCTTATCCTACCTATGACCAGGTCCAACCACAATTAACTGGTGAGATATGAAAACCAATCAGCCCAGAGTGGTATAGCAGTAGAATATGCACATGTACAAATGATGTCACCTAATGATAAACTTAGACAATCTCCTTTTCCTTCAGGCACTCTGGCCAAGACTGTCAAAAAGTAAGGATCCTAAATCTGTATTTAGGCACTTAAGAGGCCCAGTTTTAATGATCATCCAGTGCCCAACACTTTCCGTGGAGCTCAATCTTCTTCTTAGAATCATAGAATCATAGAATATCAGGGTTGGAAGGGACCTCAGGAGGTCATCTAGTCCAACCTCCTGCTCAAAGCAGGACCAATTCCCAACTAAATCATCCCAGCTAGGGCTTTGTCAATCCTGATCTTAAAAACCTCTAAAGGAAGGAGATTCCACCACATTCCTAGGTAACCCATTCCAGTGCTTCACCACCCTCCTAGTGAAAAAGTTTTTCCTAATTTCCAACCTAAACCTCCCCCACTGCAACTTGAGACCATTACTCCTTGTTCTGTCATCTGCTACCACTGAGAACAGTCTAGATACATCCTCTTTGGAACCCCTTTTCAGGTAGTTGAAAGCAGCTATCAAATCCCCCCTCATTCTTCTCTTCTGCAGACTAAACAATCCTAGTTCCCTCAGCCTCTCCTCGTAGGTCATGTGCTCCAGCCCCCTAATGGAGACCCTCTCCTAATGGGAGATGCTCTCCCGTTTTCTTATCTTATTCCTCTCATTCCAGTGGAGTTGTGGAGTTGACTGGAGGGCACTCTGTGGTCAATTTAGCAATTCTACTAGACCTGCTAAATCAACCCCCGCTGCATTGATCGCATCAGCATCAATCCCCGGAAACTGTAACCGTGGCCTTGGACTGGAAATTAGAGGGGGAACAAGGATGACAAAAGATAGATAAGAGGATTCCTCAAGTCAGCAAAGCAAATGCACATCTTGATAGTTGTTGTTTTTTATTTTCTTTCTTCACCCTCCCCTTTGCAGGACTTACAGTACTGATAGCAATGGTCTCAGTTTGTAGTTGGTTTGATTAATATGTATGGCACTAATAAATTAGTTTTAACTGTCTTGCAGTAGTGTTGACTTGAGAAAGATATAGACCTCCATGTAAATATAAATAGCCCAGAGACCCTCAGTAATTCTGAAATACTTGCTTTGGATATTTCTAGATTAATGCTACATGTTTCAAAGCCTCATGAATATAGTTTGGTTGCTAGCAGGTAGTCATTAGTTTGTTACAACAATATTCTTTTCTCCTGTATTCAGCCTCTCCCAAGAAACAGCAATAGAATGAGACACTTAAGCCTGATCATTCATAACGAATGTAGGCAAAAGCCCCCACAGGACTGGAAGATCAGGCTTTCATTAGACACTCTGATATATGCAGCAGGTTTAGGGCCTACCAGGTTGTAATTCAGCATCCTTAATTTTCATTGCCCTTTCTTCATGGGAAATGACCTTTCTTCATGGGACATGAAGATAGTCACTCACAGGAAGACCTCAGTACTTTGAAGGATTGGCACTATCAGAGGAATGTTTAGAAGTACCAAATCTGAACATGGGAAAATAATCTATTTCCATGTTTCCCTCCTATGTTCCCACAACATACAATGCAAAAGTTAAAAGCAGAGCAATGAGTAAGAAGGTCATTGACAACACAGAAGCAAGCAGCATCAAGAAGATTTTATGTTCAAAGACACTTTAAAAAGAGAATAAGTCCTAAACACTAGATTACGGGGAAATTATAAATCAGTTCATATGCATTTCAGGAGTAAACATCTAAAATATAAATCCTCTCTCAGCTGGCAACATTAAACAAATGCTCCCCTGTAAATGTCTGCAAAGCTACTTCATTATCCACCTTCAAAACACTCCTTTCCCATGATGCCAACAAAAAAAACTTGACAATGCCTAGGCTGCTGGTGATTGATACCACCGCCTGTCGTGCTGACCAATAAGATGTTATTTCCTTATACACCTTCATCTGTCTGTGTGTACCCATCAGTTATCTCTTGTTTATACTTGCGTTGTAAGCTCTTTAGGCAGTGACTGTCTTTTTGTTCTGTGTTTGTACAGCACCTAGCACAATGGGGTCCTGGTCCATGAATGAGATTCCTAGGCACTACAGTATAGACAAAGGAGTTCTATGGCAGCAGAAATCCATCAAACCTCCATACTCTGAATAGAAAACAAGGATATAATGAGTTGATTTAAGGGTGTATATACCCAGCTTGCCAATTCTTCTTCTTCTTACTCACTCCCTGTGGAGCATAAGGCACCAACCACTCTCCTCCATTCATTTTGTTCTTGAGCAAGACAGCAGATTTCATCCCACTTCATTCCCATACCTTTCATTTCCTCTTCAATGGTCCTTCGCCACGTCCCCAATGGTCTACCTCTCCTCCTTCTTCCTTGTGGTGTCCATCGTAGGGCAATACGAGGGTGTCTGTCAGCATCCATTCTCAACACATGCCCCCGCCACCTCCATCTTCGTTGTTTGGTTTCATCCACTATATTGTTGATGCCCGTTAATGGGCTCACTTCAACATTGGTGATACGCTGGGGCCAATAGTACCCAGCTTGCCAATAGTATATTATAAATAAATAATAAAATATAATCTAACTACAAGTGTGCTCTGTAGTGAACAGTCCATAGAGGAAGATCATAAAGGAAAAAAGGCACATTTCTGTCTAAATGTTATTTTGATAGAAATGTGGCGTATCAGAAGCCTGACTGAACATGCTTAACATTAAGGTATCTACTGTGCCCCTTCCTAAGTGGAAGTTGTAGTCATTTTCCACAACCACAATCTCCTCTGAGTATCCAGCATCAGGGTTTCTATACTTTAGTTTATCCCAGCAAAAGCCAGAGTATGGCTCCCTTATATAATGTTTCGATAAACTATATGAAAAAAATCTCTCATGCATTGAATACAGATGAAAATATGCTATTTATGGAATATTTAACCAACCCAAGTAAATAGCTGCATCATCAGTTAATATGATGTAATCTAGAATCTAAGGCCTGAATCCTGCAAATGCTTAAGCATGTACTTAACTTTATATTAAATCTAAATTTTGGGATCTCTTGCTGTCCTGTTGATAAAAGATGAATACAGTGAAATGGAAGCTATCTTAAAAGGCAAGGAAGAGAGGCAAATACATAAATGTGATTAAACAAGGAAAGTATACTTTAAAATTGATTTTTAAAAAAAATAAACTAAGGTAAGTGGATACTGTCTTGCATAGCATCAATGGAACATTACCCTTAGTCCATGATAGAACCAATTCTGAATGTTCAGAAAACCTTTGACAAAGTTTCACATGCTGGATTATTATAAACCCTCTAAATATGGGCTACATAGTAAAACATTCAAATGGGCAAAGAATCTGGTAATGTGTGGAAAGCAGAGAGTTGGAGTTAAAGGTTGTATTCTTCAGGAATACTGGTGAGGAAGGGAATCTCAAGGTTCTATACTGAAACTAGTAAACTTGTTTCTACTATAGATTTAGATAACCTCACATTTCTGCTACTGATTTAGACAATCCTATAAAGTGTCAAATAATTAAATCTGTAGAGACTACCACAACTGGTTGTACTTTATAGGATAATCTTAATAGATTAAACAAATGGATTCAGAGGTGGGATGTAAAATTTCATGTTTCTGATTCTAAAATAGTGGAGTTGTGTGGAAATACCCAAACTAAGTATAGTTTAAAATTCATTATTGTATTAGTTAATACAGTAGTGTAAAAGGATCTCAATGTGCCATTAGAACCATCATTTACATTTTCAGTTTAATATGAAGCAACATTATGGAAGGAAGCTGAAATGCTGATTTTTCAGGACTGGTGCAAGTCCAAGGACACTTTTTGAAGAACAGCTAGACCTGCCTTACAATACCATTATGTCAAGTATCAGAGGGGTAGCCGTGTTAGTCTGGATCTGTAAAAGCAGCAAAGAGTCCTGTGGCACCTTACAGACTAACAGATGTATTGGAGCATGAGCTTTCGTGGGTGAATACCCACTTCGTCAGGTATTCCGCATCCGACGAAGTGAGTATTCACCCACAAAAGCTCATGCTCCAATACGTCTCTTAGTCTATAAGGTGCCACAGGACTCTTTAATATCATCATGAAAATTTATCATTCCAGACAAAAAAATCTATTCATCTGCTTTTTATAATGATAATGAATAAGGAAATAATATTCACCACATTTGCTCATCAAAAAGTTACTTTTTCCCAGGTGAGTGGCTTAGTATAATTTTAAATGTGATATATCCCACAATTTTCAAGTCCTGGTCACCAATATAGTTCAGAATATATAGTTCAGAGAAAGCATAACACAGGACAACAAAGATGACAAATTAAATATAGAGGTTTACATTCACTCATCCTTTCATTGTCATATAATATGACCTTCAAACTTGGTACATTTTGTCCTTTTGCATTAGAAATACTGGTGTAATGTCCCATTCCCATTGAGCAAGAGTTCATGATAGGAATACTTCATACCTGTGAGGCACCCATATCTCAGCAAATCATATAAGGTAGTGTCACACTGGAAGGCGTCACATCGTAAAACATAATGATACAACTACTGCAAGCCAAATGCTTCTGAATGACATTTTATAGATTATAGGGTAAATCTCTTTCTAGAAAGATCACTGAAATATTGGGGTACAACTAGGGGAAGGACCTGAAACACATGCAAAAAGATCTGAACCAAATATTCACGGTGACCCAAATCTTTCTGGTTAATTAGATCTCAAATAACTGTTGTTTGCATAATTAACCAAAATAGTCACTATTCAAGGGGTAGCAGACAGCGTGAGAGAGTCGGTATCTCTCTAAACTGTCATATTGGGAAAAGAAAAAACCTTGAAGATGTAACATTATCCAGCTCAAGTTGTTGGCAGACATTAAAGTAATTGAATAAGTGGGTAATTTAAAATTATCTTCAAATAATTCAACCCTCAGCTATCTCTGTCCTTTGAGTAATGCTATTGCCTCTGGTCCTTTCTATGCTCTCATACAATCTAAATTTGCAATTACTCTTCCCTCATCTCTGAATGAAATGACATTTCCTGATGTGACTGAGATCTTATAGCTTGCTGCTGTGGTTGAGGACTTTATAAAGGCTATGTGAACCTGTCTTTCAGCTTCGTAATGACCAAACTCACATCAGCTTTCATCTGCTGAGTCACTACACTTGTACGATGACTTCTGTAACCTCCATTAAGGTGTCCATCCATTATCTCTCAGCTTTTTAACATCTTAATGTATAGGGATGAATTCTTACAGGATGTACTTAATCCATAAAATACAATAAAACTGTTCAAATACAGATTTAGATTGAGACATAATTCAGGAGGCATAAAGAATCATCTGATGGTAATATTTTTCCTTCCACAAAATGGAAATTTTATAGGAGAACAGCTGATATGAAATAGAAAAATGAAGATATTTATTAGAGGATCTATATGACCTGTGATTGTGTTTTTCCTTCAGGTATCATTCAGATAATAATTTATTTGAGCCATTTCTGAGACCAGTATTTGGCCCATTGTGAGGTTTAATTAGCTAATGTTTAATGCTCTATATAACCTAAGTTATTTCCACTTTCTCCATCTCTGTTCAGACTGGCTGAAGTCAAATGCCATACAAAACCAAGTACTATTAAATTCTTTGGACACACACAGTATAAATACACAATTAAACATTTTATATGTAACTACTTCATGCAGAGGTATTTCAGCAATGTATTCCATGGCTTTGGAATAGCCTCATTATTCATGAGCAGTGAAAACACAAGCAACCTGAAATGACGTGCAACAAAACCATCTTATGACACTATTATTTATTAAATATCAGAGGGGTAGCCCTGTTAGTCTGGATCTGTAAAAGCAGCAAAGAATCCTGTGGCACCTTATAGACTAACAGACATTTTGCAGCATGAGCTTTCGTGAGTGAATACCCACTTCGTCGGATGCAAGTCACCCACGAAAGCTCATGCTGCAAAGCATCTGTTAGTCTGTAAGGTGCAACAGGATTCTTTGCTGCTATTATTTATTATTTATTTATCTTATGTATCACATTCTGGGCTGCAGTGCAGACCAGTGAGAGGTTGAGTCACCATTTGCCTTGCAATCTTGAGTGCCTTACAAAGCTTTGCTATTGCTCTCAACCGTGGCTGCTCACAAACAGAATGCAGGTCACACCCTAAGCATAGTTTTAGCCCTGCAGGTACAGCTCTGACCCCAGCAACACTCCAGTCACACTCTGGCTTCCACCAGCCTTGGTTACTAATTGGAGGGTGACCTCAACACACTCCTAGTCCCAAAATTTCCCCCCCAAAAATGTGTTTTGCACTGTCCAGCCCTCTCCTGGGCAGTTCAGATATCACAGATCAGTTGCCTCTATAAGGGGTCAATATTCAACAGTTTGCTATTTTAACTGGTGTTACCCAACAGTGCAGTTTAAACACAACATTGGACTAGTTTAGATTCAAAATAAAACAAGTTTATTTAGCTACAAAGAGGTATAGTTGTACTTAAAATCTAAGGTATTAAAATTAGAAACGATTACAAGAGAAATAAAGATAAAACACTTTCTAGTAGCTAAAATTTAACATGCTAGACCTGGTTCAAGGTAAAATCTTTACCACAGGTTCCCAGCAACATTGCTGACCAAATTCTCAGGTCAGGATCTCTCTCAGAGTCAAAGGGCTGGTCCCTTTGTTGTCTTAGCTGAAAAAGAAAGACAGGGAGAGATTTCTTGGCATGTTTTTGCTCCTCACTTTTATAGTCCAGTCCCTCTTTGAAGTGGATTCTTCTGAGGGTTACCCCGCAAAGCAAAGTTTATTGAAACAGTAAAGAAGGCAACGTGGAGCCTGGTCGTGAAGGTGGTTCCATGCTTTCTTCTCCCTTGTGTATGCTGAAATGCAGATTTGTCTTGTTTCCTGCCATTTCCCAAGTTTACTATGTATATGTAAATTGAGATAAACACACATTCCTTTGTTTAGGATAGACTTGTTTAACAACTGTTACCTAGTCACGGCTGTGTGGGATAGAACATGTGCTAATATAATCATATGGGGGAATTCATAATTTTACATATAATGTTGCTACATACGTTTCACCATGACATTGATGAGCAAAGCATATTTTGTACATAGATTATTACAATGGTGTGTGAATATGGGGTGTTTTTAATCACAGTATGTATTACAATAGTGCTTAGGGAACCCAACTGAGATCATGTCCCTATTATGGTAAGTGCTGCATGTACACATAATCAAACAGTTCCTGCCCCAAAGAGCTTGCAACCTAAATAGACATAAGTAGTAGTGTTATAACTTCCATTTTACACATAGGGAATCGAAGTATAGGGAGATTAATTGATTTGCCCCAGGTCACTCAGGAAGTCTCTGGCACAGCTAAGAACTGAGCACAGATATTCCAAGTCTCAGTCCAGTGCCTTAACAACAAGACCAATCTACCTCTCTTACACCAGCAAGTATTCTGCATGACATTTGTCAGAATTAAAATTATTCATATTTAGTTCTGTATCCCTCCCCCTGTACCATCAGGTATTCCTGGCATATTGTTCTAGGAAAATTGGGGGCTGCCTGAAGTTCTTCAGAAGTTTGGAGCATTAGAATCATAGAATCATAGAAATGCAAGGCTGGAAGGGACCTCAAGAGGTTATCTAGTCCGCCCCCTTGTGGTTCATGAAGTAGGATTAACTATACCCAGACCAGTGTTATAGCAGCAGAGAAGGATTTGTGGACAAAATGCAGGAGAGACAGTTATAATGCAACTTTCCTGCATCTTACAGGCGGTGAGACTAGATGATCTTTGCAGTCCCTCCTAACCCTATGGTTCTATGATACTACACCTTATTCCAGGGTTATCCCCACATTTGAAGTAATTTATGTGCACAAACAGAATTATGTCTTCCAAACATCAAGAGCAAAAGCATGTACTTTCAGTTTCGATTACTTATTTCAGATTAAGAGTCACAAACAACAAAACCTCCATGAAAGATAGAGCAAACAACAGTGTAATACTCACTCTGTAACCTTCTGCATCAGAATTGAAACCAACAAACAAAATGTCAGCTGCCTTACAGCTGTTCACATGATTTGCAGAGATGACTCCACACTCAAAAGTGAAATTCACAGGAAGCCGAATGACATCACCTCCAAGTAAAAAAATACTCAGCAGTGCAGAGTATTGCAGTGGCTAAGTCTTCCTTGTGAATCTAGTCCTAGATGGCTGTGAGTTTCTACTGCAGGTTAACAAAACTGATCTGGTCTTTTTTCCTGGAGCCAATAGTGACCTATAAAAAGGCTGAGAAGGAATTGACATGGTGACCAGCTCAGCAAATTAATTGGAAGTAATGAAGTCCACAAAAGGTGAACTGGGATATGCATTAGAGCAGCGGTTCTCAAACTCATGTGATTGCGCTCCCTTCTTTGTGTCTGTAGTCATTTATGTCCCTCCTCCCCACAGTACATACACCACCACCCAGCTCTGAAGGCAGAGTGGAGAGCAGTGACTGCAAGCTGGCACAGCTCAGAAGGCAGTGTCGCCACCAGCAGCAGCACAGAACTAAGGGTGGCAATATGAAAAGTGATAAAAAGTGATATTCGTCAATATCACTTTTCACAGCAGACTTAGCACCCCATTGCCACCCTTATTTCTGCACTGCTGCTGCTGCCACCCTAGGGTGAAGAGCCAGAGCCCTGCCACCTCCAGGTAGTGATTTTGGCGGGGTGGCAAAAGGAAAGCCCGAGCCCAGGCTGCCTTCTGGTGAGGGATAGGGGTGGGAGGAAAGGAGAGCCCAAACAGCAGGGCTCCAGCTGTCCCCTATATCCCTATCTCCTGGGTTTCCATGGCCCTTCTGCATGAGCTCTAGCCACCAGGAGCTGACAGACAGACCTCTTAAGAAAAACAAAAATAAAAAAACCCTCAACCCTCCTGCACAAAGAGGATGCCCTTAGATGTGTGCTTGCAGATGCACAGGAGCTGTTGGATACTGCCTCCACACAGAGTGGAACTGCACCGACCATTTGCAGCCAGGGCCTGTGAAGGAATAAGCAGGATTTGACCCAAAATGTACAGTAGTTATGGTCAAGAGGTTACAGATTTGGAAATGAGTTTAGTGGGGATTTATTTACATTGTGTTACTGAAAGAGTAACAAACATTTTTTAGAGGAAAAGCCCAGGACATGTTTAAGGGGCAAATCCAATACCAGAATGGAATGGTTTCATTCATTTACAAAGGTTCTCTCAAACCCCTATTTTTAATTCACCCTGCTTTATCCCTAAGCACGATCATGTTGTTCAAATATGCTGCAGATGCCAACAAAAAACCCTAAAATCTAACCAAATTTCAAGTTCCATTTTTACATTCCAAGCTCCAAAGAAAAACTGAAGGTTGCATTACAGCCACTCTAGACTTCAATCCTTACTTATTATGTTTCCAATAACACTGCTGGAGGTCCTAAATCATGTTAAAGTTGGTCTGTAAATTGGATTTTCAAACTTCAGAAGAAATGCATAGCAGGGTAATGTACTTTCTTCTTATCTTGCATCACCAGTGCTTACACTAATTTCAACAAAATAATCTCTAAAAGGCACAGATTTTGTAAATTAGCAACACCGTATCCATTGGAATCCTTCCTTCAGATCATCTGGAGGCTTTGCATTAGAAGAAAGGAAAAAAGAAGTATAAAGCAACAAAAAGTTAAGTCTCTGCCTGAAGCACGCAGCATGATGCGAGAATTGATACCAGATTTTATTTTAATGAAAAGCAATTTAAGGAAGTTCTTTATAAAGTGGATCAACTAGTCTTTGACTAAATAAGGTAACAGTGTACTTGCTCCTCACTTTTTGCTGCTGGTGTAGTACTCTCAGCTAGCTTTTATTGGGATTTGCGGGATTTACTTGAGGCCTTTCTTTTTCTTCATGGTCCCTCCCAGCCCCCGAAGTGGGGGGGGAGGAGTTGGCAATGTTGTTTATTTTAATTACTACCTCATGGGGCCACAACTGTTTATTGTAAAAAGTCACTAATGAACAAATGACCCTGCCACCTGGAGCACTTTACAAGCTGGTGGTAAACTCCAGCTATTAAAACAAAAACCTTCTTGAGCTATTGATTCACTGGCTGGGTTGGATTGGACCCTGGGGGCACGTGACAGCTAGGCAACTGAGTGCTCATTGTTTCACACTCCCTATTACACAAAACAAATAAATCTTCTTCACATTACCTTTTTTCCATGCTCCGTCTAAAAGAGCACTTATTATGTGACAGTTCACTACTTAATATATATTTGTGTCCATGTGTGTTCAGGTGAATATACTAGCCACTGTTTTCATAACCCATCTGGGTTACAACAAATGTCTATAGCTTTAATATACTGGTGATGTTAATTCTGCTTAAAGACAGAAGAGGACAGTCCCAGAGTGTAAACTCTTTTACATTTATTATTTTTGTATATTGCACTGCCCACTTCATAAAAAAAAACACAAAAAAACTATCCACTCCTTGAAAATAGGAGCAATACAGATACAACATTGACTGTTCTGCTATGTGGTCCTAAATATAACAAGCCCTGTGCTATGATCTTCTTTACAAAATTTGTGGCACATACATTTGTTTCCTCTTTTCTGCCTGTCTGCTCTGTTCCTGTGAGCAGAATGTTAGAGAAGTCCTCCGACACAACTGCCCAGAGCAGGTGGAAGGTCCGCCATGGCTCCCCACAGCTGCCTGGGCGGCTCTTACTGTGGCTGGGCTGTGGCCGGAACCGGGTCAGGGAAAGACATGTGGGCAGCTTTGGGGAGCCTGGGTCCCTCCATCTGCCCTGAGCGGGAGGCTCGCAGGGTGGGGACACCATCAGAGGTCTGCTTTCAGCCCCACTCTGGCGAGGGAGAGGGTTGGGCTCCGCAGCGCCACTCCGTCTTGACTGGGGAGGGCCCTCTGGGGGCAGGCCCCCCCACTTTTGGGAAGGCTCTGGCACCCCTTTTATCCCCACTTGTCTACTGACTACAATAGAAAAGAACGGCTTAAGGTTCTCCCTCCACTTTTCTTTCTATCATACTGTAACTTTCTGGAAAGTTCTGAAAAGTTATAAATTGACAAAATAAAAAATGAAAAAGTGGGGTAAGAAAACCTAGACAACATTCATTCTCTCACATTAAGTGGGGGGTAAAAGTGGGAAGGGGAAATAAAGGGGAAAACAGAAAAACCTCCAACATTTTGAAAATTCAAAATACAAAAGATTCAGGAAAAATCATGACATTTGGTTTATAAAAAGGCTACTTTACATTAAAGATTTGAATTTTCAAAAATGACCAGCTGAACTTCTGAGTCTAGCATAGCTTGAATAAAGCGATTGCCCTATACCATAGCAGACAGCAGGTTCCTCTCTCATACATCACTGAATAAACCACTTAATTATAGGCATTAGAGTACTATGTACATGTTCATAAATTAATACACTGCAAAATTGGGACTGTACCTTGGCATAATTATTTGGACCCCACTGACAGAAGAGTTATGGTAGTTTGGCCCTTTTGCAAGGATACCATGCCAAAATAAAATATAATCTACAAGCCAATTGCACACTTCTGAATCAATGCAGATCAGAAAGATCAGTATAAATATTAAAAAAAAACCCTAGAGATAAGATATTTCAGTGAAAGGAGCTCACACTAATACAGAATGCAACTGCCTTCAAAAAAATGCTCAAAGGCCCTGTTCAATAAAGCCTTTCCAACATAACCAAGATTATAACCAGCACCCCGTCCTCCTCAGGAAAATAAACCTTCCTCTTCTGATTGGAAGCTGTGTTTGAGGAAGACAAGTGGAAAAATCCATGGAGTCTGCTAGAGATGTTGCTTTTCTTAATTTAATTAACTTGAAAGGTGCTCAGATACGGCAATGGTGGATACTAATATAAAACCTAACCTTAGTGAGATTTCCAGATGGAATTATTTGGGCTCACTTTTGATGTGGACCTAACACCCTCTACTCCCCTGCATGTGAATATAGGGTGGGTCACAATACTGCCCGCTGTTAGTATAAATGGCTTCCTTTAAAATTAGGAGAGGCCTACTTTAAATTATACTGTTATATACACTCCTGTCTGTTGCTTTTTCGGTCACATCAACTTACACTCCATTGAAAATGTCTAAAGAAAGCAGACGCTTTCTGCCAATATTTGTTTTGTTGAAAACCTAGTTTTCCATCCAAATTTGTGATGGAAAATTTTCACCCAGGCTTGCTCAATATACTACAATCACATACACTGTGTAGATAATCAGGGAGTAGTTTGCTTCATGGAAGAAACAGGCTATCATTTGGTCCAATCCATTCCAGTTATTTCTAAATTTAAGGGTCCCCTCCACCCACCCACCCACACTAATTGTGCAGCAGGAGCACTTGAATTTGTCACCACATTTGAATTTGAAGGTGTCATGTACTGATTGTCAAATACTTTAAATATATGGTAGCAATTTGTTTCCCTATGTGATCAGATCTGGTTTAATTTTAAGATTCAACCCCTTCAGTGAGTGGTATTTAAAAAAAGAATACTAGAAACACTTGTAATCACCAATATATAATACACATCTGTCTAGCAGTTATACTGTTTTATCATGTCAGCTCCCATTTAACATACAAATATTTTAACTTGTAAAGGCAAAATATACTGCTAGTAGAATCTTGCGTTATTAGAAACAGGTTGCTAAAGTTTCCCACTTCCCACCCCCTTCCGAAGAAAGCCTCCACCATAGGCAGCCATGTTAAGACTGAGTTGTCAGGAGGAGAGGGAGCAGGGCTGGATTACCCAATAGACAGACTAAGGACATGTTTAGGGCACCAGCAAAGCAGGGGGCACAAAAAAAAAGGTTGCTTTTTTTTGGAAAAAAAAATTGATATTTCAAAAAAGCATCGAAGTAGTCATCATGAGAAAAATCTGAACTTTGTTATACTTCCTTACACTCCACTACACACTCTTCCCCCGTTTTTCTATTCTCTATTACTTATCCCCACCTAAACCAGAGGGGCATCCGAATAACGTAGATTGAAATAATGTGAGGAAATCAGAGACTGTAACTGATCATCCTACTCCTGGTGGTAAAACAGACATTGTTCAAGAAGGTGTGGATGTATCAGAAGCTGAACCTGCTCATGCTGTAAATAATAGGAGAAAATATCCTGGTATGTGGGTTGATTGAAGTACCGATGATGCAGCTTACTGGCTAGATCGTAGACCAAATGACTGTCAACAAACACCACACTGGACCATTTGAGAAATCACGTCGGACATTTACCAGTGGCAAACAAACAAGATATTGTCCACAAAAAATATTTTTTGGCATGAAAGCGAATGGTGAGAAATGCACTCAAGAATGGCTATTGTATTCACCATCAGAGTCTGTGTACTGTTTTGTTTGCAAACTTTTTGCATATAAGCCTTCAACATCCCGCTTTCCTGCAGATGGATTTAGTGACTGGCCTGCCTTTCTGGGGATCAAATGACACATTTGGATCATTGCAGAACGAACATTTCTTAGGATTGTTGGAGCTTGTGGCTCAGTTTGACCCATTTTTAGCAGGCCATATCTCAAAATATTGGAATGATGGCAAAGTGACCCATCATACTTATCCAAGACAATACGTGATGAACTCATTGGTCTAATGAGTGACAAAGTTCATTCAGCTATTGTGGATGAAATAAGTACTTCTGGGTACTTCAGTTTACCTGTCAACTCTACACCCGATCTTTCACATATTGATTAATTGAGTATTGTACTAAGATATGTGTCTTCCACAGATGGAAAACCAGTTGAACGATTTATAACATTCCTCAATTTGAAAAGCCACACTGCTGAAGAAATGGGAAATCAAGTACCGCATTGTCTGTGCCAAGTTTGCAAAACAGATTTCTCAAAGTGAAGAGGTCAATCTTATGACAACGCTGCTAACATGTCAGGGTGTATCAAGGAATGCAGAAGAAGCTTTTAGAACAGAACAAATATGCCATATTCATACCATGTGCTGCACACTTCCTCAGTCTTGTTGACCACAGTGCTGTTGATTGTTGTCTGGTGGCAGTAAGGTTTTTCTCAACAGTCCAGTTACTTCATACATTTTTCTCTGCCTCCACACACCGATGGGCAGTTCTTAAAACATATTTGGGCAATGATCATGTGTTGAAATCTCTTTCTAAATAGTCGCTGGGAGGCACATGCAGTGGCAACAAGTGAAATTCTGGAGTCCTACTCAAAGATTGTGGATGCATTAGAAAGTATAGCTGAAGACCAATCACAAAAGGGAGAAATTATAGAAGAGGCAGAAAACATTGCAAACAAGATGCAAGAACTAGAGTTTGTATTCATGTTGACCATGTGGAATGACATTTTACAACACTTTTACCACACACTTTGAGGAATCATTTCAAAAGATCTGAAGACATATCAAAAGATATCTTGCCTGATACTAACTGCAAAGAAGCCCAGTCCCGCAAACGAATTAGGAAAAAAGAAGCAAATGATAGCAGTGTAACAGAAACAGCATTGAATCCTAGAAACAAATTTCACATATCTACTTACTACACTATAATTGATACACTTGAAGCTCATATGAAGAAGAGAAGTGAAGTGTACAAAGAAGTATCAAGTAGATTTTTTTTCTAAACAATATGGACTTATCTGACAAGCAATATTCACAAAGTTCCCAAAAGCTAGTTGACTCATACCCTGTTGACTTGAACATGAATCTCTGTGGAGAAGTACAGCAGTTCCACTGTTGTATGCACGCGAAGTTTAATGAAACAGGAAAAATGAAATTCAGTCACATTGATCTTTATGACACAATATTGAAAGACAGAATATAATGTGTATTTCCAGATGCAGAGATCACACTACATATTTTTCTAACATTGATGATTACTAACTGCTCCGCAGAACGCTCTTTTTCTCAGCTGAAAAGAATAAAAAACCCTCAGAGAACAACAATGTGTCAGGACAGACTTGATTCACTTTCCCTATTGCGTATGGAAGCAGACATGCTTCGTCAAGTCAGCTTCGATGAACTTATCCAGAATTTTGCAATCAGAAAATCTAGAAAGAAGCTATTTTAATCTCAGCATATGTGTAAGTTTTGTGTCATTTAGAAAAATAAAATTTTATTTTATGGTATAGTATTGTTTTTATTTTGAATTACATATGGGGGGTACCATAATCTTTTCAGTGCTTAGGGCCTCTAAAGGTCTTAATCCGGCCCTGAGAGGGAGGAATTCATTTCCATGTGCTTCTCTCCCCACAGGGAGCTATTAGCCTATTTCAGCAAACAGCCTTTCCTTAGCCACAACAACAGGTTTTCTTCTATTAAGCTCACAGGTAGTACAACTGATGAGGAAACTGGCTGGACTCTGACGGCCAGAGTGGTGTTCACGTTCCTGAAGAGAGACTGCCTGCATAGGCCTAATTCTGCCATGCTGTTTTATCTTGAGAGGGACCCTACCTTGCTCTGGGCCAGATTCTCCCACCCTTACACATGCTAACAATGCTGATTTGCATGGAATGACTTGTGGAGAAAGTTATTCAAGTTGCTAATGGTCATAATAACTGGGTCGACACATGTACCCTAACTGTGAGCTCAATTGGGAATAGGGTGTGAAAGTTCATAAAGTGCCACAATAATCTATAACAATAAGTATTGATGGCAAAAGGTGCAAAAAGGGAGACAAACTGAATTAATACAAACTAAAAGGTCTACTAATATAATTCCAGGACCATGTTAATTTCATGCCTGGTAAACAAGAGAAGAAAGGGACTAGAAATCAGTGAGCCAAACCTGGTGTCTCAAATTAGGCAGACAAAATAATGAGGGGATGGGCTATTCCACTCATCATTCCCTTTTGGGGTCCTTAAAATAAAACACTTGGGGATGGAAATTAGGAGAGAAGAGAAAGCAAGAATTGCTGACTAAAAGAGAAGAAAGGGATAAACTTCACCATCATGGCGGGCACATCCAACCATCTCCTGGGGTTCTGGAATCCCTTGTGACACAGCAGGTACTTCTTCATACTAATTCTGAGAGATACTTAATACTTCAAATGTTTTAACTGTTTTTCCTTCTTTTCTGTATATTTAATAAAGGATTAAAAAGGATTTTTAGTAGTGTTTCCACCATGATACTAAGCACGCTGAGGTTTCTATATACCAAACCCTGAACTTTGTTTAAAACTGCGGAATGCTGAACAGTTTCAGGGTCATGTTAACAGTCTTTGGGCCCATATATTCCATCTACATTAACACAACATAACAATCTGATTTATTGTGAGGGTCTCACTATTTATTAACTTTTCATGCATCTCATGATTTCCCAATACCTGACAGCAAAGTTGCAAAGTTTTGTCTTTTTCAGACATGGGACTGTATTTACATGAACCCCTTTGGTTCTGCAGGCTGACAAAAAAACCCATAGGGGTTACACATGCCATATTAATCTAGAGTTCACATGATAGCAGATACTGTACCCGACTCTCTCTGTTGTGGGCCTAGTTTTGAATTCTGCCATCCTTGCTCACACTTAATAGCATCTTAGTCTGTGAGTAGTCCCCTTAACTAACCCTGGGGTTTGTTTATGAACCTTCCAGTCTTTCCCTGCAGAACCAAGGAATTCTCAGAAATACAGACCCACTGGTAACGGTGACTGCAGCATAGAAACTGCCTCCAATATCTTCCGGTTAGAAGTCTGTTTTTTTGCTTCATTTCACACAGCAAGAAGTGCCCTCCACATGTTCAAAATAACATATAGAGAAGCTGATAAAGGCCACAAATGACCTTCTAAACAAGTCAGAAGCCAGGGAGATTCCTCAAGGGGAGGGAAGGATAAAAGTCTGAGAAGCAGCAGCTCTAAAATTAGGGAGTCAGATGGAAAGGATCCCGTGGGGGTGGGCAGAAATAGTATTTAATTACAGAACATGCTATACCATAATGCACAGGCACAAGGAGACAGACTCAAGATTGCAAGGGCAATTTATATTCTGTCATTTCCTAAATGCTAAGTGCTTGGCTTTCCAACCTTTAATAAGGTTCCTTAATGGAATGTTGAAAAATACCAGCTTTCTCTGTATTATTTCTAATATTTTTTCAGAGCTAGATTCTGCACCCTTTATTTGCAAAGCAGCATTTATTCATGAGAGCTGAAAGAAATGGGATTACTTACATGAGTAAGTCCTATCTACCATGAGCAATCACTACAGAATCTGTCCCTCAATTTGTAGGAAGTTACTGAGTATCTGAATTCAGCCTTCGGTGTGATAACTATTATTAAAGTGTGCAGTACTTTATAAATCTATCTGAACTGTTCCACCTTTTTCATTTGCTGGGTTGACAGATTCCAGAAGGGACTTAAATAATGCCCTCAAATCTGAAAGTAGCAAACCCGTTAGCAGGAAGTACAGGCTGTCTGGAGGTGTCACTATATACGCTGTGCTGATATATGTTTTGCAATATCCAGGAGGAAGCAGCATAATAAATAGACTTGTTATTTTGTAGTAATGCAATGACTATTATTGGGCATTAGAGGTACTATAATTCAGATATACAGACAATAGCACATCTTATAGTCAGACATTACAGAGGATGAATTATATGACTAAACAGTATTATAAAATCCTCCTTCTTGGAAAACTGACAGTTCAAACTCTCCCAGTGTTGAGATTAAAGCCACTGAAATGTGAAATGGCTGGTGTAGCATCAGGTATGATTGCATTTATGATTGGAGAAATAATGCATCTCCTATAAGATTTTCTGGACCAGTATAGATACTTTACACACTACTGTTGGCATTTATGCATTTTTTTAAATTTATTTTATAATGTCCCCATCCAATGCCCTAAACACATTGTATGAAATGTAATTAATAAGACACGCCTAAGCAACTTAATCTAATTCCATTTTTAAAAGTGACTTAGGCATTTAGGAACCTAAGTCTCATTGGAAGTCTCTTAGGCACTTTTGAAAATTTTACCCAAGGCATGCAAACTGGAATGAATATCTAGGGACAGATCTTCAGCTACTGTAAACTGGTTCAAGTGACTTAAGTGGAGTTATGTCAACCTACACCAGCTGAGGCTTTAGCCCCAAATTATAAAAACCCTCACCCCCACCCCCAAAATAAGGCTCTCCCACAACTGAATACCACCACTCAACCCTGATTCCCAGAAATATGCTCTCAACTTTAAGAAACTGCATCTCTAGTGCATGGACAGAGGAAGTAGTACTCATTCCATGACCCTATTTAGTCATTTATAGGTTAAAAACCAACACCTTACAATTGTACTCAGGTACGAACTGGAAACCAGTGCAAATGGTGGATCAGAAGATGTAATGTATGCGCCCTGAAAGAACCACCACTTAAAGGACATCCATTTTCAGGATAAACAAGTTTTCAGGTGATTTTAAGGTATAGGCACATGGAGACACAGTGCTTATCCAATCTGGAGGTCATAAAGATTTTAAATCACTGATGTGAGATTGTGATAAGTAAAATAATAATACAACAACTTTTGATCATCACAGTAGTTGAAGATAAAAAAATCCGAATTTGAAAATCTGAGTAACAAAAGGTGAGCAATTTCACCTTTGCTATTTTATCCCCGAGTTGCCTGTGCCCAAACATCCTAGACTTCATCTCAATCACAGTCAGTGTATGGTGCACGGCCACCAGTTTCTACAGGCTTGCCCTGAGAGGAATATCCGAATCTGTGATCTGTTGGAGAAGAGATTTCCTACATAACATTTTTTTTCCTTCCTGCTGATGATAGCTCATCTCAATTGATTAGACTCTTCCTGTTGGTATGCATACTTCCACCTTTTCATGTTCTCTGTATGTATAAATATCTCCTGTCTGTGTGTTCCATTCTATGCATCCGAAGAAGTGAGCTGCAGCTCACGAAAGCTCATGCTAAAATAAATTTGTTAGTCTTTAAGGTGCCACAAGTACTCCTGTTCTTTCTACATACCATTGATATTCCTGTCAATCATGCTTGGAGTCATAAGGTTAGCTAGAATGTGTACCATAGCTGACCTGACGATTTAAGTCAGGATAATTAAAAAAAAGAAAGATTTTGTATCCATAAAGGACACTGAAATGCCTTGCTGCATTGCAAAATTGTACCATCACATGTTAACATGTTTTCCTCCCTGCCAGATGCTGCTAAAATTTAACTGAGCTCTTTCCCATGAGTGGCCCCAGAAAAAGTTGGCTTAAGTTTCCCTATAACTCTTAGGCCTGGTCTACACTAGGACCTCAACCATCCACACCAGGAAGCCATTTAATGGTGTGGATGCAAACACTGCACCACTCTGGACAGCAGTCCGAGCTTGGATTCTCTGAGCAGCCACAGGAAAAATGACCGGAAAATTCGAATTCCTTTTCCTGTCTGGACAGTTAGAATCTCATTTCTTGCTTTGACATCGGATGCAGAGCTCTCCAGCAGAGGAGTCAGCCCAATGGAAGAATAGAAAGAGATCCCCAGCATGGACAGACCGGGAAGTCCAGGATCTGATCACTGTGTGGGGCAGCCATGACACAGAAAGGATACAGCCGGGATGCAATGCAGTGGGACCTGAGGCAAGGCTATCAAAAGTCAGCCCCAGACATGCGCTTCTCACGAGGCACTGCATGCCATTCTCGGTGGGTCTGCCACCACTGTCCCACCAGTGATCGTGGACTCAGTGGATGGCATAGTGAACCAGGACAGTTCGGTCCGTGGAGGGCGACAGCGAACACAATGCCGCTTTCCTGACAACCAGGATCTCTTCCTCACCCTCACAGAGATCAACTACCAACCGGACTCAGAGTCAGGGAAGGATCAGGCGGTAAGTCGTATAAACAAGAAAACATTTATTTGCGAAAACATGTATACAAAAATAGAAATTCTGTATCTAAATACTATATCTAAAAGTTTGAAACTACACGAACAGTAGGTCCACACAGATTGGGATGGAACAATAGTCCTCCAGGGACAATTCCACAAATGCGTCAAAAGTTCCTCAAATACCGGAGGTTTCTAGGAAGAGGTGCCTTATTTGGTCCTCCAGTGAAGCACACTCTTCCATGCCACGACATCCGTAGGTACAGGGGACCCATCGCCTCAACCAGCATGGTGCTTCCCTTAACATCCTGTCTTTCTGTACTTGAGAGACCCGCCTCAGGGTAATCTCGTTCATGAAGTGCTGCATCTAATTAGGGCAATTAGCGAATAGTTACTGTTCTTAATGGTTTACTTATACTTTGCATAACAAAGCCCCTCGCTTAGTAGCCACGTGCTGTAGGCCACAGAGGAAAAGCATACATTGATCTTTCCCCTGCAGTGTCGGGAGTGGCTGGAAAAGGGTCATAGTATCTGATTTCCAGATTGCCTTTAGCAGGAGGGCACAGCTATCCATTAACTGATAAGCATAATCTACTGTAAGGCTTACCAGGACTGTCTGCTAGACGGATTCAGCTATCTCTCCCGACTTGTCCGCTCTACTGTGCAATGCCGCAGCCAATCAGAGCGTAGCCCAAAATGTCGTGCTTGTCTTGAGACCACGTGAGACTTGTTGCCCGGTATGGTCTTGTTCATAGAAATTGACTAGACGGTGTTCACTGTTCGCAAAAATGTATCTGTTCAAGGAAATCACTAACTTTCCCCATCACACAGCTTCGGCTCCTTCCCGGACTGCCCCGGCATCCCCCTCGCAGAGACTGGCAATGATTAGACAGCGAAAGAAGAAGACTAGGGACAAGATGTTCGCTGAACTGATGGCCTGCTCCCGAGCAGAGGCTGCAGAGCAGAAACACTGGAGGGAGACCCTATGTGAGCAGCATTGCACAGTCATGGACCGTGAGAATAGGTGGCGGCAGGAAGACCAGCAGACCACCCAAACGCTGCTTGGTCTCATGAAGGAACAATTGTTGATGTCCTGCAGGACCGCAGGCTGGAGGACAGAGCCCCCTGCAGTGTATCTGCAATCGCCCCCTCACCCAAAAGTACAAGACGGAGGGGCGGTAGGGGCCGTGAGAACTGTCACTGAACCAGAACAGAGCGACTATGTACCCCGCACTTCTCACGTTAGAAATTTGTAGAAGTGCTTCCCTTATAGGCTCAGCCAGTCCCAAATCCAAGTTTCATCCCCCCACTGTTTATTACAGTAATAAAAGATGTTTGCTGTTAATCACTGTTTCGGTCATGTCTTTCCTCTCAGAGGATTTCTCGGTGTATGGGGTGGACAGGGGTATAGCCTACAGTACCAGGGTACAGACTTGGGGAAAGGATCAACTGCAGGGCACACACACACTGCAGTCAGTAGGCACCAGGGTCATTCTGTGTTGTGTATGCTGCCCCTGGTCATTCCGTAATGTGTATGCTTGTCCAGGGTCCTAGCGCCTGCCACGCCATTAATGTAAAGGCAGGCTGCCCTTTCCATGCACTTCCAACAGATCAACGAGCCTATCCGCTGCCCTGAGCCCCAACAAGAGCCCTCATCCACAGACAGATAATCACCCTTCTCCCACACCCATCACCCCTTCCTACGCACACACCCACAGCCACTGCCGTATCCAAACCCCTATGCAAAGAAGGCACCACTCGCCTTCCTGCAAACCCTCCTTCATGCAGAACCACTTTCAGCCGTCCCCCACCCCAGAGACCTATGTAGGAGCAGGAGGATGTCAGTCCTCTATGGAGGAAGCAGTCAGCACAGTATGCATCCATGTTTCAACACCAGAACAGAAATGCAAAGTAAAACAAAGATTTATTAATAATGAGTGTAACAATTACTTTGCTTAAAAAACGCTTTTGGAAGGGGGGAAACTTGGAGAACGCGCATGTAAGCCGCAGATCGAAATCGACACAAACAGACACAGGCCCAGGGTCAGTTTCTCTTGAAAGCAAGTGAGAGTCATAGGTTACCCTGATCTCGAGGAAACTTGCTTTCAAAGCCTCCGGATACACAGCGCTTCCCGCTGGGATATTCTCTCGGCACGGGTGTCTGCTGAGCGTAAACTGCAGCCAGGCGATTTGCCTCAACCTCCCATCCGGACAAAAGGCCTCGCCCTTGCTCTCACACAGATTGTGCAGCACACAGCAAGCAGCAATAACTACGGGGATATTCTTTTCGCTGATGTCGCCATCTCCTTGAGACATCAGCACACTCCACCACCATTCTGCACTTGCTCAGCCGGTAGTTGAAGAGTTCCTTCTCTCTGTCCAGGGCGCCTGTATAGGGCTTCAAGAGCCAGGGCATTAGCGGGTAGGCTGGGTCCCCGAGGATCACTGTAGGCATCTGCACATCCCCAACCATTATTTTGTGGTCCGGGAAGAAAGTACCTGCCTGGAGGAGTTTAAAGAGACCAGAGCTCCTGAACACCGCACGCGCCATGAACCTTGCCCGCCCACCAAGATGTTGGTAAAACGTATGGTCCACCAGTCCTTGCAGCACCATGGAAAAGTAGCCCTTTCGGTTAATGTACTCGCTGGCCTGGTGGGCTGGTGCCAGGATAGGGATGTGAGTCCCATCTATAGCCCCACCGCAGTTTGGGAATCCAGTCACTACCTTTGAGAGCAGTTGCTCGCGATTGCGTGGTGTTGAATGACAGCAGCACCCCACGGTAGATTTGCCCACGCCCAAAGTGGTTCGCTACTGACCGGTAGCTGTCTGGCATGGCAAGTTTCCAGAGGGCTATGGCCACTCGCTTCTGCACACTCAGGGCTGCTCGCATCCGGGTGTCCTGGCGCTTCAGGGCAGGGGCCAGCAAGTCACAGAGTTCATAAAAGTGCCCTTACGCATCCTGAAGTTTCGCAGCCACTGTGATTCGTCCCAGACCTGCAGCACTATGCGGTCCCACCAGTCCGTGCTTGTTTCCGTCCGCGTCCACACCATGAACTTGACCCATTGCCACCATGATCTCCACTCGCGGCGTACCCTGCTCTCTGAGAGGTCTGCGCCACTCTCCTCACGATTTCTCAGCAGCTGACTGTGGAAGAGGTGGCCATAAGTGCAGCGATGATCGCAGCGGGCTCCATGCTCGCAGTGCTGTGGCGGTTGAATGATGACAGTTACCCAAAACCACTTTCCCCAGCAGGCATTGCGAGCTCTACCCAGCATTCCAATGGGCAGCGGGGACTGCGGGAACTGTGGGATAGGTTCCCACAGTGCCGAATTAGTGTATTTACTGTGGATACACAAATAATCCACAAATTTGACTTAATTGGATTCGAAATAGTCTGGTAGTGTAGACAAGGCCTTAGATGCTGAAGGCTCAAGCACTTTAATATTTGCAAACCCAAATGCTTTAGAAAGCTGTTTTGTGAACAAAAAGGAATATACAACAAGAACTGAGGCAGATGAAATAGCAGGACCAATCAGAAAGCATTCTCCTGAATATATATTTCTTTACTCTGGGAATTTGCTGAATTTCGTTACGACACCACATACCTATGATGATGTAAAGGACTAGGTTAAATTCTGTGGCAAATGTGTTGCTTTAAAAAAAAAATCTGTGGTTGTTACAGCCCTGGCTGAGTCCCCTCTTGTAATTGGGCACCAGGCTACTATACTAGGCCTAACTTTTGAATCCCACATGCTTCCAAGCCTACTGGTTCAGAGTAGTATCTACGCACTGTCTCTAAGGCCTGCCTCTGAGACACATCCTCAGGGGACAAACTCCCTGTCTAACTCTTCTTAGGATGTAAAAAGCGACAAAGAGTCCCGTGGCACCTTACAGACATATTGGAGCATAAGCTTTCGTGGGTGAATACCCACTTCGTCGCCCACAAAAGCTTATGCTCTAATATGTCTGTTAGTCTATAAGATGCCACAGGACTCTGTTACTTTTTACAGATCCAGACTAACACAGCTACCCCTCTGATACTCTTCTTAGGTTGTGAAGCATACTGGCCCAGCTACCTAAAGTCCCTGAACCAACTGCCCCAGGGCCTGTGCTGACTCCACAAGTTTCTCCAGTACCTTAAACATGCCTTCCCAGATATCCACTCTTGTGGACACTCTGGTTTACCGTTTTAACTCTTTGTGGACTATGAGAGTTAAAGCAAGGAATATAGTCTTTGCATAGGAACTTAACCTGATACACTTTACTAAAAGAAAAGCACAAAGGATTTATAGATCTAGGCCAGGGGTTCCCAAACTTGGTTCGTGGCTTGTTCAGGGTAAACCCCTGGCAGGCTTTGAGCACTGCACCACTTCCTGCAGCTCCCATTGGCCAGGAACGGTGAACCACGGCCACTGGGAGCTAGGAGCGGCCATACATGCAGAAGCACAGGTAAACGACACGTCTCAAGGCCCACTACGGGCTTACCCTGAACAAGCCGTGAACCAAGTTTGGTAACGCCTCATCTAGGCAAAAATATCAAAGACCTACATGGAAGACTCTCCCTCAGAGCCCTTTGGATTTCCATCAGTGTCCTTCAGGCAGTCCAGTCCCCTTCTGTAGCCCTACAACTCTTGCTCAGTCTTCTCTTTCTGGCAATGGTCTCTCCCTTTGCTAGAGAGATTTTGTTTCCTTCAGTCCTTCCACTGGTGTTTTTCTGTTCTCTCAAAACCTGCATCTCTCCCTCCATGACCCTGTGGCACAAAAGGCCATTACAGTCGATAACAGTTAATAGCTTTAGTTGGTAGCCTCTATAGTTCTGCTAGGACAAGGCTATTTAATTGTTGATTGTCTTTGACGCCCATGTTAGAGTCAGATGCCCATGTTAGAGTTAGAGTCTTGGCACCAGTCCCGCTTTCCCTCCCCCAGCCCAAGAGTGATAACTTAATTCAATATGGTAATTACAGAGTCTAGTGATGCACATAATGAAGGTAACACTCAAAATGGAGGTTGAAATACATGTCAGATTGGGAGTTATAACTGTGTGCCCCAATCTGTCAGATTGGCGAACCGAGCCTTTTGTGAAAATAAGAGCTAAACCAAGATATGGTAGATGTGTACTATAATGGGTATAATCTGTCCACATAGCAGTGAGTGACAAAATCTCAAAATATTGAGAATTATGAGTGAGGATGGGAATGGTGAAAAATGATTTACCATACCAATAAGTAGTAAAAGTGATATAAAGTTTAAATACTAGTAGAATCGCAAATGAACTGTAGATGTAATCATCTTCATTAATTTTGAACTAAAAAATCTGGCAAAAGCCATGAAATGCACAGTTGAATTGGCAGCATTTGCTTTAAGCATTTCCAAGGTTTTTTGAAGAGTGATTTTTGCACACCACAGCATTTATTCTGCATTTCAGCACCACTACACAATATGCAGGTGTACACAGTTTTGCATTTCCTGGCTTTATTTGGTCTCCAGATAACATATATGTTCGCATTGTAAAAGAGATACAGGATTACAGTATGATTCAAGGCCCACTGAAGTCAATGGAAAGAAAAGCACTGACTTTGATTAACTTTGTATGACACGGTTAGGGTCCCTTTGTGGATCTAGCCCTAACTTCAGGTACCTATTTCCAAAATTTCAGTCCTAAAATCCCTGCTCAGCTTCCGCCCAACCCTGTAGATACCTACATTTCTGGTGTTACAGTCCCCTTGGGACCTAAAAATCTGCTACCAGTAGTGCACAGGTGCCTCAAGACTGATGACAACATGGCTAGCTCATACCTAATCCCCATCTGGATCCTTGAGATAGGCCCCACAGCATTGGTCTGCCTACTCCAGTAGTTATGCTCTCAGTATGCCTACTGGATCAGGCCCTGCACAAAACACAGGAGGTGGTGCTTCCCTCCACCCACCCCATCCCCACAACTTTTATCCAAGTAGTCAGAGCACTCACACACAGGATGTGGGAAACCTGGGTTCAAATCCCTGCTTTCCCTGTGGAGTGAGAATTTGAACCCCAATGTCCCACATCCCAGGTGAGTGCCTTAACCACTGGGCTAGAGAATCACTCATATACTTTGGGCCAGGGACTAACTATACAAAGTGAAACAGTTTGAATAGGAGGGATTGAGAGAGACCCACCTCAAAAAAAATGGATGGTTGGGGCACTCAGCTGGGATGTGGGAAACCTTGGTTCACATCCCTGCTCCACATCAAGCAGAGGGCCATAGGAACCCAGGTCTTTCACGTCCTGGGGGAGTGCTCCAACCACTGGGTTATGGCATAAGGGAGGCATCAGCTGCACTATCGCTTCCTACCCTCCTCCTTTTTTTGGTGAGAGAGGGCTTAAGCATCTACCAGCAGGCAAATCTAAGCCCTGGTCTACACTACAGAGCCAGGCTGATGCAAGGCATCTTACATTGACCTAACTATGAAAGTATCTACTCTAAAATTTCCCTCTTGCCAGCATAACTCACATGCTACACCAACTTAATTCCACCTTCACAAGAGTTGAGGAAGCATCAGCGTAATGACTGTGTTGCTTATCTAGACTGCTGCTAGCTTTCAGAAGCCATCCCCCAATGCCATACACTCACAGTTCAATTGGTGCAAGCGCTCCTGGTGAGGACACGCACCACCGACACAAGGAGCAAAGCGTAGACAGGTACAAGCTATGTAATTACTGCAGCAGCTGTATGCCAATGTAAATTAGGTTGACTTAATTTTGTAGTTGAGACATTCCTTAAGTCCCCATTTGTGGATCTACCCCTTGCTGAGCTCCTAGTTCTAATTTAAGTGCAGGTTAGAAGGTTGACTTCCAATGTAAAGAGCGACATAATCAGGTAATCTATAACTGCTTCAAATAAAAAAGCAGTTCACGTAGTTCCTCACGTTAATGATGATGAAACAAAACCGAGTTTAAAATTACGCATTAAAAAAAAAACTGTAATAATTTGCAGAACACACGTCACCAGTGCTTCAAATAGAACATTAAACTGGGTTTAAAATGAAGATAACACTGCCCTTTTCCTTACATCTAATCCATTGTAATGTCCAGAATAAATAAGAGCATTAGGGTTTTCTTCAAAAATGAAAACAATTGGGTAGCAAATAATAATTGTATGTGGATGAAGTTTGAAGACTGATGATTATATGGTACCTTGCTCTGCTATATTTGCTAGTTGGGAAGTGGTGTCAGTGATTCAGCAGGCAGAACTAATTCCCGCTGAGTCAATATTGCGGCTATCAAGAATCTCAAAATTAAAGATCTGGTCTATTACAACTGTCAGCTTTTGAGGTTCCTCAAATGCTTTGGAGTACCTTGGAGCATAGACAAATGACCTGAAAATAATTATAGTTCAAGCAACTAGCCTCTAGGATTTCCGCAATATCCATAGCTATTTATGCAACAAATTACCTCACTGTAGGAAGAGGCCAAAGTGGTTTTCTAGCAGACTGGACATCATTACAAAACTCCTGCAACATTTTGGTACAGACCCAATCTGTAAAGTTTCAGCTATCGTGTTAAATATATTTTCACACTTTCCTGCAGTATTAGTTGTTGTTTGCCCAGATGTAGATTTTGAAAAGCATAAGGGGAACTGAGTGTGACATTTCACTTTTTCCCCTTGAAAATCTTTCCTAATAGTCTTAAAATTAAATTTTCTTTTTCTTACTGCAAAGTTTTGTCATAAAAAATTATGAGTTTTACAGGTACTAGAATTTCCATTTAGCAGGAAAATACATTATTTCAAAATTTATTTTCATTTTGAATCAGAACAAAACTACAAGCTTTGAAATGTCATATGAAAATTTCAGGTTTTTTTTGTATCAACTGCCTTTTTAAAAAAAACACAATATAAAATAAATTTGAAATAAAAAGTAATTTCAAAATGAAAAATCAAAGTGTTAGTTCCAAAAACAACAAGGAGTCCAGTGGCACCTTAATGACTATCAGATTTATTTGGGCATAAGTTTTTGTGGGTAAAAAACCCACTTCTTCAGATGCATGGAGTGAAAATTACAGATGCAGGCATTGTTATACTGACACTGAAGAGAAGGGAGTTACCTCACAAGTGGAGAACCAGTGTTGACAGGGCCAATACAATGAGGGTGGAGTCCCTGATGGTGTGGCTGTCGTGGGTGGGTCCTCTGATGGTGTATTGGCCCTGTCAACACTGGTTCTCCACTTGCGAGGTAACTCGCTTCTCTTCATGTGTCAGTATAACAATGCCTGCATCTGTAATTTTCACTCCATGCATCTGAAGAAGTGGGTTTTTTACTCACGAAAGCTTATGCCCAAATAAATCTGTTAGTCTTTAAGGTGCCACCGGACTCCTTGTTGTTTTTGTAGATACAGATTAACATGGCTACCCCTTGATACTTAGTTGCAACAATGTTAAAATGGAACATTTTGACATTATTGTAATGCTTTTCAATTTTTTCTAAAATAATTGTGAAAATTGACCCATTCCCATAGAAAGTTTAGGTTTTGACAAAACAGCATTTTCCAATGAAAAAATTTGGAAATTTTCAACCAGCTCTAAAAATAAAAAGGAATTATTCAAATATTAAGCTAGAAGGACTATGTTTGCTTTGTTCTGCAAGCTAACTTGTATGAATATCACATATTCTATATATTTTTGAAGCATTAATATTTTGTTAGCTTATTGGATTAATTATGAAAGGCCATGGTTAACATTTCCAAAGAAAACTTGGAACTGGTCTGATTTACGGGGATTTTTCATGGTTTTCACATGAAATTAGGTCAAATAGAGTGTTTTCAGCTGAATTTTGCTTTGAGATTTCAGGGTTGTTTGAACTCAAACTCAAGAAGGGACTCAGGAGACACCAACACAGGTGAATCAAAATTGGAGATGAGGATTTCACAGACCAACTGTGAATTTAGGACCATACTGATTTTATCAGCCATGTAACAAGGTCTTTGAAGAGAATCATAATCTGTGACTAAAACGGTGTAATTGAACTCTGTTTTCCAATCATGAATATTTTCTAACTTAGTAAGGAAGAAATACTTGGTACAATGTTATGACTTTTCACATTTCAATACATTTATATATGCCAAAAGGATTCTTTTTTATTTCTATTGAACCTCAAATTGTACAATGGAACCTTATTTATTAAAGAGCTGAGATTCTCTGACTGAGGTGGCCAATAGAAAGGGGCGGCACTCTGTCCGGTATTGGGGCGGCACGTCCTGATCTTCGGCGGCACTTCGGCGGCTGATCAAGCACTCTGCGTTAGTCTTCGGTGGCAATTGGAGAATATTTGGGTGTTACAGAAGTTAAAAGGTAGGGGCATGTGCAAATGTGTGTGAGCGTGTGTGAAATGATTTATCTACTACTTCTGCTGTTTCCGTGCATGGTTTTGTTACAGTGTTTCACAATAAACAAAAATAGCAGCACCATAATCCACTACCCTCAACCACTGGGAAAAGCTCATAGAGTAAAAAGAAGGCATGCATTAAAATAACATTCTCCATGCATTCAAAAGAATGAGTGATATATCTACCACGGTTTACTAATGTCTTTAGCTTTTATCAGGAAGTTAGTATCAGCTAGATAAATCATCTGCATTCCATTTTATCAGGCTTTCAAATGTAATAGCTATCATCCATCCAGACCACACAGGTCTATATCTCAGGTAAAAAGTAAAACAAAGCTGTGTGGTCTCATTTGAGAGCACTGTAAAGACAACTTATTATTAACCTTAAAATAAGCTATTGTGTTTAAGATGAATAACCCATTTTCAGTAACCTTCAGTGATTATGCCTGGATTTTTTTCTACTTTCTAAGTCAGTCAGGAAAGCTGCCAGAGAAAAAAAGTGTAAATTACACCTCTTTGTATCAGCCTAACCTTCCCAATATTCCAGCTGAAAGCACCTCCACTGCTATCTTCCCTCAAGATTTCCACTGGGGAGCAGAGGAACAGGCAATTTAATTTGTGATGAAGCTCAGTCAGTGGAGGTCATTGAGCAGTCACACTCCCTAGCCACCCCCTTTCTGAGCCATCACCACTCATTTTTAAGCCTGCACAGGTCCTTTGTGCTAGAAAACAATGATGGGGTGTAAAAGAGGTTGCAGCCATTTTGTGCTGTCTCCTACTGGCATCTGAGAAGAAAATTAAAATGGCTTCTCACCTTTGCCAATGGGATGAGTTGAGCCAATCAGGGAATAGGAAGAATACCATGTGACTTCTGCTATGACTTTCACCATGCAACCTGGAAATTCAAAGTGAGTCTCAATCATGAGAATTGTGACCCAATTCTTCACCCAGCTGCACCAATGGAATTTGATTCACCTCTACCCCTCCACAGATTCCCTGCCACTCCTGCTCATGCTGTCCACCAGTGGAGTTAGGTTGGTGTGAACCTGGTGTAACAATTGAGAGGATCAAACCCTCCAGGTTCACTAAAGCTTCACAAACTCAAAACCAGCTAAGTTTCATATTCGCTCATCACCATGGGAGCTGCTCTGTTTAGTGCCCATGTGGACTCTAGCCATCTCAAAAGGGAGGGGGAAGGAAATGGGGCCTATGGTTCTGCCCATCCTGCACACCAGCAATCAGAGCTGTCTGGTCATCCAAGAGAGCAATGACCCATTAGTGGATGTGCTCCCTAGTGCAGGCTGGGGAACTCTGGAAGTCCTGGACAAAGGCTCAGAATACAATTCACAGTCATTCTTTCCAATTACAACTAGTTGAGTATATTAACTCATATCTGATATTTATCCTTTATACCCCATGTTTGTTAGAAAGAAGGCCACACTGTGGATCGAATGATTGATAGTATGCTAAGAATTCCATTGTCTGCAGCATTACAGAAAGTAGAATTCTAATGTATCAAACCAAATGGAAGCTTTATCATTCATCCTTAATGCTTTTAAGTGGCGTTATCACTAACATGCCTGCTAAACGATAGGAAAAGCATAGGGACTGGAGTGACAGCTGAGTTGCAAGTAGGATGAGTATTTTAATACCTGTATCATTACCTACCCCCAGGAGCACTAATGGTATAGGGCAGAGCTTCCCAAACCTTTTCATAAATATGCACCATATCTTGGTAAGGAGAATAGGATGGAACACTTTTCATTTAATCTGCAGTTACAGACTGTCTCCTCTCACCATTGTGCATGCACACTATTGCAATTGCTTGCATAGGAAAATAGAGAATTTAATCTGTTTGCTGTCTTTCACTCAATAAGGGCACTATCTTTTTAAAAAAGAAAGGAAATAACACTGTCTTCTCTTGCTATTCATTTCCTTTCCCATTTGTTCTTTTGTCCTGTCCCCTGCACAGGCTTGGTTCCCCACACATGATGTCCTAACCTACTGTCATCTCCTCACGCTCTCCCACACTATACTGTACTAGTTGATTTCTTTCTCCTCTGAGTATCCATCTTTCTGGAGTGGCTGGCAGTTCCCCATCCCCCTCCACAGGTCTCCCAGGATAGCTCCTGCTTTCTTTCTTCCCTTATTAGAGGCAACTATGCTCATTCCTGCTCCCTTGCATCCAGTCATTACAGTGTCCACGTTTCTCTTTGCACTGAAGAACATGGACACCTGCAAAAGCAGATTTAGGGTCCAGTCCTGCCCCCAAAGGAACCACCAGGCTAGAACCCTTTTGTCCTGAACCTTGTGTAATTGTTTAGATTGTTGCAAAATGCATGTAAAATGCCACTAAATTAGAAGGGTCATGACTTACATCCACTCTGCAACAATGTAAATGACTACACACGATGCAGGACAGTGGAGAATCTGTCCCAGTAAGAACTTTGCAGTTGTTGTCAATGGGAACAGGATCAAGCCCTGAAAACCACTATTCCTTTAGCCGGTTAGTTAGTGCTGTTTGTGATGGCTATGAATGAAAACCACAACTTCCTACCATAGGGTTCATGCTGCAAAAATCAGGCACCAGAAGGAGGATGCAAGGGTCTAAAACAGGAATAGATAGAAAGGTAATAAAATAAGCACTGTTAATGCTTATTTGCTCTAAAAACATCCCAATTTCTCTCTAAATATCACTCAGGGTTCTAAAATTACCTGCCAAACCTGAAGCAATTGTTGTATTTTCAGCTTTGGAGAGGTGCCTTCATAAAATTTGCCCTCTCTGCAGAAAAATTATACATTGAAACAACCTGAGATTTACTTAAACTTAAAATGCTTTTGCAGATATTAAAACCAGAGTGGGATATTTAAAAGCAACATCACTTTTCTTGGTTGAACTTCTATCAGCCATAGGAGATGAAGGAAAGCTGCAGGAAAACAAAATCAGAAAAGTTGATTTTAAACAGCTCTTTTTGATTCAAAAGTGGTCTAAGAGCTTTGTCCAGCTGCACCCACTTTCTCCCCGCAGATGCAAGTCCAAATCTGTGACTTGCATATATGGAAGTTTTAGTGTCTATTCAATAATATCAACACTTAAATTCCCAGAGCAACAGGACCATTAACTACATTTCATCAGACCAGTTTATTAAGCCTTTTGAAAGAATAAGATCATGTGGGCCAAATAGTGTATGCAGTTATATTCCTTGCTACCTCAATGAAGTTAATGGTAGTTGCACATGGTGCAAGTCAGCATAAAATTTGGTCTAGAGTTTCTGTAGCTCCCAAATGAGAGAAACCTACCAAACATCAATGGAATGCCTTTTTGCTGAACAGTATTTGACTTTACACTTAGAGCAGAAACCTGCCTCTTGGTAGTGCAAGTAATGTAAGGACACCATCTCAGCATAACAACTTTAATTGTACAACCATAACCCTTCACCCCAATTATGTTCAGTCTTGGCTTATTTATTACCAGTGCCTGGTGCATTCTCTGTAATGGCCTTTTTCCTTCAACACTGCATTTAAAAAAAAACAAAACAAAAAAAACCCACCAGCAATATTTTGTACTCCACACACATCATCATTTAAAAGTCCCTCGATTATGTTCTCTCTCTTTGAGAAGATGACATGCAATTAGAGTGCAGGAAAAGCCTGACACCTAGTTCTTATTTCACTTTTTATTTACTCATCACTAGTTGTTTATTTTACTTCTTTCTCGCAGTAATGATCTTGCAAAAGGCAAAAAACTAGCTGAGTAGTATCATCAATTTAATAAGGGTATCTGTGACATTCTGGGATTCAATCCAGACCAGTAAGGGGGTGTGTTACCACCTGCCTGGGTGCCTTAAATGCTCTGCTGCTGGGGCTCACAGCCTAGACACCAAGAGCCAGCAGACAAGCATGCAATCTCCTAAGTGTCTGTGTGCTTTGCAATGCTGGTTCAGCACCCTGATCTAAGCAGTTTAGCATCTTACTGGAGTTGGGGCATGCACAGGAATTTAAATTTTATCCCTTGGGTTGTGGGGGGAAGTAATAGGGTGCTGGCCAGGAGGTCCTAAGCCAGGCCCCTGTTAGCCCAGCTCCAATTAAGAAGCATTAATTGGGGCTGGCTGAGTAGGCCACGCCAAATTGCTAGAAGAGAAACACCTGCGGGCCTTATTAGCCAGGGGGCTATATAAGACTGGCAGGAAGGAAGTGAAGGAAAGGAAAGGAAAGGGCCAAAAACTGTGCATCCCTGCTGGCTGGAGAAGTTAGCTGTCCCCCAGCTGGTTTGGAGCAGACTGAAAATAGAAGGTGGTGGGAGAGGGCAACCTGGGCCCTCTGGTTGGCTCCATACCTGACAGGAGAGGCTCAAGCAGCCTATATGGTCTTGAGCGATGAGCAAGCCCAGAACTATGAGGCGGTGAGGGTGACCATTCTAGACTGGGTGGGCCAGTTGACAGAGCAGTACCACCAAAAGTTCCAGACAGCCCGATGGATGATGGGAGTACGGCCCTGGGCATAAGCCCAGAGACTAATGGACTGGGCCATATGCTGGCTGAGGCTGAAGACGCGCATGGTGGGAGAAATGATGGACACATTGGTCCTAGAACAATTGCTGCAGAGCCTCCCTGAGAACATACATGTCCGGTGAGGCATCACCAGTCTGCCACCGTCGAGGCAGCCATCAGATTGACCGAGGAATATATCGAGGCAGAGGGTCCCCGTGGGGAGGACGGACCCTGGAAAGACAAGGATTCAGGAAAGAAACTGGTGGAATCTTTTTCCGGGAAAGGCATGGAAAGAAATGGGGAACCTTGAGGAGCAACCAAGAGGCCCACCAAGCTTGTTTGCTGGCAGTGTGGGAGATCTGGACACACAAGACGTGACTGCCCTGATATGGAGTGTGGGTGGGCTGAGTTTTGTGGCTGGACTCAAGTTGGGGGATGAAAGCGGGGCAGAAACTGTTCACCATCCCAGTGAGGATTGGGAGGAACCCCCAAACAGGCCTGATAGATACTGTATCAACCTGTTTGCTTGTACAAAGGGGGCTGGTGAAGCCACACTGGCTGATTGTGGGAGCAAGGATGGCCCTTGAGTGTATCCACTGAGACAAGAGTGGCCCAGGTGTCCCTCAAAGTGAGGGGCCACTTCAAATGGAAGTAGGTTGGGGTGCTAGAGGGGCTACCATACCCGGTGGTGTTAGGGAAAGACTGGGGCCCACTACCTAGAAAGAAGCAGAGGGGTTCCCTGCAGTAGGGAGCAGATATCTCTAACCTGAGGATCTCAAGTGAGGAAGACAAGCAAAGTCCCAGAAATAACAAAGAAGAGAAACCTAGACAACAGAGCCCAGAGCAAGCAGACCTGTGGGATAGGTGTACAGGGGAGCCGGCCAGCCTGAGCCCCTTGGAAGGGGAAAGGGTGCAATTTGAGCACCCCACAACACTGCTCCTTGGGGAAGAGACCCAGAACCTTCTGGGTGGTGTGGGGGAAACTGAGGCACAGAGGGTTCCGCAGGACAGTGGGATGGATCCTGACCCCCTACGAAAAGTAAAGGGGAAACAGGGGATGGGACGCCTGCCGGGGTGCGACTGGTGTGATGACCTGCGGGCAGAGGTAGAACTATGGGGGAGCCACTCCCCAAGCAGTGTACATTTTGCAGGGGGTGGGTTGGAGAGGATGCCAAAAGCGGGGAACTTCCCTGGAGGTGCCCCGGGCGGAGGGGCTGAGGTCGGCCGGACCTTGCGGTTCTTAAGGGGGGAGGCATGTAACAGGGTGCTGGCCAGGAGGTGCTGAGCCAGGCCTCATGTTAGCCCAGCTCCAATTAAGAAGCATTAATTGGGGCAGGCTGAGTAGGGCACACCAAATTGCTAGAAGAGAAGCACCTGTGGGCCTTATTAGCCAGGGGACTATATAAGGCTAGCAGGAAGGAAATGAAGGGGAGGAGGGGAGAGAAGGGAATGGAGGAGCCAAAAGCTGTGCATCTCTGCTGGCTGGAGAAGCTGTCCCCCAGGTTGCTGGTTTGGAGCAGACTGTAAATAGAAGGTGGTGGGAGCTGACACTGAAAATAAGAAGCACTAGTGCCTGCACTCAGAACGGGTCTCTGGCTGATTTGTTGCGAAGGCAAGCTAAGGCCTCATTACAGGGGGGCACAGAAGCTCGCTTTCCCCCATCCCCATCTGGCCCAGGGCAGGAGCTCAGTCTTGCCTCTCTCCACCCTGCCCAGCCCCGGCAGGAGATCGATCTTCCCTCCCTCCACCCTACCCCAACTCTAACCCCAGCCCCAATCCCCACCAAAGTTCCATCTTCCTTGCCTCCTTGGTCCCAGGCCAGAGAAGTTCTGAACCCCTGGTGATTATTGGGGAGGCACAGGCCCCTGCTTGCCCCTCTGCACATGCCTCTGACTGGAGTTAACAAACACTATTTTTAATCAAAGCACTGGATTGGTTTATAGTAAAAAATAAAACCGCTTTATTAAACAAGAGTCATATGTTAAGTGATGCTAAGTCAAAGGAATAAAGGCCAGAAAGGGTTATAAACAACAAAAGACCAAATATACTTTTAAGACTAAAACTTAATTTCAGCCCGTTACAATCTATGGCTATGTGTACATTACAGCAGAACTTATGGCACTCAGAGGTGTGAATAAAGCACCCCCCTAAGCAACATAAGTTGCACTGACATAAGTGCTGGTCTGGACAGCACTATGTCAGCAGGAGAGCGCTCTCCCATTGGCATAGAGCAGCTTCATCAGATGTGTGCTGCAGCTCTGTATGTATGTATGTCTACACATAATCAATTTCCAGAGACTTATCCCCCTTGGTTGAAGGGCCCATCTTTCTGCCATCCTAAAAGCTCTGGCCTCTTTAGTCTCTCAAGGTGATGGATAATTTGGGGTTCTCTGCCTCTTCCTTTATAGTCCAGTAAACCTCTAGAAAAGCATCTCTCTATGTTCATTGACCCTGTTTCAAGGCTTCTTGGGTGTGCCATCTCTATCCCCTGTCAAGACTGTTAAATGGTCATCTTTCCTGACGGCTTTGTTCAACTTTCACGCCAGTAATGTCTTCATAGTCTCTGCCTGGTGACCAGGCTGGAAAGACAAGAAACTAGCATGTCCATATCACAAAGATGTAATTCACCATTTTGTGAGCTTTGATGGTTCTGTAAAAGCAGCAAAGGGTCTTGTGGCACCTTATAGACTAACGGACGTTTGGGAGCATGAGCTTTCGTGGGTGAGTACCCACTTCGTCAGATGCATGCCTCTCTTCGTTTGATGGTTCTGTTTACCACTTATGTAAATTGCCACCCCATTATCACTGGTCAGCGCTGCTTCACATGTATTCAAGACTTGGGCAGACCTATTTTCTGCTTTGTTCAAATACAGACTTGAAAACATAATATCAGAGAGCATCCATAACATATCCAGAAATGTCTGTACTGTTCACTACCAGTGTGTCCGTTTTCCAATGATATAATATATATGTCATCTCTCAGATATATATAGTGACCAGTGGGGCTGGAACGATTTTTACAGTGGGAGTGCTGAAGGTGGAAACCACATATTTGAGTTATTACTACATCAAGGCAGTGGGTATGGTAGCACCCCCAGCACTCCTAGTTCCTGTACCTATGATCATGATACCAGTGAGCTGGGGTACACTGGTCAAGCCTGTTCAAACTCACTGCTAGATAACAGGGAGTCTCTCTTGCTTCTGGAATGCTGTTAAGCCCACACCTCCACCTGTACAAAACTGCCAGAGGGTTAGCCACAAGCTGACCCAGAGGCAGCAAATCAGAGCAGTCTTTCCTGGACAGGGCATCTGCCACCATATTTCTTTCCCCTATGTCAGAAGAAGTCTGTTTTGTCTCCTTTGTCTATTTAGAGTCTCCAGGATATATCAGAGTGTCTATAATATCACTTATAGAGTATCAGAGCAGTAGCCGTGTTAGTCTGGATCTGTAAAAAGCGACAAAGAGTCCTGTGGCACCTTATAGACTAACAGACGTATTGGAGCATGAGCTTTTGTGGGTGAATACCCACTTTGTCAGACGTGTGTATTCACCCACGAAAGCTCATGCTCCAATACGTCTGTTAGTCTATAAGGTGCCACAGGACTCTTTGTCACTTATAGTTATTACAAACATTTCACAGTAACATTAATGACCAGTGTGTTATTGGTTTTCAAATATATTATAGCACCTTTTCACTAAATATCATGACACCTGTGTGTGAGGTACAGTGATTATGTCAGGTGTCACAAAAGTTGCTGACACAGAGCAATGAGCCACAAATAGGCCTCTGTGTCACAGTATCAAATGACAAAGTGTATCAGTCAGGAATATATCAATTACATAGTATGATTCACAACATCATAGAAATGCAGGGATTGAAGGGACCTCAAGAGGGCATCTAGCCCATTTTCAACCAGTTGAGAAGGTCATGTGAGGCTGCGTCAAAAGCATCACTAAACTCAAGATATATCAGGTCTGCTGCTTCCTCCCCATCTCCTAGGACAATGACCCTGTCAAAGAAAGAAATTAGGTTGATTTGGCATGATTTGTTCTTGACAAATTAAGGTTGGCTATTACGTGTCACCCTATTATCCTCTAGGTGCTTACAAATTGATTGTTTAATAGTTTGCTCCAGTATCTTTTCAAGCATTGAAGTGAGGCTGACTGATCTATAATTCCTCTGGTCCTCTTTGTTCGGCTTTTTAAAGATACATTTGCCCCTTGCCAGTCCTCTGGGACCTCACCTGTCTTCTATGAGCTCTTGAAGATAATCACTAATGTTTTCAAGATTGCTTCAGCTACTTCTGTAAGTACCCTAGGGTGAACTTCATTAGGCCCTGCTGACATAAATATATCTAACTTCTCTAAATCTTCTTTAACCTGTTCCTTCCCTATTAACAACTAATGCTCAATACTTTCTATTTATTTAAAATTTAATGTACACTCTGAAAACACTTAGTACTTTTGATGTAATCTTTGGGTATGTCTACATGGCAAACTAGACACCCATGACTGATCCATGCTAGCCAACTCGGGCTTGGGCTGCGGGGCTGTTTCATTGCAGTGTAACATATCCTTAAGGCAGAATTTTGACCTCTCCATTTCAGTTTTATACTCATTTCCATTGATTTACTCCTGAATTATAGCAGTGTATGTGTAATCAGAATCAGACCCACTGACTGCAGAAGTTCATTATTACACTTTTATTTCTAAGTTTAGACCATTGACATAAAATTCATTATTTTCTTCTCAGGCTTCATATGGTCCAAAGTATATTGGAGAGAAAAAGGTTAACAAATTATTCACATTGCAGGCACATTATATAATTGGAGATATATAAATAAAGTCACCATTTAATAAAATTATACACCAAGGCCCCATTCCTACAATTTACTATGTGCAGGTGAATGCTGAACCCACACACCTCTTCAGAACGGTTCTGCACTGGCACAGTAGTCCATCGGTACATTATGCATTGAACAATTGGGCCCTTAAATTACATTTATACTAACTAATTGCTGTGACCATACACATGAGACCAAAAGCACAGGGGTCCAGTGTATTTCATCAGTGATAAAGAGATCTTTTACTGGATAGCCTGATATTACTGTATTTTGAAGAAATATCACTGATTTCAAAAGCTGCCAAAGAACACTGCCCTGAAGTTATAAAAATGCAGATGCAGTTAACATAATTTTTGTGGCACTAAGTTTAATTCAAAAGGATTAAATAAGTGTATTCATAGATTTTTTAAGACAATCAAATCTAGAAGCCATTTCCTGCATTAATCTTCCAGCTAACTTAATTATACAGCCCCAAGCTTTGGCTCCTGATCAATTAACAGAGCTGTAAAAATCTGGAGCCCAAGTCTACCACATATTAATCACCACATCTGATGTAAGGAAACAGCCTTTATTGTGGTTTGAAATCCAACCAGTAACCACAACTGATGTAGCTGTATTCCACTTAAAAAGAGTTTTTTTAAATTAGTATTTCTCTCAACACTGTAATATGTACTGATAGACGGTCATGTTAAGGACAAATTATATAAGTACTCAAAAGATAAAAATGTCTTCTATAAGCTACTGAGCAACACTATGGATATCTACACATCAAAAGGAATATTTTCAATAGCACTGCATGTCATATAGTCATTGCTAACTATCTGACGTAGTTTTTTAATTGTTTTTCTTTCGTTACATGAAAATTGCGTTCCCTAGATTAAGCTAATCAAATCATAAATGCATTACGAGCAATTTAGCAGTGATTTAAACATGCATTCCATTTCTTGCCCCATATCTACAGCAGGTTTAACAATATTTTTGTATTTCTTCAGGGAGTGAAATTCCTGTGCAGATTTTCTGCACCTATGTTACCAAGAAGTAGAAATATACAAAAAATGAATTGCAGCTAGTGGTAAATCATGGAACAGTCAGGGGAAATGTTCCGAGCTCCGTGTGAATTCAAGTGGGTTGAGGATTCTCTGAAAGGATGAGCTGTGCTGCCATTGGGACTCAATCAGAATTGTCCTATGTGCTAGGCACTAAAGTACATAAATAGTTTCAATACCTTTGAGAACAATTCTTTTCAGTTGTAACAACTTTGTCATGGCTGAACAGATGCAGTAAATTCGTGTCTAAAATAACCAACAGTGGATAACACAAAGAAAGCACAGAAATGTGAATACATTTACCAGTTACAGTGAAAGACTCCAATTGTGAAGACGCTTATACCACTCTTTGTTCAGGAGACCATTTTCAAAATGACATCTTCAAGCAATTCACAAACCAACAATTCTACATCAATTGGCCTGATCCAAAGCCCTTTGGATTAGTGGAAAGGCTCCCACTCGCTTCCAGTGGTTTTGGATCACAACGAATTTCAGCACATGCTTAACTACTTTGCTGAAATGAGGGACATATAGTCCTTTAGCTAAGGCTTCAGAGACAAGATATCAGTCATTATACTAGAATATGAACAATATATTTAAAAATATTTAGGTAGACACTTATCTGATATTGTTTTCAGAGAAATAAACTTAAATATATACAGTTAATATGCTTGGGTGATTTCTCAAATGTTGGAGTCTTGCCTAGTTAAGAGATAGCTTCTTAGGATATTTATTTTATTTATTAGACGTAGTAGTAATTATTGGAACTCTAGAAGGACTCACTGTTTGCTAGTCACTGTCTACAAACACAGGAAGATACTGTCCCAAAGCGCTTACAGATTAAGATCCTGACAGTGCAACCTATTCTCCTGTGTAGACTCCCCATTGGCTGTATATTGTAAGGGGAGCTGGTAGTGATCCCATCATTTAGGTTGCTTAACACTTTCTCTATATAGTGATCTTTTATTCAAGGAGTGTTCACACCGCCATTTTCTGCAGCAGGCCTTTTGTTATTTGGCATCAAGAATACTCTCAGGCTAGGAATGTGCCGTTTCTTTGGCCTATGAAACTCCACTCAGCTTTTGCTGAGCTCAAAATTTAAAAGTTACCATTTTCCCTTTCCTCATTTTTTTCTGTTCAGGATAGTTTTGGTACCATGCCAAAATAACTAAACATGGACACTGTAGGGCAGCAATGCTGCCACCACCAAATCAGCAGCAGCATCACACTTTGTACTGGGGAAACCTGGGAACTGCCAGAGCAGCTGTATGGGGATGTGAAAAGAGCTGAGCCTCTGCACAGGATGGGCACAATGGGGTAAAATTAAGGTTTATAAATGTTTATAAAATTAAGATTGCCGGACCAACTGTACATCTGACATTTCCTAACTTTCAAGTGTTTGACATTACAAAGTAAGTACTATTCTTTTTAATGCATTGTGGATGTTGAATGTATTACTAAGATTGCACATATTTTGACCAAATCCTTCTTGCACCCCTGACTCCTGGCATATGTATATTTTTATATATTATACATTTTAGAGATGTATGCCTACTGTACTCTATTGTGTCAATCAATACATGATTAAGTCTAGATCCTGCAAATGGATCCATTGGGTCGTGTGCCTGTACCTGCATGGATTCCTGATTGAGTCCAAGAGACAGAGATATGCTCAGGCATATCCATTTGCAGGGTCTACCTCTTACCTATAAGGCACTGATCACCTATCACACAAACAGTGGGCCTTGAGAAGGCATTTGACTGAGAAGGCAGTGAGTGGCCCTGTTGATCAGGTCAGGGAGCAGTTTTTCCTTGTTGTCGATGTGTGGAACAGCTCATTAACAAGACATTCTTTCTGGAGGTTACATGCTGCTAAAGTGATTTTTATTTTAATAGTGTCAATATGCGAGTGATTTCATTGATACAACAATGCAATTGTATTAATCACTAAAAGGTAATGTACTAATAGTAGTGCACTGCTGAATAGCTTTCTCTTTTGAAAAAGGTGTGCAGATTTTAGCTGTTTATTTTTGTTTTAATTAGGTCAAAATTAGCCCCATTGTGCAAATCATCTACTTTATTTTCACAGGAAGTATCTTGCCTTATTCAGCCTAACAACAAAGGGCTTTATTACAACAGAGAGCAAGAAGGCCTTCTTGATCTCAGCAGGAGTGGGTTTATGTAAAGCACCACTGGAAGGGATTTTAAACCAGGAGGTATTTTTATCTGTCTCAAACGTGTAAAGTTTCTTTTTTTTTTCCAGCTCCCCTGACTTTTGCTGAAGATTGAAACATCAAACAAGCTGCTCAATGACTCAAGACTTGTCTAGGAAACTGAATATTATTAAATTAAAATTTAATAAATCAGAAAAAAATAGATTTAGGGCAAGAAGTAAGAGAGCATGAACATCTGATCTGCCAAATCTGAACACCTCACAGAGAAATCAGCCCTTAATTTTGCACAAATTGAAAATATGCTGCCCAGTTCAAATCCCATCCAGATTCTGCCCTATAGGTTTGAATTCACAGCTCTCTACTGATTTATTCTTTTGCATTTCTGGAAATCAGTTTGTTTTGTTTTGCTTTTTGCATTCACAACCTTCAAACTACTAAAGGATATTGTTTGTGCCAACAGTGCTTTATGTTTCTCTCAAGAAGGAAAGAAAGAAGTCTTTAAATAGGTCTCTAGGATCCTGTAAAGTGGATTACAGGGAATCCAAGTAGTTGAAACAGTAATTCTAAAGTATGCTACTGTTTGTCTGTGCTGAAAAGGCTATATATATTTTTAAGATCCTCTATTATATGTAGCTACAGTATAGCCATTAAATTCTCTCTATCACTCTGCAGGTTATTGTGTTAACAAATAATGCCATGTGCTTTGTGGCTGCATCCTGATACTATATCAGTGAGCTACATGAAAAGATTTTTGTATTGCCCCAAAATTCACCTTTTCAGAATGGATTGCCTTTAACTACAGTGAACACATCCATTTGAAATGGACCTCTAAAAGATCTCTCGAAGCAGCTAGCTCATAAAGCTCTGTGACATCAGCAGCTACTAGGATGTGGGATACCCTGTTCAACCCTGAAGCTTAAGAAGCCAAAGAATGGAAGAGAGGGTGGGGAGGGTGGAAAATGAAAAACTTCCATTCTTCCATATGTATAGAACTTGTTCAGTTTCACAGACTAGAAGCCACATTGTGGCTTCCCCAGTTGCTGGCATGTTGGGGAAATGGAGAGGAGCACTGCAATAGTGGCAGTCCTTAAAGAACTGAGGCAGATAAATGCCTCTAGAGAGTCTTGGGGAGGGAGGGACTTAATATATTATTATACACGGTATTGGTCTCAGAACACAAGGGACACGATTCTGACTACCTCCTCTCCAAGAGCACAAGGTGACAAGACCAGGCTCTTGGGCCTTCTCTCCACCTTATAAGCCATGATAGGAAGGGTCAGAAGCTTGTCCTGTACTTCTACATCAAATATTGTTCTCCACAAAATGCTCAATATGGGGGTAAATCCTGCCATCCTTATTCAGTTCTCACCCAGGCCAAAACCTGCTCCTGTACCATGAGACTTTCTGAATGAAAACCCAGGAGCCACATAGACTTTCTCCACAACATATCTGTCCATCTTCCTTGAGCTCTGCCATTTTCCCCTTTCAACAAAACACTTTTGAGCATGCATCCCTATAATGGGGGGGGACACTACCTCTTGAGCACCTCCTGCTGCCACATTTGGTACTGCAGGCCTTTGCCCACCCCAGCGCCCCCTGTAGGTTGTCACACTTGCTTGGCTGGTCTTCAGTGGCTCAGCCCTCTGACCAAGTCATACAGTCAATATGAACAAACCCTTTTTGGGGTAACAAAAGTCCAGCAGAACTATATGCCCTCACCAGGGTCTTCAGCTGCATCTCTGGGGCCTTTCAACCCTAATCTTTTCTTGGGCTTCTAAATGAGTCTTCTTGGGGCTTAGTCCACTTCATCAGTGTGGGAACCTTGGCCCACCCACTACTCCAGGTCCCAGCTCAGAGACTCTATAAACAGCAGTCATGTACCGCTGCCTTCCCTTCACTGCTGATATTCCCTAGGCTTTTTCCCACATAGACCCTTTCTCTTTACTCTGAGCTGTACTATAATTAGATTCAGAAAACTAGGCTCCTCTATTTTTCATCTGATCTGGAACGAAAGTGGTTACAGAGAAAAGAAAGAAGTGATAGCAAAAACTAGCAAATTATATATTCAAATACATATGTCATAATGTCAAAGCCATTTATGTATACGAACCATTTGACCTCCATAATGGTATTTTCCCCTGTGCTTAAAATGGTCTGACAAAAGTGTATGGTGTGTTTGGGGAACGGGGATCACTTATTTTCTACAGAAATGAAAGTTACATCACATCCACCTGTCTACTCTGCCCCAGATCAATTCTATTGCCTCACCTGTTCTGCCCCCGCCTAGCTGCCACATATCAATTCTGGCCCCACATCTCTTCTCCAACCCCCACGCGCCTCAGCCTCTGCTCCTGCTGCAGCTCTTTGGGATGTTCAGCCCCCTTTCTTTGAGGGGGGGGCGGGGAAGAGGCAGCTGCATCAGCATCTCCTTTGCCCTGTCCTAAGCATGGTGTTTCAGAGCGGGAGAGGGGAGCAGAGAAGTCATCCCTTTGCTCACAGAAAGAGAGGGAGAAGGAGCAGAGCCACTTTGAGCTGTTGGGCTTTTCTGATTTCTCCTCCCCCTTCCCTTCCTTTGAGAAGAGTGTTGGCTCCCAAAGGGAAAGAGCTTTGCCTATTTCCGGCAGCAGCTCTGATTTGGAGAAGGGCACCCAGAGGCAGGGAAGTGGGGACAGGAGCAATCAAAGGAGGGTTCCCTGAGGCAGAGCAGACATGTGAACCCCCCAGCAACCAGATCCAGCTGTAAAAATTTTATTCCCCGGGTCTTTGACCCATTGCTACCTGGAGCACTTTGAGCACTTATTCATCTTCTTTACTGCTGTGTAACTCTCATGTACATAGCGGTCTCAAGGCATGGCAAATACATAAAGTGAGCATACAGAAGTATAATAAATCATCTTATACATCCCATTTTTTCAGTTTTAAAATTAGACTGACTAGAAACCCAATTCCAAAGGCTAATAAAAAAATGAGTGAACTGGCAGCCAGGTCTCCAATTGAAAATAAAAATAATTTACTGACAGTGATTCACATTTTTTTTTTGCACGTATGGAACCCCGCCTAACATACGATCCCTGGCTCCACATAGGATCAGCAGATCTTCACTAGTGTATAGTTTACTTGACATCAGAATTTGTTTGCATGGAAATTGGCAAGAGAAAGTTCATTCAAGCTGCTCAATTGTTTAAATTATCAAGAACAACTTGGTTACACAGCCTGTAGTCACATATATCTAACAGCAGATAGGGCCCAGTGTCAGCAAATCAACACTGACTGAAAACCCAAGATTCTACATCTACAAAAACAGGAAAAAGAATTTGTATGGCCAGATTTTCAAGAGGGTTCAGATCCAGCCAGCCCCATTTAGGCACTTTATGGGCTCAGAGTCCAGCAGCCGCTGCTCATTGACCTGTTATGAAAATCTGTCCCCAGCTGTAGGAGCTGAACAGGTTTTAAAAACTGGCCCATAAAAATCTATAACCAGATCAAACAAATAACAGGACTTAATTCTGATCCTATTTACATTAATGTAAATACACAATACCTTCCGTGATGCCAGTAACATTCCTCTGGATTCACTGTTCTGTAACTGAAGTTAGAATCTGACCCTTCATTTTTTACTTGGATCCTTCCAACTTCCATAAAATTGTTTAGAATCAGAATGTTTAACTCATAGTGTTATGAGTTTAATATACACAAAACATTAAACATCCATTTTATTAGACTTCTTGGGTGTACTAGGTGTCCAGGTTCATTAGCTAATTGCCAGTAAGCACAGCATTGCCAGTCAAGTTACTAGATCAGCTGCTGCACTTAGAAGTACATTTTCATTTTTATTTCCTTGTAGAGCAAATACAGTGTATGATTTACACATAACATTACTAATTATGAGAGTGGCATCATAATACCAGCATTCAGAGCTAAGAGCACAATGCTACCAGATACGAGACATTAGACATAATGATAGCTCTTCAAATTCCTCTTCAAAGACAGAATAACGGAGTTGTATGATGCCAGATGCTGATATTTCAGGATTTTCCATATAGAAGGAGGGGAATTCAATGCAATTTTTTTTAAAACACAAAATTGGGGAATCTCTTTCAGGCAGAAACCCGTGTCTTTTTCTATGTCCATATAGCACCTAGCACAATAGGGCACATATCCTGTTAAGGGCCTCTCAGTAGGGTTACCAGATAGCAACAGTGAAAAAACGGGACAGGGGGTAGAGGGTAATAGGCACCTATATATAAAAAAAAGTTCTAAAAAATAGAACTGTCCCTTTAAAAACGGGACATCTGGTCACCCTATCTCTCAGCATTTCTAGAATGTAAATATTTAATAATAAATTAAAACAACCCACCACTACGGTTGTTTGCACTGCCAGTGAATTTCACGGCTCATTAAAGCATTGTTGTGTATGTGTCCCCAAACAATATATGGGACAAACATACTGTAACTCCTAGAAACATTTCAAAAAAAAAAATGCACATCACGACTTCCTAACTCTTCCTGACAAATATTCATCTTTAAAATCCCCAGCTGTATCCCAGTCTCTCCTATGCTACCAAACATAGATGGAAGCACAATAAATTCACTTGCTTACAAGAGATCCATAATTGCAGATAACAGACCTTAAAACCATTTGGACAGCTGACCCAGCAACACTAGACAAGAAATCCAAATTTTCAGAAATACTCCCAAGTGCAACACCACCTTCACATCAAAGCTGACTCAGAAAACACATTAACTGATGTCCAAAATTTAAACTGAACTGAGAAAGCTTAGATAGGCAGATCAAAAATGCCTAGTCAACTTTAAATTATACAGCAATAAGTAGCATATGGTACATAAGAAAGAACTGGAATTCCAAAGACCCAGAGTAATAGATGCAAATTTAGAATGGCTCACCTGGCCACCTCCATAGCACAGAAGATCACGAGTCCACATAACCACACAAAACATCAACATCCTGTGTATACAGGATGACCCATCAAATACTATATAGACACCAGCTCATCTACATATCTTTCTGGTACTTGTTCACATTTTGATTTGTTGCAACAAATACCAACCTGACCCATGACTTGACTATTTGCCTATGCAACAGTGGATTATTAAAATGCCTTTGGTAAATTCTTTATGCCAATTTCTAGTTTAACTTTATTTATATTATGTACAGTGAGCTACTTAATGGTATACTGTACCTTGTCATAACACAAATAGCTTGCTAAAAATGCCCATACTAGACAGAAAAATTATGTTGTTATTTACAGTGCCATAGGCACATAAGAGACAAATAATAATAATAAAAAAAACTATGGGGTTTTCCCCCTTAGGATCTTACAATTTAACAGCTTAGTTGTACAATGAACAGATTCTGAAGCACGATTGAAGAATAAATTATATCCTCTCTGAGCTCATTAAGAAGAAGCCACTGCCTTGCTGTCTACACTTTATGAAAGCTATAATAAAGAAAAATAAAAAAAACAAGACACCATGATCCTGCAGTCCTTCCTCATCCTAAACTCCCATGAAGTTATTAAGATGTCAACATGACTTTATTTTATCTCCAATTTTATATTATTTTAGGAACAGTAAAAAACCTAAATTTAGCAAAACAAAACAAAAATCCCTACATACTACAATAAAAAAAGAAAATCAAACTGTTGAAAGCTATAATAAAGTAAGGTTAATGATCTGATTTCAATCCACTGAAGCTAGTTTCTATAAAGTGAGTGGTGAAACACCTTCCTATAAAGCAATGCTTAATAATACTTCAAGAATTCTTGTGTGATTTAATGTTTTACATTTTTTTCAGAGTTGTGTGTTCTGAAATGTCTAATCTCAGGGTGGTCTGTACGTTCCAGGGAAATTAAACAGTAAATAAACAACCACTATTCTGCTTATAAGTCTCCAAATCTGGATTGAGTTGTTCTCACACAGTGTTATTTTTCAAGTGAAGAAACATTGCTCCTCAGAAAACTGTGGGTTTTATTTTTAAAAAGGGGATGGGAGGGAGACCTCTAAAGTTTATTTTCCTAGATCACTATCCAGTTCTAAGAATCACATTCATCATGGGTGAAATTCATCCCTGTGCAGAAGGTCAGCCCTTGGCCTAGGTACCACTTCGGTATGTCTACACAGCTCGTGGAAGTGAGCCTCCAGTCCCTGCCCAGACTCAGGTTAGTGGGGCTTGTGACAGTGCTCTAAAACTAGGTCTGTAGACAGTGCTTTGATGTTATGGCTAAGTTAGGAGGCTTCAGAGCCCGAGCCATAGCTTCAAAGGAGTGTCTACACTGCTATTTTTAGAGCACACACATGAGCTCCACTAGCCCAAGTCTGTCAAACCAGCTGGGAGGATCACTTCCATGGACTGGGCTGATATGCCCTTTAAGTTCCATTTAAAACCCCAAATTAGGGATTCTAGTACAAGGCCTATGAACAGTTTTGCTTCCACGCAGTGTTGAATTTCAGCCTTCCTGCTTGAAGCGGCACAAGATCCCAGCCTCTTGGTTCCTGTCAGATGGTGCCAGTGAATATATAGACATTGCAGGGGATTTTGCCTGAGAAAAGTACAAGGGGGAAGCTCCATGGCATTAAGCTGTGAAAAACCCTGCAGCTCCCGGGCCATATTCTCTCTCTCTCTCTCTCTCTCTCTCTCTCTCTCTCTCTCACACACACACACACACACACACACACACACACACTAAAAGAAAATAAGGGATTCAGAAAAAATAAAGCATTCGACTCATACACAACTATTGATATGATGCTGTACAGGAACTTTGCATTTTATCCCTTATTGTGTAAGATGCTAAGAAATACTTCAGAGAGTAGAGTCAAATCCTACTGATATGACAGGCAGAACCTATTTCTTCTCTAGTCTTCACAGTCAGGACTTCACACTACAAATTAGTGACTCCAGTGACCTGTGTAAATTTAAGAGTACCTTCAGGTTAGTAATCCTGAAAGTAGTAGACATATGAAAAACGCAGCTCATTCATGCCTAAAACCTGCATGCTAAATCTGGATCCCATTAGTGATATTTAAAGGGATTTAGGTTCCCAGCTTGTAAAGAGACCAGTACTGAGTTTAAAATTTAAGAATAATATATATTTATATCACACACAAAACCCCCTCTATATTAAAACAACATTCAGGTTGTAAAAAATAAACATTCTGAAATTAGGAAATGCCAGAATAAGGGTGCACAGCATGAAGAATTAGGGAAATGCCAGAATTAAGTTTGCACTAAGACCGTTCCCCATTTTCTGTATGCATTATGATACTGTGTTTAATTACTCAATCACATTATTACTTTTCTACAAGACCCTCTGACTCATTCAATGCACAGGATGGACAATGCTCCTTTGTAAGCAGTTATTTTGTTTTATTCTCATTGCACTGGGTCCACACATTGAATACATTATTCAAAACCTGCTATGAAGACAAACAGAATTATTTCCTCTTGGTCTTTTCTATGGCGCTCATCACTACAGTATTAATTTATCTTCACAGCACCTCAGTGAGGTGAGAGGGTGGTATTAACCACATTTTACAGATGAGAGCAGAGAGAGATTAAGGTAAAAAGTACCCTCCAATCTGAGATGCCTATGGCCTGGTTTTTCAGAGTAGTTAGCATTATATAGCACTTTAAATGCTGAAAGCACAGTTCCAATTGACTTCATTTGCAGCCATAAGTGCTCAGCACTTCTGCAAATCAGACACCAGAGCCTCAAGAGGGGCACTCACAAAATGAGGAACACACAATTAGTAACCACCTGGGAAAAGTTTGGTATAAGTGATTTGACTAGTATCACATAGGAACTCTGTGGCACAGGCAGGGATTTAATCCAGTTCTCCAGGGTAGCATTCACCTGCATTAACCATAAGATCATCCTTTTCCTTTCTGCAGTCCTCTGCCTCAGTCACAACACACCTTCCTAATTCTGCAACAACTGAAGCAGCACGCCTACAGACAATAGCCTCTGTCACTACGGAATCCTGATTCATCCCCATTGTAGGTCCATCCTGTGAACCGAATGAGGCAGGGATCCTGCAGAAAAAGTAATATGTGAACTAATTAAAGACTGTATCATAATGCATGTGCATGGGGGCTGAATTAAGATTGGCAAAGCAACCTTAATTCTGGCATTTCCTCATGTTTGTTTGACTTTGCAATCTTAATAATGTTCTTTTAATATTTTTATTTTATTTGTGTGTATGTGTGTAATTTCCTTGTTTTTAAAAAAAAGCAAACTGAAAAAAACAAACAAATTCTATCATATGGCATCGTACTGCCACCCACATGGTCCATGAACAGTGTTGGAACCTTTAGATCCACAGCACAGACCTCTGGCACTTGGGCTACTGAAGTAGCCCATAACAACAGTAGGTTCTGACCCTTGATGTGGAGTAGCACTAGACCAGGATAGCATACTTTGCCAGTGGGCTTCTAGGTATCTGCAAAGAGCAATGGAATGGTGAGACTCAAGAACCCTGGGTTCCAGTCCATGACCTGGAAGGGAGTGTGCTCTAGTGACTCTTCTGTCTGTTCCCCTAAGCTTGAGCCTCTCTGCCCCATCATAAAGCTCCCTGGGTGCCAGTGTGGTGGGGGATCATTGAGAGCACAGAAGAGACAAGCTCCCTGCTCTCAATTCTGGTGACCATTTTCATCCCAACCTGGAGCAACCACTCCAGGAACAGTCAAACTTCACCACTATGGCCCTGAGATGGAGCATGCTCATCCGCTCTGTGGGGATGGCACATGTACATCTGGTCAGCACTGGGAGCTGAGAGAGGCTCAAGCATGCTCAGGGAAGCCACAATCTTCAGAGATTTGAGTTGCTAAGAAGCTAGAGAACATGTGGATGTGCAAACTGAGATTTTTTTCAAGATTTATAATTTGGCCCCATTTGGGTGGCTTTTAATGTGTAGATGCGTAGACTGTCGGTCCTTCATCAGTTGAGACAGACGTTCACAACACGTCTTCTAATCTTCTCTCGCTCTGGCCATCCTTCACCATGCTTAGCCATATCTCCTTGTCAGGAAATCATCCCACCTCTTTGGAGGCCGACCGGGTGGCCATTTCTGTTCTCGCGGATACCATTCGGATATAGCGGTTTTTAATGAAAATGGCAAAAGACAAATCCCTGACACAAAGGCCACTGCCCTGCCAAATTTCAAAGTCACTGCTCCAAAGCATGGGGATGCTAGAGCTTCTCAAAGAAGAGACTGCTAAAATTGTTTTACTATAAGAAAAACAATACTTATTTTTCCTAGCCTCGTTCTCAGAAATGGCTGAACCATTATGGCCAAAATTTAAAAAAAACAACATTCTGACAAAGGAAAATTTCAGCAAAAATGGTTGAAGTTTAGCTAAGTTATAAGTGACTGAAGGTCTTTTAATTGGAAGTTTTGGGCAACCTTTAATAATGAGTGGTATGACCAGCTCCCACCCGGTTATAAAAGGCCATACAGGATAGAGAATGTTCTGGTTACAATACATTATAATCATCTGGTGAGAAAAAATCCTAACAAATAGCATTTAAAACAAAACAGACTTTTTTTTAAATATTTTTGCTATACAGATCAATGTAATCAGAATAAGTAACATATATATACATTGACTGGCTCTTACTAGCTTTACCTCTCAGTGCTGAATTTGGAAGCATATTTGAAATTCCAACATCTGGGTTGGCTGTACTACATTATAACCGACTCTGTTTAACCATAGAACAGGCAGATCATAGATCGCAGCAGTGTAATCACCACAAAGGATGAGAATAATGCAGTCCAACTCTTGCTGCTGTTACGTTTCATGGTAACAGAGAAATTAGATAAAAATGTTAGATACCCTTGCATAAAGGTTGCAACACTATTTTATTTCTTAGAATTCAGAACACACAAGAACCCCAGAGACACAACGCAGGCTGCTCCTCACTTATCTTTACTGCAACAGTTAGCTTGAGTTAGCACACTCGAGTTAACTGCACGTGAGCTAGCCTAGACCCAGGGAGAGTAACCACACTTCAGAACAATGCTGGAGTTACACAGAGTGATTTGATTGGCAGAACGATGGTATTAGCAGCTAATGACTTGTTGTAACTCAAGCTGTTGCATCCCCACTGCATTACTAGCTCCAGCATCTGCATCACTCAAGCACTAACCCATCCCCACTGGGCCAATTAGCTCAACATTAAAGCACCACTTAACTCAAGCTAGAGATTTTTGTGTGTGGATGGGAGTCAAGTTAGGGGTAACAGTCGAGTGATAACTGAAGCTAACTGTGATGTGAACATGCACCCAAAGAGGGACAACTCAGCCCACCTTACCCTCGCTGTCTGCTTCCAAGCTCTCCTACAGAGCCCTCTAGCCTGGAAGCAGGACCCAGACCCATCTCCCTACTCCCAACTGTCTCAAAGCAATAACTTGCAATTCCATCACAGTCCTTAACACACCACAGCATAAAAATGATTCACCATCGACTTCAGTATCAGATCATGACCTCAGTCCTTGGTGTGTCTACTAAAGATCGCCAGCAAAAGCAGATGATTTTTTGTTTTGTTTGTTTTTGTGATGTGGACACTTGAAGTCGAATCTTGGCCCATGTCAATTGCAAACTCCCATTGACTTCAATAGGGCCAGGGTTTCACCCTGTTTTTTGGGAACATAACTGAGATCACCAGCTCATTTCATGTAGATCATCAAATCACTGTCAAATTATGGGTTAGAATTTTTGCCCAGATTTGAACAGTAACCTATCTAAAGGCTATACCTATCTGTATGCTAGAAAAAGATATTGCAAGTGTACTTGACAGCACAGCTCATTTGCCAAATCTTCTTTGCTGCCCTATATTATTCTTGAAAAGACCTTTATTACTGGTTGCTGCAAAACTTAAAAAAACCCACAACTTTTTATGTGTGGTTTAAAGAAGATTTTTAAAAATTTTCTTTATGTCCTTTTTAATTTAAATCTTTTGCTGAGAGCAATTCAAGTTTTGATTTGCACATATCTCTTGTTAATCCATTGGTCACTCCCTCTGGTCAAAGAATAGTTATGTTTTTTATTCCTTGAAAATAATTACTAAGGAAGAACTAGAGAACTGTAGCCATTGAACATCACTGGCAAAAGCTGAAATATTTTTTGCGAGCAGAATTTGTATTCTCAACAGGCAATAAAGTTGACAATGCATGTATCAGTATCAATCTGAGTTATGTTGATTGGTTTGCTTGGTAACTTTGGCACTATAGTGGTATCAGTGAATCTGGTAATCTGCAGAACCTACAGTGGTTATCAAAAAGAGAACATTTTGCCTATAGCTAGCACAAGTTATCAATGGTATTTCACATTCTGAAGGATGGGGGAGGGGCTGTTTAACCTTGCAGATTCCATTCTGTGGCAACTATTGCCAAATATAGGCTTTATAATGGTGATTACTGTACCTGTTTGTGTTAATCACATCCCAACAAGTAGGATGGAACTGGGAGTTGGGTGGATGCATACACCTGGAATTCCTGCATACCCACACAAGCATCACAAGGCAATTAAAAAACTAGCCACAATTGCTGGTATGGCTTCATGCAACAGGAGAGAAAGGGGTAGGCTGGGTCCCCCCAGAACCACTACTCGCATTTCAACATCTCAATGGTAATCCAAAGCCTACCCCTTTCTCCCTTGTTGCATGAAGCCATACACCAGCAACTGTGTCAGAAAAGAATGTCCCTGTTTGCAGATTTCTGCACAGTCTTGTGTTCTTAAAGATGTGAGCATCATGCACCTTCCCTGATCAGTCGACACTGATGTCGGTGAAATATCCCCAGTGATCCACCAACCTTGCATAACCATGGAAAAGTGATCTGTTCTATGGTACTCTGTGGCAATGTGGTGGCAAAATAAGGATCCACATGCCATCTATGGCCCCACTGCAGTTTAGGAGCCACATTGCTGCTAATTCATCCACTATGTTCTAAAGTCAGAGTCTTGTGGCATTTGAGCCCCTGGCTTAAAGAGGTCCTTTCAGGTGAGGGTGACCTCCTCATTTGGGACAGGTTAAGCACAGATCTGCTTCCCTTTACTCGTATAATAAAGACAATAACATTGATGACAGTATTTCACTACCACTGCATTCAGTACTAAAGTGATTTGTAAACCCACACCAGCCAAAGTTGATCACTTGGAGCTACACAGCTCCGGTCTGCTGGATATCTACACAGATTAGGTGTGTTCATGTAAATACAGTTTGCTCCTGTAGTCTCTCACCGTCGCCAACTACCTGTCAGGGGAGAGTTCATTCAGACACTGCTTACATAAAAAAGGCATGAAAATTATTGGTGCCTTTAAGGGATGACATTAAGGGATGGGGAAAATTTCATTGTGGAAACTTGACCCCTCGCTTGCAGTCACTCTGCATGATTCATTTCTGTCCCAACATGCATTGTCAAAATTTCCTGAGAGAAAACATGCTGGATGTTGGTGAGTTCACACTGTGATACCTACCTATAGTGCACTGCACTGTGTATCGACACAAGCACTCCTGGTAAGCATGTGCAGCACCACCTTAGGCAGACAAATGTGCATGTGCACACATGATATACTAACTGTAGCAGGTTTATGCCAACATAACTTGTATTGACCAAAGTTTGTAGTGTAGATGGGGCCTTAGATGTGAAAAAGAACTTTCAGCTTGAAGAAAACTGATTTCCCTATGAAGAAATCTAATTAAAATCTTCTGGTGGGAGGGAATCTTGATAATCATAACTGTAGCTGATCAACAAAATCAAAATTATTTTTTTCTTAAAGCATGTGCTATAAAAAGATGACAGAACTGATTACACTTACATTGGTGTAAATCAGAATTAACTCCTCTGAAGTCAATGGAGTTACAATAGTGTAGAAGTGGCTTGAGGTAATACTCAGGCCCATAGACTTAAAAGCGAGAAGAGACTATCATGATTTAGTTGGACCTCATTCACATTGCAGGCCTCAGAACCTCACCCACTCTTGTAATAGACCCCTAACCTCTGGCTGAGTTATGGAAGTCCTCAAATCACGATTTAAAGATTTCAAGTTAGAGAGAATATGCCATTCACACTAGATTAAACCTACAAGTTACCTGTGCCCAATGCTGCAGAGGGCGGCAAAACCCCTCCCCCAACCCCCAAATTTCTGCAAATTTGACCCAGGGGAAAATTCCTTCCAGACACCAAATATGGAGATCAGTTAGACCCTGAACATGTGGGCAAGACCCACCAGCCAGATACCTAGGAAAGAATTCTCTGTAGCAACTCAGAGCCCTCCCCATCTAGTGCTCCATCGCCAGCCATTGGAGATATTTGCTGCTAGCAGTTGCAGATCAGCTACATGCCATTGTTGGCAGTCTCATCATACCATGCCCTCCAGAAACTTATCCAGCTTAGTCTTGAAGCCAGTTAGGTTTTTGCCGCCACTGCTCCCCTTGGAAGGCTGTTCCAGAACTTCACTCCTCTGAGGGTTGGAAATCTTCATCTAATTTCAAACCTTAACTTACTGATGACCAGTTTATATCCATTTGTTCTTGTGTCCACATTGATGCTTAACTTAAATAACACCTCTGGTGCATCCTTCTGGTGTATTTTTTTTTAGAGAGCAATCATCTCCCATCAGCCTTCTTTTGGTTATGCTAAACTAGCCAAGCTCTTTGAGTTTCCCCTCATAAGGTAGGTTTTCAATTCCTTGGATCATCCTAGTAGCCCTTCTCTGCCCCTATTCCAGTTTGAGTTCTTCTTTCTTAAACATGGGAGATCTGAATTGTACACAGTATTCCAGATGAGGTCTCACCAGTGCCTTGTATAATGGCACTAACACTTCTCTGTCTCTACTGGAAATACCTCGCCTGATGTATCGTAGGACGGCATTAGCCCTTTTCATGGTCACAGCACACTAACAGTTCATAGTCATTCTGTGATCAACCAATAAACCCAGGTCTTTTTCCTCCTGTGTCACTTCCAACTGATACGTCCCCAGTTTATAGCAAAAATTCTTGTTCTTAGTCCCTAAATGCATGGCCTACCTCTTTACACTATTACATTTCTTCCCATTTCTATTACTCCAGTTTTCAAGGTCATCCAAGTCATCTTGTATGATATTCCAGTCTTCCTCTATATTGGCAATAAATCGCAATTTTGTCATCTGCAAATTTTATTAGCACACTCCCACTTTTTGTGCCAACATCAATAATAAAAATGTTAAATAAGATTGGTCCCAAAGCCAATCCCCAAGGAACTCCACTAGTAACCTCCCTCTAGCCTGACAGTTCTCCTTTCAGTACAAGCTGTTGTAGTCTCCCCTTTAACCAGTTCCTTATCCACCTTTCAATTCTATCCACAATCTCTCCAATTTAGCTAATAATTTCCCATGTGGAACTGCATCAAATGTTTAGATCTCCTGCATTTCCTTTGTCTAAAAAAATCAGTTCTCTTCTCAAAGAAGGAAATCAGGTTGGTCTGGCATGATCTACCTTTTGTAAAACCATGTTCGTATTTTAATCTCGGTTACTTTTCACTTCTATGTCCTTAGCTACTTTCTCTTTAAACATTTTTTCCAAGACCTTGCATATAATTGAGATCAAACTAATAGGCCTGTAGTTTCTCAAATCACATTTTTTCCCTTTCTTAAAAATAGGAACTATGTTAGCAAGTCTCCAATCATAGGGTACAACCCCCAAGTTTACAGATTCATTAAAAATCCTTGCTATTAGGCTTACAATTTCATGTGCCAGTTCCTTTAGTATTCTTGGATGGAGATTATCTGGGCCATAGGTGCTGGAACTGGGATTGCTGGGGGTGCTGCTGCACCCCCTGGCTTGAAGTGGTTTCCATCATATTCAGGGTTCACAGTTTAGTTCAATGGTTCTCAGCACCCCCCATTATAAAAATTGTTCCAGCACCACTGAGATGGCCACCCTGATTTAGTCCCATTAAGATGTTTGAGTTTGACTTCCACCTCAGATGTGGTAATGTCTACCTCCATATCCTCATCCCCATTAGCCATCCTGCCACTACCTCTAAGCTTCTCATTAGCCTTATTAAAAACAGAGGCAAAGTATTTGTTTAGGTGTTGGGCCATGCCTAGATTACTTTTAATCTCCACCCCATCCTCAGTGGTTTAGTGGTCCCACTTCTTCATTTTCTTTTTCTTTATGACTATAGACCCTTTTACTATTAGTTTTAGTTCCATAAAGTTTAAAGAGCACAAGCTTCTATTTCCACCCCTGCCTCCAGACTTTACTCCAGCTACACAGGCTAGAAGTGACTTTGCTGTGCTTTACCAAGAGGATAAAGGAAATGACGCTTCTATTTCATATTTGGAAAATCTTCAAGTCACTTCCAGTATTTTGTGTAATTATCACTGTGGTGCTGAACCTGAGTATGCCAACCACAGTGGCTCAGGAGAAACATACAGCTTTGACTCATATTGGGCACAAGGTTTTTGTTACTTTGGTTTTGACTTTTGGCTCTCCACAGCTCTCAGGAACTGGAGCCATAAATGCTCATACAATTAAAGCCTTAGATGGCAAGTGACAGAAAAGAGATGAGGGGAAATGGATATAGTGAAATCATTTGCAATTTTTCATTAGTCATAAATAATGAAGTCAGTGCCAAACATCCTCATCTGCCCCTCAATCCAGCAATCAAAATGGCTTCTTATAAATTGATTTCTTACATGTGATGAGACATTAAGAATGTTACCAGTCTTTCATCTTTACAAGAAGAATTTAATCTTTCTAAAACTGACTCAGTTATTAAATGTAGGCCTGATGTGTGATTTGCATGTAATGCAGTAAAAATAACTCAAAACCCCAAGTATTTTTCTGTTATCCAGAAGTAATGGGTACTTCTAGTTTGGCACAACTCTAACACCCATCAAGGTTCTCTTTATTTTTATGCCCAGAGTGAAACATCAATTACAGTCACATGCTTTGGTTTTCTTGGAACTTATCAGTATGGTGATAGTTAAAGTAAAGTATTGAGGATAATATTATATAAATAAGCAATAAGACTGAGGATTCAACTGTAGTGCTCTGTGATTTTCCTTTGAAAGTTTTTACTTTTTGGAGTTCACTGTAACCTCATTATGTCTTGCTGGCACTTTCTCCAGTAGAGGCAACAGCTGCACAACACTGATAAACTTCTGGAAGGCTGAAATGGATAGCTGGGTTTGTTGCTAAGAATGCCATATATAAAAGTTCTTACTTGGCACCATTTGCTGTGGTTAAACCTCATTTTCTATCTCACAATGCATAATGCAGTTAACAGCAGCAAACTTCCACAAAAACACATGTATTAAAAAAAAATCAGTGTGTGAAAGATTCTCCACACTGTTACACCACCTAAAACAGGTGTAACACTGCTGACATAAATGGAATGTAAAACTGGTGCAGGGAAGTGGAGATTCAAGCACAGAAAGCTCATTATGCATTATTTATTATTTTTATAATAGCCATAGATGTGCATGGGTGGCACTTCTAAAAATCCTTTTAACTTGTGTTGAATAAAAGAAATACTTATGTAAAATGCAACACTCAATTATTAAATCTGCTAAATAAATATAGAAATGTGCTATACCAAGTATGTCTATACCAAGTATGTCACTCGGATGTAGAAGAAGCCTCTGTTAAATGAGAAAGCCCTCAAAAGGTTCACAGATTTTCTCTGTTGTTTCTACAGAAAATCCACATGAGGGATTTGTTTCTTATTCCTAAATTCACAAGCAGATAGATGAAGGAAGTTAAATACTTTCAGAACACCATTAGCATCCTCCTTTCCCCACCAAGATCTTTATTATGAACCAAAAATTACTTCAGTATTTCATGCTGGTATCTACAAACACTCTGGATATGGAACTTTTATTATTCTAATAGAACATCTATGCATGGACCACATTAAGAACAGGCCCTACGTGAAAACAAAGTGGGTATCTATTTCTTGGATATGATTATCAAAAACATCATTTTGGGGGTAAAGAATATTACCTTTCTGCTCATCAGCTCTACTGATTCAGATTAATGTGCTTCATGTAGAGAAATTCAGGAAGATGTAGAAAGGGAATTTGCACAGCTAATCTTAAGTGAGGGACCTTAAAAAACTAAGGGCTAATTTTGAAATCAGTGTGATAACCACCAGAAAGTAAATCTCAATATTTAAGCAACAGAGACTAACTCTCTGTCAGCACAAGGAGAGAGGTTATCTTTGGTGAAATCAAATGCAAAGTACAGAAAAACTTTTGACACGGTGAGGACTGGCTCTAGAAGACCTCAGCGTTTCCAACAAACAATTTGGAGGCTTTATTGTAGAGGAAAAGTGTAATCCTACTCCTCATCAGTTTATAAACAGTGCTTATCCCCAAGAGTTGTCACTCTAATCTCTATTTTGTTATTGTAGGATGCATCAAAACATCACAGTAGGATACTCTCTCTCCTTAATTTGCTGTTTCTTTTACTTTAAGGCTGGTCTACAGTACAAAGTTCGGTTGGCTTAACTACATTGCTTAGGGCTATGAAAAAATTCATGCCCTATGTGATGTAATTAAGATGATTTAAGCCCCAGCATAGACAGCACTAGATGGACAGAAGAATTCCTACTCTCTGGTTACACCTTTTGGAGAGGTGGTTTCACTTCAGTAATGGAAGAACCCCTTCCATTGCGGTAGCACGTGTCAACAGCACAGCATTACATTGTAGAGTTTCTCATGTAGACATATCCATGTTCTCTAAATGTAGGGGACTGCAGCAGCACAGAAGAAAGTAGGTGTGTGTAAAAGGATGAGGACATAGTCAGTAAATCCATTGTCTGAAAATGCCCTTTGAGGGAAGGTAGCCATGATGTTGCTGCATAGATGCTTATACACCAGTGGGATTACTGCCTTAGATCATGTGTATATGTCTCATATAGTTAAGGTAATAATTGGAGATATACTAATCTCTTAGAACTGGAAGGGACCTTGAAAGGTCATTGAGTCCAGCCCCCTGCCTTCACTAGCAGGACCAATTTTTTGCCCCAGATCCCTAAGTGGCCTCCTCAAGGATTGAACTCACAACCCTGGGTTTAGCAGGCCAATGCTCAAACCACTGAGCTATCCCTCCCCCCTTGAGTTAAGCTTCAAGCAGTTGGCAAAGACTTCAAAGTTGAGCGAACTTTAAAGTGAAATTTATTCTTTGTTCCATTTTTAACACAAATTGCTATATTCAGCATAAAGACAAAAATGAAAAATTATAAAAGTGTGCACATGCATACACAAAAACCCTTTGTATGTTCTTTTAACATAGTTGTGTGTGTAATATGACAAAAGTACATAAAATAAAGAATGGTCTCGAGAAGGTAGATTGGGAATAAGAACAAGGGGACATGCAATGGAATTAAAAGGTGGGAAATTCAAAAGTGACAAAAGGAAACACCTTTTCCACATATCATGTGATTAAACTATGGAACTCAAAAAATTTAATATGATTCAAAAAGGGATTGGATATTTTTACTGATATCAAGAGTTATATAAAATAAAAATTTTGGAATGGCTATGAAACTTCATACTATTAGAGATCAGGATAAGACAATGTAGGAGACAAATTGTTCCACATCTCTCCATTGCAAGGTTTTTACATCTTCCTCTGAAACATCTGGTGCTGGCCACTGTCAGAGACAGGATATTGAGCTAGCTGAACTGTGGGTCTGATTCGGTACGGCATTTCTTATGTTCTTATTAGGTAGTGCTTACAAGCAAAGGACCACATTCTTCCCAATTGTTTATACAAGGTACTCATGACATACAGTCTGTCCTGAAAAGGATTTATTGATTCAGAAAATGAGGTTTCAAGGCCATTTTCATGAAAGGTTACATAATACTCGATGGCCTGTATTTAGGACTAGACTTCATGCTGAGTAATGCTTCAGAAGGGCGACCCCTGAATGTCCACTTCTTGAGAAGGGCATGTCTTCAGAAAATACAAATTCAGTTCTGGTAAGGGCAGTTCTAGGCACTGAAGTTTCCTGACCCAACATCATAGGATCATGATCCATATCCATCCAAAGCAGGGGATGAGAATTGTGTAGTCAAATAAATCACTAGAATGCTCACCAGGGAGCAAAAAGGAGGACAAGACTTGTACAAAACAAAGAAAAAATCACAGCTGATACATTCTATAAAATATTTATTTGGCTGTATTTACAATCCTGCCTTCACTGTTTGAAAACTCTGACCAACAACAGGGGCCTGATTTTCAGAATTGCTAAGAATCATAGAAGTGCAGGACTGGAAGGAATCTCAATAGGTCATCTAGTCTAGTCCCGTGCACTCGAGGTAGGATGAAACAACAACTAGACTATTCCTGACAGGTGTTTGTCTAACCTGTTCTTAAAAACATCCAATGACAGAGATTCCACAACCTCCCTAGGCAATTTGTTCCAGTGCTTAACTACTGCAATTTAAGTTAATTGCTTCTTGTTTAACCCTCCTGCTTGAAACAACCTCTTATGTACTTGAAAACTATCATGTCCCCTCTTAGGCCTGGTCTACAGTGGGGGGCGGGGGAGAGGAGGGGAGAAATCGATCTAAGTTATGCAACTTCAGCTACATGAATAACCGTGGTGTCTTCACTACGGTGAGTTGACTTCTGCCGCTCCCCCGTTGACTCTGCCTGCACCTCGCGCTGAACTGGAGTACAGGAGTCAACGGGAGAGTGCTCCGGGATCAATTTATTGCATCTAGACTAGACACGATAAATAGATCCCCTCTGGATCGATCGCTGCCCGCCGATCCAGCCGGTAGTGAAGACATACCCTAAGTCTTCTCTTCTCCAGACTAAAAAACCAATTTTTTTCTATCTTCCCTCACAGGTCATGTTTTCTTGACCTTTATTTGCTTTTCTTGGCTCTTCTCTAGCGTACATCTACACTACATAGCGGTCGATCTATCGGGGATTGATTTATCACGTGTAGTGTAGACGCAATAAATCAATCCTCAATTGCTCTCCCGTCAACTGCTGAACTCCAGCTCAGCGAGAGGTGGAAGCAAAGTTGATGGGGGAGCCACGGAGCGCCTCGAGGACATGAAGCAAGTAATTTTAATTCCATCCAAGATACGTTAACTTCAGCTACACTATTCTCGTTGCTGAAGTTGCATATCTTAGATAGATTCCTCTCCCCGCCCCCTCCCCCCCAGTGTAGACCAGGCCCTAGATTTTCTCCAATTTGTCCACACCTTTCCTGAAAAGTTCCTCCCAGAACTGGACACAATACTCCAACTGAGGCTTTATCAATGCAGAGTAGAGTGGAAGAATTACTTCTTGTGTCTTGCTTACAACACTCCTACTAATACGTCCCAGAATGAATCCACAACTTTGAGTCATTGGGAGCTATGGGACTCAGCATGTCTGAAAGTCAGATCCTAAATGTGTAAGAGCATGTAAGAAAAACAGATTCCACTATTGTTTCAGGTCAAAAGTAAGCTGTAGACTAGCAAGGGACTGCTAAAACTTTGTTTGCTGTTCATTAGGATTCAGCTGTAATTTTTAATCTGTCAGTTGTCCAGTTATGACTATTTCAAATCAGCAGAAGCTCTTTGATAAGCATTAGAGTAACAGCCAACTCAAACTGGAGGCAGAGTTTAGAGTCATCTAGACCCATGACCAATTACAGACAGAAAATAGTAATTACAAGGAAACCTCTTGGTTCAATCTCAGTTGCATTTCTTTTAGGAAAACTGTTAAGCATTTCAGGTTTCACGCAGGATTGAATCTGTGAGTGAGCTTAGAGAAGTACAGGAAATGTAGGCCATGTTCATTTTCATTGACTGAAAAAGAGAAATCTAATTGACCCCTGGAGACAGTAATCTATGGAGAGTATCACTGTCTGCTTCTCCAAGTTTCACAAGAATGGTGACTGCCTCTACTAAAAGGGGTCATTTTCACATACATAGAAGTTATTATGGTGTACAAGTGGTAGGCAGAATCAGTGAAGGGCTGAAATTATTTTCTTAGGCCATACAGCCTATTGCTCTTAAGTAAAGCTTGCATCTGAGGAGATGGTCTTACCATGCACATCAATGAGTCAACACCTGAAAAGCAAATTCCCTGATGAAAGTCAAACCTCAGGGTACATCTGCTTACTAATATGTTACACTGTGATCTGACATTGTCCGGGAATGAGTCCCAAACAAATGCAATCCAGTTCTTTGTTCCTTCCCTGGATTGTCCTGATAAAGAGAAAGATTAAAAGAAAAATCAGATAATCAGTCAAAGCCTGGATCCTTACAGAGGTCGTTATCAGTGTGATGTTTTGCCATACTATGGTATCTGAGACACCACCATTTAACTAAACTACAGTCTATAAAGTAACTGTTTATAAAAGATGATATTTTGATAATGACCACTGTATCCTTGGGGTATCTTCAAAGAGTGATAATCAGGAATATGTCTGGTCTATTATCATCCAGGAATGGAAGGATTTCCTTGTGGTCGGGGCACTGGATTGGGAATTAGAAGACCTGCATTCTAATCCCAGTTTGAACATGAACCTGCTGTGTGACCTTAGACACATAATTTTGTCTCCTTGTATCTTGCTTTCTGGTCTCAGCCTTAGTCTTATCTTACCCACTTAGACTGTAAGCTCTTTGGGGGTAACTACGTATGCAAACAATCAGCTTTCAGGGGACTAAAAATCCCCTTGAAGACAGGCTGGGAGAGGAGATTTTCAAGGGAGCACATATGAATTGAATAATTTATGTAAACTTTTCATGTGCACCTCTTGATTCAACAGACATGTTATTCATCAGCATTATGATGTCTGGGTGTAAACCTCTTCAAAAAAAGGCCTGTGAGAGTAAGTTAAAAAAAGTGTTTGCCCACTAATCTGACCCTTGCCTCTGGACATAGAGCTATATTCAGTTGTGAAGCATGAGTGAGTCAAGGCTAAGAGTATTATAGCAACCATCTTGCAGTCATATTTTAACTGGGGTGCACAAGTTCGGCTCTTGCAGTATGGCAATATAATTGAGATAGATGAGCATAGGATCTCTGAACAGATAATACATTTGTCCCTTTCTTTTTTTCCTCTGATGTGTAAAATGGCTCAACTGTTGTGCTTAAAAGATACAGCAGAGGGTAGGAAGAGGTGGTGGAGGAAGCCACAGGAGGCCTCAACTTCTCATTTTTATTTGTGTATGAATTTAAAAAAAAAAACACCTCATCCTTACAGCAGCACATAGGCTTAAAAACATTTTGTAACTCTACAGCATGCAACTGTTCAGAAAGAGAAAATATACATCACAGCTATACATCAGGGGAAATGGTGATCACACGTTCTGGGGCTTGACTCTCCACTGTTTTGCACCTTGTGTAGTCATTTATACATATGCAAATGTGTGCAAAAATGCTACTAAATTAAAATGGTGGCATTTTACTCACTTTGCACAGGTTAAAAAAAAATGACCACATGAGGTACAAAGCAGTAGAGAATGAGGCCTCTACATCCCCATGGTGAAAAAATGTAATGGAGAGCATTGAACCGGGGACTGGTCATTTTTTATTTATTTCATAATATAGCACTAGATTAGAGGATTCCATGGGGACAATTAGGAACAAGGCTTATTACTTTTTTCTCCATGTAAAGCCTATTAACAAGCTTATTACATGAATTCCTTTACTCGACAGACTAAGGAACTCTCCTCCCACAGCCTTTTATTTTATTTCATTTTTAAAAAAAATTATACTCGTGTGCTCTGGGAATTTGAATAGGCTGATTTTTTTTCCCCCATAATGTTCCCATTTGTGTCTTCATGAAGAGAAAAAAGGGCTGATAGTCCTGCACTTGCTCAGCTTGAATTATAGCACAGGTACAGGGGCTACTGCCTAAAGCACAGGACTATTAATCAGACTATCAGGGTACTATTACTGGCGCTGAAACCGTTGAGTGACCCCATGCAAGCCACTGAGAGTTTCAGAAATGGCCCCCTGAAATTAATAACCAATATAAAATGAGAACATCTATGTTAATCACTTAATTTGCAGTCTTGGTTGTCTATAATTTTTGTACACAACAACTGAATACAGAGGTAGGGTAAGATGGTCAGTAAGTAAATAGATAAGCAGAGCTGGGCTGGGAATTTATCAACAAAATGTTCTTTCATCAGAAAATGCCTGTTAACCTGAGAAACCTTCGGATGAAAGTTTCAGTTACAGAATGGGAAAAAACAGAGACATCCACCTTAGAACAGCCAGTAGCCCTTTGGTTAGGGTACACACCTGGGATGTGGGGGAGAGATTCAGAGCACAAACTTCAGCCTGAGTCTCCCATATCCCAGATGAGTACCCTAAGCACTAGGGCATTTGGGGAGAGACTGTCTCTTACGAAAAGGTTCACTTTGATCTCAGTGAGGAAAAAACCAAGTGCTGAAACCTCAACATAATTCACAAGAGGAAATTCTTGTTTTCCAGCCAGACCTACACTTAAGATACTATACACAAGCACAGCTGGGAGATTTGCAATACAGTAGAACCTTAGGAGTGGAGGTTGTTCGTAACTCTGAAATATTGGTAATTCTGAACAAAATGTTATGGTTGTTCTTTCAAAAGTTCACAACTGAATATTGACTTAATACAACTTTGAAGTTTTCCTATGCAGAGGAAAAATGCTGCTTTTAGCCATCTTACTTTAAATTAAACAAGCACAGAAACAATTTCCTTACCTTATCAAATCTTTTTTAAAAAAAATAAAACTCTATTTTTGAAGCTCTTCTGCATTAGAGCCACTTTGTTTCACTTAAGTCAAGTATTGGTATTTCTCCTGAAATTATAGCATCTATCCAGATTAGTTACATGGCCTCATCACCATAGTATGTTTTTTATGATGATACAGGGTGTTTTTTATTTCTTTTTTTGTGGAGGACCGGGAGGGCAAGAGGACAGGGAAGGGGCAACTGACCCTGCAAGGAAGAGCAAGAGTTTAAGTCCATGTCCTGGTCTTCTGGCAGAATGGTGACTTTTGAGGTTAAGGTAGAAAAAAAGCATCCTATTATTTTTGGGTGTTTTATATGGAAATAAGTTTAGCACATTAGTACAGGGATGTTTTTTGGAGGCACTTTGTATTTTAATCTGACAAATGCTTACACATACATATTTTCTGAGGGCACTTCTCTTGTAGCATAGCATACAGAAACAGCATACTCTGACAGTGCAAAAGGAGCCAGTTCTGATCTTGTCCTAATGAGATATATTACCTTCTTGAGGTGGAGATACCAGAATGCAGCTCACTGTGCAGTGAGAAAAGTGATACTTTGCTCTTCTATTCAACACACTTTACACTTTAGTGAATTAAGCCTCACAACATCCCCCATAAGGTGATTATTATCTCTATTTTTAAGATGAGGCACAGCAAAGTTGTTTGACCTTGGGCAAGTCATTTATCAGGGATTAAATTCCAACTCCATTAAAATCAATGGCACTTGGCACTGATTTCAATGTAAGCAGGATTTCACCTCAGGTGTGTTGAAATAGATCCCAAATCATTTCACAACAGGTTACATACCTTATAGTTAAGACTAAGATTTTGTCATGAGAATTTTTAGTAAAAGTCATGGACAGGACATAGGCAATAAACAATATATCAGGGAAGCCCAAGCCTGGACACAAGGGGATGACAGCCTGAGCCTTCCTGTGAGGGGCTGAAGTTACGGAGGTCACGTAAAGTGACGGAATCCATGATCAACTTGTAGCCTTACTTATAGTGATTGAGCAACTTGTGACTATCTATTTAACTTAACAAAGAGAAGGTTAAGGGGTGACTTGATTAGAATCTGCACATATTTACCCAGGAAACAAATATTTGACAATGGGCTCTTCAGTTGAGCAGAGAAATGTTGAATATGATCCAATGACTGGAAGATGAAACTAGACAAATTCAGACTGGAGATAGGGTGTAAATCTCTAACAATGAGGATAATTAACTATTGGAATAATTTACCAAGGATCATGGTGGATTCTCCATCACTGATGATTTATAAATCAAGATTGGGTGTTTTTCTAAAAGATCTGCTCTAGGAATTATTTTGGGGAAGTTCTACAGCCTGTGTTATATAGGAGGTCAGACTGGATGATCACCACAATGGTCCCTTTTGGCCTTGGAATCTATGAATCGATGCTTTAACCTTGAAACCAGGCTTAGATTAGGACTCAGACAGTTTTGCAGTGATAAAAGTGTTATCTAAGGGCTAGTCTACACTTACCAGCCGGGTCGACGCGGTGAGTTTGACTTCTCAGAGTTCGAACTATCGCGTCTAATCTGGACGCGATAGTTCGAACTCCGGAAGCGCCGCGGTCGACTCCGGTACTCCACCACTGCAAACGGCGGTGGTGGAGTCGACCTTGGAGCCACGGACTTCGATTCCACGGCGTCTGGACGGGTGAGTAGTTCGAACTAGGGTACTTTGAATTCAGCTACGCTATTCACGTAGCTGAATTTGCGTACCCTAGTTCGACCCCGCTTCTTAGTGTGGACCAGCCCTAAAGAAAATTCTTTTTGAACCAAAAAAGGAACAACTTCAATTGTAGCACTGTTTTATCATGCAAGTGTGATCACAGTAGGCTCTAGTTTTTCTTTAACAAGCACAGAACTAGGGTTGGAAGAATTCAATTCTTATTTTGTAATTTCAACAGATGTTTATTTAAGCATTTTTATTTAAGCTTTTCAATTTTTTTATCAGTTTAAATTGTCACAGTTACAGGCAATTATGGGAGGAATCAGACAATTATTTAATGACAATAGATGTTGAAAGTAAGCACACATTGTAACTCTTGACATGATGTTGACAAAGTAAATATCCTTAAATCAAACTCTAAGAAGTCCTCAAAAATTCTCTTACTTTGACTATCTATACATTTTGATTATCAATGGAAATATTTGTTGCTTTGTGTGTGTGGTGAAATTGACATTTACCAATAAAAATCTAATCCTTCCAAGCCTACATATAACTCACAAAACAGTAATGTGACTTATGCATATGTACTGAGGAGAAGAGCGCCTTACTTCTGTAAAGATGAACACATACTAGAAAGGTTTCAGAGTAGCAGCCGTGTTAGTCTGTATCAGCAAAAAGAACAAGAGTACTTGTGGCACCTTAGAGACTAAATTTGTTAGTCTCTAAGGTGCCACAAATACTCGTGTTCTACATACTAGAAAGGATACCAGACAAAAAACACAGTAAAGATCTTTAGTCCACTGAGGGGAGTGGCTCCTCCCTCTCCAGGTCTGTGGGCAGCAAATTTTCCCCACTACAGACCTTGGAAAATCATCCGTTTGTAAAACAAAAGGAACAAATTCTAGCCAAGATGTTGCAATATTATATCTAACTTAAGATGTATAATACAATTTACAGAGCTTATGAAAACAATTTTCCACCAAAGGCAGTTATCACATGACCAGATATTGCTATAGTTTGTTTACTATATTTGTATACCTATCTCTAGAAAAAGGACAGTGCCTCCCATATCTGTAATTAAAGTTCTAACCAGATTATGGCACGCATTAGCACCATTTGTGAATTATTCAAAGTTTATTTAATATAGTAATCAATTACGTAGCAGTAGTTGAAAACCCGGGCTGGGGACATGAAAATTTTGAAGGAGTAGAACAACCCATTCAAAGGAATCTCTTCCCTTTATTTTTAAGTGATGTTAGATTAGGTTTACAAATATAGAGAGTGCAAAAGAACTATTTCTGATAACCAAAGATAGCTATTTTAAAGCAAGACAATAAGCTCTTTGGTGAAAGGCACCATTTCTGGGTCCTTTACTTTAAGAAAAAAAAATATCCAAGCACAACAAAACTGAAGAGACTTAAATGGGTCTATCACAGCTGACTAGTGATAGCTGTTCCCTCATCTAGTTCAGGGACAAAGAAATTAGCCACTAGTATTTTTCTTTTCAGGTTCTTTAGACCTGCCAGCAGCCTTATGATAGCAGTTCTTGGTTTTATCACCTTGTTGCTCCCTGAAAGTAAAAAACCACCTGAAAACTGAGGGGCAGAGGGAAGGGACAGAGTGGTCACAAAAGGAAACAATTTTTTTCCATTCACCCAGGGTTTTCAGTGAATCTAAAAATAATTTAAGATTTATTAATCTTGGAATATCAAGGGAATTTACAAGGAACAAAAAGAGTTCAAGGCAAATGCCCACAGTATTTTTTGAAGACATGATTTTTCTTGTGATTACACTGATGAGAAAAAAAAATTCCAACAGATAGTGCTTGCCCTTTACAAGAGGGGTCTGGGGCCTGCAAAGGAGCAGTAGCCTTGTTTGATGTATCATCTGTTCAGGAGCACAATCTGTGAGTATAAACAGTCTATACTTTTAGGACCAGACCCTCCAGTAGTATATGTTGGTACAGCTCCATTGACTTCAAAGATCTCACATGGTATTTATCTGCATCTATACGAGTGACATTCAGACTCTAAAAAACCAAAACAAGGAGTCCTTGTGGCACCTTAGTGACTAACAAATGTATTTGGGCATAAGCTTTCGTGGGCTAGAACCCACTTCATCAGATGCATGGGGTGAAAAATTCAGTAGGCAGGTAAAGCAACTCCCATCTTTTCATGTGCTGTATATTTATACCATGCATCTGATGAAGTGGGTCCTAGCCCACAAAAGCTTATGCCCAAATAAATGTGTTAGTCTCTAAGGTGCCACAAGGATTCCTCATTGTTTTTGCTGATACAGACTAACACTGCTACCCACTCTGAAAACAATTCAGATTCTAGATATCAGTACACCGCTCTGGGTGTTCTCAAATAGCACACAAACATGATGAATGTCCCTCACCATTAGCTAGTCAGGTAAAGTTTTCATAGACAAGAATGCTGGATTAGCTGACAGATATAGCATGCAGTTTGTGCTACTGGTTAACAGCATTTGGGACCCTCAAATGGTTCCCCAAAAAGATAGAGAAGAAAAGGGATGGGTGAATAACCAACCTTGCTCTTGTTGCTTAATAACCTCTTGTTAGCTATAGACAACGGGCAAACATCTGCACTCAAATGAGTGGATCTCTTGCATTTGAAACTGTTGATCGTAAGATAATGGTGGCTCATCTTTGAGGTCTAGAAGGAGTACGTGGAACAAATGAATGGGACCTGTTGGGGACTGATATTATTGCACTAAGCTCTCTCGCCTGCCTGTTTTTCTGAGGCATTTTGGAAATGACAGTCGCTATAGCTGTTAGGCATTTTATCTTGCTGGAGTCCTACAAGGCACTATCCTGTCCCTCATTCTATACATATAGTGCCTCTAGGGGAGAGTGACACAAATTATGGACTTAAAGGTAATGTAAAGAGGAGTATCCTCTATGTCAAATTCAAGTAGCCCTATCTACCTCCCATCAGTTGGCATGCTAAACTCTTCACAGCCAGTGCAGCACACAGGCCCCTCAGAACAATTGTGACTGAGAATTCTTCCTGGGGACTCTAGCAACTGCACAGCTCTTCGACACTCCTATTTCACATCCCCCATCACTATAATATCTACACCACTCTAATAAGTCTAATGGCACCCAAATCAAAATATAGTCCACAATGTTCAATAATACAATTAATGAGAATGTACTGCAACTGTCAGTGTTATCATGATTTCATGAGAACATAGGACTGCAGTGGACCTCCTGGTTCATTGAATCCAATACCCTGCAACCACAGGTAACTCATTATTAGATCCCATTCAGAAACTTATTGAGCTCCATCTTAGAACTAGTTAGTTTGCCCCTATTACTCCTATTGGAAGGCTGTTATAGAATCATAGAAGATTAGGGTTGGAAGAGACCTCAGGAGGTCATCTAGTCCAACCCCCTCTGCTCAAAGCCAGACCAACATCAACTAAATCATCCCAGCCAGGGCTTTGTCAAGCTGGGCCTTAAAAACCTCCAAGAATGGATATTCCACCACCTCCCTAGGTAACCCATTCCAGCCTAGCTCCATCCTCTTTGGAACCCCCCATTCAGGTTGTTGAAGGCTGATATCAAATCCCCCCTCCCTCTTCTCTTCTGCAGACTAAACAAGCCCAGTTCCCTCAGCCTCTCCTCCTAAGTCATATGCCCCAGCCCCCTGATCATTTTTTTTTGCCCTCCGCTGGACTCTCTCCAATTTGTCCACATCCTTTCCGGGGGTGAGGAGGGGGGGACTGAATGCAATACTCCAGATCTGGCCTCACCAGTGCCAAATAGAGGGGAATAATCACTTCCCTCAATCTGCTGGCAATGCTCCTACTAATGCAGCCCAATATGCCATTAACCTTCTTGGCAACAAGGTCACACTGCTGACTCATATCCAGCTTCTCATCCACTGTAATCCCCAGGCCCTTTTCTGCAGAACTGCTGCTTAGCCAGTCAGTCCCCAGCCTGTAGCGGTGCATGGGATTCTTCCTTCCTAAGTGCAGGACTCTGCACTTCTACTTGTTGAACCTCCTCAGATTTCTTTTGGCCCAATCCTCCATTTTGTCTAGGTCACTCTGGACTCTATCCCTGAATGGTTAGAAACCTTCTAAATCATATCCTTTGACAATGATTTATCATTGGCATTATTAGTTTGCTAACATTTGCACTATTATTCTTTGAAACATGAAGTTCAAGGTTAAACATTATGGAAAAAAGACTTTTATTTAACATTCTCATGTGATCATGCAGCTGTGAAGAATCTGGATAAATCGTATTTTTGACATGTTTTCACAAATGCAGTTTGAATCCCAGCCCATCTTTCTGTTCCTTAAAAGTGTTTCAAAGAGGTTGGCTAAGTCTCAGGCTTCTGAACTAATTCAGAACTTACTTCATAGCCAATTCTAAGGATCAAGTGGATTTTAGTTCAGTTACTTAATGTGCTGGGCTGTGTTATTGATTCTTCAGCTTTTTGCAATATGCTGTGTGTTCATAATAAAAGTAGTGTTGAGATAACATACTTGACTAGGAGAAGGGGGAGGGGGTGATAATAGTCCCAGGGGCACATGTGATTCTCAAAGAGTAAAAGCTATTAGGAGAGCTAGAGAAATGCTGCATGCTGTTGGCTTAAGACATCAGCCCTTCTGTAATACTAATTTTAACAGTGATCTAGCATAGCAAGACAGCAATGCTGCAGTTAAACTAGTACAAATCAGCACAGCCAGAAAGCTTCTCAGAGGGAAGCTGGAGAAAACTAAGTATGTAAGTTAGAGTTGTTTTAAGCAAGCTAGCAGGAGTAATCAACGGTACCCTTTGGCAAGTGGACAAAGAGTGGTCATCTAGCCTCTTTGAAATGTTAATTCTCTGATTATAAATTGAAGTCTAATTTGGTATGTGAGCTTTTCCCAGACATACCGGACTGGAAGATATATAGAAGTTGCATTTTGAATGTGGGTCCCTCAGGAACTTACTGCATGAAATCTAGGAAGTTTCACCCACACAGCCTCCATCTTCAGCCATCATTTTGGATCTGAAGCTTGAAATAAATCAAACACACATATGTATAGTGATCACACTTGAAGCATTCCTTCCAAACACCTTCATAAATACTTTAATTCTGATAGAAACAAAAGCTCTTGCCAAACAGTGGATCCAATCATAACTCAGACAAAACTCTCATTGAAGTGAATAGGAATTTCACCTGTACAAAGACACCCCAATTAGGCCTTATTTGTTGTACAAACAAGTCACCACTCACCTAAAATACAATCATATCTGGAAGGGAAAGCAGCAGCAATTAATGCACAGCAGCACTACAGTAATAGAACAAAGATGTGGAAACCTGAGGTTGAAGCTTGTTCTTCAACTATTTTTTGTTTTGGTTTTTTTTTTATGAGTGACCAGCTACCACCAGATCTGGCCAGATTCAGATGTGGCATCTAGAAATAAGACTGACTTTATTCAGAATGTCTATCCATAACAAGATCAGTTCATATTGATATGAACCTTCTTAAAGAACTTTAAAGGATGGCGGGGAATGCATTATACTGTCTCAACCCTTGTCTACACACACATTTTCATGAATTTAAGTGAAGTAGTGCTTTAAAGCCAATTTATTTAAGCCAGCACAAAACCCCATGGAGACACTCTTAAGATCAGTTTTAGAGTGGCATATTTTAATTTAACTTAATTTGGTAAGAAAAAAAACAGATTAAGCTAAATCAAAATGAGATAACTCAAACCAAAGTAATTGTTATTGAAATTGGTGACATTTGTGTGCATAGACAAATATGTCAGAGCTTTAATTTGTGGGTTTCTAGAAAATGAACAGAATGTCGTATCAACTGCCAGGAAAATTGTGGGTCATTTTAGTCAGTTTTGTCCCCCCCCACACACACACACACACTGTCCCACATCTTTAAATATTGTTTGTTTGTAGGCAAAACACAAACTGGTCAAACAAAGAATCCAGGATGGAAATTACTTTGTCTATGTTAGGGGGCTTTACCAAATAGAAACATGGTATGCATGCATACTGCTTAGTACAGCTGGTTGAAATTTTGACTGAAGAATTCCCCCAATGAAATAAGGAGTTCCGTCAGTCATTTAACGTTTCAGAATTTAGATGTTTTGGAACATTCATTTCAGCTTTTTGTCCAATTCTGGGACTAAAAGAAATGTCAACATTTTAGAATTTCCTGAGGGACAGAAAATTCCATTTTCTGAATAGTTTTACTGTCTAAAAAATGCTTCTTTCCCTACCACCATCTCATTAGTAGTCAATATATTGGTTGTGCATCATCTGCTCATCAAAACCATTACAAAAAATCTATCTTCTCAGTTAGCCCCACTCAGTCAAGTAATACCTATACTTTCTAAGGCTTATGCATCATCAAATAGTTCTAACAAGCCATTTTGATCAGATGGAAGGAAAAATCAATAGAAAGATGAAATGCCAGCAGACATACTCAGAAGATTGATTAGCTGCAGAGTGATGCCAAATTAAACAAGAGGCTCACACCCATATATTATGCACTTTCCACACTTGTGGACTTTGTGCAGCCTTTCCAATTTCTATATTACTACCCGAAAGAAGACTCATGCTATAACAGGGAAACAAGCAAAAGAGAAGCACAACTATATGGCAGAGTCTACTGTACAGTCTTCACACAAAGCATTGGCAGCAACTGCTTCAAAAACTTTACTCTAGTCAACATTTCCCAGCAGCGGCACACTGATTCATGATATTACAGGCATCAGTCTTGCACAAAAATTGTCTTCTCTGCCAGTCTGAGCAATCCAAGCCTGAAGTGGTATGTTCTTACATCAATGAGCCACTTAAAAGATTTGCAAGCGCTCCATTCATATACTGGAAAAAAAATTAGTCATGCTGGACTGACCTAGCAGATTTGGCCTTTGAATTCATAAGCTGCCCTCCAACAAATGTGCAGTCTGACTGGATATTTAGCACAGGAAACTCTGCAGCAGATCTGAGATCCAGATTGCTATTAGATAATGCAGAGCACCTAGCAGCTTTGAAAGTCAAACTTGCAAGATTTAAATATATGTGAGTGTTATCCTGCTGCAGACTGTATGGCTAATTAATTGGATGACATCTACAGTACTTGTGTCAAAGGTTAACTGTTATTGCCCTTTGGTTCTTTACTCTATCCATTGCCCAACCTCACTTTTCCTTCCTTGCAAGTGAGGACACCTGGTGGCAATAGACTGTTGCGTTGCTTCTGGTACATTACTCAGTGCTCAACTGCCCTAGTGGGTATCTATTTCAATGGCAGGGATGTGATTCATCTGTTACAGGTAATGTACCTAGTGCTTAAAAGCAAGTGTTTATAGATTAAGCTAAAGTTTCACTGCTGCTGATTCCCTCCAAGAATAACTGGGCAACAGATTCCAGAATTCAGGTCTGTGAAAACTTTAGGTCCACATTACCCTCCTCACTCATCCACCTACAAATCTGAGAGCGATAAATCCACAGGCTTTGCGGGGTTCAGAGTGAGCAGTTCAAGATGGCTGAGATGCACTATAGCCTGCTCACTTCCACTCTCTGCAAGAGCTCCGCTGGTTACAGATTTTCCAAGCCACCCCCTTTAGAGGCATTATCCATTCCAGAACCAAAGAGAACAGGGACAGACAGATTAGACACATGGCTTTCAGCATGTGGGTGCAATAGTGTTTCTAATTTGGTTAGCACACCATAATCAAGCAGATTGCAATTTGCCCACAACTATTCATTGGTAATTAATTAGCAGTTCCTTGCAAGTATGCAATGTCCATAATTCAAACTTCTGACTGGACATTTAGGTCACATGGTATGTTTGTTTCTTAGCTGGATGACCATGAAATAGATTTTGTTCTATACAAGTTCTTACACCGTGCTCATCACCATAATACCTGAGTGCTAAAGAATAAAGTTTCTGGTGAAGAGATTCATAAATATAAATCTGTAATTCACTTTCCATTAATACTCCACAATATTTCCCTTTCAGAGAATATCCCTGCCAGTAAAACCTATCCACTAGAGTATTTCCTGACATCAGAAGGGGCCCACATAAAAAGACGTAGTCATTTAAAAATTAAAATATTTGCAAGAGGCTTTTTTGCAGTAGTCATCTACATTTTCAGGACCAGATGCAAGCAGTACACTGCCAGAGTAAGCCACAAGCTGATATCCTGCAGAAGGCATTGAGAAATATAATGACTAGGGAACAAAGTGACAACACCAATATTAAAGGCAGAGAGAGGTGAAAACAGCAGTAGAGAGACCATCGGCAGCGTGATATCAGATCCCCACACTGAAACAAAACAGGATAGTTGAGAATTAGAGAGTATTAAGAGGTTCTAGTGACTACTTCGTACATTCAGGCTGCATTCTCATTGCGTAATAGGTCACCAGAACTCTTTGATGGCATCACAGCCCCATAACTCTGTTACCCAAATAGTTTTACGTGCTTATAATGTGCAGTTAGACTTTCATAACTGAAGGAATTGACGTATGTAGGCTTTTAATTTATATGGTTGCAAGGTCTCATTTACAAGTTATTGCTTATTACAGATTATGATCACAAGTTTTGCTAGTGGAAAAAATTCATCATATTTCTACTGTCTGTTCCACCCTCCCTCCTCCTCTGCTTTTACCTAGGCCTTGCAAATTTTGGGCCAACCCTGCAAATTTATTTATTTTGATTTATATAAATATTAAGGAGTTTTGATCCTTAGGCAATTAGATACATTGAAGCCACAAGAGTGTTTGCAGGATCAGTCCTCTACTTTCTAAATGCAGTGCTCATGGTTGGTAGTAGAGCACCTAGTTATGATATATATCCACTTCTCTCTGCTGCTATTAGTACATGCACTATTGATTTACATAAGCTAATATGAAGGGGTTCAAACATTACCAGGAAATGCGTCAGCCTGGAAGTACACCACACACCAAAAAAATCGCAAGCAGCCAACACACACTGCCATCAATGCTGGGACACTCTCAAGAAAGGAAACTATGTGGATAAGGAAGTTAATTAATTTGAACCACAACTGTTAAATCACTTGATCATATAAATGTCACTGTTCTAACCAGTTAGGATGTTACAGGTTAATTAGTACTTGAGGCATGTCACACTCCTTCCATCCCAATCCATAAGAAGAAAGATCACATTGGGCACATTTGTGCCCAGTTTTATTTTTAAAATCAAATGAATAAGCCAACTTCCTCCATTGCTAACAGGAATAGTATCCTAGGTACAAATTAGGACCTGGTTCTGATGCCACAGAATAGTGTAACACACTATTGACTTCCATTGAGTTACTCCCAATTTATACTAGTGCAAAAGAGATCAGATTCAGGCCCTCAGAAGCCTAAGCTCGAGTGTTTGGTAAACCATTTCTTTATTCCATTGGTGGGTTTGTTCAGTTTATGCTGAGACCCCTTTTGTTGGTCCCTCAAGAATTATCATCATAGAAGCTATGTCTGCACAACAGTTACAATTACTCCCAGTGACAATATAATCCTACGCTTGTGTAGAAGCCTCCCACACTAGCCCTAGTATGTCTCGTCTTCCTTTGGAACAGCAGCATGCAAGCACTCCCCACTGATACTCTACTCCCAAGCTTTGACTGGTCCTTTTACTTACCCAGGGTGTATGTGATGATATAATGATGGACTACAGCCCTTGTTATTGCAGATGTTGCAATTGCTATAATTACTTACAGCCTGCTGTTTGGCTCTTGTCCCTCAGTCCATCTTCTATTCACAGGGGAATAAGCTGCTATGGAATTAGTCCATCAATCTTGATACTTATCTGATAGAATTATTCTATCAATTCCAGGATTGTTTACCAGGAAGTTCTCTCCAAGGGAACTATTAAATACACCTAAATACACAAATAGTAATTATTGAGAGGGTTTGTTTGGAAGTTTTTTGGTGTGACACTTGCAATGTTTCTAAGGGGTCTGAGGTGATCACCACTCCTCCTGTGACATATTGCTGCAGCTGTTCTCAGGAATGAATGAAGTAGGCCCCCTTCATTTTATATTATATACCATAGGCATTGGTGGAGGATGGGATTTTTGTCTGGTGGAAGTATTGTAGGATGGAAAGCTGAAATGGTATGTCTGCCTACTGGTGATGAAATGAGATGTAGCAGGTTACAGGGTATGAGAGACAAAGGAATGCTATTGCTTTGGATGATTTGCATTGTAAGCATTGTGTAAAGAGCAGCTACAGTTTTATAGCTCACTCACCATCCACACTGGCAAGGTACGTAGAGCGCTCTGACTCCGCAGCTACAGCGCTGCTGGCAGGAGCGACTTTAGGCCGATTCCCAGGTGCGGGACCCGCACCTAAGAGGGCCCCACACCTTAGGTACCTTTTTAATTTTTTAATTTTTTTTTACTCACTCAGCACCTGTGGGGGGAGGGGTCCAGGTATTCGGTGGCATTTCAGTGGTGAGAAGGGGTCCGCTCCAGGTCTTCGGTGGCATTTCAGCTGCGAGGGTCCTTCGGTGCTGCAGAAGACCCAAAGTGGACCCCCCCCCTCACCGCCAAAGTGCCACCAAAGCCCCGGACCGCCGCCAGGTATTCGAATCGGGCCCTGCAGTTCATAAAGCCGGCCTTGGCTGCTGGTACTCGACCTCAGCGAGTGGAATAACATTTGCTGCGCACCCCGCTGGAGCGCTGTGGCGCCAGTGCGAATGAGGTGTTGCGTTACTGTGCCACTCTTCTCATTGTTGTGAAATCGGCTGCAGGAATGCGGAAATGTCCTTTCAAAGCTCCATTTCAGAGAGCCAGCTGCTTATTAGCTCCAAGAAAAGCAAACATTTACTGTTTGTTCTGAGGGAGAGAGAGGTGGGGAGGGGAGGGGATGAGGGGTCTGAACTTACAAGATAGCATGCTGACAATCTCAGCACCCCAAAAACCCACTCTCTCCCCACCTACATACACACAACACACTCCCTGTCACATTTCACCACCCCCTCCCATTTAAAAAGCACGTTGCAGTAACTTGCATGTTGGGATAGCTGCCCATAATGCACCACTCCCAATGCCTTTGAAAGTGCCGCAAATGTGGCCATGCCAGTGCGCTTGAAGCGGTCAGTGTGGACGACTGCAGTGCTTTCCCTACTGCACTCTACGAAGGCGGGTTTAACTCACAGTGCTCTACATCTGCAAGTGTAGCCATGCCCAGAGTTGGCGGAAAGACCTTTACTGAGGCATGCATAGGCCTCTCAGCTCTTGTGTGGCCTCTATGTTTGTCTGGTGGCAGCCTGGCCCAACTTGCACTCAGAGCCAATGGTGTCAGGCCAAGCTAGATCCCTCCTGAAAGCCTCTTTCTCCAGTTCCATTTATCAGAATACAGTGAACTCAATGAAACTGATGAAAGAACCATTTTTATGCTTGGTTTCATTTTGAAAGTTCTTGTAGCTATGTCTCCATAACACGTCAGGTTTTGAAGAATATCAGTTCAGTTGTTCTAATGTGAGTATCATTTAAGCGTTCAGGAGTTTGGGAGTCCTAAAAATGATGATGATTAACTATTTATATTGTTTTAGGCACTGCATAAACAGACTGTCTCTTCCCCAAAGAACACAAAAACTAGGATTATGATACGACAGTATCTTGAGATGAGAGAAAACTATCTTTACTTAGGGTGACCAGATAGCAACTGTGAAAAAACAGGACAGGGGTGAGGGGAAAATAGGTGCCTATATAACAAAAATCCCCAAAAATGGGACTGTCCCTTTAAAATCAGGACATCTGGTCACCCTACCTTTACTGTCTGTCTACTCAAAAACTGCGGGCTGGTCTACACTACGGGGGAAAATCGACCTAAGATAGGCAACTTCAGCTACGTGAATAACTTATATCAAATTACCTACCGTCCTCACGGCGTGGGATCGATGTCCGCGGCTCCCCATGTCAACTCCGCTACCACCATTCGGGTTGGTGGAGTTCCGGAGTCGACAGGAGCGCGTTTGGGGATCGATATATCACGTCTAGATGAGACGCGATATATCGATCCCTGAGAAATCAATTGCTACCCGCTGATATGGCGGGTAGTGAAGACGTAGCCTGCCATTGGGTCAGCTGAGGACTGTGAGATCTTACTGAAGAGCAGAGACTGGCCTCAAGATAAATACTTTATTATGAACCCAAACTATGTACAGAAATGAGGTAGGAAACTTTCTACTACTCTGCATAGTTGAAAACTGCAACTGCCCTTTCCTGTGCTCCTTTGTTTCTGTTCCAGTAGGAAGTGTCCCAGGAAACCAAAGACTGCATGAATAATGTACAGGAAGTAGGGAAACTCTATAGCACAAGGGCTACTAGGCATAAATTAGATGTCTCAGTGGTCAGTCTTCCATTTGAAATGCTCTAGAGTTAGAGATGCTTCATGAGCTTAAAATAAGGCGAACCTGGTGTCTGAAATCCTAGCAAACTGTGCCAGAGTTTAAGGATGCCATGGTCAAATGTTATCAGTGAAGCGCTGAAGCAAAGTAGAATGACCAAAAGACCATACTATACAGAGTGCAGCTCTTGCTTTGAAAGGCAAGGATGCCATATACTAAAAACCAGAAAGATCGCTACATGAGAAATTCCTTAACCTGATTTATAGATTGCCAGACTCCATCACTTCCTTACCACTCCTATTGACTTATTAGATAGAAAGAGTCCTCAAATTTTAGAGGAAACACAATTCCAAGGCTTAAAGGATTGTTGGACAGTCTGAGGGGCACTAAGACCAGATGCATCTAACACACATGGTACCCACATGAAGAGGGCCATGATCTAAATTACAAATGCAATTCATTTAACCAACATTCAATACTTCATCTAAAACACTTTGATCATCAATGCAGTACTAATTAAAACAAAACAAGAACTCAGGAATTCTTGTAGTGCCATGAACAATGTAAACTATACATAATACTTTCAAGTAATAGAAGAGAATAAAAATTAAAATCCACAAAGAACTGTATTGCATATAGTCAGCACCCTTTATTCTTAGTAGGCATATAATGTTTCAGAGATTAAGTACAAACATCTGTACTATAAAGGAGCAAAGGAAAGAATAAATACATCTGCACTTTCCAACTCTGATTTAACAGAACAAAAAAAAACTGAAAAAAAGAATCATAGTAATCTCCAGCTGATCTGTAAATCGCCAAAACAGGATACCTGACGAGAACTTCAATATTTAACTGGCTATTAATTAGAGTGTACATGGGCAATAATTAATGCATTATTATTAGTAGTACTGCAGCAGTGCCTAGGAGTCACAATCATGGACCAGGACCTCACTGTGCAAGTTGAACAAAGAGAGAATCCCTTTTGGAAAGAGTTTACAATCTAAGTAATCGCTATTTGTATTTTACACAGGTTCAATACCACAGAGCTGGTCTTCCGATCACTCCAGACTATGATGTCAGAATTTCTTTCTGGATTTGATACATCCCTTTCATGTTGCAGTACTTACGCAGGCCTGATCCTGCACCATCAGAGTCAGTGGCAGAGGCCCAGATCCTTTGAGGATCCTACTGAGTTCAGTGGACAAAGGATGAAGAAATGATTTCTATTGTAGTATAGTCTTAAATAAGTAAAACTAATTAGTAAAAATACTTTTACAAATATTTCAGATCACAATTAAAAAATCCCAAACATTCTGGAGCTACACAGGGACAAACACACACATAACCAATTAACACTTTAACTACTAATTTAAAGCGACATAAGGATTTACCCAATACCAACCATAATTGCTATTGCAGCTTACTGTCATTAATTGCCTTCCCAATTTTCCCTTCCTCTAAAAGCTCTTCCCTGTTTTTAAGTCAGCCAGGAACACAGGGAGGAAAGCCAGACAACACCCACTCCCCTGCTCTTTTTATGGCTCATGTTTTTTTTTTTTTTTTAAAGTGTGATATCCTTGAAGACAGACATTAGCACTAATAGACAGGGTAATAAAGGCCTAGAACGTCAATCAATCATTCCCCACTTGGCCCCCCAAAGCCACCAGATACGCAGAGGTCTGTAGAGTCAGGGTCTTGCCCTGCAAACCCCTACTGAGATGAGAGGTCCCACTGAGTATTTGCATGAGGAAAGGACTGCAGGATCAGGCCTCTGCCCATGAAACAGAAAAGAAGTACAAAAAAATGAAACACCAGCCAGTAACCACACATTAAAAATCTTGATAAAACACCCTCAGGGGACAGATACTCATGTTTCAGAGTTTAAGGCACTCTGTACCTTAAGAGTTAGGAGGAAGTTTTCTCCAGAAGCAGGTTATCCCTTAACAGCATGATACAGGGTATCAAACTTCACTCTGCTGCTTCAAGTCCTGGCCTGTGCCAGTGACAGGCCACTGGATTACAGGGAGCACTTGATTGACCTACTCTGGCAGTTCCTGTATTCTTAACACATGAGTGCTTACTCTTAATATACATTTTAGTGAGCCACTGCAACCAGCTTGTAGGGATGCATGTGCAGGAAGAGGGACTGAGTGACCCATGGGATCTTTTCTGCATATAATTTCTATTACTCTAACTTAAGCAAATAGTGGCTAGTAGCAAGTAGCTATGTATAGTATTAAAAGAAAAACCATGCTCCCCACCCCTAAAATGTTCCCCATTTTAATGGTAGGGAATGCTAGAAATACTGCAGTAAAGGTACATAATGTAGCACAGTAGGACTCTTGGTTCTGCAAGACCCCTGTGCTCATGTGGGGGCCCACAGAAGTAAATGGTCGCCGCAAGAGTATGGGGTTTTAATGCACCACTGCAGAGCTCATTGCAGGAGTGGGGTTTATGTGGCTGTCTTTTAATCACACTGACCGTGCATGTAGAGGATGATCTAGTATTTTTTTCAGTTTATAAATACCATGAATAGTCTCTGGGGACTCCTACATAAATTTAGTTTCACAATTAAGTCTCAAGTTCAATGGACTGCTCACTCTTCCCATCATAATAGACTCCATAGAACAAACAGCTCCTCCCCCACCCCTCCCAAATGCAGTACTCTGATGGACCTGGGGACAGGGCATGAATTCCCAAACTAAGGATCCTGCAGAAAGAACACCTCCCAGTAGCCTCCTCCCATTTACAGCGAGGAAGCTCCAGCACAAGTGCTTCTACAGAGTCCCACCATGGCAATACCATGGGCTGGGAGACAATCCCTCAGGGAATCAGGCGTAAACCATTTAGGGGTTTAAACATTAACTCCAATGCCTTGATTTCCACTCAGAGTGCTAGTAGTAGCCAGTGCAGATGCTGGAGCACTAGTTTTATGTGTTTGTGATACTGACAGACCAGGTGGCAGCTCATGCCAAGTTTACTGGGACTCACTGAAAACTGGCAAATGCATAGATGAAACCAATCTGAGTCACCTGTGTGTTAGTATTGTTAAAATAGATATTGGAGTTATAATAATGTGTTTAGACTTCATGGAATGCTTGTAGGATGCTGCATGCATTAATAATATCTGTATCCCATGTTAAAAGGTAATGTTTAAGTGTTGTTCTGTAACTATAAAAGTGTTTGCTAAGACTGTAAACTTCCTTTCCAGTCAGGGGAGAAGCATTACTAAGTGTGAAATACTAGTTTACAAGAGGGAAGGACAAAGGAAGACAGACACCAGACAAGCCATTGTGGAACATCAGTGGACCAAAAAAACCCCCAAAACCACAACTTTGATGATTGCTTCCCCCACACCCCTGAACAGGCATACTGGAACAATTTGTACAGTGGGGGTTCTGAGAGCCATTGAATCAATCTGTAAACCATATATATAATGGAAACCACATCAAGCCAGGGGGAGTGGCAGCCCCCCCAACACTCCAAGTTCCAGCATCTATGCTCCCGAAGAGGTACATGCACAAGCTCTCATCCCATCACAGCTTCAAATGGTATGGGAAGGGAATAAAAATCCGTTAAGGAGAAATTAGGAGGTAGCTGTGTTAGTCTGAATCCACAAAGACAACAAAGAGTCTGGTGGCACCTTAAAGACTAACAGATTTATTTGAGCATAAGCTTTTGTGGGTAAAAACCCCACTTCTTCAAATGCATGGAGTGAAATTTACAGATGCAGGCATAAATATACGGACATATGAATTGGCCCTGTCAACACTGGTTCTCCACTTGTGAGGTACTCCCTTCTCTTCATGTGTCAGTATATTTATGCCTGCATCTGTAACTTTCACTCCATGCATCTGAAGAAGTGGGGTTTTTACCCACAAAAGCTCATCTCAAATAAATCTGTTAGTCTTTAAGGTGCCACCGGATTCCTTGTTATTTTTAAGAAGAAATTGTTATCCCTATGCAGTTTGAACTTTGACAAGCAAAGTTTTCTAAGCATAGGTAAGGGGGCCCCAGCGGTTTAGCTTGATTGCCCCAAAAGGACATATAAAGCTTGCATATTCTAGCAGCTACTATAATCTTTTGGAATCTAAGATTGTAATGTGTGTGTTTACCTGCTTTAACCTTGTAAACAACTCATTTATCTTTCCTAGTTAATAAACCTTCAGTTAGTTTATAATAGGATTGGCTATGACTGTTTTCTTTGGTGAAAGATCTAGGGTGCATTTGACCTGGGGTAAGTCTCTGGTCCTTTAGTACTGGGAGGAATCTGAACATTGATGTGATTTTTGGTGTGAGGGACCATCTATCACAAAGGCAAGCTTCCCTGGGTGACAAGATAGACCAGAGTGCCCAAGAGGACTGTCCATGACTCCATGTTGAGATTGTTGTAATGCTTTCTTGGTGAAATCTAATTATAGAACACAACCAATTTGGGGTTTGTGCCCTGCTTCCTGACAGTCTGCCATGAGTTTGGCACTCATGGCTGTGAGACATTCTAGATAGCTCAACAGCGTTCTCAGTGTAACCCTTCTGCCGGGCCGAAACGATAGCAGCAAGGGCCGGGTTCAATACATAGGGGTCCCTTCCCCACAACATAATGCAAAACCAGCTCGAGCCCCCACCCAGTGACCTGGGAAAATCTTACACACACCCCTGGGTGCCTCGAGGAGGCAATACTTCCCCTCTCGCAAGCACAGACTCTTGGTGTAGCAGAAAAGGTTTAATTACATGAGATAAACAACAAGCATTAAACTGGGAAAATACCTCAGCTAGAGTTCATAGGTCAAACCGTGAGCAAAGACCCACCCCAGCAAATTGGGCCGTGTCCTTCTCTCGGGGCCCTTGAGTCCAGCAACCCCCAAATCACCCACAGTCCCAAAAGTCCCACAATCCAAAAGTCTCTGTCCCGGGTCAGTGCAGCCCCAGAGTTCAAGAGTCTCTCTGCAGAGGTTCCCCTCCCCAGCCTGGGTAGAAAGGGGCACCTTACGTGGGTTCGGGGCCAACTGCCCTGCCTCTTCATGGGGTTCTGCTTCCACTAGTCATCCCCGCAAACAGCTCAGCTCCGCTTGCTCTGTGGGCTGCTTCGCTCTGCCAGCTGCTCTGGTCCACCAGCTGTCCTGTGAGCCACTCCAGCCGTCCTCGCGAGCTGCTTGGCTCCACTCACCCAGTGGCTGCACAAACTGCTCCACTCCGCTCTGCCAGCTGCTCTGCTCCACGGTATTGCTTCAGGCTCCCCCACTCATAAGCACAGTACTCAGTGCTCTCAGCTCAGCAAGTCCAGCTCTTCAGTGATTTCAGCTCTTAGTGATTCCAGCTCATAGTAGGGGAGCCCCAGTACCAGTGAATTCAGCTCAGTAACCTGTATCTAGATTCTTAAGGGAATCAAAAAATTAACTCTGACATTCCACCGTGGAGAGAGGCACAGGTAGAACTGGTGCTTCTGGCTCACACAAGAAGCCTGCACCACCCAGTACAGATATCTGTCCCCAGCCTCTCTCCTTTCAATGGGTTTTGGAACCCATGTGCCCCATCTAGCAAGCGCTATCCAGCTGACAATGAAACCCCCCATCACAAGACAATTTTGCAGTTCCCCATTTACCCAATCAGGGTGACAACATTTCATTCCTCCTGCCCCAATAACAACGAAATTGGGGCTCCCACAGCTGTGAAAATAACCATCCCATGCTGCTTTGCGGTATGCTAAGTGGGGTGGGAGTGCCCATGCAAATAACCAAAATACCAATGCAACACTTTAAACTTCTTTCCGCACTCCCCATAATTTACCACCAGATGTCAGGGTGGGGCTCATCCTGACTCTGCTTACATCAGTTTGAAACTGTCTAACAGACAGAGCATTTTGCAAGAGCAGAAGTTTGACCAGTCTCAAGGTGTTGCCCCATGTAGATCACATTTAAGTAATTTATCACCATGTATTTTTCAGAACTTTAACAATGAATTATGAGACCAGGAATCATTTATATATAATATGGATAAGTTCTGAGGTCAGATTGCATCCTGATCTGCAACCAACAGAGGGTACAGAACACACTTGATCACACTGCATATAGGTCTACCCTGGTGCTCCTATTGCTCCCATCTCTCTCTCCAACCAAGTTGTGGACGAATTTCCTCCTCCCCATCTCCCATGATTTGTTCACTTCCCCTCCTCACCCCCTGCTTTGGAGGCGTTAGGAGCAAATTTAACACCATTCACTACCAGTGCAATACCATTGTGCCCTTGGAGTTTTCCTTCAGCCACTAGCCCTACTGAGCTGACAGACTGTTTAAGGGGACAATGGCTTGGATAGTTATTTCTACCATAAGCCCAAGTTTTACCATATATGATGTGGATTACTGTATCCCTATTACAAGACTTGTAACTGTTTCTCCATGGTTAAGAGGATACAAACTAAGACACTCATGATTTCCAGAGTCACTAGAACACCTTGATAGAATCATAATATTATAATTCATGGTTAGTGATATTTTATCTTTCTATTCTAATGCACTATACACATGCATGCCAATTTGTATAAAGGCTATTGCTATGATTAGATTCCCAAATGGCCATGAGGAGATTTTTGTGCAAAATAAGGGTCTCAGTCTTACATAAGCACAATGATTCCTCATTTTATGTACTGAGACACACTCTCAGCTGATACCATTATGAAAGAGAGCTCTTAGAATCTATCATCTGATTGTACTATTATGCTGAATTCCTCTTTGAGAGCATTTCTACTTTGCCTGCAAGAAGACTGAGAAATAATACCAACAGGAACTTGGATACATTTAAATATTTCCTTACACTGTAGGTAATGTAGAATACCATATAATTTGTAATGATAACTATGATAATGAATGCATAAGTAGCCAGCTATTACCAGTTGTAATTGGTGCACCTTTCATCTCCTGTCAAGCACAGTGGTGTGGATTAGGACCAAAAGGCAGCTATCAGCTCTCTCATTTCCTGACTCAGACAAAAGGCAAAAAGGTGTCTGTCTAAGCTGATAGGTACCTGATCAAAGGGCAGAAGCCATCCAGATTTAGCAACCTGATTGCTCTTCAATGGCCTACTGCCTTTGATGTAGGTATAATCTAACTACAGATTCTATTTATATAGGGAAAATATAGGGATTGTAATTGAGAAAGGATGTAGTTACCATTTCAGCTTTGGCATCCTAATCAGATTGAGGGAGGCAGTGAATACATTCTGGTAAAGTTATTAAGAAATCATTTCTATAAACATCCTGCATCAAACTTCTTCTGAGGGTTATTTTTTTTCCTTCCCCAGAGGTAACAGGAATTTAGGCATGGTTTATTGTTAAGTGAGAGCTCCAAACAAAACAGAAAAAAAAATTTACCCTTGAAGCAGGGGGGATGAATTGCATAGCTGGAAGCAAATGCATTTGGAAAATTTTACATGCTCTCTAGTCTGACAATTCAAATAAATCTTAGGAGCAAGAGACTTGCAAGTTTTACATTTTTAAAACCACAATTTTAAGATATCAAGTAACAGATATTTAACATGCATTTTAATCATTTTATTAAAAGTTTCCCAGGTACTTATTTTAATAGCACTACATGCATTCTGTGTTGACATTGCTGTTACACGAGGCTACAGAGACACGAACTTCATCAAATAGTCAAGAAGATAAAGTACTGTTTTTTGGGGGGAGGGTTAGGTACTGTAAATGTCAGCTGAACTAAACGTGTAGTGAAACCACCCCGCAAAACTATTGTTATTATTATTATTATTATTATTATTACTATTACTACTACAAGGCTACTTTAAATAAAAAACATATATGGTTTCTCTAATCCATTGAAGCATATAGACACCTAATATGAAAACTAATGCTGTCAGTAATAAACAGGGTCTCTGTTATTCTGGGAAATAGTTCAGTACTATTCCACTCTAAAGCGTATTTCTCTGTGTGCCTAGTGCTTTTTCCAAGCCAACATCAGATCATCTTTGTCTGCTATACAGTACCTTTAAGGTGAATAAATAAATACTTAAAGGAAAAATAAAATCAAACTCAAATCAAAGTGCAATTAAAGAGTTGTGATGGTTAGTGAAAACAATCATACCCTCGTAGACTGTCATTCTAAGCATCATCATTATTAGGTTGCCTTTACACTTGTGTTATAATTGGATTATTACAATTACACTTTAGCTTCCCCAAAAAGAAATCAATCTTCTGAAGAGGACATTAATCAACAGCTGACATGCAAACCCAGCTACACAGAAATAGTAGCCTTGCTACTGTGAGGACCACTAGGGGCATCATGGAACTCCAGTGGGTGAGTAGGGGTTCTCCGAGATATCCTGCTTGCACAATGCAAATGCAAGAAGAATGCCTTTACAATTGCTTCAAAGCATGCTCTGTGGTGCTCCTGATAACTACTGGTGGAAGGTGCAGAATGAGCTCCCCTTACCAATGTACACAAGCCCCTGTCTACATGCTCAACCCAGCAAAGCCCAGTCCTTAGGGATGTGGTGTGCCATTAAGAGTATGTCTACTCTGCAATGAAACACCCACAGCTGGCCCATGTCAGCTGACTCAGACTTGTGGTGCTCGGGCAGTGGAGCTATAAAATTGCTGAACAGACGTTCGGGGTCAGGTTGGAACTTGAGTTCTGGGACTCTCCCCCCTCACAGTTTACCCATTCTAACACTGAAACAGCATCTATGTCCTAGTTTCCCCTTACAATTGGCTTTCCCACACTGGCAGTGTGATTTGGCCTTCTGGCCAAGTCAATAAGAATTTTCACCTTCCAGGACAGCACAAAAGGTGTCCAAAGCAAAAGCAATAATCTTCTAGCTCTCTTCAGGCTCAGTAGTTTTTGCGCTCAGGGTATGCCTTGGTTTTTCCTCTCAGTACAGGAGAGTTAAAGTCAGCTTCTTCTCACCATGACCAGAAATCCCAACTTGGGCCCCCTAAACAAGGACTGGTGGTCCAGTGTTGGTACCATTTCACACCAGTACTGTATTGCCCCAGGCCTGTTCTTTCTCATACTTCACATCTTCTCAAGACCCTTCACAGGCTTTTCCCCTCAAGGCTAGGTATTGCCCCAGCTCTTTTTGTGGAGAGCCCCACACCAGGGTTGCTCTCTTCTGGAGTCCCTGAGGAATGCTTCCAGGCATATTCTAGTGCCCTGTGTTTCTCTATGATATGAGCTCCAGGCAGCTCTTCTCAATAGTCCTGCCATCACATCACATCACTCTATTCTATATGGGTTCTGATGTTGTGCTCATCACTGTAGTATCAGAGCACCCTTCAGTTGTGCATTAGAAGATAATCATGTTGCCACCACCTCCCTAGGTAACCCATTCCTGTGCTTCACCACCCTCCTAGTGAAAAAGTGTTTTCTAATATCCAACCTAAACCTCCCCCATTGCAACTTGAGACCATTATTCCTTGTTCTGTCAATTACTCCTTGTTCTGAAGATAAAAGGGAAACTGAGACACAACTAGATACCAGGGCTGGAAGGATAAGAAATCCATGTCATAACTACCTTGACGACTTTAAGGAGTCACAATGGGCATGTTCCCCAATACATTGCCTGACTTTTAAATAATCCTGCTGATTTAAAAAAGCTAAATGAATTGTTAGCCTTAAACAAAAAATAACGTAAAGCAAGTTTGAAATTGGATTTTAAAAATCCACAGTAGATACTAGAGACAAACTTTGTCCCATATCCACAGTACAGAAGTCTTAAAAAGCAAACAAAAAACAAATTTGCACAGGCTTCTGAAATACAGAAGCTGCAATTTTTATTCACTCTGATCTTAAAAGAGCTGGTAGGGGCACTCAACTTTGCCAAACAGAGTTATAAAGACACTTTAAACATCAATTGAAGTAACAGAATAAAATTTTAGACACCCTTCATAATTTGTTTGAAAATGCATTTAGAAAAAATGTATTAAAATAATAAAGAAATTGCAGCAATGAGTAATAACTAAAAGTAATTTTGAAATATAAACAGAGTTATATTTATATATACAAGAAATCCAGATGAGTATTAGTCCCTGCTCTCCTCACCATGGCTGGAATCTCAGCCTAAGTAAGGCCATGCAGATGAATCAGGGAGTGGGGGCTGAGTAAGTTCTGTGACATTCTAGCCCACTGAATCCAGCCATGTGAGTACAGGTATCAGAATGTGGCCTCATTCATTATAGATAAAATATAAGTATGTATTGCCTATCCACAGGGACCATGAACATAATTTAATACTTACACATTTGCTGCCTTATCAAAGGCACCAAATCAATTTGCTTCTTCCCACAGACAAACTCCTGGGTAGAGGTCAGCTTTGCACATCTGCACACACACAGCCAACAAATTCAACTCTTTTAGACCAGCAAATCCCAGAATCAAGGGACTCCTACTAACAATGCCCCCAGCCCTGAAATAGCAGAACCATCCTAACCCCCCACATACACAACTGCATCCATATAGCAAGATTCCAACATAATCCTGAAGGAAGTACCATGGCTCCAGTAACTCCTACAGACTGTGCCCCCTTGGTTAGGGAATATGGGGAAGAGAGAGACTAGTCAACTGAGAATAGAGAGTGATGCATGAGAAGTGTACTAGCAGCAAAGAATCCTGTGGCACCTTATAGACTAACAGACGTTTTGCAGCATGAGCTTTTGTGGGTGAATACCCACTTCTTCGGATGCAAGAAGTGTACTGTAGTAGATAGGGCACAGAATTGGGAGGCAAGAGGTTCATGAGCTACATCTGGTTTTACCCCAGATCTGCTGTGTCACCTTAGTCCAGCTGCTTCATCTTTCTTTCCTTCTGTTACCTCTTCCATCCTGTCGATTTTGAGCTTTGAGAGGAAGGATGGTCCAGGTTAGGCTGCTAGACTAGAATTTGAGAGCAGAGCTGTTTGAGAATTTTTTGCTCAAACTATCTTCTTCATTTTGTTGTTGGAAAATGCAGATTCATTAAAACTGACCCTTTTCACAGGAAAGGGTTGATTTCAACAAAATAGTGATGGGAGAGACTTTGTGTCTGTCCCCAGTGGTTACAGCACTTGCCTTGGATGTTGCCCATGGGTGGGGCTCTTGCTGTTATTTTTGAAAGGTCTAAGTTTTGTCCCAGTGTGGAACAGGAAAATATTTTTTATCTTAAACTTACATGGGATGGGAAAACCATTTCCTGCCCATCTCTACCTTAGAGACCTCAGTTCAATTACCTGCTCTGTCACATGCTTCCTGTGTAACCTCGGGCAAGTCACGGCATCTCTCTGTGCCTCATACCCCAAATGTATTTTAAAAAAAATCTTATTTCACAGGGGTAACCTGAGGAAAAATACACTAAAGATTGTGAAGTGCTCAGATACTATGGTAAAAGGAGACTATATAAGTAGCTAAGGTACATTAGTATGAATCTGTACAGTGGCTAGTACAAAGGCTCTCATACCTCAGTTGGGTTCCTAAGCAGTAATGTAATAAAAATACGTTACATAAGTTATCATTCCGTTAGCAGCTACTCAAACTTTCTCTACCACACACAGAGGCATTTCTATTTGACCTTACAATTCAGGGCAACCTGCTTCCTGAATATTTTGGCCTGCTTCACAGACAGCATCTGTAGTCTTCAGGGCCTTACATGGCCTGGAAGACCACAGATGTTTTCAGCTGGACAGAGCCCAGCAACTTCAGTTTCCCGTTTTTAAGTCCTTTTGCCAAAACATCTACTTTGTTTGTGCACCAGAATCATCAGCAAGGTTGGCACAGCTTTGGGGATGTGTTACCGAACTGATGCTGCAGATCTAGAAGAGGGGAGATGAAACATACTTGGTATGTCCTTGAAAAAGCTAGATATTAGGATTTGCCTTTTTTTGTTTTCCTAATCTCGTTTGAATCAGGAATAACTCCACTGAAATAAACTGAGTTACACAGCACAAAACCGGTATTAAAAGTGAGATCAGAATTAGGCTCTTAGATTATTCTGGCCTTTTCTAAGTGTATTATACCTTTAAGGTAGGTTTTACTTTAGGGCTACACTCATGATTGCTCTATTAGAGTTAAGAGTTATAGTGTCAAATTAAAATTCACATCAGTTTGATTTCTTTTAAGAATCTGCTAGTGTTGCAAGTGCCACCTGAGATTAGTTACTTTAGTGATTTTGGAAAAATATTGGGGTCCCCGTGCCCCCCCTTCCCCAGTTGGGTCACTTTGTGAAAGCAGTCTATGTATAGTCCATTTAATAATTTACCCATATAATCACTTTTTTTCTTTGTGCAGATCATTTATTCAGCAATAGGGGAAGGGAACATCTTAACATAAGATGACATAATTGAAACAAACACAACTTGGCAGGGGACTCAGGGGCAGTAGATATACCTACTGTACTTCTAATTTATATTTTAAAAAGTCCTAGATTTTCAAATTGATGGTGTCCCTTTGGCAGCTTGACTTCAAATGACAAAAAAACAAAGCAATTCAGACCAATCCAATTCCTTTTAAAGTCAGTGGAAAGACTGCCATTAGCTTAATGGGAGTTGGATTGGGCCACTAGCACAGATGGCTCCTTAATGCAGGTGTAGTGTCTAAACAAGAATCGTACCACTGGATGATCTTCTTTATGTGCTGAAAACTTCTTGGCTTTAGAGAGGGAGTTAAAGACTCCTTAAAAGAAAAGGAGGTGATGGCAGAATTGGGTCTTTCAGATGCATGTATAAGTTATGTATAGTGATCTAACAGTTTTTTCGTATATTTTTTCAACATCTGTACGAATAACCAGAGACCCATATAAAGACTTTTAAATAAGAATTTTTTTAAAAAAATCAATATTTATTCCAAATGTCACTACTTCTGTCAGTTTACGTCAGACTCTCAACATCAATTATATATTTACACATTCCTTTGCTTTTTGTTTTTCTTTCACTTACTCTTGTTAAAAACCATCTGACAATTCACTGTGGCATTTGCATTTGGAAAAGAATACACCTTACACTGAATAAGTTCACATCTTTATCTTGGCTGTGTGCTAACAATTTTTGATTCATACCTTCTTTGAGGGAGCTCAAATAGCAAAATATTAAATATAAAAGTCTTATAAGTCCAGGACACATCCTTCTTGACTCTTGCATGGATACCCAATAAGCCCCTCCACAATGAACTGCTCTGTGCAAGGGCTAAGTAAAGCAACCGTCCTACCACTTCTGGAACACAGGGATTGCTCCTTATGTGCACACCCGGGGTACACATTCTCCCAAAGAAGGCAGGGAAAGCCCACTCCAGTCTGTATGGTGGGGTACACTGGAGAAGCAGGCTACACAATCCTGAATGGTGTGGGGGTTTTCCCCCCCTTGCTTAGGGCAGTGCCTAAATGGCACAATATCAGTAGGATAATGCATTCTGAGAGGTAAAATTCTAGCTAGCCTGCATGGGATGTGATGGAGAAGGTTCTTCTCTTTTCCATTGCAGAATGTAAGACTTACTTAGAAAGCTGAAACTAGTGTTTTCTTGAGTGCTAAATTATGGCTGTCACAGGTGGTTCTGTCCCTCTAACAGCAGGCCTAAACCAGTATAGTCCTGCGCCCCAAGGAACACTCTACAGTAAGAATTAAGTTTGCCTGTGCAGGTGATAGAAATGTTCTTGGTGGTGGTCTGAGACTGTGGAATGGACAACTCCAGGAACTATAGAGTATCACAACTTCACCACTTTCTGCTCCAAGTGCAAGGTGCATTTATTTGACCACGTCACTTCTCTAATACGTACATAGTAACATTTTTAGTAAAACAGAAAAACCCACAGCCACACTCCTGAAAGTCTACCAAAATAAAACACTCCATTGCACATGTTTCTCCTCCAGGGATTCTATGAGTGGACCAATTTGTCTTTTGGACAAATCAAAATGTTCACTCCTTCTGAGGCAATCAAGAGTCCAAATGAATCTAAACACGCCATTTTCTCTCACGAGACCACATCCCTCTTCCCAGTATCTGTATAGTCCAAAGGGGGCAGCCTCCCATTGTCTCTGGAGGTTCCAGCCTGGAGTTGAAAACTAGAGTAAGCACAGACCAGTAGCCCATGAGGCTAGCCTGCTATATTGCATAATGTGTTTTCTTCATTGGTTTGATTGATTATATTGTTATTTTCTTGGGGGGAGCGGGAGTCTATACTGAATTCCAGTATGTATTACTCATAATATTTGGCTGTAACACAAGGAACCTACAGTCCTGCATGATTAGCTAGAGCAAGATAGCGTAAGTGTTTGTAACCTTTGACATATATAAATGACCTACAGGTTACGCCTTTTGACTCTGGGGAACTGAATGGAGAACCGAACAGAGAACTGAATGTTTACACCATGAGTCTGGAACAAACCAGTAACCACAAGGTACACCGCAGAACATGGAAGACATGATTTAGGCCAAAGGTAATGGTTTGGGGGATGAGATAATCAATATTAATATGTATGAATCTGTCATAATATGTTAGCCTATAGAGTAAATGTACCCAAAGATTTATCTGGGTGAGGAAATAAGATTTGGGCATGGTAGGTGGGGTCCTGATCAGGGCAGTGCCAGGACCCTATAAGAGGACAAACAACCACATGGGTCCTTGTCACTCTTTTTATCTTCTGTTAAGCTATCAGCTCAGCTTTGGCAATATAGCTTAGCAACTCAACACTTGTACCTGATCTACCACTCGGAAAGCCTGGACCATCAAATTCATCAGACATGCCAGAGGCGAGGCTGGTCTTCTGTCTCCTACTACCAGGTCTCCAAGAAAGGGTGTGAGTATGCTAATTTAACTAGTCTTTTAGAATAAAGATATTACCACCATGAGCTATAGAATTGTGTAACTTCTTTGTGACTCTGTTTTTTATATCTTTGATCATTCTTTCATGTGTTTTAATAAAGATCTTGAAATTTTGGCATTTTCCTCAGTATAAAGTATCCTTCCCACACATGCCGAGGGTCCACTCATGACATTAAACTCCAAGTTCCCTAATTCTGTAGGCTGAATTGGGACAAGAACCTAAATATCTTCTGGTCAGATCATTGATGAGCCATAACAAACTAGCCCCATAAATTCAGGTCAATACACCAGGCTTCAGGCCTATACCCCTTCTATTATTCCAGCAGACCAAACAGTCCTCCTGTTTTCACCATCATGCAGGGGTCACACAGTCTTTTTTTAATTCCACTGAACCACTTACCCCTTCCAAAGTTCCTTCCTCTTCACACCTTCCTCTTCCTTGCCCTTCACAAGTCTTTTCCTAGCTGTTCAACTAGAATGGCCACTCCAGGGCTTGTCTTTTTCCTGCTCACTCTTTCTTCTGTGAAAAGACCCACAATACACGTGGTTTCCCTGGATCTCTGCCCATTATGACTGAGAGCAGTTCCTTATATTTCCTGGCAGTACTTCTCAGCATGCCTTGCTGCAGCCTACAACTACAAATCCCAGAATTTCCTTGTCCAGTACTGATATGGGTCCAGGACAATGCTTGGCCAATAATCTTATTTAAAGGGCCAGAACCCTAGTACCTAATCCACAGCTCTTCCACACACACCCCATTGATTTCAAAGGATAAATAATGATGAATGAACTGAAAGATCAGATACAGATCCATTGTCAGACAAATAGTATAAAGGTGCCTTTGAAGTCACCTTAAAGTAGATGCTATGAAGATAGCATGAAACAAAAGAACATTATTTCAAATATATACCGATAATAATTTGAGCTGGTTCAATAAAATGCAAAAATACCAATATCGATCAGATTATTTGACAAGTCACTTTTGTCCACCTGACCAAATAATCTTTCAAATAATATTTGATGAACAATGAACAATTGTTTCTGTATTCAATCAGCTTTCATAAAAATGCATTTTAACTTAGAGATGCCACTGCTCAATAGGTGCTCAATGGAAAAATAAATGAAAACATAATTAATAGCCCAATGATGCAAGACAACATACCTAAATAATGCTAGAGATTGAACAAAACATGGATGACTCTGCATATTCAACATCATAAGTCTTTTATTAATAAGTTAGAATTTGTGTTCCCTGTGTAAAAAGTGATCTGTGAATCTCCATAATAAGGGGAACAAAGAATCCTGTGGCACCTTATAGACTAACAGACGTTTTGCAGCATGAGCTTTCGTGGGTGAATACCCATTCCGAAGAAGTGGGTATTCACCCACGAAAGCTCATGCTGCAAAACGTCTGTTAGTCTATAAGGTGCCACAGGATTCTTTGTTGCTTTTACAGATCCAGACTAACACGGCTACCCCTCTGATACTTGACATAATAAGGGGGCAGCTCACATCCTCCTGCACTATTTCAGTTGGGAACAGGATAAGGAGCAGGCAGTTCTGTAAAGAGCCCCTCACCCAACAGTGAGGATGGCATTCACCCCGACCATGGCAGGAGATGCAGGTCCAGTTCCCAAGTCCCCTAGATACTACAAGCCAGAACTTTCCACATGCAGGTTGGGTGCTTGATGCCGGCTCTGGAAACCTGGCACTCTCCCTCTGCTCTGTGGCACTGTAGCTCCATTGGAGCCACTGTATCACATGCCAAGGGATGGTTATGCTGAAGGAAGGGATAAAATGAGGCCCAGATGGGGCCCTCCACCCACACCACCTCCGAGTTCCCAGAATTTTTCAGGGGATTACACTACCCCAGGGAAACTAGGACCCAGGTTATACCTCCCTCCCATGTGGCCAAGGGGACCAATTGCAGAAAAACTACTCAGACTCCAGCTAGTAGGAGCAGCTAGAGGTTTTCAAAGCAGGGACCTTTGGACATTCAGTGACCTTCATAGTTTTGACTGGACTTTCTCTACCCTGTGCTGAGTGGTTGTTTGCTCCAACCCTCTCCCTTCCCCTGCATCAGTCTCTTCACCTCAGCTTCTACCCTCTTCCGACCTTCCACTGGCCCCTTCCTAAACAAATACATACACACAAACGCTGTCACACACACAATTAAAACCATGGAAATGCCGTCACATTGTTCACTATGCTCGTGTGATCTACCCCTTCTCCCACCTTGTGTCTGTCTTGTCTATTTAGATTGTGAGCACTTCAGAGCAGGGACGGCACTATTCTGTGCTTGTATTGGGTCTAGCACAATAGGGCCCCTTTTTTGGCTGGCCATTAGGCACTATCCTAATTAATAATAAACTATAAATATATAAAAAATAATTAATAATAATGCCTCAGCTGGCCATGGGTATCTTGGGTCCTGCAGAAAAGAGGTCCATAGTTTCAAGTTGTACTTATGTATTTTGTGGAGTCATGGGATCAGTAGGGGAGAAAATAAGTCACATCATCCCTAGTCTTCCTAATGCTGGCTTCTGTGCTGTGCTCCCTGGCTCATCTAGTCCCAGTCCCCACTTCCACCTTCTGCAAAGATCCCAGTCCAGCAGAGAACTCTGTGCATAGTTCTAGGAAAGGGGTACACTGCCACAAAAGCAGCTGATTGTCCCTTCCTGGTAGAAGAGGTCAGATAGTTTAGAGAGAGTCCACTCTGTATCCTGATGTCAGGGGCATGAACTGGCTTAGGGTTATTAGGTTTTAGTGAAGTATTTCATCAGTACACAACCAAAAGGCTTCTGCTTCTAAAATTTTCCATGGCACTGAGCCATTTCCTTCATCCTGACTCCTGTAAACATGTTCTTTCCAGAAGTGTCAGCCAAATGATGTCCACTCTCCTTTTGAACATGAGTCCCAGCTGGCTCACTGACTCAGTTTTCTAACAGAAGGCATTTTCCTAAGGTTTCTGAAGATTTAGTCATACATTAGCTCTTTCACCTTAGTGTATTGTAGGAAAAGCCAGACATATACACACACACACACACACACACACAAATATCCAGCTATAAACTCACACCCAGCACTACCATGAAACTTGTCTTTAACACTCCTTTAAAAAGCTAATGATTCTATAAATAAAAATCTTGATTTGCACAACAGACTACCCTAGTTATTATAGTAAAACAGTCAAGGATATAATGAGATTATAACAGCATCTAATACATTAAAATGTATTTCTACCTATTAATATGGCTATTACATGAACATTTCTATGACAATAACCAGAATGGAATTACACCAAAGATAAATTTGGCTCATTTTGTCCCTAGGAGGCCAATAGCTTTAAAAAAGCTTTTAGGATTGTTTACCTTAGAAAGGAGATGAATAGGAAGGGGCACGATAAAAGTACACAAAAATAATAAATGGTATATGGAAAGAGATCAGGAGCTTCTCTTCTCCTTCTCACATAATACAACAACAAGGGGAAGCTCCATGAAATTAAAAATGTAGGAAAGTCAAACTGATAAGAAAAAAATGTTTTCACACAACACATAATTGACCTGTGGAACTCATTGCCACAGGACGTCATTGAGGCCAAGAACTTGAGATTCTAAAAGGGCTTGTACACTTATATGGCTATCAAGAATATCCAGGCTTATTATAATTAATGACAATACCATTTTTAGAAGGGAAGGGATATAAAACCTTGTGTTTCAGGGCTAAGCCAATCGTTAACTATTAGAGGCAAAGATGAAACCTTTATGGGGAAACAAATTGTTCCACATCTTCCTACTGCAGGGTTCTTACACAATCCAATGAAGCATCTGGTTCTGGCCAGTGTTGGAGACAGTTTGCCACTGTCAGAAGACAGGATACTGGGCTAGATGGACATGCATCTGACCCAGTATGGCCATTCTTATGTTCTACTTTGACTGGATCGATCATTGAGCTGATCCAGAATAGCAATTCCTATGTTTGTTAGCCTAGGCATAGTGGGCTGGAATTCTTCAATATATTGAATTGGCAAAAGTCAAGAATATTTCATTGTGTGTTAATATTAACCAAGTATTGAGTAATTGAGTAGTATCCTTTTAAGTAATTTGTGAGCCCTCTACTGATACTCCCTGTGTTTTAGAAAGCACCAGAAACTAGTCAGCACAGCAGTGTTTTTGTAGCTTGGTCTTGCACATTTGTGCATATTTAGCAAACAGAGTTATCTTTGCTTTGTTCCACCTTCTATATAGCACTGTCCCAGTAAAAGGAGCTATTCAAATGCACAACCAATGATGTGGAGAACAGGTGACATGATATGCAGCACTCCACTTGATAAAACATGAACTACAGTAAGAAGGCAAACAGAAAGAAAATCGAGAACCAAGTTAGCCCTTCATTACCAAGGATTTTTATTCAGAGGGAACGCTGCACTCTTCAAATGAGGATGAAGGCTTTTAAATTAGCCTTTTCCCTCCCAAACACACTCAGAAAGGGATAGAAGAAGCAAAGCAAAAACTGTGTACATGAAAGAGTGGATTTAAGATTGTTTGTTTGTTTGTTAAGCACCATCCTAAGTATGTGTTAGAAGTGAACAAAATTATTAATGGCAAATCCACAAATTTAGCTTCTTTCGCTGGTTTACAAGTTGTCAATAAGCAGCCTACAAATATCTTACCTCAGATTAATGTAACTTTTAGAATTGGGTGTAAACTTACATTTTTGAATTCAGAGTTTGGTTTCAGCTAATATTCACTAAAATACACAATACAGCTGTATAAAATGGACAATGTATCATTTTACTTAGCACAGAACACATTTGCTTAAGCATCATTCTATATGCTCCCCACTTGGGCACTGGTGCTGCAGTTGGGAAGGAGTAACTTGATGGGCATACAGCAGAGCTCTGATGAAGCATCATGTTCTCCTACATTCCCTGTTCTGATTATCGCATGTTGCCTTGTGCTTATATGTGAAATATTTTTCACTTGCTATGTTCAGGATCAAGCCTGGTGGGACAGCTCCTCAGGAGGGTTCAATTATGGAGCCATGCCCATTTACATCAGCTTTTGATCTATCTCATCAACATGTTAGAAACATGTAGGAAATGATCCATAGTATAAAAAAGATGGTCATGTCATTCAGACACTGCTCTAGGGCTGGATTCCATGATTTACTATAGACTTACTATGTATCCTTGGGCAGCAAGTCATTTAGGCCCAGATTCTCAAAGGTTTTAATAGGAATTAGGCACTTAAATAGCTTTAAGGATCTGGGCCTTAATCTCTGAGCTTCCATTCCCCCACCTATAGTTTAAGGATAATACTTCCATTTTCTCCCTGTTTTTATGTCTTGTCTATTTAACTGCAAGCCCTTCTGACAGGGACAAGCTCTGAATAAGTGTTTGAATAATGCCTTATACCAGGAAATCCAATATTTGTTTGAGGACTGTAGGTATTAAGGTAAAATAAATAAGTTAAAAATGCAATAAAATAGTCCACAAAGCAAAGGATCCCCCCCCCCTCGGATCTTGTGACTATATTTAGGGATAAATGTTAGCAGAGCAGCTGGATAAGCTAAGAGATCAGGCAGTGGTCAAGTTTCATCAGACAAATGCTCCATTCTCCCTCAAAGAAAGGGACAAAGAACATGGGAGATGAGGAGTATAGAAAGGGGAATGTTGTCACCACTGTATGTTTTCTAATCTACTGGTCTTGGTAGATTAAGTAGGGTTTAACTCAACACTGAGATGTCCAAGTGCCTGCTGAATTTATATCGTTCCCCCCTGCGAAAGGGTGGACTTGCTCCTACCTCTTTTCAAGACCACAAACAGCTCAGGGACCTTTGCTAGTAAGACACTCTGTGTAGTTTATTTACAGTGTTCATTTCCATTGCACTTACCCACTATACAGCCTTACAGCTACAGTTCTATGGAGCCCTCAGCTCCTGAGGCAAGAAGGCAGGCACAACAAGAGCACAAACAAGTGAGCAAACTCGCTTTCGCTTCTGCTTCCCCTTCTCAGGGCCTTCCTGTGCCTTTTGAATCACCTGCCTAATGAACTAATTAGCCTCTTAGTTCTCTTCAGCCCATCCCCAGCCATCAATTAGGCACCACTCTATCAGGTCTGCTCTACTGTCATTAGTTAGAGTTGCAATGACCAGAGTGCTGGCCCAGCTGCTGTTGCCCAGCACTCTGTCGTACCCCCCTCCCCACCACCACCATTGGTAAGGAAGAGGTGAACAGAGGGCTATCAGGCACAAGGTTGTTGTAATCATCATTCTTCCTGCCATCATATTCCCCTCAATGCTTTAGGGATCTCAAGTGCAAGCTAGGACTGAATCAATCAGCATTTACTTGCAGCAGGTCTACTTCTGATGAGCAAACTACAACCCAATAAGACTTTGGGACTTGGGAGTAATAACAATGACTCATGAGAGCAACCTGTTTTCTGGACAATGAAGAGACAAAGAGCCTCCAAGTGAATGGTCCCAGAGACTGATGGATTTCTAAAAAGGCACACATTTAAGGGGCTAGCCACCTTTGCTGTCTCCCACTTTGACATCCCCATAGGGCATTGTCAGGGGAAAAAAATGTACAAATTCAGATTTATGTCGTTTCCAGTTGCCTACAAGAGGATATAATGGTGTGCATGGGATATTTTTTATTTAATCCATAATAGGACAAAATGTTAGAAGGAAGTACATTTCTTGTACTCAGATAGCTTGTTTGGCAGCAATGGCAGAAAGTGTTCATTTGCATTAAGCCAGGATTCCATGTTATATTTATACACGGCCATCCAAGGTATTACTGAGTAGCTCCTGATGACTAACACCTGAAAAAAGAAAGTGCATTTTTAGCAGGACATTACTTTAGTTTTCAGAGGAAAAAGAATCTTATTTCTGTGTGCACAGGTGTGCTCAGACACACCAGAAAATTGAAACCCAATTTAAAAGGCAATACTGGAAACATTTGAGCTGGGTTCTGATGCTGCTATGGCTGAAATAACATAAGAAATGACTTGAGGGGCTATCTTTGAATTTTTCTGTTCAATCTATATGACTGAAGCTATCAGTATGGATTGAAGTGGAAAACACAAATTAAATTCATTGTGTCATTGCAGCCAGAACATAGTGAAATTATTTTCAACAATGCTATTTAAATAAAACAGCAGGGGGGAGGGAAATCAAACCTACTTCTTAAATTTAGTATAATAGCAACATAAAGACCCTTTGCCAAATTCATCTTGGGTGTAACTGCATCAATTTTAATGTAGTTACACAGCAGGAGTGAGTTAGTCCCTTTGCACATGAGACTTCAGTGGTAAAATTAGATATATTTATATAGTAGATCTGATTTTCAGCACAAGCAGAAGGAACACCTCAGGTAATCCATTAAGCTTTCATATACACACCTTTATTTCTCTGTATATATACTTTTACACCGGCTTAAAGAGAGTATTCTTCTGTCAGAAAGTGATTTGAAAACAGATAGTGGCATATAACCATACAGAATTATGTATTTAAGTGGAATCATATATATATAGATATCTAGCTATATACATATCTATAATTACATGCAAGATGAAGAAACACAATCCCAGGAGATGAAACACTAACTCTCTGAGTAGACTTTGTTTAAACAAGGGAAATATTTGGGGTGAAATTCTGTCCTGGGATTGCATGGGTATGCATCAGTGCAGAATTTGGACCATGATGAGTAAAACAATTTATTATAATGTAGATAATGTATGGTAAAAAGACTGCTGAATACAGGTAAGGTTTAATTACAAGTTATTATTCCTAGACAGAAGGGCACAGCCATGCTTTAGTCATAGAAATAGTTCCACTGAAATCAATCACTACTACCAGGAGTAAAGCAAAATAAAATTTGTCCCTTAAAAGTGAATCACTGCATTCCACCTAACAATCAAGAATTTTAAATGACGTGACATTCTCTATGTACAACTTTATTCAGATAAATTCTTGGATTTTTTGTTGACGGTGTTATTTCTGTTGTTGTTCACTGTGTGGCAATACTAACAGTTTGTTGAAATGGGGATGGTTAAAATTGGTTGTCAAAATGCAAAAAAAAGTTATTCTTTCATGTCTTTACTTCACTGAACTCTAGAGGTAAGCTACTTCCACTAAGGAATCTGGTTTATGCGTTAATCAGAAGTAATTCATCTGAATCCAGACAGATAGTTTTCACTCTTCATTTCACAGAAAATCCCAGGGCCCTGTCTTCAGATGTCAGTCTAACTTGAAGTGTGTTATAGTGAGGCAAAATCTGCCCTATTACACCTGTGCAATCCCATTGACGTCTTATTGTTGTCATTCTTCTCAGTCCTGTATTCTCTGTGAAGAAGCGGGTTGAATTCTCATCCTATGAGGGGATAGAGAGAGTCCTCATGGGGAGTAGGTACTCATGAGCTAGCATCTCAGGGTCAGATAATGGCCTTGTGCTTCAGTGGCTGGGAAATGAGGTACTTAATGAGCCTTCTTTATATTGAACTTGTCTATTTTGTGTATTATTCAAGAGATGAAACTTCTGTGGCAGAGCAATCTGTGAGGTAAATGGGGTCACATAGGTCTAACTAGGGGGAGTTAATTTAGCCCAGTATGTCTAATAAACTGACTCATCCACATTTAAACAACACAGAAAGGTAAATATTCAGTGCACTATGGAGGAATCATGTGGGTAAATATTTGATGCAGTAAATAAACACCCTTTTATTGCTTACGACCAATACACCATGTTAGGACACATTTTTGGTTATCTGATTTTGAAACATGATTCCCCATGTTAATAGGAATTGAGAAGCTGAAGTCCTGTACACACTACTGGAAATATACCCCTTCTTCTTTTGATATTTGGTAAATAGGGTCTTGTGTTTGATGGCAAGTGATTTTTATGTCTTTTTGGTTCAGCTCAGTTCTATAATGTCAATATGTGGCTCTATTTGTGCCATTCGTTAATTTTTTAATGATCTACTTTTTATCAAAACAAGCCGCCAGAGAGGTCCTGATATCTATTGGTAAGAGCTGAGGACTCGTAGTATGGCTTCTGGATTATGTCCTCTATGCGAATAACTGCAGTGTGAAACATTTATATGCTTAAAAGCAGCAAAGAGTCTTGTGGCACCTTATAGACTAACAGACATTTTGGAGCATGAGCTTTCATTGGTGAATACCCACTTCGTCGAAATACTCCTGTTCATGCATCCGACGAAGCGGGTATTCACCCACGAAAGCTCACGCTCCAAAACGTCTGTTAGTCTATAAGGTGCCACAAGACTCTTTGCTGCTTTTACAGATCCAGACTAACATGGCTACCCCTCTGATATTTATATGCTTATTGTTCTAGTGTTGTCAAAAAGCAAAAGCTAACAAATACAGACAGTCAAGCTCAATTTTAACAAAGTACTTGGTGGTGGCAGCATAGCCAATATGCTGAGTACCTAAGTCATTACTAAGGGTTGGTCTACATGGCACATTACTGTGAAGCAAGCCAGGGTGTGAATATACAGCACACCTACTTGCTGTAGTATCAAATACTGCGTGAACTCTGCCACAGCACAGTAAAGTCCCAACTTGCAGCTTCACATATTACACTTCCACTGCACTGTAGCAGGGACCACACAGCGAGTTGATTCAGAGACATATTTATGGACCTGATCCTGCAAATACTCCTGTGCATAAAGTGTGTAAGTATTTCCACTGAGTTCAACGGGATTATTCACAGAAACAACCTTGGACTCTTGTTTACCTGCAGGATTGGGGTCTACATTTCTTTCTAAATTTTGGAATATTTTCCTTTTGAGATTTGCTCTACCTTTAGGTAGGGAGGGAGTTTTTCTGGACAAGTGCAGCCCTGGCTGGGGTGCCCTCCAACAGCAGCCCCCAGCACAGCAGCTTTGTCCAGTCTCAGTTTCCCTTTTTGTTTGCCCATGAAAAGAGATGGTCTCTTAGTGTTCAATACAAAGCCCACTTCTGGTTGTAATTTATTCATATACAGCAGTGAAGGAGTTCCACACACACCTTGTAATATAACCACTCTCCAATTCCCATAGTAAACATATCAAGGAACAGCAGTATTCCATTCCCATCTCCAGGGATATCACCCTTGTGACAGTGAATAGCGGCACTTTGTTCCCAGTTTCTTTTGCCCCTTAGCCAGGACCTGCTCTCCAGACCTTCCTGCCTGAGAGTGACTAGTTTCATAACTCCTCCACCCAAGTCAGGTCCCCCATGAGAGGGCTCCCTGCAGAGTTCCACTCCCCCGGCCTCCTTGCCCAGGATCAGGGGGTCCCTACCTCTACCCAGTGAACATCCCTACATGACCAAACCCTTGTTTCTGGGCTCTTCTCATAATTCTTTATGCAGGTCTTTGCAAGAGGAAGAGTCCACCGGCTAGTGTTCCACTCCTTCAGGAGCCCCTGCCTGTGAGCCCTATTCCTGCTCACGGGCATCCACCTTCCCACAACAATCATCTTGGTTCTGGGTTCAGCATCCCCTGGCCAAGCTCAATCTTCCACTTTTGCCTAGGGACACTGCCCAAGCCTTGAGAGATCCATCACTTTTCACCAACAGTTCTCATCCAAACTCAGCTCTTCCCTTCTGCTTCCAGTCTCAGGCAGCTCCCACTCATGCTTTCTTTGCCTGACTCTCCAAGGTGCAAACACGCCCTCTGAAGCCCAGCTGGGGTTCAGCTGACCAATCACAGGTGCACCAGTCTCTAGCATTTTAAAAAGCCACTGTCACAGGATGACCACACGTTATAATCAACTGCTTAAAAACTGTGAGCCAAGTCCTCAGCTGGTGTAAATTAGCATCACCCCATTGGATTGAACTATGTCACTTTACACTAGCTGAGGAGGTGGCTCTTTGTAAATTCCAGCATTGTGAGGTTAGTAGTAGTTCAGATTTTGATTGTCCTCAGATGTAAATCCTGAATCTCACACAATAGCAAATACACCTAAACAGAATTCACTTTCCAGCCCTTTTAATAAAAAAATCATTTCTCATATGTCAAAGCCTTGCTGACTTTCTGGGCACACTATATACTTACTCATTTTTTTCCTGAAGGACTGAGTTAATTAGGGACTTTTTTTGGTTGTAGGCTTTTTTATTATTATTATTATTATTATTAAGTTTTATTGTCTTTTCTGTCAATTGGGTGTGTTTTTCTTTTTCACAGTGATTTAAAATTACTCTAATGCAGCAATAGTCTATTTTTTGTAGGGCTGTTGATTAATCACAGTTAACTCGTGATTAACTCAAAAAATTAATCACAATTAAAAAAATAATCACAATTAATCACAGTTTTAATCACACTATTAAACAATAGAATACCAATTGAAATTTATTAAATAGTTTGGATGTTTGTCTACATTTTTATATATATTGTATTCTGTGTTTTAACTGAAATCAAAGTGCATATTATTTCTATTATTAATATTTGCAAAATAATAAATAAAATACTATTTTTCAATTCACCTCATGCAAGTACTGTAGTGCAATCTCTTTGTTGTGAAAGTGCACTTTACAAATGTAGATTTTTTTCTTGTTACATAACTGCACTCAAAAACAAAACAATGTAAAACTTCAGAGCCTACGAGTCCACTCAGTCCTACTTCTTGTTCAGCCAATCTCTAAGACAAACAACTTTGTTTACATTTACAGGAGATAATGCTGCCCTCTTCTTATTTACAATGTCACCAGGAAGTAAGAATAGGCATTTGCATGGCACTTTTGTAGCTGCCATTGCAAGGTCTTTACATACCAGATATGCTAAACATTTATATGCCCCTTCACTCTTTGGCCACCATTCCAGAGGACGTGCTTCCATGCTGTTGATGCTCATTAAAAAAAAAAGTGTTAATTACATTTGTGATTGAACTCCTTGAGGGAGAATTGTATGACCTCTGCTCTGTTTTACCCGCATTCTGCCCTATATTTCATGTTACAGCAGTCTCAGATGATGACCCAGCACATGTTATTCATCTTACTTTCAGTTGACATTGTAAACAAGAAGTAGGAAGTATTATCTCCTGCAAATGAAAACAAGCTTGTTTGTCTGAGTGATTGGCTGAAGAAGAAGTAGGACTGAGTGAACTTGCAGACTCTAAAATTTTACATTGTTTTATTTTTTAATGCATTTTTGGTACATAATTCTACATTTGTAAGTTCAACTTTCATGATAAAGAAATTGCACGACAGTACTTGTATTTGATGAATTGAAAAATACATTTTTTTTCAGTGCAAATACTTGTAATCAAAAATATTTATAAAGTGAGCACTGTATTCTGTGCTGTATTTGAAATCAATATATTTGAAAATGTAGAAAACATCCAAAAATATTTAAATAAATGGTATTCTATTATTGCTTAACAGTGCGATTAATTGCATGATTAATTTTTTTTAATCGCTTGGCAGCCCTAATTTTTTGTCAAGGTCCAAATTTCTTGGTCAAGCTATAGTCAAGGTCCAGATGCCAAAGAAAATAATAATTAAAAACCCCAATAATTATAATAATAAATAATAATAATAATAAGTAAATAAAAAGATTTCAGGGTCCATTCAAAAGCATTTGGCAGTCTGGATATTACCCGGGATCTGCCTATTGCCTATCCCTGCTACAGCTTATGAAATACTCTGTTCATTTATGTCCCCCCTCCAGTTGCTGGCCCTTCTGAAGATGGGTCTTACTACTAACAACTAGCAAAGTTACTCCTTTAGTCCTACTGATAGGGGTTACGTGTTTAGTGCTCAAGGTGCAGGAACAGAATTCTCCCACTGCAGGACACATGTATCCACAATATGAGAAAAGTGCCACTGTGTCCCATCCCTGCTAAGTCTGTATGTGTGCATTCACAGGTAGACATATACCTAGAAATTATGATAGGCACATAATATTGCCTGCAAAAACAATATATTGATAGTTGAATACTTTGTAGCATTATTTCTAATTGCATTGTTGCTTACAAGAAAGTAAATAATGTTTGAGTTGAATTTGCCTTTTTTCTAAATATGCTTAAATCATACATTCTTCATAAAACTATATGCCTGTGTTTCATATACTTCTTTAAAAAAAGCCTACACTTACATCTTGGAGGATGTATTTCTCAAAGTTGAAAATCAGATTCTAAAGATCAGGAAAACAGCGTGCCCTTATTTTGTTAAAAGTACTAACTTATAGTCAGTCTCCACCTCCGATTTTATTTCAGCCTAGTTTCCCTACTGAAATAGGAACAGATTATTAGAAATTCATCTTTTTTACTCGAGGGATTCTTTGATCCTTACAAAAAGGGGAAAAAAGACTTTGACATTAGTACAACAAGGCTTTTTTTTAAAGCAAAATATAAGAGGTATTACACAGGCATAACCCTTCTTACCATTAAAGTGATAGAAAAGATTTCCCATAATTCCCCATTACCTTCTGTGTCCAAAACAAAACTGATCCAACCAAAGAGCTGTGGGTTATGGTTACATTCTTCCCTACAGTTAAAATAAAAAAAATTACCCACACAACCAAAGAAAAAAAGCTTCCATTCTCTGTGAAGTCTTTTTAGTAACATATAAAAATTTTCCCCTTAGACATTATGACCCCTTGTTAGTGCCGAAGCTGGCAGGAAGGATTTCACTTGATTCTTAGTGGTTCAGTATCTCCAAAGGAAACTGATCTGCCTAAAGAACGATTGTACAGAAATGCTGACAAAGATGTGCTTACTAGACATCCTGAAGGGAAGAAAACATTTTATGCTAATTCTTCCATTCAATGTCTCTTAAATAATATGTGTCAAAGGTAATGCTGGGCTCAATCCTGTATGCACAATTTAGAGAAAACTCCTACTGTAGGCAATGTAAGTATATATACGCTGTTGGCCATGCTGTAGTGACTATTGAGATACTGCCGGGAATTGGTACTTTGAATTGAAGCCAGTGGGGAGTAACGCCTGAGTAATGATTGCGGCATTAAGGTTCCTTGTTTTAAGTTTCCTGCCCTTGCTCTATAGTTAGACATTTGTTTTGCACCTGTCATCTTGGTGCAGCATCTGGACACATTAAAGAAATTAACTACAAGCAAATGAGTATTACTACCACTTTATGGTTGACACTTTGAAAAGAACTATGTATTATAAGTATATGGAGGAGGGGGTAAAGTCATTTTACTTTTCCTGGTCTATACAGTGGTTCTTCTGCAGTTCTCCATTAGATGAAGCTCCCTGCCTCAAAGTGAATATCAAAGCTTCCTTTAAGAAAATCTGTATGAGCCTGTGATAAAGGGAGCAAGAAGACTACACACTCTCTCTGTTTTGCACATGTAGCTGGTTTATTCATCCAGGATGAAATTCATCCCCGTCAGCACAAGTCCTGTACACTACTTAATTCCCCCTTAAGCTCTGTTTGGAGGATTTAAGTGATGATACACCTTTGCTGGCCTTCTGGAAAGGGATGAATTTCATTCTGTGTGAGATAACCGCCACAAGTGCAACAACTGACAACTGACTTATGCTCCTATGATATCTTTCTAATGTCTAATTTCAGTGTGAAATATTAAATTTGTTGTAACATGGAAACTGTTGGCGATTGCAAGCATTTTAGACCATCTGGCACTTCTTACAAACTGAAGGATTCGATTTTGCTCTTGCAGATTTAGCTATGCTACCACTAGGCCTTTCCAGGGTTTTTGCAAGCTTTTAACAAATTAATTTGGTGAGCATCTCTGGGCATCTGTGGTGTGGAAACTGAATAGAGTATTTCCTTGAATCTGGCCTTTTAGCTTTCTGGAATTAAAAAATAAAGATAAATTGCCTCATCAGTGCTGAGCAAAAAGAACGATGATGCAGGTACTGTTTTTTTATAAAGATGTTCATGACACTTTACAGAAGAAAGGAAAATGGATCCACTGCCCATAAAAGCATACAGACTAGTCTTCCATTCTGTTTCATAAGCAATCAGCGATGTAGCAGTCAGCAGAGCTGTGGGGGGGAAATCTTTATTAAGCATGCTGAGAGGCTGGTGTTACAAGTGAATGCTCTAGAATTTGTAAGTGAGCACCTCAGCACCAGTTTGTGTCACCCACATACTCAATCTGCAGGATTTTTTGTAAGTCCAATGAAACTGGGGCAACTTAGTTAGGAGAGACCAGAAGCATCCAGAAGTGGAGTGTGCTCTGTTACTAGGCATGCTCAGCAGCTGTTTCTGAAGCTATGCAGAGGGCAAGCAGTCTTGCAGGCTCCATACATTCACCGTCTAAGAGCTGAACCAATCAGAGCTCTGGCAGGAAACAGTTATAAATATGGGAGCTGGAGACAGTCAATTGTGAACTAAGTGGCTGATCAATGCCGGACCAAGAGTTCTGTCTGCTGTGGAGATTGTGTCCCAATGCTTCATGGTTTCGGCCAGCCAGCAGCAAAGATCAGGAAGAGATTCCCACCTCACCAATGAACTCTGGGAAGGGTTTTGTTTATCTCCTTCCTCTGCCACATCAGAGATGGCCCTGGCTAAAGATGGGACATTGGGTGTGGTGGACCAAGATTCTGAGGAAGCACCAAGCATTCTCTCTTTCTCTCTCTGGTCCTTTGCTGGCTGGTTCTTGCTCTCATGCTCAGGGTCTAACTGATAGTTATGTGGGGATGGAAAGGAATTTTTTCCCAGGTCAGATTAGCAGTGACCTTGAGCAGGTTTTGCCTTCCTCTGCAGCATGTGGATCACTTGCCAGGATTATCTGGGAATATCTCACTAAACCCTGGTCTACACTGGGGGGGGCAGGGGGGGTCGACCTAAGATATGCAACTTCAGCTATGTGAATAGCATAGCTGAAATCAGTGTATCTTAGGTCGACTTACCGGCCGTGAGGACGGTGGCAAGTCAACTGCTGCCGCTCCCCCATTGACTCTGCTTCTGCCTCTCACGAGCTGGAGTTCCGGAGTCGACGAGGAGTGCAATCGGGGATTGATTTTATCGCGTCTACACTAGATGTGATAAATTGACCCGATAGATCGATCACTACCCACCGATCCGGCGGGTAGTGAAGACCTGCCCTTAGATAATTTCCCTGCCATTGTGGGAGTCTCAACCTTAGTCCTTCCTATTCTCTGCCTGTGACACATAATAGTCTAGCCTCCTGGGGGCTGTAATACTTTGGTCTAATTTCACTTGGGATTTTGTGTTCAGGAGTTGGGTGGTGTTGGTGGCCTGTGCTATACAGCAGATCAGAGTACGTGATCTGGGGTTCCTTCTGGCCTTAGACTCTCTGGCTGTAGAACTCAATACCTGGACCACTTTGGAGACAGGCTGCTTGCTGGAATCTTACGAGCAGTTTATTGATTTGGTGTGGTGTAATTGCTGCTGACTGTGAGGATCTTGAGGCTGTGTGAGAAGATTGTGGAGTACTTGGAGAAGAACTGGTAGGCTGCCATTCTCCTCAGGCCCCGACGAACCCATGAGACATACACAACACAAACATGCACTTTGAGGCCACACTATAGAGACTCAAAAAGAACAGGAGTACTTGTGGCACCTTAGACACTAACCTGAAACCTGTCACTATAGAGACTGACACATCATCTGTGGGAGAGCAGAGGGGACTGTGTCTGTATATGTCCCCTAAAGTATAAAAGCGTAATGGTTTTGTCCAAGCCTCACACTGAAATATATATAACTGCAGCAAAATGGGGATAGCGTGTAAAGAACACCTATAGGTGTATTGCCAATAGTTTGATTTAAGAAAGTTATTCACTAAGAAATTATATGATTCTCTCTCTCTCTCCCTCTCTCAGGCTGCCTGGCAGTTTTTCTTACCAGCTACATGCAGGGTTTTGCATATCATACCCCTGAGGTTTAACCCTGTGTAATACATTTCCCCCCTTTGAAAATTCATAAAAGGAAAAACTCTGTCCTATGCTCCAGTAGCAGTTCCCTGCTGAGGGGCAAGAAAAAAGGTAGTGTAATAGAATTATATTATATATTATTATTATTACTACTACCACCTTAGTACCCTCCTACTCTGCTACACTTGCATTTCTGAGCCCCCTGTGCATTCCAAACTAGATCTCTCCTGAAACCTGACCCTCTTTCTCCAGTTCTACTCATCATACTGCAAACATTTTTGCACTTACATTACTTTACACCCATGAACGATCCCACTGACCTCAGTGGGCACAGAGTTATTCATACGCATGTGTTTGATGGATCAGGGCTCAGGTAAAAAAAGAACAAGGAGATATAATACAGAAGGGAATGGGATTGGCATAGTACAAGGGATGTGAGGAGGGCTATGAAGAAACAGAGGAGGCAAAGCCACCAAGAACAACAGAGCTTAGGAAATACACTTATTTATTTTAATGTTTGTATATCACTTTAAAAAAAATAAAATCAAGGGCCAGAGGAGAAGCTGCCCAGGCTATGAAAGGACAAAGCTGCCTTTAACGTCAAAATATATGATTAAATGTGTCAGTTGGTTCAGAGATTTCATTTATAATGAGGTGACTGTTAGATCCTGTCTTCAAATGGAATTGTTCAATTTTTAGATTAGTATTTCCCAATGCTCATATTTTATTCAGATAGTGTGTTATTTAACCTCTGACCTCCTTCCCTGCATTAGGGCTTCTGAAGATTTTTTTTAAGTTTAACAAATGCTTTGAATTTAAGTTATCCTCTGAAAGCTTTTTAAAACATAAATCACAGAGGCATATTTAAAATAGAGTGTCTTCAGGTTGCTGTGAGGATTTGTTTTAAAAGCTGATTATGTATTCTTCTTGTCTTAGAAGGCAAGATGTTTATATTGTAACATTCACCTGTCAACTGCTGTTAATGACAGCTCTCATTATAGGTTTCAAACATTATATTTGAGAATAAATTGCAATGTATTGTATATTTGATTGGGATCTATTTAACTTTATTGCAAACAAATGTTTCAATGAGTTATGCTGAATATATTATTTACCTGCTCACAAGGCCACGTAGCCAATATGTGGGAATTTCCAGAACTGCAGGCATACAAAGTCTCTCATCTATAATGGGTCATGCAAACCGTAAAATCAGGGTCCAGATTTTGAGCATTCCCCCAAAGTTTTAATAGATTCCAAGGCTGTAAGGAACCATTGTGATCATCTAGTCTGACCTCCTGTATAATGCAGCCCACACAACTTCCCTCAATTAGTTCCTGTTTGAACAAGAGCATATATTTTAGAAAAACATCTAATCTCAAATTAAAAATTACCAGTGATGGAGAATCCATCACAACTCTTGGCTATGGACTATATTGAGAACTATATATGTTCTTTAATCCTTTTTTCAAAAGAAAAACCTCCCTATAAATTTCTTGTAGAGTAGGTTCATTGTTTTCTACATTACTTGTCACTTTGTTACATTCTATGCTGTGCTAAATATTTGTTTTAGGTGTCTGATGATTATTTTCTTTGAACAATGACAAAGCTGTGCATGATTTACAGAAAAATAAGACATTGTCCCTGCTCTGAAAATCTTAGAATCCAAGGGCCTGATCATGTGGACACTCACTACTGGACATAAGGTGAAATCTTGATTCCATTGAACTCAATAGCAAAATTCCCAGTGACTTCAAATTTCAGGATTTCACTCACTGTTCTAATTACCGAGCATAGTCCAATTTAGGTTCTAGCCCATGAAAGCTTATGCCCAAATAAATTTGTTAGTCTCTAAGGTGCCAAATAGACTCCTCATTTTTTTTCAATAGGACTGTGGCCAGTAGTAAGATTTCCATGATTAGGGCTTAAAATGAGGCCTGTAAACTCTTCCTCACGTGGGATTCAGAGAGACTGCTCAAGCCCTCTAAACCACTTAAACTTCAAGGCCATGAAATAACTTGCTTTTCCGATGTATGTAAGACAGTTTTGGAGGAGGAATGCAATATTTTTATATTTTGATTTTATGTTTACATTTGTGTTAATTTGGAACAGGAACATTGATCAGTAGAAAGCACTGGGTTTTGGAGAAGCATTCAGACCAGACGTGATGGGAACTGTGTGTGGTGAGATTTAAGTACATGGCATATAAGCATCATTATTATTTATGAAGATCATGCTTAGCATATCTGTGGCGTATATTACCTGACTTGTTTTGTTTAATGTTTTGTATTAGGAGAACATTTTGTTATACTCTGACTTTTTCTTCAAGACAGGTGGCAATTATAAAACACTTGTACTCTACATTAAAATCCTCACTGGGAGGTTGTCTAATCTAGGACAAGTGATAAGGTAAATTATTTTAATATCTAGATATGACTGGTTCCGCCAGCACTCAAGAGAAAATACAAACAGGAGAAGAGATAAAATAAGCAATAATATGAAATATCAATGTGCTGAAAAAGTTTGTTTTGATTTTAGAGATGTTACAGGCCTCAAAGAAAGACTCTCTGCATAGAATAGGAAATAATTTGAGAACTGTCAATATCGTTAGACCCAGAATGAACATCTTAAGTTCACCCACTGTATAGCAATACTTAGCACTATTATTGCACTCAGTTAAAGAGATCAAAGTGTTTTACCAAGGTGAATAAGTTTCATTATCCCTATTTTACAATTCAAGAAACTGAGTCACTGAAAGTATAAATGACCAAAAAATGGTGGAATTCAAACTAGTATGTAGGTCTCATGACTTCTAAGCCCTGACCACTGCACTATCTTGCACTTTTCTGAAGACTTGTTTTTAGTGTGTCTCCCTATAAATATCGAGAGAGAGAGAGAGAGAGTGTGCATGGCTGATGCAGTGAAAATATCAAAGAGTTTATGGGTTTTGTTTTGTATGAACACTGTTTTGATACACTGGGTTACCACAGCACAAGGTAGGAAATCCAGAAAGGCTTTAAAATAGTCAACCACCAGGGGAGCAGGGGCTGGTGTAACTGCCTCTTTGGTTGATGAAGACAGTTCTTTCAGTGGAGTCTGGCTGGGGATGCTGCTGTTCTTGTAGTGCTCCCTGCTTCTGGGTGCAGACATCGGGCTCTGGGGTCAGTGATCTGGGTAATGAGGTCACTGGGGAGCCTGATTGCCTCCTCTTACTGAGCTACCAGAATTTTTGGGTGGCCAGCTGAGGCAGGAGCAGATGCAGGTTGGAACAGGGGTTGGCTAGCATGGAAATGGATAAAGCAGGAACAGCAATAAGAGCTGTCTGTTGAGACTACTGGCAAGGGGCATGTTCCCAGCCAAGTACTGACATTGAATAGCGCAGAGAGACTGCTTCCCTTAGGAGCCTATATATTTGCCTTGGGATCACCTGATGCTTCTTCTCCTCTTTTGGGATAGGGCCTCAGTTTGAAGCCGTGTTTGGGCTACACTCATCTCTGCCTTTTAGTTTCACCCTTCTGTTGGGGCACCGGTGCTGGCTCTAAAGAGGACATTGCTGATTCCAGGTGCTGATGATGGATCAATCAGTGCTGGTAGGATCTATCACTGTCAGTATCATTCTGGCAGGGACTGGTGATGGAGGCTGGAGTGCCAAGGTAGTTGATGTTGATGTGATCAGTGCCTATCTTGATGACATCTTCTTTCCTGTCTTCATCTATGACCACATAGCATACCACAAAACTAGTATTAAACTGATAATCCTTGCAGATAAACAGGGAGAAGGTTACCTGACATCCAGTTCAGAGGTGATTATCAGATCTCTCGTCCTCTGCTTAAGTTAGGCTCCCTGTTGGCCACCATGCCAACCCTTCACATGTGGATTACACATGCCACAGAGCACTCCAAAAGTCAAATAGAAATATTAGGCCTCCAAGGAGCTAGCCTACAGAGGTCTTCTAAGGGGTAGGATCCATTGGGTGTTAGGTGCCTAAATAACGTTGAGGATTTGGGCCTAGGTGCTTATATTTACACCTCCCAACCACACCAGGGTTGGGAGATAGATAATGTACTTCACCTCCACATGACCAAATATTGCACTGATGCAACTCCCTGTCCCTCACCTCCTATACCCTTTATAAGGATTATCCACCACCAGATGCTACTAATTCACATCTCCTCCACTGGAAACTTTCACAGGCACATTCAGCTAAGGCTAAGTCTACACTGGGGTAGTGGGGGTCAACCTAAGATACGCAACTTCAGCTACGCGAACAGCGTAGCTGAAGTTGCGTATCTTAGATCGATTTACCTGGCCATGAGGACAGTGGCGAGTCGATCGCTGCTGCTCCCCCATCAACTCCGCTTCCGCCTCTCGCCATGGTGGAGTTCCGGAGTCGACGGCAGAGCAATCGGGGATCGATTTTATCGCGTCTACACTAGATGCAATAAATCGATCCCCGATAGAGCAATCACTACCCCCCAATCGGGCGGGTAGTGTAGACGTACCTTAAGATTGGAGTTCAAACAAGAAAATATCCACCCCAGTGGCAAGCAGGTGCCACCCTGCCTGAGTGGACTGGAGCAGCTATATGATTATAAAGCAGGGTAACACACCACACCTCTGTAAGCTTCAGCTCTGTGGTAAATTTGTCCATCTCACTGTCAACACATTTTCTTGCTCACTCAAAGCCCCGGCAGTAGAAGGTAAAATACATGACTATACCACGCCACTCAAGCCCTTGTGTCAACAGCAGCTGAAGCATGTGAGGAAAGAATACCCAGACCTCAGTTCAGTACAACAGGAGAGGGGGCTGGAAAGGTCACTCAGATGGGGGAGGGTGGTAACTCAAGGTCTAGTCTCAAATTTGTTCTGCTAGCTACAGCAAACAGAGCAAGTGAGGCCACTCAGGCCCACCATCTAAGTGGTTGTAGCTTAGAAGCACTCACTTTCACACTGCATGGAGCTGGAGTGGCCCTCCAGTTTTTTGCCTCAGACTAATCTCACCGCTTGCTTTTAAGGCCTGGCAGGGCTGTCAGGCCTAGGGTAATTAGCCTGCTAGGCCACTATCTGATTTCTTCATATGCCTATCTGAACACAGCATGGTTACAATGCTCCCTGTGAGTGCACTGTAGCCAAGGCCCTGCCAACCACCACTTCCTCACTGGTAAGAACCACTGCCCCTTTGACATGAGTTTGCTTGTTCACTTTTTTTCCTGTGGATCTGCTCAGTCAGGCACTGTCCTGACCACCACTATTGTTGACCATTCCACCTCAGCCTGTTATCTCTTGGTGGTCATTCGTTCAGAAAATCTTTGCCTATCTGGTCGCTGATAAAATCCAAACATGGTGCTGCCAATCACCTCACCATCCTCTGATAACACAGATCCCAGCCATCTGGCCTTGTGTAAAACGCCCTGATCATGCTGCTCCAAGAGCACTACCTTCATCCACACAGCAGCAAGAAAGGGCTAGTTTCTCTGCTTTGCAGCTCCTATGCTGGTTCACAACTAAACCAATCAGGATGCAAGGAGAAGTAGATCAATCACCAGAGCCCATTGTTGACCATGTGAGCCTGTTGGTCTCTTCACTGATCCCTTTCCCAGGACACCCTGAGTCATCACTGAGAGGAGCATGAAGGAGATATCCCACAGCATTTTTGTTCTCCCTTGCCCCTGCAGACAAATTGTACTGCAGCTACAGGGACAAGTTATTACGCCTGCATTTACTTGTGGTATGTATAGCTAGCTGGCTGGCTGGCCCTTATTCAAAGTGGGTGAGGTGATATCTTTTATTGGACCAACTTCTATTGGTAAAAGAGACAACCTCTGAAAGAGACGGAGCTCTTCTTTGGCTACAAGTAGTGACCTGAAAAAGAGCTCTGTGTAGCTGGAAAGTTTGTTTCTTTCACCAGTAGAAGTTGGTTCAATAAAAGATATTACCTCACCCACCTTGTAGTTATATTGGTCTCAGGATATTAGAGAGAAATCAGCACTGCAAATGACCCCTATTCAGAATGATTTGCTTTTATGAATTGGAAATAAACAAACAATTAAAATTAATTTTAGTTTCTTAACGTCCTTTAGTACACATGATTAATTATACACAATATAATTTCAGACCCCATCACAAGAAGAAATAAGAACATTTGCTAATTCATCTGGCTGTCAAGAGTGGTATGGATGAGCGATAGATCTGGACTCTGAGTGAATTTGCACTTCTTTCACTGAAAGGAAATATGGCTTGTCAAATTTGTTGGAGAAATGTCAGCAAAAGGTGCACACAGCAATAGAAAATCAAGAGCCAATGTAGAGTGTGAACAGATTAAAGGCCTGCTTGTATCCAGGTTACAGAATAGTGTGGATGAGAGCAGAGGGAATAATTCACAGTGAATAATTTACTCCATGAAATTAAGACACGATTTTCAAACTTGGATACTTCTGTTCTAGACCCCTATTTAGGCACCTAAATAAATGGTCATTTTGGCCTTTGTTCTCCTTTTTTCCTACTCACACAATGACGGTTAGCAGACAGCAATAGCCTCAGTTTATTCATTATTCAAATTTGCTTGAAAAATGTAATTACTCTACAGATTAATCACTAATATTTTTCTGTGAATATTTAGTCCTCTACATCAACAAGTTGAACTATAATTGTTGGTTGTGACTGATCAGAGTCACACTGTTTCTTTTCCCTAAAACCAATTTAAAATCAGGAAAAGACTCCCAATGACTTGAATAGCCTTAGGATTATGCCATACATGTCTAACAGTTCTGATACAATCTTCTATACCTCTACAGTTTCTAAAATCTTACTGTAAAAACTACCTGAAGTTACTGATAAGATATCATTAGTTTTTAAACTGTGTATCTGTGTTATATTCCTTCCAGAAACATCTATGTAAGCTTTGACTAATTTGGATATTTGTCTTCTTGAAGCAATCAGCATGGTCTACAAAAGAGGAAGTTAATGGCTACCGCTGCTAATAGTCTCCAAGTCAATGTAGTTTTTGTAATAGCAAGCAAAGCTATATTAAAATAGGCATGCTGATGCTGTTACTGCCTCTGTTGCTGTTATGTCCAGTGAACATCAAAACGATATGTAACGGAAAACCTCACAAAACAGCAAGGCACTGGTATTATTAGTGCTGATGCAGATCATCAGCCTAAGAAAATCAGCTGTACTGTTGATCTAATAAATGCAGTTAAAACATCAAGATCTCTTCTAGGGATAGGGTGACCGATTTTATAGGGACAATCCCGATATTTGGGACTTTTTCTTCTATAGGCTCCTACTACCCCTCACCCCCTGTTCCAATTTTTCACACTTGCTGTCTGGTCACCCTATGTAAGGATAACAATTAAAAATCATGCAGAAGGTACTAGGCATGGAAACACTGAATTTCTGAGATTCCTGTATCTTTCTAATCCCAGCCAAAACAATTTCTGATCCAGCTGCAACAAAGGGAAGAGTAACTCAGACCGGGGAAGTGGGTTGGAATAAGAAATAATATATTGAGTTCAGGTTTGAGGAGTAACACAGTACTTTTTCTTTCTTCCTTTTTTTTTAAATCAGTGCAATAACTGGGTAATTGATTCCTCCTCTCCCTTTTCCCTGCCCCCGAAAATTAGGGCTCTGGCAAAGGGGCTCTGGCAAACCCCAGAAACCACTCACGCCACATGTAAATAGGTAGAGAAGCATTATCACATGTCCCTGAAAAGTATGAGCGCTTTTATCTCACACAAACCTCAGATCAACAGTAGCTGCAACAGTGCAGGTAAAGTTATAATCAACAGAAAGCCTGCCCAAGGAGAAGGACCCCCAAAAGTTGAACCTCTTTGGATGCAAATCCTACTCATCTATTCACTGGAACTTGGAGTGACAAACACCAGATGTTTGCCAAATATCATTTCCTGATGTGGGAGAGGGTGACTCCCTTTCTGTCAAAATAACACAGGACACTAGGGAGGAATTGAGAGATTGTTAAAGAAATCTAGATTGTTGCGAGAACAGCTCTACAGGTAGCCATGAATCCCTGTGACATGGCTGCAAAGTCAATGGCCATTATTGTGACCAGGAGGTGGGTTTCTTGTCTATATCTTAAGACAAAAGGTGCAAGACATGAAACGGGACCTCCTGTTTGAAGCAATGGAGCTCTTCAGCAAATGAATGAATGAGGAAAGAATGGAGAGCTCACTCCTTGAAAGATTCAAGGACCCCCCTGAAGTTACTGGGGATTTATACACCAACCATCTACAGGAAGTCCTACAAATATCTGATCCAACAAAGAAAGATGGCTCACCCTTATTCTCAGAACAATCAGTCAGAGTAGCCACTCCAAAAACAATCACAATGCTTGAGGAGATGCCTATCATCTGCATCCTCCATCACCCATGCAACAGAATTGACAAGAATGCGAGAGCCACATCAGAGCCAATCATGAGCCAGTAATAACTTTCGGGAACTGCCTTGCCCCGTTCCACCAGGCTAAGATAAATATCACCTTGAATAAAGGTGGTGCATGGGTGTTGGACATAGTTGCTCACAGCTATCCCATTCATTTCCACTCTCTCCTGACTACCCATCCTCTTCCCTGTCCCTCTTTCATGACAGCCTGTTAAAAAAGGAAGTGGCCTCATTGCTTTGTTTGTGAGCCATAGAAGACATTTCTCAGGAATAAAGGGAGAAAAGGCTTGTATGTCCAATATTTCCTTATCCCAAAGGAGAAACGGGCCTTTTGTCCAATCCTGGACCTGAAGAGACTGAACAAATACATACACTGCCTCAGATTCAGGATGGTAATGTTTGTCTCCATCATTCCATCTTTTCAGACTCCAGGATGGTTTCTGATTCTTGGCTTGGAAGATGTGTACTTCCACACACCCCACAGGAAGTACTTGAAATTCATGGGAGGTCAAAATCATTACCGGTACAAGGTACTACCATTCAGACCCTCCACAACACTGAGGGTTTTCACAAAGTGCCTTGCAGTGGTAGTGGCCCTCCTGAGAAGTCAAGGCATACATGTTTACCCCTGCTTGGATGACTGGCTGATCAGAGGCAAATCCCAGTAGGATATATCAGGATGCCTGGACAGTGCTCTCTCTCTCTCTATTTACCTGGCTAGACCTCCCTGGAACTATGAAAAATCATTCCTCACCACATTGCAGACAAAAGAGGTCACAGGAGCCAGATGAGGACAGGTTCCAGTTGCTATAAGCACTCATACTTCAGCTAGCTGGTTAAGACAGTATGGATATGCCTCCATGTGTTAGGCCACATGTAGATGTGCAAGTATGTAAAGCTGCTTGCCAGACTTCACCTGCAGCCCTTGCAATGCTGGCTCCAGTCTGTCTATTTTCCAGCAAGACATTGGTTAGGCAGAAGGTTTCAGTGCCACATCAGATCATGGCAGAATTGACTTTGTGTCTGGAACCCACAAACACATGGAAAAGGGTGCAGTTTCTGTACCATCCCTGGCAAAGACAGATCACATGTGAGGTAACTGGGGTTCTCTGAGATGTTGTTGTCAATATGGATCCCACGACCTGCCCTCCATTCCCATTTTTGAAGTCTTCAGTGACCATGAGATGGCAAATTGTGAAGGAACTGAGGGGACAGTTGTGACCACTCCACCCTTTATGCCATCAAACAGGAGCATGATACGGCACTGGGCATATATGTAGCCCTGATGGACACTGCTATAAAAAAAAATCCAGTCTCACGTTCATGCTCACCAACAGTGGGATCCACACTAACAGTGTCTCCTCGAAAGACACAGTTACTGTAGGGTACGTTACCATTATTTATCACTATCTTCCTGATGCCATGTGCTTCCCACATTTGTTGTATCTATCCACTGTGATAAACTCAGGACAGACAGTTGCAAGGGGGGGTAGGAGTCAGTCCCAGAGGGTTAAAAGGCCCTCCTCCTTATCAACTGAGAGACAACTACAGGTCAATCAGGTTCAGCTGAGAAAGGGTTACCAAGGTAGCAAATTAGAATCAGCTGAGGGGGAGCTACCTGAAGGTAATTAGGACCAGGTGATTCCAACTTGGGGCTGCCTGAGACCTTTTTTAAACCCCTTCCTGGGAGGAAGGAGGGGGGAAGCAGAGAGAGAGAGAAGGAGCCTGGCTGCCAGGAGTGTTGGAGCAGCAAGCCTCCCCAGGAGGACCGGCAGTACGCTCTCCCACAAGGCAAGAAAAAAAATTACTTTAAATAAGGCTGGTGGGAAGACAGGGAACAGACTTCCCCTGAGTCCTAAGGGGGACTGCAATTGCCCAAGCCTGTCTCCCCAGGGCTAAAAACAGCAGAGGCTGGTGAGACTGAGAAGGTACTTTGCCACACCACTGTCTCTTCTCTTATACTTAGAACTTGAGGCAAGGACCTCTGTTGTACATGTACAGTGCCTAGCACAATGGGGTCATTTTCTTTGATTTGTGCTCTAACATGCTACCTCTAGTCCAATAATAACAACGCTATGGATTGTTAATTGCCAGCTAGTTACAAGATATAAAGAGTCCTCATTTATCCATGCCTATAACAGCAAGCTTTAACCAGGATTGGAAAATTCGAGACAACTCCAATAAAGCCTTTCCCCAGCCAATAGGATGTAACTGCAGGCTTACTAAGGCAAATATCTTTTTTGTGAATCTTGTTTTTTGGGTTTTTTTTACTTTGACTCAAAGGAGTTCTACTGTAATATGAATTATGCCAAATGAAATGGACCATTGTATGTTCAGTATACTTCCTGGCACAGAAGTAGGACATCATAATTTTCACTCCCTCACCTTCACTTTAAATAATCGCATTGAGATTTCACGATTCATACTGTCTGAATTCAGCTTTGATCAGTAAATGATAACTTCAGTTGTTCCACAATGGAAAGTGTTCCACTTGTATTCAGAGTATTTTTACCATATATACATGCTGCCTGGTTTTGCTGCTGCTGCTTGCTATTTTTGTCATCTGAGGGAATAACACGCAGTGTTCAATAGGAACCTGGAGAATCTGTAACCATCATGCCAGCATTAATTAATAACAATATGCACCAATTTACCTACCTTGCTCATAATGTGTAAACTACTTTGAATTGTCTGTGTCAGCTATTTTAGCTACTAATGACTTGGGAGTTATAAAAAGGAATTTAATGACACTTAAAAAATCCAGATCCAAAGTCTTCTGTAGATTATCTATTAGCCTAGAAACAGAGGTTTCCATTGTAAGAAAAAAATTATAAACTTATTATTGGAATTCATTACTTGCAGCATAAATTACAAAATGACAATAAAACACAGGACGTAAAGTACAAAATGAATGAATAAGACCTGTTTAATCCATAAAACTGTAAATGTTTCTGTGGTACTTAAAGTCAAAAGATCTAAAGGATGGGAGGAAAATCTAAGTACCTAGTGATAAATTATAATGAATACCTGAATGATAAATACAGTACTTAGTTATTGACAGGAAACATTTAAAATTATATTTATTTTTATATAAATGTCTTTCCAAAACATATATTGACTATGATTTAGCAAATACTTAAGTATGTGCATAAGTGTATTTATACAAGTAGTCCCACTGAGTTCAGTGCAATTACTTACGTAAATCAAGACATGAATGTGCTTGAGTGTTTGTAGAATCAGACTGATAACTTCTAATGGTGGAGAGAAAAACAATATGAAAAAAAATAAGAAGTTTGAACACCCAGGAAAAAAAGTACTGGTTAACAAATGAGGTAGTGGATGAAATTAATGACAATTCTAAAATGACTAAGACCCAGATCCTCAACCATTTGTAGGTTCTTAAATGTTCAGTGGAAGTTGGGCATGTAAATACACCTCTACCCTGATATAACACGACCTGATATAACACGAATTCAGATATAACGCGGTAAAGCAGCGCTCTGAGGGGACGGGACTGTGCACTCCAGCGAATCAAATCAAGTTCGATATAATGCGGTTTCACCTATAACGCGGTAAGATTTTTTGGCTCCCGAGAACAGCGTTATATTGGGATAGAGCTGTACCTTTGAAAATCTGGGCTTAGGATATTACACTCCATTAATTTTGAACTGCTTATGGATACATAAGTACATCCTGACAGATGGTGTTGCATGACTGGGGCACTGGTCTTTAAGAAGTTTGGGAAATTAGGAAATAATGAAGATCTTGCAAAAATACCTATTTATAATCTGCAGGTAAGGGAATAATTGGGAAATTCAAACATGAACAAATCAATAGCTCTGGAAGACATGCATTGTAGGGCGTGTTAAATCAATTACAACATGAATTTACAACACCTATGACAATTGTTTCAGGGAAGTCATGGAGAATTTAGGAGATAATCTAACTTCAATTCCTAATAAAATAATGGAACAGATATTGAGAATCCAAACTATTAAACAACTACAGGATAATTGATTCAAGAGTGCCTAGCTACCTTAGTTTAATAAAAATGGCAGGCAAACTCTTTTGCTTTTTTTGATAGAATTAGAAAATTAGTGAATGAAAGGGGATGTAATAGATAGTATTGGATATTACAAATGCAACTTCATCTTTTGAAATCCTACTAAAAAAACTACAGTAAATCAAATTTGTTTGAATCTGAACCTTGGCACATACCAGTGGACTGAAAACAGGTGAAGGCTTCAAACAAAGAGGGCTTCATACTGAGTGAGGGAAAAGGTGTCTACTTTGATAGAGACTTTAAAACCGTATTTTCAGTATATATTCTGAACTCCTTATGTAGTATCTCTACATACATATTAATTACTTCAACTTTCATTTAAGTCCTTGCTTTGGTGAAACAGAATGTACATACCAGAAACAGGACATATTTAAAGTGTAAAAATCAATGTACACCTCTACCCCGATAAAACGCTGTCCTCGGGAGCCAAAAAATCTTATAGGTGAAACTGCATTATATGGAACTTGCTTTGATCCGCCGGAGTGCGCAGCCCTGCCCCCCCCCTTGGAGCACTGCTTTACCGCGTTATATCCGAATTTGTGTTATATCGGGTCGTGTTATATCAGGGTAGAGGTGTGCAAACATGAACAATACAGAAAATACAATAGCATTAGATGTGGTAAACAGAGAGTTGATACACAAGACACATTTTCAGTGTAATCCACCAGGAATGAGACAGACAACTCATCATTTACTTGTGCTATTTCCTTATGCTATTTCCTGTGCTAACAATGGAGTTACATGTTATGCAACATACGCTACATTGTCAAAAATTCCGTGTTACAAAAACAAATTATGCTTTCCAATGGCTTTGCATGTCATCATCTGACCCAATACTGGAAAATTATGCCCTTTTGGCATGAAATAATTTGTGGAGTATTCTCACATGAACTTAGTGAGTAGTAAGTTACGTAATAAAACCTTGAGAGATTTTACTTGGTAAGTGAAATTAATGTACAAGTAAAAATATTTCAAATCCTGTTGTATATGCAGCAATATGCAATTCTCTGATTTTCTTTCCAGTAGTTATGGAAGCATAAGTTAGTTATGATTTGACAGTTGCATTTAATACAAATAGATATGCAACTTTTAAATGCTGCTTTCTTACTGCTGAAGTATGACGGATTGTCCTGAAAAATTGTCAAAACATGATATGTCAGATTCAGTTTCCTTCCACAAACATACCACAATCTGTTTTGATAGGGAAGGGATATAGTTTAATTATTTGTTTTTAATCTGACTCCAGACTTGACATATGGCACCTCATTAAGTTCTCTTTACTTGCTATGGCAAGAACAACAAACTGTGAAGAAGACATAAAACTGCTGGCTTAGAAGTTCATTTTAAAACTTACAGTACTTCTTATGAGCCTAGTAATCTTGAATGGATCCAGAATGACACTTGGTTTTGAAAGATTTCCTGTGACACAGTTCCACAGCAAACATTAGCTCTTGGCTATGTCCTTTTTGGTGAGGGATGAGGGAGATTATCAAAATTAAGTATATGAAGATCAAGGGGAGGTGGATTTTTTTTTATACTTTCCACTAGCTTTTCCCTGTCTGAATTTGATCTTCTGCCAAAGTTATTAAGACAATAGGTATACAATTCACTATGAAAATGAGAATCAATTCCCAAGTGCCTGAACACAAACCAAAGAGAAAGATAGCATGGATAATTTGTTTTCCAAGTTAGTCGGTACATTACTGTTATACACAGTTAGCTGTCATACTGAATTCATCATACAGTAGGTAGAAATCTGTGATGGAGGTACAGTAGCTGAGGTATTATTTAAAGAGCAACATTATTACGCAATATTGCTCAGGCAATCTTTCAGTAGCATTTCTAGACATTCAGCATATAGGCAGGGCCTTCAAAAGGGAATGAAAAGGCTTCAGCAATCCCCAATTTCCACTTCAAGAACTTTTCCATGTAAAGCATTTAGCGCAAATTGGTACATTTTAGAACTGTAGTTTAAAATTACACTTTCAACTTACATTGCACCTGTCATGTAAGGAGCTAAAAGCACATTAGGCATTTATGAATTAAGGGTCAGATAATCCCCACTGCAGTCCTTTCCTGCATAGGGTTCTGGAAACTAAATGCTTTGACTTGTTGAGTTTTCACCTCCATTGCTCTTTTGGTGGGGAATAGACCTAGTGAACCTGTTTCCCATGGATATACAGAGAACTCTCCCACCAGAGGCACTGTTCCTACACTCTAATTCTTGGGCCAGCATCTTCTCAGCCTGAGTAGTCTGAGTTAGAACTGGTCAGAAATGTTCTGGTGCATCCAGAACATAGCCAGCTCAGCTGCAGTGAGTGTACTGTACGGTAGCTTGTTGTTCTTCAGATTACAAGGTAAAGGCTCGGAAGTGTATGTTTCCTTAGGGCCCAGTGATGGATTAATCCACTCCATCCCACCATCTATCTTCTACTTTGTACCCATCCCCCTTTCCCACAGCTCCATCAGGATGCTCCAGATTTATTTCCTCCTCTCTCCAATCAGCAACTCTTCGATTCTTTCTTTGCCCCATATGTCAAAGCATAGGGCCACACCACTGCTATCTCCTCAACCGTTCAAGTCATGTTAGGTTACTCTGACTCTGACAGCCCCTCAACCCAAAGAGAGTAGCATTCACTATCATGTGCCAATTCCCTTCCTCACCATTATGAAAGATAGAGTTGAACTTAGGGTGGTCAACTTTCTCACTTGTGAAAACCAGATACTGAGCGCTGGAACCTCCCCCACCACCTTTCCCCCTGAGGTCCCGCCCCTCGCTCCACCTCTTTCCCTCAGGGCCCTGCCCCCGCTTATCTCCCCCACCCCCACCATCACCAGCGCTCTGCTCTCTCCACCACCCTCTCCCTGCCAGTTGAGCAGGACTCTAAGGATGGAGAGGTGATTGGGGCAGGGCTTGGAGAAAGATCTTTGCTTCAGGGGTGGAGGGGTGAGTGGGGCAGGATGCGGGAAGGGAGATCCAGGCTCTGGGGGTGGGAGAGCACAGAATTTGGCCACCTAAATGGTAGCTGAAATCCTATAGTTATATTTTTAGAATGTGAAGAGTTCAAGCATGTTAAATAGCAATTTGTTTTATTTTAAAATAATTAATTGTATAATGTCTAGGTTTTATTTTACAGTAAATAGTGCATGATCTCATTCTTGGTGAAAACTTTAAAATAAATCTAGATTGTGAATACATTGAAGATAAGATCTAAAAATGAAAGGTAAGATTTATCAAATACAATTTTCTGGAACTATTAGGCTAAGAACAAATAAAGCCTTAATTTAAAAAAACAGGCAATGTTTTAACCTCTTGAACTTATAAATGAACAGCAAAATCTTCACAAACTGCAATTTAGTGATGGACTCCCCAGTAATCAAAAGGTGAAAAAGCGAGTAGCAATAATTTGAGTGATTATAAAAGCTTTCCTCTAGATGAATTTGATATAAGATACTTCTCAACTAAGGTGCATTTATCTAATGATATTGACCAAATTATATATCTTGTTAATATGACAATCAACAAAATAGCTCATCATTCTTTCAGAATCTGAATACTACACTTGGCTAAGTCACCAACAACCACAACTAATAGGGACAAACAGGCTATACATAAGCATGGAGCAGTAAAGAGCTCATAACGGAAACTTTGAAGAATGTTGTACCATCAGATCCATGTAGATATAATGTTCATGCAGAGGCAATTAAAAAAATTCCTCGGTTAAAACACATTTGCAAAACACTTTAAAATAACCTCAGACAAGTTTTGATGAGAGTAATTTGAATATTTTTGCAAAAGAGAATTTTTATCTTTTTTTTCTGAAATGAAACTTTTCATTTAGAACTACTGACATTGTCAAAATGTTCTATTTTTGTATTCTGGCACTTCTTTTGAAAATGTTACTCAATTTTTTATCAAGATTGTTCTTAGTTTGAATTTATGTATCAAAACCATACATTTCAGTAAGAGTGTAGGTATCAGTGTAGTTTAAAAAAAATCAGTAAAAATAATGAAAATTTTCACAAAAAGGGAAAATCGGTCCATTTCAAACTCTGGAAAAGTTAAACAATTTCAGGGTTTTTTTCCAACCAAAATTTCCCCATTTTTCACCAGTTCTAGTTACCGCTAAAAGTAAAATGGTAAGTGCTCTTTATAAGAACAAAAGAAAATGAGCTCAAGCACAGCACATATAGCTGTAGGAAAAAAATACTGACTAAAAACTGGAGAATAAAAATCATCATGAAAAATGATTTGTTATGCTTAACAAAATACTCAATCTCTATGACAAGTTTTGAAATGCTGTAGAAACTTCCAAATAAACCACATCAAGTAAACATCAGAGTGGATTATTCATAATTAATTTACCAGATATGGTGCATTTTTGTTCTGTATTATGTTTATAACAATATATTTTGCTCATAAGCAAGCACTCAGTAACAAGAAGAGTAAGAAAATAATGGAAGGTCAATTACCCAAATGAACATCTCCATCAGGTTTCACATGTAACTGCAGTTTATATATCAGGCATTGATTACACCAACATAGAAGCCACAGTAATTTTGCCACAGATCATGTTGACTGTTCAAAAATATTACTTGCCACCTGGAATCTGAAGTTTGTAGTTGGAATATTTACTTCCACAGCTGAACACAGAGGAAGAACACAAACTCAGTATTTATAGTGTCCTAATGATTGTTATAAAGCCAGGTACACATTACAGTTCTTTCTAAGCCTCAATGTTTTGGCATATATACCACTCAGAATGTTTTGAATGAAAAGTTTTTCACTAAAAATGGCCTTTTTAAAAGCCATACATTGTGAAAAATTATCGATTTTGATAAAATTTCATACCTTATTTCAATCTTTTTGTGGGGTGGGGGGCAGGTGTTGGTAAATGAAAATATTTTCGATAATAATTTCAATAATGTTTTTGCTAAAAAGCAATTTTTAAATATTGAAAAAGGGAAAATATTAAAAATGAAAAATTGGCCCTTCAAAATAAACACAACTTTCAAAATTTTCATTAATTTGAGTTCATTTTTTTGACCAGCTCTACTGAAGACATGCAACACTTTATACTTTTCTATTTACAGGTCATATCACTAGAGAGTATTATTTTTTTTTGGAGCGGGGGGGAGGGAGACAAAATCAGCACCTCCCACCCTTTTCCTACTTAGTATGTCCTGAGGGCCATAAGTGGCCAAGTCGGTATGGTTTTAGTGCATAAAAGAGAAGACTGAATGCAGCAGCCCATGCAAGGGCTATGTTTCCTGTGCTGTACAGAGATCAGCTTGGTGGAGACACAAAGGAGTGCAGCATAGATGAACCATTGGGGTATCAGGTATGCAGCTGGAGGACTCTCTACTTATCTAAGATTTTGTAAGTTTATGCATCACTATTGTATGTATCTGATTGCCTCCCCCAATATTGGACCCATACTCCACCACAGGGCTGGGGTAGCCTTAGCAGAGCAGCTCTACTAACACTCTGCAGACTAGGGGGCAGGGGAGAATTCCACTTCTTCCCAACCCCCACCTCGTTCATTTATCTTGCATCCAGCCTTGGCTACTCATGCTAGCTACTGGGCTGAAAATGAAGCTACAAGCAAAATAAGTAGTATGTGGCTCAGATGGATCAACAAGGGCAAAGATGCACCTGCAAATATTAAGCACACAAACTTTATGTTTTTATTTCCTAGTTAAACTGGAGCAGCCACCTTTCCTGTATTATGTGGAAAATCCTAAATCACAGTTATACAAAGGACCACATTTTCAAAAACAGGTGCCTAAATCATTCCCACAAAATTTAGACATGATGATTGTGTGTGCAAAATATACATTTGTGTGTGCAAGGAACTGCTTTGCATCCAGTAATTCTACATATGCAATTAGCTGTTTGTATATGTATATTATATATTATGCAAGTTCATTTTAGGAACTTTTTCTGGGGGAAATCTTTCCCAGAAAGGTTATTTACTGCATTAATCCATCTTCACCACAGACTCATGGGGGAAGCCAGAAACGTCATTCTCTCACACCCTCAAATCTCAAATTCCTTACTCTTTGTGCTTATTTTGGCTAGAATTAATGGGCACAAATTGAAAATGTAACATGCATTGCCACTGCACATATCATCTGACACAGGCTCTGGAGTTCTTGCCTGGTTAAGAGCTTTCGGTTCTTAACTGAGAAGAAAAGAAAGATTAAGTAGCAGTCCCTGAATATTCTTTGGCATCAGTTTTAATCAGACTGCACTCTAGTACTGATATATTCAATGTGTTCAAGAACTGTTCTTTCAGTGGAATGTACTTCAGTGAAAATGGACAGCAGCAACGTATTTGCAATCTACAAAGGAGCTTAGGGTGAAAATGTAAAGGCTGCGGGAATATGAACCCCAAGGGCAGTAACATACCTATTGAATTATCTGCTCTGACTTCTTTCCTCAGTATATTTTAGTCCCTGGGACCTGATCCTACAGCCATTGAAATCCATAATAAACCTCCTATTTAACTTCATTGAAGTAAGCTGTTGTCAAGCTTTAGACAAGTCACTAACATATGCTGGGGAGAGGATACTTTGCTAAGATACAAAACATGCATGTATGTGTAATCATTGCTGCACCAATTGTGTTGGCATTTTGTGGTACAACAATGAAGTGAAATCCTGACCTCATATATCTCAGGTAGGTTACAGTAGACCGCGGGTGAAATCCTGATCTCACTGAAGTCAGTGTATGTAGTTTGCTACTGTAAGAGTTACATGTGTTACCCATGTGGAGTCCTCAGAGAAACTGATCTAGAAACACCGGTTCCTCACTACATATTTTCATTACAACTTTCAAAAGAGAAATGAGAATACATATATATATTTGTTATTGAAAGTGTAGTGTAAAGTTGCACTTACCAACTCTGTACTTTGTAGTGAAATTTCTGCTTAAGGTTTCCAACGCATTGAAGCAATTCAGGCAGGAGCTATGTTAAACAAATGTTTGCCTAGTAGAAAGACATAGTAAGAATAAGGAAACCTCCCCCTCACCCAGTGCTTAAGACTTTCACAAATGTAGGCCAATGGCAGCAACATGGGCCAGATTCAGTCTGGCTAGGAGTCTTTTTCTAAAAAGAATACAGCTGTGGCTTATGCCCCCAACATGAGCTGCACTCCTATTTCTGGCTCTGGAAAATTAAAATGTAACCTCCCTGGTCACCTTTGCAAGTGGTTCTTCCTCACTCACAAGTGGTTTGGAGTCCTTGTGACCATGGAACCACAAACACCAGTTATTTTGGAGAAAAGGGAAAATCCAAACAAAAGAAATGCAATAACCATATATACATATTTACATACAATAAAATGAGCAAAACCCAATCAGTGTGTCAGGAGTTTAGCCAACTCCACAATTCCAAGTATTAATTGTTTGTTTTCTTGAGGACTAGCCTTTTTACTAACAAGGCAATCCTCTCCCATCTAAAACCCGACTCACAGGTCTACCTAGACTCAGTGGTTGTCAGGGGCTGACTGTCCTTTGCTGTCAGCTGTAGTCCCAAAAGATCTGCAGCTTCAGATCCTGGTCAAATGTGCTACTACCTGGTCTAGTTCTGTGCCATCTGCTATGCTACTGCTAGTCTGGACAGCTCTGCCCTGCCACCTGTCAGACCTCACGGTGAAGTCAGCTCCATGTTTCCACTGCTGGTCTGGCCAGGCCAGGCCTCGCTGTAAAGTTAACTCTGTGCTACGACCAACAGTTCAGCCTCATTCTGTCCAGTCCTGCAGACTCACTCCTCACAGGGTTCAGAATCTCTAGAGATCTCATTCCCTGGTTCTAGGGCAGAGCCCCCTACCCTGTCCTGTTGAACTTGAATCCCATTCCCAAATGAGAATCCACTACCTATAAAGTCAGGGTGACCCACTTTCTCCTCGGCATCTCACATACAAGTTCTACGCCTTTTCCTGAGAACATCTCACAACGACAATCAGAAAAAATTCCAGCTACAGTAACAAAACACAGTATGTGGAACTATGGGAAAGCAACTTTAAAATTAATGTAAATGAGGCTGGCCAAAGGTGGCTTTTCTCCTATAAATAACAGAGAGGTTCATCCCTCTAAGCCTTTTAGCTGTGGGACCCAAACAAATATTCCAAAGCAAACCACATCATAAATAATTTTATCTATGGTTTTCCATAATCTATAAAACAATGATAAATGCCTGTGTAATGAAACATTCCTGAACATGTACAACACAGCAGTGTCACTCTTCCTCAGTCCTGACAGGCAACGTGTCCTTTCATCCAATCCTGATTCTTCTTGTTATAAGGTATATTACAGTAGTACCTATAGACCCTAACTACTATCAGGACTCCATTGCACTAGATACAAACACAGAGTAAGAGACTGTCCCTGCCCCAAAGAGTTACAGTCTACATAGATAAGACAAAGAAAGACAGAAAAAAAGAAATAATATCACCACTTTACACACAGGGGAAACCAAGGCACGGAAATTAAGTGATTTTCCCAAGATCACACAGGAGATCTGTGACACAGAATTAAATTCAGATCCCACACTCTCAGTGCAATGAATTAACCACAAAATCATCAATCCATATGGACTCCGCAGAATCAAAATATGCCAATTACTCTGAGTTGTGCAGTGGTTCTGTGATGCAGATAAATAGTGAGTGAGATAAGTATTCATTAGATATTGGATCAGGGGCGGCTCTAGGGTTTGCGGCGCCCCCAGCAGGGCGCCACGCCGCGGGGGGCGCTCTGGCGGTTGCGGGTCCCACGGCTCCGGTGGACCTCCCGCAGGGATACCTGCGGATGCTCCACCGGAGCCGCAGGACCAGCGGACCCTCCGCAGGCACGTCTGCGGGAGGTCCACCAGAGCCGCCTGCCGCCCTCCCGCGGGACGCCGCCCCAAGCGTGCGCTTGGCACGCTGGGGTCTGGAGCCGGCCCTGTATTGGATAAGACTACTAAAACCTTTGTCAGTTCTCCAATGGCAGGAGACATTAACATGCTAATCCCAACTGTATTTTCTAAAAATCTTCCTGTATTTCAAAAAGAAAAGAAAAAAACCCACCATCACCAAATCCTCCTATCCCCAACCGAAAGTGTCCATTTGTGTTTTCACTTACCTGTGCATTATTGGGAGGTGCCACTTAGGATCCAAGCTTAGTAAATTTCACGCTTTATGTCTGACATCAAGTTAACAGATTAATCTGCTCAAATCAGGCTATTACTGGTTAAAAAATTTCAAAGCAATATTCAGTTCACATTTTTAGACATTTCTGTATTCCATTAAATCTGCACTTTCAAAATTCTGCAGTAGTTGGATAATTCAGAACCATAATGCATAATACTTATCTGTCATACTACAGCATTTACATTATATTTTCAAATATACATCAATCATTTTCAGATTGTACTTGCAAAACATGCAAATTAAATATTATCCAAATCAGATAATATATTTTTATATATTACCTGCCATTCAAATTTATTGTGTTTGAGAGACTTAAATAAGGTCTATTTCATGAATGAAGCAGTAGCAGAGAGATATTCCAAAAAAGGACATTTATTCAATGGTTCTAATGCTGCAACCAGTTACATGACATTGAAAGTAAAGAATCTTAAAATCAAAGTATGCACCTTTTAATGGAATCAGAGTTTAAGGCCAGAAGTTACCATTAGATCTACTCTGACCACCTGTAAATCACAAGCCCTTACCTTTCACCCAGTTACCCCTGTATTGAACCCAATAACTTATCTTTGACTAAAGTATAAATTGTGCATGGGTAGAGCATATCTTCCAGACAGACATCCAGTCTTGATTTGAAGACATCAAGAGCTGGAAAATCCACCACTTCCCTTGGTAGTTTGTTCCAAAGGTTAATTTTCTTCATTGTTAAAAATGTATGCCTAATTGCCAATTTAAATTTGGCTTCAGCTTCCTGCGACTGGATCCTATTATGCTTTGCTTGGCTGGACTAAAGAGCTCTATAGTATCTGGTATTTTCTCTCCATAAAGGTACTATAGATTCAAGACCAGAAGAGACCATAATTCCCCAAGCTTCCCCAAAATAACTTCTAGACCGTACCTTTAAAAAAAACCATCCAATACTCGATCATCAAGCCACCTCTCAATCTTCTTTTTGATAAACTAAACAGATTGAGAAATTTACATCTCTCACTGTAAGGCATTTTCACCAGCCTTCAAATCATTTTTGTGTGTCTTTTCTGCACTTTCTTCAATTATTCAACATCCTGATTAAAACGTGCACCTCAGAAATAGACGCAGTATTCCAGTATCAGTCTCACCAATGCTGTAATTAAAGGTAAAATCACCTCCCTACTTCTAGTCGCCACCTTGTTATGCATTTTAGGATTGTGTTAGCCCTTTTTGTCTCAGCATCACACTGGGAGTTCATGTTGAGTTGTTTGTCCATTATGACCCCAAAAACCTTTCCAGCATATAGTGCCTGAATTCTGTAGGTATGACCTGCATTCCTCACTCCTAGATGTATAACTTCGCATTTAACTATATTAAAACATATTTTTATAAGAATGTGCCCAGTTTAGCAAGCAGTTCAAAACACTCCATCTGACTGTTCTCGCCTCATCATTACCAATCTGCCAATCAATTTGTCATCCACAAATTTTATATTTAGTTTCAACTACTTGATGGAAATGTTGACTAGCATTGGACTGCATACCGATCCCTGTGGAATGCCACTAAGAAACACTCCCATTCAATGATGATTCAATTTTTGAGATCTGTCAGTCAGTGAGTTCTTAATCTATTTAACATGTGCTCTATCGATATTGTATAGTGCTTATTTTTAACCAGAATGTCATTCAGTACTAAATCAAACAACTTACAAAAATTTAAGTAAATTACATCTATGCAATTACCTCTATCAACCAAAATTGTGATCTAATCAAAAAATGAAATCAGTTTTTTTACATGACCTATTTTCCATAAAACTATGCTGATTGGCACCAATTATATTTCCAATGTTTAACTGTTTATTAACTGAACCCTGTATTAGCTTATCCATTATTTTGCCCAGGATTGATGTCAGTCTAACCAGCCTATAGCTACTCAGGTCATCCTGCTTGCACTTTTCAATTATTCGCAGAACATTAGCAGTTTTTCAGTCTCCTGGAATTTCCAAGATTTATGTAAAAATTAGCAATAGCAGGCCAGAAATGTCCTCACCCAACTCTTTTAGGACTCTTGCATGTAAGTTATCTGATCCTGATTTAAAAATGTTTATTTCTAGCAGATTACTAATGCACTGAATCATCATCTTCATCTTCATATGACAGAATTGCATCATCTTGCTTCTTTCCAAATACAGAACAGAAATATTTGTTGAACTCAGCCTGTTCTGTATCATTATTAACAATTTTATCATCTGCATATAATAATGAGCCTATACCATTGTTAGGATTTCTTTTGTTGCTAATATATTTAAACTCCTTATTGTCCTTAGACCTTCCAGCTATGTATATTTTCCTTATGTCTTTAGCTTCCCTTCTAAATTTCCTGCCCTTCATAACTTCTAGTATATTTTGATTGATATTTATTTATTTTCTATTTGCTACATATTGCTTTTTTTGTTTCTAATTTCCCATTTGACTTCACAAGGATGAGCTTTTAGACAAAGGTGTCCTCTTTCTTGATTGTGGAATTCTGGCTTTTTGGCCATCTAATAAACTGTTCTCTAAGAATTCCTAGTTTTCATTCACATTTTACTGTCTAAATATTTCCTTCTGAATCAATTTCAATCATAATTTCCCCCTCAATTTTGGAAAATTAGCCTGTCGGAAGCACCACGTATATACATTACTGGTTGGGACTGTTCTCTGTTTGCCATATTGAATGGCATATGGATATGATCATTGGTTCTTAGGCAACAACCTACTTCCAGTCCACTGATTAATTCATTTTTATCTATCATAATGAAGTCCAAAATTGTTACCTCCTTTTGGGTGCAATATGTTTCGTGCTAGAAAATCATCTATCATTTTTAGAAACTCTAATGATGTTTTACTACTGGCTGCATGAGGCCTTCAGCATATGTCTCCCAAACTGAAGTCCTCATAACAGTACGATTTTTATTTCCACACATTACAAATAGGTATTAAAGAGTTACTCATCCTGTTCTCTGGTTTGATTTGGTGGTCTGTAACAGGCCCCCCACAATCACACCTTAGCCCCATGCATCAAGAATTTTGCATGTACTATTTGGTTATGTGCAAAAATGTACATGGACTGCTAATAATTCATGCCTGAAACTTTAAGGGAATGTTGGATTATATTATGGGCCAGGGGAAACGGGACTTATGAAAAGGCTGAGAATCTTGTTTTCCTTGCATCCGAAGAAGTGGGTATTCACCCACGAAAGTTCATGCTGCAAAACGTCTGTTAGTCTATAAGGTGCCACTGGATTCTTTGCTTGTTTTCCTTCGCTATAATTCCACAAGTTTGTAACTCTGAGGCATATCTGAAATAAGTTTTTGATTGCTCTTGATAGCTTCAGAACCCAAAGATATATTAGCCTATTTGTAACTCAGTTCAGATAGGTTTAAGATTTTCTAGCAGAGCACATACATCCTTTGTTAATCAAGAAAATCACAAGAAATGATGCACAGAACTGAACTGAGAAACTGTAGAAAGTCTCCTTTGCCAGGACTCCACCCTTTTGCCTCTGGGCAAGGGAGCCATCTTCTCTCTAAGGTGCCACAAGTATTTCTGTTCTTTTTGCAGATACAGACTAACACGGCTGCTACTCTGAAATCTTCTGGGTAGCAATTCTCAGGTTTGGAAAAGGCAACAAACGTCTACTGGTAGCTTGTGGGAACTCTACAGAAAGATACAGATTTGCCTCCACCTCAGGAAACAGTCTATAAATGCTGAGTGCAAACTTGAGTCCCTTCAGGAAACATTAAAGTAACCTAAGGTAACCTAATTACATTAATGCTTACAGTGTATGGAATCAGTAAACTTGCAAAGTTAAAATACAAGAGGTAGTTTTATTTTAACCAAAAATAGAAGAAGAAAGGTGAAAATAGGAAATTATAGAAAGATGCAGGACAAACATGAACTGCATTCATCTTAAACCATTGCATATATTGCATTTTCCCCAACCTGCAGCAAATGGCAGAACCATCTAGTGATTCAGAGAAGTGCACATTATTACTAAGCTTCCAGTGAGGAAGGATGGGAGGACCTTTAGGAGTAAAAGGGTCAAATGGTTAATGTGAGCTGTTTGAGGCATCCAATCAACATAATTAATCTAGCTGTAATTAGTTCTAATGAGAACAATGTTCCTGAGTGTGCAGTTGTTGGGGCAAATGGGTCCTCAAATGAGGAGAGTTGTATTCTGTGAGTCAGACCACAGTGTAGATTTACTGTATTTAATTATCTTGCAGCAGAAGTCACCAGAACCTAGGGAGGGTTTCAGTAGCCAAAGCAAGAGCAGGACATGGAAAGGCCTGTACATATTGGATTTATAAAAATGTTTTTGCTGTAGATAGTGAAACCTATATTAAGGTAGAAAAATATATAATCCCCACTCTGTGCTGAAATATGTCACTGTCCAATTACAATCTTTATCTCCCAGCTTAAAGTCCTCCAGTAGGCAGATGTTTTCTAATCTGACTGAGTCACTGACTCAGTCTGTGACCTTGAGCTAATCACTTGACCTTCTTGTGAATCAGTCAAGCCAGCTGGAAAATTGGGTGAAAACATCACCACACTGAAAATCAGATGCTGCACCTAAGATGAGTTTTTCTTGGGAAAATAAACTGCAGAAAAGAAAATAAATTATTTATCCTGAACTCTGGGTTAGATGGCCAAACAAATAATTCACAATGTTCATTCTGCAATGTATGATACTTGCCATATAAATACCATCAAGCTACAGAGAACTGACCATGTAATTAAATTGCTGTTACCTTGTAAGCAAGAAATATTCACACAATACATTGGTCCTATATTTTTAAAGGAGTGGTGTCAATTAACATTTTATACAATTTTTCACTTCTCCCTTCACTGTTTGAGACATCCTCATTGAAACTTAGGGAACAGTTCAGAGATTTAACCGCCAGAAGGGACACCTGTGATAATCTGTTCTGACCTCTTGCATAACACAGGCCATAGAACTTCCCTCAATTAATCGCTATTTGAACTAGAGCATGTCTTTTAGAAAAAACATCCAATCTTGATTTTAAAATTGCCAGTGATGGAGAAGCCACCACATCCCTTGGTAAGATGTTCCAATAATTAATTATATTCACTGTAAAACATTTGTGCCTTATTTCCATTCTGAAATTTTCTAGCTTCAACTTCCGGGCATTGGATCTTGTTATACCTTGTGTAAAACTTTTGCAAATGAAAATGAAAACAAGGTCAAACTCACCTGTTACAACCTAAACAGTCAGATCAGACTGCAAAAGAGAGAGGCTCAAATCAGTACAAATGACATTTATCCAAATCTACAGGCATTGAGACCAACAGAGTTGTTCCTTCATTGGAAAAATCTTTGTATTCTATTTTTGTAACATTTATTTAATGTCCAATCTGTGACCATTAGATGTAGTATTATTTTATTATTAATTTTGTCCTTTTCCATTTGTCAAAAGTTTATTTCCCCCTTCTGTTCTTAATAGAGATGGAATTATTTATATTATAGCTCCAAAGAAGCAACCCTAATGTATTTTTATTAAATTTTGCATATGCATCCTGAGGTGTGGTTAAGAGAGTATATTTATGAATAGTAATTACTAGGGCTGTCAAACAATTAAAAAAATTAATCACAATTAATTATGCTGTTAATAATAGAATACCATTTATTTAAATATTTTGGATGTTTTCTACATTTTCAAATATATTGATTACAATTACAACATAGAATACAGAGTGTATTGGATTACAACTACTTGCACTGTAAAAACAAAAGAAACAGTATTTTTAAATTCCCCCATTACAAGTACTGTAGTGCCTCTTTATCATGAATGTTGAACTTACAAATGTAGAATTATGTACAAAAAAAACCCCTGCATTCAAAAATAAAACAAATTTAAAATTTTAGAGCCTACTCGGTCAGTCCACTCAGTCCTACTTCTTGTTCAGCCAATCCCTCAGACAAACAAGTTTGTTTACATTTGCAGGAGACAATGCTGCCCCCTTCTTGTTTACAATGTCACCATATGGCACTGTTGTAGCCGGCATCACAAGATATTTATGTGTCAGATGCGCTAAAGATTCAGATGTCCCTTCACACTTCAACCACCTTTCCAGAAAACGTGAGTCCATGCTGATGATGGGTTCTGCTCGATAACAATCCAAAGCATGCATTGGTCCTCATAGTTCATTTTCTCATCTGAGTCAGATGCCACCAACAGAAGATAAATTTTCTTTTTTGGTGCCTCAGGTTCTGTAGTTTTTGCATCTGAGTGTTGCTTTTTTAAGACTTCTGAAAGCATGCTCCACACTTTGTCCCTCTCAGATTTGGGAAAGCACTTCAGATTCTTAAACCTTGGGTCAAATGCTGTATCAGCAATACAAATGAGAGAAACAGGATTACCCTTCAAACAGAAATTATGAACCTAGTCCACATACATATCCAGTATTAACTGAGATCACATATTATTTATTAGAGTTTTCTTGCTGACCTTTTTACTCCTTGCCTTCAGGTGCAGAAATTCTATATACCCTTTGGACAGTCTGCCTGAGCACCCACTACTCTTGTTCAAGAGTAGGATCCTGCTCCCACTTAAAAGTGCTGCACTCCATGTCTTGAGTGTGAGCAGCACTGAACCCTGAAAGAAAAGCTTGAATGATGCTCAGCATTTTGCAGGAGGTGAACTTCACAGGACAGGACCCAAATGTGAACCCTAAGCTGTAGTTCAGAGCTGCTGTATATTGAGTCTCATTAGGAAAGTTGATACTGTGCATGATAAAACTACTGTGTATTATTTTTTTCCTTCTTAAGCATTAATAAAACAGTTTCCACATGTCAGTTAACCTTTCTATAATTTTATTCCACCCTTCAGACATATTAATAAGAACCTAATAAATAGAAAAATGTAACTTTGACCCTGAGTGACCAAAACCAATTCCAATCACTTAGATGCCTCAAGGTATCTTGCAGCCATCGCATGTGACCTTTAAGAATTGAAATGCTCTATGAGTATTTTATCTATGGCTGCTTTCCTAATGTGTATACTAAATATTCTGTGTGTGTTATGAGGTGATATGTACACAGCCAGTCATAACAACATGGTTGTAGCTCTCTATTCTGGTCTGAGGGAAAAATTGAAAGGATAAGATTTTTGTGCTTTTGTGCACTGTAACAGGGTCTCTGCTGCCTCCCAAACATCCCCTCATGGCCCAAGGTCATTCTGCAGACACTCTGCCTCTGTTTTCTATTCCCACAGGGTTCCTCAGTAATTCACCTGGTTCATGTTAATTTAAAACATTCCCTTGTTGGGGTTCCATTTGTTTAGTCCTGACACACAGGCCCTCCAGACTCAACTCCAGTTCAGGGTCTCTCTCTTTGAGTCAGAGTTTGGCTTCCAGGATGCAATCCCAGTTCAGTGTCTCTCTTCCCATGGGTCAGAAGTCCTTATCTTTTCTTCTCAGATCTGGGTTTGTTTCCCTTGCTCCCTGCAGGAACCAGTCTCAGGCCTGGTCTACACTACGCGTTTAAACCGATTTTAGGAGCTTAAAACCAATTTAACGCCACACCCGTCCACACTGAGAGGCCCTTTATATCGGTATAAAGGACTCTTTAAACTTTTTTTCTGTCTCCTGTACTCAAGGAGAGGAGAGTAGCTCGGAATTACCATATTATATCAGATTAGTGTGGTGTGGATCGATGATATTGGCCTCGGGCGGGCGGGCGGTATCACCACTGACACCACTGACCACAGCAATCTGAACTGATGATGCATGGGCCAGGTAGACAAAAAAAGCCCCGAACTTTTTGAATATTTCCTGTTTGCCAGCGTGGAGCTCAGATCAGCACAGCGCATGATGGGACATGCGATTGTGATCGCAAGGGCAAAGGCAAATCTGTTCTATCCGTTAAAGAGAGATGAAATTCAAAAATCATTTTTAAAATCTCCAGACAGACGCCATAGCAGGGGCTCAGCACACTGCTGCGTGAACGGAAACGAAAGCCAAAAAGAATCAAATGACGCGACTGGGGGAGAGGACTCAATCCCACAGTTCCTTGCAGTCTCCAAAAAATATGGAGGAGTAACCACCATTGGTAAGCATGCTACCTAGCATCTCAGGTGCCTGGCCCTATTTTCCTGTGCCTGGCCCTAATTTTCCTGAGAGATGGTGCGCGTAACCTGATAATAACATAGGGGCAGGGGCTGTCAGCCCCACCCCCCACCCTTCATGTGTAAAAAAGATTCAATTCTGGTAGGGCAGGCTGGCTGCTCTGGCCTCTGCTCACACTCCTCCTGTCCTCTGTCTGACTATCATAGCAGCTGGGCCGCCTCGATCATTTTCTCACTAACAAGTCAGTATCTTATATTCCTTCTCTTTTTATATTACTCACACACACAGGGGGGGACAAATGCTACAGTAGCAAGGCTGGGGGGAAGAACGAAATCAACAGGGGGGGGGGCTGTTGCAGCGCACTGTGAATAGCATACAGCTCATAATTTCTGCAGGATCTGACACAGAGCAAGCTGCCTCTGGATACAGTGGTTCTCTAGTACACTTGCCCATATAGATAAAAAAGGAGGATTGACTCAGACTCAGGAGTCATTTTTTTTTTTGGCCCTGGGCTGGAGCAGCCAGGGGCACTTATGACAGCAGCAAATGGTGCAAAACGACTGGTAGCCATGCTCATCTTTTTACCAATTTATGGATTGGTAGATGGTACAGTATGGCTGATAACTGCGCTGCTGAATCGCCTGTCAGCGCAGCATCTCTACATACACACATGACAGTACACAAACAAAAAAAACAGCTCCATGATTCCCATGCTATGGCATCTGCCAGGGCAATCCAGGAAAAAGCACGAAAATGCTTGTCTGCCGTTGCTTTCCCAGAGGAAGGAGTGACTTTGACACATTTACCCAGAACCACCCGCGACAATGATTTTTGCCCCATCAGGCACTGGGATCTCAACCGGAAATTAAGGGGGGGGGGAGGCGAGGGAACTATGGGATAGCCACGGAATAGCTACCCACAGTAAGCGCGCCTAGCCTCGGACCGTGGACGCACACCACCGATTTAATGTGTTTAGTGTGGTCGCGCGCACACGATTTTATACAATCTGTTTTACAAAACCGGTTTATGCAAATTCGGAATAGTCCCGTAGTGTAGACGTACCCTCACTTGCTGCAGCACTCACTTACATCAGCTTCCTCAAGCCAGCTACAGCTTCGCAAGCTTCTGTCCTGCCTGAGTCTCCCAGCTCTCTTACCAGGTCTCACTTAAGCTCCCTTCCTCAGGGAGTCTGTCCTTTTCTCCTTAGCTCCCGAGGCCTAGCCTGAATTAAACACATGACCTCATTATTATTCTCCACCTTGGGAGATGAGACAATCTTGTCAAAGTTGGGCTAAAGCCCGATTTCACTTAAAAAAGGCAAGCCACCTTTTTTTTTCAGGCAGACATATCCTCTTCCAGTGCTGCTTTTTAACTACAGGAAGTCCCAATCTGCTCCATCTATTGGGATGTGATTGATTGCTCCCCACAATATACCAGTGCTAATCTATAGGCCAGTGATGGGATAGAGTGAAGAAGCCACCTCCTCCTTGCCCTCTATTCCGCAACCTGTTCCAAAGAGAGCAGTAGCAAGTAGTCCCTGCACTCTCAAGCATACAAAACTCATGTGGTTGAGTTTTCCTTAGAAACAGAATAGTTTGGTAAAATAAATAAATGAAGCTAAGTAAATAATTAACAACTAACCATGAATCTGACAGATTTAGCCTCTTTCTGCTGGGGGGAACGCTGAGAGCAATCATGATAGCTGCACATTTATTATTTAATATTGGGTAATTATTTTGGGGAATCTTTTAACTCTATAGATTGTTCACAAACTTCTCTGCAAGGACTTGATATTCCATATCAATATTCGATATCATATATTTGATATGTGCTAGCCATGTTCTGAGAGCTCATTTGGTAAGATATTGAAGTATGTGTATAACTTTAAGTTTGCAAGTCATCCTAACTTTAAATAGGATCACTTGTGCTCAGAAAGGTACACATGTGCCCAAATATCTTGCTGATTTGGGGTCTTGGTTATGTGTAGTTAGTTAAGGTGTGGGTTTGGTTTGTGGTGTTTTTTAGAAACAAATAATGGAAAAACAGTGAATTCTATACAACTCATCTGCCTTACCAGAATACAATGGAAAGGAAAATTAAGTCTTCAAGTAACAGGTAAAAGAAACACTTCAACATAATATCAGTTTTTAAATAAATAAAAATTAAAAAAAAAATGGAGATATCCTATCTCTTAGAACTGGAAGGGACCCTGAAAGGTCATCAAGTCCAGCCCCCTGCCTTCACTAGGAGGACCAAGTACTGATTTTGCCACAGATCCCTAAGTGGCCCCTTCAAGGATTGAACTCACAACGCTGGGCTTAGCAGGCCAATGCTCAAACCACTGAGCTATCCCTCCTCTTTTGTTAGCTTGTCAATACTAAAATAAAACATTGCATGTTAGGACACTTTATTGCTGAAACACTTTGTTTCTGGTCTGATTTTACTGACTTTACTACTGTTAATGGATAGTGGGCAGACATCCACACTCATTCTCCTGGATCCTTCTGCATCATTCAACATTCTTGACCATGAAATACTGCTGTCTCACTTGAGAACTGTGGCAGTGGTACAGGGTAATGTGAAAAAATGATTTGAGTCCTTCATGGAAATATGCAACCAATGAATAGTGATGGAAAACTATCTTCTTACTATATCCCACACTGTTAGAATCCAACAAGAATCAATTCTCTCTCTTGACTTTTTCAATACCACTCATGCAACCACTCAATGAATTGGACAGAAGACATGACCTCAAATTCCAGCAATATGCAGAGGTCACACCTCTTCCTATCCTTCACCATATATTGCCACACCAGGATGGCCCAGTGTTTGGACGAGATCGGTTCATGGATGACAAACAGCTGGTTGAAACTGAAGCAAGCAGGACAGAGATAATGCGGGTAGGTAGAAGAAATCATTTTGAAGAGTTTGCAGTCATGATGCAGTTTCTTTTGGTTGAGGGTACACACCCACAGTTGGTCAGTTCAGTCCATAGCTTAGGAGTTCTCCTAGATTCCTTGCTGACACTAAGGTCACACATAGTAGCATCTGCAAATAATACTTTCTACCATGTCTGGCTGGGCAGCTAGCTGATGATGACCTGGCCTCAATTATTCATGCTTTCATCACCTCTCAGCTGGACTACAGCAAAGCTATATATCTGGGTACAAAGCCTTCAGCACTTAGGAAACTCTGACTATTACAGAACACTGCAGCACATCTCTTCAGCAACACAGCAAACGCATCAAACCTGTCCTCTTCTCCACAAACACTGACTTCCCACAGAATATTGAATCAAGTTCAAAGACTCAGGTCTTCTCTTCAGGGTGTTCAATGACCTGGGCCCAGGGTATCTAAACGAATTAGTAAAGCTCCCAATAGAGACCCTGGTGAACAACTCTGTTCCTCTGACACAATGGAACTCGCTACAATAAGGGAAAAGCTCACCTTGCAGGACACAGAACTTTCTTGGGGGCCAGTCTGAGACTGTGGAATGAACTCCCCCAGGAACTAAGGACTATCACACCCTCACCACCCTCAGCTCCAAGAGCAAGGCAGACATATAAGTGTATGTGTAAAAAAAATAATTCCCAGACAAAAAACTCCACTGCACATATTTCTCCCCCTGAGGAGAGTGTAAGAGTACAAACTGTGTGTCACAGATATTAGGGCGTGTCTCCACTTACCGGTGGATCAATGTGTGGTGATTGATCCACTGGGGGTCGATTTAGTAGGTCTAGTCAATTTAGACCCACTAAATCGACCGCCAACCACTCTCCCGCTGACTCTGGTACTCCACTGGAATGAGAAGCATAAGGTAAGTTGATGGTTGATTTAGTGGGTCTCCCATCAACCCAACACAGTGTAGACACTGCAAAAGGTCGACCTAAGGTACGTCGACTCCAGCTACGTTATTCACTGCTTAATGCACTACTGGAAGACACTTAGATATTACAGTGCTAAATATGGAAGAAAAATCTATATAGAACAGAACAGGGCATACAGTTAGCCAAGTTTCTAATTGTCTCACAATACCTGAAAGAGATTATTCTGGAAATCTGTACAATGATGATTGGTCTCTTGCCAGTGGCTTTTGCTTACTGACTCACTTAATCTCCTACCAAACAAAATAAAGGTAGATGAGGTTACAGCAGTTTCATACTTTCAATACAATTTTTTTAAAAAAAATATATTAAAAAGTTACACACCTTTTTAGATGGTGTAAAGGTGTGATCCGTCTTTGGCACCAATGCGCTAGTAAAACTATCTCACCATGCAAATGGACATCATGCTATATTAGTGAAGGAGATTGAATACAAGCAGCCACTTGTTCATACACTTACAACCAAACTCTATTCCCATTTACTTCAATGGGAGTTTTATCATTGATGACTAGGGTACCAGGATTTGTCACTAGCAGAGGGCTGGATTCTGCTTTCAGAACACAAGCATAAATCCAGAGTAACTCCATTCTCTTCAGTAGAGTTACTCCACATCATCAAAATGTGGTCAGTGAGAGGATAATTTATTCATGAAGGTTTATCTGGTAAGATCTCCAATAAGGAAAAGACTGTCCATCTTGAACTTTAAAAGGGGTGATTGAAGGGATGTTGCATAGCAGGTACTGGTCAAAGTTAGACCTTTTTGAAAAACTATTTTTGCTGTCCTGTACAGGGATTTTTTTTAATGCATTGATCTAGGATTTGTGTTCTGTGTGAGGAAAGAGGTTCTGTAATGAAGTCACCTGCAGATGACCCTTGTGGAAGTGAAAGTCTAATTTTTTTTACTCAACTATTGTTTTTGCTAACCAGGCTGAAAGAGTAGAGAACCCTTGTTTCAAAACCTTTTCTATGTGACTGATCTCTCAGACATGACTGTTAAATTTCAGCCCTTTAATTTGGGGCCTATTACCCCTTTGATGCAAATATGCAACACCCAGTACTGTTAATGAGAGTTCTGCACCTTCATAAAGGTTAGAATAGCGACTTTAATGATTTAGCGTAGGGTCAAGGCAAGCTTGGTTGTAAAGAGCTGGAAACTTCATTAAAAAAAACCCTAACATTAAGAGGACAAAATCATTTTTGTGTTGCGGTTTTCATCAATAAAATTTATGTTGGAGCTTATACAAAAGCTTATTCCCTTCACCAACCAGTGTCAGCATTATTAACAGTAATGTTTGTACGGGACAGGCTTACTGTGATGACAAATTATCTCATTTATAGTAGTGTCCAGAAGTTCCCTTGTTATAAAAGTTACAAATTATGCCAATTATTCATCACTTGCCTATAATACCTTCCTGACACACAATATAAATTTGTTCATAAAAAATATGATTCCTCCCCCTAGTCCACCACATTTCATTCAGATGATGGCGGTGAGGGCCAGACTGCTGATAATGGCTATGGGTCCTAGGTTATTGCAGCTTCAAAGTGTCCATGTTGCAAGTACTGCATGAAATTAGAGCTGGATCTAAAGTAATCTAGAAGATCTGCATATTAATATTTTATTGCTAAATAAATCCATTCTGGGAGAGGGGCTGTGAGCCTGATTTTCAGAGGTGCTCAGCCCTTGCAGTTCCTATTGAAGTCAGAGTTGTGGGTGCTTGGCTTGTCTGAAAATGAAACCTTGCTGCATGGTTATTGATTATTACACACAGTTCTCTCTTTGCTAGTGCATTGGTCCACTTTACAATGCTGGACATTTGTTTATCCCAAATGAATTACATATCTACAACAGTTCTTCTTGCATGCAGGGAGTTAAGGGTGTACCAAGAAGGGCTACAGATGTAGGGTGTTAAAAATGAAGATTCACCTCTGTTCTCATCAGCAGTTTTCCTAATGAAATTTGGCATGCATATCTGATAATCAACTAAGGCCAGGTCTACACTCTGCGTTTATACCGAATTTAGCAGTGTTAAACCGAATTAACACTGCACCCGTCCACACAACGAAGCCCTTTATTTCAATATAAAGGGCTCTTAATATCGATATCTGTACTCCTCCCCGATGAGGGGAGTAGCGCTCAAATCGGTATTGCCATTTCGAATTAGGGTTAGTGTGGCCGCAATTCGATGGTATTGGCCTCCAGGAGCTATCCCACAGTGCACCATTGTGACTGCTCTGGACAGCCATCTGAACTCAGATGCACTGGCCAGGTAGACAGGAAAAGCCCCACAAACTTTTTAATTTCATTTCCTGTTTGTCCAGCGTGGAGCGCTGATCAGCACAGGTGGCCATGCAGTCCCAAATCCAAAAAGAGCTCCTGTATGGACCGTACAGGAGATACTGGATCTGATCGCTGTCTGGAGGGACAAATCTGTTCTATCAGAGTTCCTTTCCAGAAGACGAAATGCCAAAGTGTTTGAAAAAATGTCTAGGCTATGATAGACAGAGGCCACAGCAGGGACTCAACACAGTGGTGCGTGACAAGCGTAACGGAAAGCCAAAGAATCAAATGGACGCTCATGGAGGGAGGGAGGGGGGACTGAGGACTCCAGCTATCCCACAGTCCCCACAGTCTCTAAGCTCCCAATGCCTGAAGGGTCAAAAACATTGTCTCCAGTGGTTCAGGGTATATGTCGTCAATTTACACCCCCTCCTCCCCATCAAAGAAAAGGGAAACAAATCTTTTCTCTCCTCTTTTCAATGTCACCGTATGTCTACTGGATACTGCTGTTAGACGGGGTGCTGCAGCGCTAAACAGCAGCATCCCCTTCCCTTCCCTCCCCGGTGGCAGACGGTACAGTACAATATGACTGAGAGCCGTCCTCATCATCATCCCCTGAGTGCTCCTGGCTGGCCTTGGTGAGGTTGGCCAGGGGCGCCTGGGCAAAAATGAGAATGACTCCCGGTCATTCCCTTCTTTAAGCTTTGTCTCCTGGAGATTCAGTCCTGGCAGACAGTGCAATAGGGCTGGTAACCGTCCTCATCATAGCAGCTGGAGGCTGAGCTCCTCTCCCCCCCCCACCCCCTTTCATGTCTAATGGAGATTCTGGACTATCATAGCAGCTGGAGGCTGCCTCCCCCTCATTTTATCTCACTAAAAAGTCAGTGTTTCTTATTCCTGCATTCTTTATTACTTCATCACACAAATGGAGGGACACTGCCACGGTAGCCCAGGAGGGGTGTGGGAGGAGGGAAGCAATGGGTGGGGTTGTTGCAGGGGCACTCCCTAGAATGGCTTGCAGCTCATCATTTCTGCGGGATAGCTGGGGCTCTGACCCGGAGCGGCTGTGCTCTCTGGTTCTCTAGTAGACTTGCCTCATATTCTAGGCAGGACTGACTCTATTTTTAGACAAAATATAAAGAAGGGAATGACCTGGGGAGTCATTCCCATTTTTGTCCATGCGCCCCCGGCCGACCTCAGCAAGGCCAGCCAGGAGCACCCATGACAGCAGCAGACGGTACAATATGACTGGTAATCATCATCGCCAATTTCCAAAGCAGCAGACGGTGCAATAGGGCTGGTAACCGTCTCTGCTACCTTGCAAAGGCAAATGAATGCTGCTGTGTAGCACTGCAGTACCGCATCTGTCAGCAGCATCCAGTACACATACGGTGACAGTGACAAAAGGCTAAACGGGCTCCATGGTTGCCATCTGCCATGGCAATCCAGGGAAAAAGGGCGCTAAATGATTGTCTGCCATTGCTTTCACTGAGGAAGGATTGAGTGATGACATTTACCCAGAATCACCCGCGACACTGTTTTTGCCCGATCATGCATTGGGATCTCAACCCAGAATTCCAATGACTGGGGGAGACTGCGGGATAGCTATAGGATAGCTACTCACAGTGCAACGCTCTGGAAATCGACGCTAGCCTCGGTACATGGACGCACACTGCCGAATCAATGTGCTCAGTGTGGCCATGTGCACTCGACTTTATACAATCTGTTTTAAAAAACTGGTTTCTGTAAAATCGGAATAATCCCGTAGTGTAGACATACCCTAAGTAGAAGTAAAACTTAGCTGTTGTCTCATAGGTGACTTTTATGTAAAGGTAAATCCAGCATCCAGTGGCAGGGTAGTAAGGGGCTGAAGGTGTTCTCACTATCTAGATAGCCTGCATAGGTAAGTAGAGGGGAGGAGAGAGGGAGGAAAGCAGCCTCTACGAACTAGGATGACCAGACAGCAAGTGTGAAAAATCAGGATGGGGGTGGAGGGTAATAGGAGCCTATATAAGAAAAAGACCCAAAAATTGGGACTGTCCCTATAAAAATCGGGACATCTGGTCACCTTACTACCACCCACTTCCCCTGCTGCGTAGGAACCCAATCAATTGGTGGGCAGTTAATGCACGAAGCCTTGGTGTCACACTCCCCCTACTGGCCAGCACAACTTTGCTGGCAGTTATGGAGATAGGGCAAGGTACATTACTCCCCCAGGGAAGGGACCGACAATCTGCTTCTTGGTTTGCGCCTGGGACAGCACAGTAACATGCTGCCCCATACACAGTGCTTGCAGCAAAGCCATCATGTAGCCATAGTCATCCTGTCTGGACCTGATTCTGCAAAGTGTCAAGCACTTCCTGTGTTATCAACAACCTGCACTTTTTAAGACTAGGCCCTTGGATGGCATATGATGAATTTTTAACTAAGCTGAACTTCCAAAATCCTAGTTAAATCAGTGTATTCAAAAAGGCACATTATCCCCAAAACAGAGTAAGGGCTATTAGCAACGCAAAATTATGGGTCACATCCTTAGCTGTTAGAAATCAGCATAACTGAGGATATGACCCTATATTAACCCATTAACAATAATTAAGGCTCAGATTCTACTATCCATAGTGTGCACTACCTTATTGTAAGAGTAGCCCCACAGGAGGACTAATTGTCAAATAAGATACTATTCAATATGAGTAAAGTGGTAGAACTGGACCCTAAAATATGTAAAGCTAGAAATCTGCATCAGGACAAACACCACTTTCTTTCTGCACCAAACCTGAGTAAATGCATTTTGTGTAAGGGTACACAATGGGAGGAGGACTTTTTACCCACCTGGCAATATATGATAGCAGAACTACTCCTTATTACCCACCTGGCAATATATGATAGCAGAACTACTCCATATTTGCTACTGTAAACTCAGATTGCAGTAGCAAACAGAGCAGTTCTGCTATCATTCGTTTGGTAGGTCTGCTTCTATAGAAGCTGCTTTTCCTGAGAAAAGTTGTGAGGTATGGCCCGTGGGTTGACTTAGCCAAGTCGCCCAAACATTTCTGCATGGTTTTGTGGAAAGTATCTTGCAGAACACAACTCTGTGGCTTGCAGAGTTCCAGAATCATACCCACCATGCAGTGGAACTGCACCAATTCCATAGCCTGTTGGGTTTATGCACGCTCCGGGGGAGGGCAGGAATGTTGGGATTTAATTATCTCTGTAGTGCACATACCCAATAAATAGCCAACTCAATACAAAGTGACATATCATACACTGAAAAAAAAATCTGAGGTGAAGATTTAAGGCCTGGTTCCAAGACATGTTCTGTGCCTATAACAGTAACTTCTATTGAAGTGAATGGGAGTTACGTGTGTGAAACACACTTCAGGCTCCTCAAGCAATTTCTTGAATTAATTGATATATTGTATGCTGTCAAGGGTTTTGATGGATTTAATGTGTATTTTGGTTATGTAACAAATGTGTGTGCTTTAATCGTTTTTTTTTTTAAATATTTTGTTCCTTGCATTTATCTGATGCCTTTCTTTTGAAGAGCATGAGGCATGTGCATAATTTTAAGCATGTAAATAATTCCATTGCAAACATCTAGAAGATAATAAGGTGATAAGTAATAGTCAGCATGGATTTGTGTCAAACTAATCTGAGAGCTTTCTTTGACAGTGTAACATGCCTTGTGAATAGTAGGGGAGCGGTTTACATGTAGACTTTAGTAAAGCTTTTGATATTGTCTCACCTGATCTTCTCATAAACAAACTAGGGAAATGTGACCTAGATGGAGCTACTATAATGTGGGTGCAAAATTGATTGGAAAACCATTCCCAGAGAGTAGTTATCAGTGGCTCACAGTCATGCTGGAAGGACATAATGAGTAGGGTCCTGCAGGGATCAGTTCTGCATCCTCTTCTGTTCAATATCTTCATCAATGATTTAGATAATGGCATAAAGAGTACATTTATAAAGTTTGCTGGGAGGGATTGCAAGTGCTTTGGAGGATAGGATTAAAATTCAAAATGATCTGGACAAATTGGAGAAATAGGCTGAAGTAAGTAGGATGAAATTCAATAAGGACAAATGCAAAGTACACCACTTAGGAAGGAACAATCAGTTGTACACATACAAAATGAGAAATGACTGCCTAGGACTGCAGAAAGGGATTTGGTGGTCATAGCGGATCACAAGCTAAATATGAGTCAACAGTGTAACACTGTTGCAAAAAAAGAAAACTTCATTCTGGGATGTATTAGCAGGAGCATTGTAAGCAAAACACAAGAAGTAATTCTTCTGCTCCACTCTGCGCTGATTAGGCCTCAGCTGGAGTATTGTGTCCAGTTCTGGATACCTCATTTCAGGAAAAATGCAGACAAACTGGAGAGAGTCCAGAGAAGAACAAAAATAAATGAGTAGAGGTCTAGAAAACATGACCTATGAGGGAAGATTGAAAAAATTGGGTTGTTTAGTCTGGACAAGAGAAAACTGAGAGGGGACACGGTAACAGTTTCCAGTACGTAAAAGGTTGTTACAAAGAGGAGGGAGAAAAAAAATTCTGAACTTCTGAGGATAGGAAAAGAAGCAATGGGTTAAAATTGCAGCAAGAGAGGTTTAGGTTGGACATTAGGAAAAACTTCCTGTCAGGGTGGTTAGCACTGGAATAAATTGCCTAGGGAGGTGACAGTGGCAGAACAAAGATTAAAGCTCGATTCGCCTGACTCCCACTCACTGTTCTCAACCCCTGGCAACACAACTCTGTCACTAGACAGAGATTAGATACGAGTTATATCCAATAATTTATCAGATATAGATGTAGCATACATAAGTAGCTTTGTATGCAGCAGGAAAAAAGACATCTCAGTACAAAAGCACTGAATTTAAAGGTTGAGCTAAACTTTCCATTTTAGCCTTTTATTTGGTTATTCAAAATTGTGAGTTTTTGGAATAAAAATGGAATGGATAGTTCTCAACCCAAATGAGATTTTTCCCAAAAGGAATCAGTTATGGCCTGTTCCTAATGCCATTGAAGATACTGGTAAAATTCCCATTGACTTCAGTGGTGCAGAATCAGACCTCTGGAGAGTGACAAAAATAAAAGTTACTTATGAACTATGACGCACTTCAGAGTAATTATATGTTGTTGCAAATGATTTGATAATTACATACAGTAGCTCCAAAAATAATTTCATTTGCAGTTCCAGATCCTAGATGAAAGTCTGCTTTAGAATCCAGAAGTAATCAAGTATATATCTTCCACTTACAAAATATTTACTTACGTTGTCAGTAGAACTGAGCATATACTAAAAGCAAATTTCCAGAAATATTCCTTCACATTTTAGGTCTAAATTTCCTTCTATCATGTTTTTTGCCTTTCTGTCTTGTATCCTTTTTCTTTTTCTCTATGTGATCACAAGTTTTACTAGCACAAAGTTTAACAGAAAATACATTTTAAAATTTCTCACTTGAATAGTCATAGAAAGTATATTTTAAATTCATTTTCTATAAGTATCCACTGTAGAAACTTTATTATAAAATATATGATTATCCAATTAGGAAATATGACAAAACCATATCTCGTATGTAACCAATCACAACATAGCAACACAGTTTAAATTTTATATTTCAAATAGCAAGCCACAACGTTAAACAAAAGTTGAGAAACATCTTTTAGGACATTTTGAAATATTAAATAAATTTGAGAGAATCATCAGCTATTCATATATTCCACAAACAGAAAAAGAGGTGACATTTGTCATTTAACTTGTTATTAATTATTCACTCCGTTTTAATTGTTAGTAGTCGTCACTGGCTTATTGAGTTATTAGATGGATATCTGTTCATTGTGAGAGACAGATTTTTGATCTAGTTTTGAGGCTTAATTGTTGAGTTTGGAGGGGGAAAATTGCTATATTTAAATGAATACAACATTGCAATATGTTAGTCTCTAAAATAAATGTGAACCATTTGGTATTTTAAAAAAGAAATCATTTGAAACACTCGGGATATTTAACTTTGAAAATTAGCATCTGTGTATGTTTCCCTAAGGGCAGAGGTTCAAAAACACTCTTTTGATTCGTGCGCCCATGATCAATCACAGCTGTAGTATAGCTGGGGTGATCAATTAGTAACATGATCAGTTGGTTACATATCTGAATTCTATCATCTGCACCCACAAGACTTAATCTGCAATTGCCTGTGAGTGCAAAATTACTGGAACAACATTAAATGGTATAGAGGCATTGTGTTGGGCCTCTGTACAGAACTGAACTTCACACTTGGTGTAAGGTGTTAAGCATGATCTCCAGAATGGATTTATTTCTTTATATAGTGGATAGTAAGAGCAGATAGAGTGAAGAATTACACATGGATTTCAAGAAATCTCAATACATTATCAATGAAAGATTTGTGTATTGATCTGTAATGGTGAAATACTCAAAGGGTTAAAAACAATTGGTCTTTTAAGAGAAGTTCCACATGGGCAACTTTTAAATAAACAAAAGCAAGGAAGATGGCTGTCATCTATCTATCAGTCTATCATATAGCTGTATCATAAATCCCCTAATTAATATTCTCTACATTTGTGATTATTCTCATTTTGTACTTTCTAAAATTGTATTTCAAAACCAACATTCTTGATAAATTGAACAGCAAAAACATTATGTAGACTAACTCAGTAACCTATGTGCTTGAGTAAAACTCTTAGACCAAAAATTCAACAATAATTCCATCAGACATTTTGTCAAACCTCCAAATTATCTCCAAAATTGGAACTTGTAAATAAATACAAGTTTATGCCTGTGTCTAGAGGCTTCTGAAAATGACATTTCAACTGAGCATCACTATTTTTATGATTTTATTAATGTTTAGCTCATGTTTTACTGCTGTCTTTGGAGGTCTGTATTCCAAATCAATGTACTGTATTCACTAGGAAAGTAAAAGCCATTTCTTTTTATCATCATTTTCAGGAACACCTTGCCCAGCACCACAGACAGTGTCTTAAAAAAATCACTGTCAGTCACATTCAAGGTCCTGTTGTATGTTGTTCTTTACAAAAGGAGTTATAAAGCAATGGAGGTATTGTGCTGATTCCACCTTCATTTCATGGCTTCATCTTAGTATGTGTCTCAATTTTTATATGTCATTATGAGAATCAAGAGGTATGATTGTTTGTTTCTGTTTTAATTTTACACTGAAATGCTGGTTACACTTCTCTTATACACATTTCAGTTATTCCAGTATAGGTTTAGGTTACTTGCTCACTCGCTCGCTCTTTTTTTTTTTTTGGTTAAGACTCGTATTGCCTAAGGCTCAGAGAAGTATGTAAAAAGCATCATGACTGAAAAGCTTTTCAAATTAGAAGGGAGCAAACAATCCGGAGTAGAACACGAAGCTATTCTGATAAATGAGGCTTCGGTGAATGGCCTGTTGCTTCATGTATTCATGTGTTTCGTTTTTTTGTCCCCTAAAGAACTGCAATGTCTCTGGTTGACTAGTCCTCCATTACTGGAGAATAAGCTAATTGATCAACCTGAGAAAGATCATTATGCTGGCAAACAACCAGAAAAAAAATGTAATAGGAAGATGGGAATTAATTGAAAAAGTCTGTATGGCAGTTTCATTATGGACTTCTTTTTCTAAAAAAAGCCATCAATACTCTCCTGAAGTACATTTATTCTAATATGGTTGGCAGTAACTCCAGCTACAAAACAATATTTTATATTAATGGTAATGTACTTTGCAATGGTGGCAAAATAAGAGTTGATATTATTTTTATGATGTCTTCATTAGGTAACTGTATGCGTTGACATCAGTATGGAAATCAAAAGCAGCAAAGTAATGTTGATCGACTGCTTTATATGAATGTCATGCTGCACTTATGCAAAGGAACATTAATGCCAATGCCAAAAAATACATTGGATATAATATCAATATTGATGTTCCTGTGAACTCCATTTCTTATTCATTTTGTAAATGGTATGCTCAGAAAAATAAAACACTATTTACAGTGAAGCCACATAAATAAAAAGAAAAAATAATGATGTGAGAATAAGTGCCCAACTGTAACTATGGTAACATTATAGAGCGAATAATTTGCAGCATTTAATACACTTGATGAATTTAGCCTCTTTCTGCTTCTGAAATGGATGCTAGCAGATACCTTTTGAGGAGGAAATTGCAATCTATTATCCACATTTAACTCATAACTACTTTTTGTACTGCATGATCACAGAAAGTTTGCTAGATTTGATGCTTGATACCAGAGAAGGCAAGTCCAAGAAGTGGCCAGGGATATCCTGAGTGTGTTTCCACCTGTAGAAGAGGCAGGAGGACATGTACCCATTGTGGCGATACAGTATGTCTCCAGACCAGAATTTGGGGAAGCTAGAGATTGAGAAAAACTGGTTTGAGGCAGAGGGGATAATGTGTACTATAGCTGGTTATTTAGGTGTGGCAGCAGGTAGGGCAGCCCGCTGCCCATTAACCATACACAAAGCCACCCTGATTCTTAATATCAGTATCCTAATATCTATTCATACCCTGCTGGTGCCAAGGAGTGAAAATTAAGGCATTCAGCAGGGGAACCACACCTGGGATGAGCAAATAAATATTGTGAAATTTGCAATAAAATCATGAGAGCTGGCAACACTAAAACTGGACTGTAATGGTTAGCTGTGGTTGACCACCTAAGTCACAACATACTGTTTCTACTCAATGACCAGCTAAGCGTCTCTCTGACAGGGCCTAATCCAGCTCCCCCGGAAGTTCACAGAAAGATTCCTTTCATCTTTAGTGGAGATTGGATCAGGTCGGAGTACTTGTATCTTTCCCTATCTGTCACATGGAGTGATGCCTCCAGCAAAACCTTAGGGGAAAAAAAAAATCAGCAACTGGGTTTCAGATTTCTTGGCTTTACCTGGATCTAGAGTTTAAATATGTGTGTGTGTGTGTGTGTGTGTGTGTGTGTGTGTGTGTGTGTGTGTGTGTGTGTATGTATTATTGGGAAAGTACAGGAAGTACCCCCTCCATAGACCTCATTCATGCTTGGCCAGCTCCAATGGTCAATGTGCATGGGGATTGGGAATGGCATGGCATCTCCCTTAAACAGTCTCTATTTCACCTCCTTTCATATAGCTTGGCCCAGGGCCTGCACCCACGTTACACCAACCAGCACAACAGCAAGGCTTCCTGGAGAGAGCATCCCATCAACGGACAGTTCAGCTTGGGACTCAGTTCTCCTCTAGCCAGTCCCTCAGCCACGTGCATTGGGAATTTGAGAAAAGATTCTGTCTCTATAAGCAACCCTGGAAGAGCATGTCTCTGTACTGCCCCCAGTGCCATATGCCAGTATCTTAAATAATGCAATTAGGCCCTTCTGAGGGTAAAGTTAGTAGCAAGATATGGTTTTATATGGTTCTTTTAGCATCAACTATTAATATCTTCCAGTACTGCTAAAAAAGAGGTTCTCACATGTGGCTGGGGCTGTTTTATTTTACTATCCATGAAAAGGGCTGTTTGTTATTAAAGCAAAACTACTTGGCTATATCCATCAAGACACGTATTTTCTATCTTAGGCTGCTATTGATCTGCAGAAATCACAATTTAGTTAGGCAGCAATCTTGATGATTGAGAAGTAGTAGCTCACATGCATCAAAATCTCAAGTAATCTGACTGTTGCATTTTTGGTTTTCATGAGCCTATAGGTATATCGTCTCACATTAGAGCCTCTAAACTCTCTTTGAGAACTGTCACAGGTATGCCAGTGAATGAGCCAAAATTAGATTCCAAATATAATCTATGCCCTTTAATCTTCTTCATAAGTCTGTATGGTTTCTATCAAAGTTCTGCATGGAGATAAGACACCATTTTCAAAAGCAGCAAAGGGATTTAGGAGCACAAGTTCCATTGGAATCTCCTACATAAGGTCCAATCCAGCAAAGCACTTATGCACACACTTAACTTTGAGCATATGCAGAAGTGCCTTGCTGGATCAGGACCTCTTCTCTCTTTGTATTGAAATGACTGATGCTGACCCTGGCTGGGATGATTTAGTTGGGTTTGGTCCTGCTTTGAGCAGGGGGTTGGACTAGATGACCTCCTGAGGTCCCTTCCAACCCTGAAATTCTATGATTCTATGACCCAAACTGAATATGAGCTAGTTAGATTCATAGACTTTGGGTATGTCTACAGCCCACGCAAACAAAACTCCCAGCCCGGGTCAATGGACTTGGGCTAGAGGGGCTTGTGCCAGTGCCCTAAAAATAGCTGTGTATACAGCACCCTGAAGTTGCAGCTTGGGCTGGAGTTCAGGCTCTGAAACCCATCCTTCTCCCTAGCCTTCAGAGTCCGAGCTCCAGCCTGAGCCACAACTTCAAAGTACTATCTACTTTTATAGTGCTAGCACAAGCCCCATTAATCCAAGTTTATCAATCCGGGCTGGGAGGCTCGCTTCTGTGGGCTGTGTAGACATACCCTTTAAGGCTAGAAAAGACCATTGTGATCATCTAGTTGACCGCCTGCATAACAAGGCCAGAGAACTTGACCCAATACTTTCTGCATCAAGCCCATAACTTCTGTTTGAACAATAAAATGTCTTTAAGACAGACATCCAGTCTTGTTTTAAAGACTGCAACTGACAGAGAATCCACCACATCCTGGATAAGTTATTCCAGAGGTTAATTATCCTCACTATTACAGATTTGCACCTTATTCCTAGTCTGAATTTGCCTAGTGCTTCAGCATCTGATTTAATAGGTTAATCTGTTCTCTTTTATACATTAGGCCTAATAATTGACCATAAGAATTTAAAAACAAATACAATGTGATTTTTAATAAACTTTAGCATTAAATTAAATCTTTTAAACTCAGTTTTTCAATGTATAAAATATAAATATAAATGCAGCTAAATAAAATCCATCAATTATTTTTTCTTGTCAGGATCTCCCACAAAAGACTGTTTTGTCTAATTCCTCCTGTTTCACCATTAATGAGGCAGACAGTTTAGCAGTATAGAATTAAGTGATTTTAGTCTTCTTAACATTCCCCCCTCCCACACACATACACTTCATTCTGAGCATTTACAATGCTGGGAGAAATGTAGGATGTCAGTGCTCATTAGCCAAATAATCCCCTAAATCTGGTAGACGTGTTGTTTCTTTATTTGCATGTTCACCTGAATGTCTCAGACGACATCCAAAACACTAGGATAGGAGAGTTTATTATCAATAAAACTAATTCCTATACAGATTTCAGAGTTGAGGCATGTATCCAAGTTTTGAAAAATGGGAAGATAGTAACAATGAAAAAAATTCCAACTATTTTTCTTCTGTAAAATATGTGGCATACACAGAACATATGTAGTGGGGTATGGTGTAAAGGTTTTGTCAGCACTCATTTGGGATGGCCTGCACAAGTCATTTATGACTTCACCTATAGTAAAGGATGTGGCCCTCCCCAATCTCATGCTGATAAAACCTTAAAACAATTCACAGCATTCCATTATGTGCTCTCCTCTCTCTCTCTCTGTATCTTTTCACTGGAAGAAAAAAGAAAAAAAAAAGAAGTTATGTTTGAGGGAGAATTTGAAGGAGGACAGGGAGGGTGCAGTGCATACAGGAGGAAGGAAATCCAGATACAGGAAACACATTAGAAGAGACCTGGAGCTGTGAGTGGGAGAAACAGAAGATGTGAACATCAAGGCCAGTGGAATTGGTGGAACATAGAGTACAGGATGGAGTGGAAACCCAACTAGAGATACAGGGAGGACACAAAGTTGTGCAGACTTTAGCCTAGCTGTGAAGCAGCAAAGGTGTGGAGAGTATTAGAGCTCAATGCACTTTTCAACAGCATGGAAATTTTTCACAAAAATTTCCATGTGTGTGGCAATTTGAGGTTTTTCATCTTAAACTTCATGATATTTAAAAAAAAATATTTCCAAATGAAATATTTTATTTTTTCAAAAATTTCACAGGAAACAATTTCTCATCTTGCTCTCGTATTTATACTGTATTCATTATTTGGCACATGAGCACGTAATGAGATTACATGAATCCTAGCGGAGGGTCTCTCACAGAACCCTCTGCTCTTTTCTCCATAACTGCTGGAAGAGGAGGGAGGCTGTTTCCTGATTTATTTTGGTTCTCCCCTCCCCACCTCTGTTGATCTAATTATAGGAATGATACATTATGGCCAAGCGAAGGGCTTTGCATTTTGTCCTGAAGGCTGTCAGGTTGTATCATGCTTGGGCCAGCTGCCAAGGTAGCTTTGTCTCTGGCTTTCACACATCTCACCCTGATCCCTGAAGGGTGAGATCTATGTAGCTCCACCACTCTGCTAAGGGGTGTAGCATGCCTGACCAGCTCTACTGGCTGATGAGGAAGGGAAGAATCCACAAGAAGGGGTCAGGCTCGCCATGAGCCAGTGCATAAGCCAACTCTATTCAAGTAGCTTTCGTCATGAGGATGCTAACAGAAAGCAGTACCTAGGTTCCCCAGCAGGACTGGGCAGGAGTGTAAAAGGGAGCAAGCAGATTGTTTGCACATCCTCTCCCACCCTTTCTTATGCATCAATGCTGGGCTAAGCACACTGGAGCACTAAGGCCTCAATCCAGCCAGTTATTCTGCATGAGCAGACCCCTGAACCCAGGTATAGCCCCAATGAAGTTACTGAGGCTTTACAGGAGTGTACTGAACAAATTCCAGGTTCAGGGCCTTGGTCTGAGACAGGAGCTATGTCTCTTGCCTATTTTTGGCCCCACTTTCAATTAAAAATCTCCTCTCCCCCTGCCCCCCAGGCACTTTGTAAAATCCTGCACTGACCGCTGAATGTCAACAGATATATTTAATTTAACTAACATATGAGATTTTCAATTTATTTTAATAAAGCAGCAGTCTATTTACTGGTTTTATTAGTGACTAAGCTCTTGGCTAGCTTAAGGAAAGTCTGTAAAAATTGATTGACCTAAATTCTCTGCAAGATAGATTTTTTCATTCTTCCCTTCTTGTGTGTGAATAAGGCATCAGAGGGTTTTTCATTCTGCACACTGAATAGTAGTTATAGATTGAATTAAATGTACTGCAAATATATTATGCTTTCTGCACCTGCACCATGTGAATTGGACTGAATTCCCCCTACTGTGAGAGAATCTTCTTTTCTCAGGATGGCTTGGATTTCTGGTAACTAGGCAGCTAATTTCTTGGAGGTAGACAGCTAGGATGAAGAAACAGATTACCAGAGTATTCCTTTGTGCTTTAAAAATAGCATGTGAAGGTTCATTGTTTTCCTCTGTACATGGGAACCATGTTAAATAGCTTTCATAGTAAACAACTGACATTCTCAGGTGTCATTGGTTCCAGAACTGCTACTATGTTACAGAAGATATAATAATGTTGAAACTCACAAACCAAGATTTATATTAAACACCAAATAAAAGCCCCCTGTGGGTGGATTAACATATCAGGACAGTTGGCGGATGCATATCAAGAAGTTCCTGAATTATATATATCCCCCAGTGCTCTTACCCTTAGGAAAAAAAAAAAAGTACTTACAGTTCATTGACTGGGACAGAATAAGTGGAATAGGACAGCTTCACCGGGTGATTGGTAGAAGGGTGTTATGCAGCTAGAGGAAATGGATTGTTGATAGCATTCTGTTTTGAAGTTCAATAAATTCATCCCCAGAGCAAAGAATGGCGTTACAAAATAATGGATTGTTCAGTTGGTGGACTGCCGTGGCTGTATTTAATATGGTAGAAGCCTTTATAAGATGGTCACTAGTCATAGGTTTATATAAAAAAGGAAAATATAGGCCTCCATTTAAAAGGAAATATGCTTTCTATATGACAGTGGAAAACAACTGCAAATACCCTTGGCTTAAATAGATTGCCTAAAAGTGCAGCCTACTGGTTCTTTAAAAAAAAAAAAACAAAAAAACGCAATAAAAACTTAGAACAATTTAGACAAGACACCAGAGAGAGAATTTGATTAGAACTGATAGAGTATTTAAAATTCAGTATTCAACAGTTTGCCCGACCCATTATGGAGATGCTGGTCATGACTCCATAGTTAAGGCTAAGGGTTTTCTTTTAAAAACACACACACACACACACACACACTTAAAGCAGGGAATTCAACCTTTTTGTTTTGTATGAAGAATACAGCACATCTTGCTCAAGTTTACACCTCCTACTCTTTGAGTACTGAACACATTTTCTGAGAATGTACAGGTAAAAATGATTTAAGATTTATATCTTCAAATTATTAGAAATACTGCATGATACCATTCTCTTTAAAGTTCTTGTTCAGTTTTTGTGCATGACATTTTCAATATTAAAAAAACAAACCCACAGAAATTCCCAGACAAAAACTACATTAAGATGCAATTCAGTTATTGATTTATATTCCAAACCTTAAGAGTAAAATCATTACAGGGATATTATAATGATTCTAAAACCAAGCACTGCAAACCTAGGAAATTCAGAATTATAGTTACAGTTAAAGGAAATCCAAACATGTTATGGTAAGAAATGCACAGTAATGGTACCTCAATGCCCTTACCTCTGCCCTGTAAGGACACAATGAAGGGGGTGAAGAAGAAAAAGTATATCTTTAATAACAGTTTAATCTAATCTGGGACCACTTCACTAAAATGACAATCATAATAAGATGATTGTAGCACAGTGTCCAAAAGGGACAGAGTTAAGGTTATTTAGGTGCCTTAATTGTACATTTCCTCCATAACATCTTTGGATTTCTTTTAAGCACATAACTTAACTAGGTTTTCTCATCACTGGTTCTGGGATAATTACAACATTCCTGTAAGGTTCTTACCCTGAAATTACTGATATGTAGTCTAAACCATTACTCCATTTTAACAGGTTTATTTTTTGGTCCAGGAATAAAATAATTAATGCTACTACAATTAGTGAACCAAAAGTAGAAGCAGAGTCAATAAATATACAATTCAACAAAAGGAAAAACTCAGCATTTTGCTATCATAGCCACCAACACCAATTCTGTTTATGAAATTAGAGGTATACAAAATACAATAATATTCTCACTGTACTGGTAACCTTAGGGTCTGATCCTTATGTCTTTATATGTCCATATCCATAGTTTGAGGATCCAGTCCAGAGTACAGCCAGCTGTGTATTGGGTTCTTTAAAAAAAAAGGTAAAAATGATTTAAGATTTATATCTTCAAATTATTAGAAATACTGCATGATACCATTCTCTTTAAAGTTCTTGTTCAGTTTTTGTGCATGACATTTTCTGTGTATTGGGTCTGGACTCTGGAGATTAGCTATGAGAAATTTAAGATGCTAAGCCACATCCTGGATTTGCTCTTGGTTTGAGGGGATAGGGCAAGACAGTGCTACCCTGTCTGCTGGGTGCTTCTTATTAGTGGACAGTGGAACTATACATTTGTTTTAAGGGTTGTATCAGCTGTGATGCTGTCAAGAGTAAGACCCTGCAGCTGCGCCTGCTCAGTACTCCTAACACAAGCCAGCTAGGTGGCCTGATGGATCACCGTGCCTGATTGCCTGAGGAAGATAGCAGGTCAGTTCCTAATCTCAGCAGCAGCAGTAGCTCACTAACTGATGAATGCAGGGTCCTATCCTTGGACCCTATCCCCCTCCCCCATGCTCATCAAGCCTTGCTCCTGCTCTGTTCCTCCACAGTTCCAGCCCAGATCATGGCCTGAACCCAGCCTTGTTCCCATCCTTATCTCAGCCTTGCTTCTGCCTCCCCTGACTTCTGGTAATCCAGTTCTGATCCTTGCCTCTGATTCCTGACTCTGCCTCTGTCTTGACTCCTGGATCTGGTATTTAGACTCTGACTCTGGTTCTTGGACTCTCTTGATCCCGGGCTCTAGCATTCAGACTCCAATCATTAGGCCTGATTCACACGTTGGGTTGCCAACATTGTGTTTAAAAATACAGGACAGACCTTACATGTCCCCAATCTTGACTTGAAACTCTAGGGGCAAGTCCCTTTCTCTCCCACCCCCATGATTCTAGGGTTTCTCTCTTTCCCTAGCAGAGAATCCAGGGCCTCAGGTGCTAGGCCAGCAGCTGCTGCGACTCCTGTTTAGGTTCTTCACAAGTGCCAGGAGCTGAGTTGGAGGCTGCAGTTATTGGTCATTGCCCACTGAAGTGTTGTGAACTTTGCTGGGGATGTTGGCAGAGATTTTTCAAGCAGGGAGGCCACACCCCAGGGAGGACTGACTCCCCTGCCAGACAGAGCCCCTTCCTGACCTTGGCTCTTCAGTACGGCTCCAGGGCACACAGCCCTGTCCACTTGCTCTGTCAGACAGAGCCTTCACAGGGAAAGCAGATGGAGCTGTGTTCCAGGGCTGGAGTCAGCTGGGGGCCAGTGCTCATGGGTACATCTTTTCACTCCCTTTCTGACCTTGGCCCACTGGCCTGACCGTGGCCAACTTGGACCTTGGCATGGCCCACTCTGCTTTCCCTGTGCAGCACTGAAGGGGCGGAGTTGGGAGGGAAGTGGAAAGATCCACCAATGAGTACTGGCCCCCAACTGTTGAAATACAGGATAAAAGGCATCCCGTATTGATTTAGTATGGATATGCAATTTTCTATTTAAATCAGGGATGTCCCCTGTAATTCAGGACTGTTGGCAACACTACTCCCGCTCCAACCACTAGGCATGACTGCCTATGATCCCATCTCCTGACAGGTGCTAGCTGTTTGTGGTGGCTGTGTATGTTCCTTTGTGCAGCTGCTGATAGAATGAGGGAGAGAAGTGAAACTGCAGTATTATTACAGAGTCTTTAAAGGTCTCCTCAGACTGCAATAGCTGGATTTTCTGATTCCCTGGTGTGCAGGGAATTATCCTTTCCTTTAGTTGTTATGACCAGAAGGACAGACAGAATTCAAGAGTGCCTGGCTCCTAGTTCTTAGCTGGGTCCACTGGATCATGATGCCTGCAATTTAAAAGCATAGGATTAGCCCACTGTTTGTTAGAGCACAGTGACAGTTCCAGGGGTGTGCTGTAGTATATTCCACTCTCTGTCTCTGCCATGGGCACCCTTGCTAAGTACTCACTTTCAGACTGGATCATCCCATTACAGCCCCCTTGTTTACCAGAACCACATTACCTCCAGCAGGGTCACTTCAGTTTGACCCCTGCTCTCGAATTCTCTCCCAGAACTTGTGACCAGTATGAAAATGCAGTATGATTTATTTATCCCCAGAACATCACAAGTAGAGACACAAGGGTTAAAATAATAAAAGCCTAAACACATTATCTTATCTAAACCTTGGCCTTTGTGTTAGGTAGGCTCGCAGCATTGGGTGGGCAAGGCAGACTGCCCAGGCAGCCTAAACCTCTGAGTCTGATTCTCCCTGTCATTGTCTCTCCTCCTTAGCTCATAGGCATTAGTCCATTCCAAAGACCCTTTGTTCAAGATTTCAAAGTTACTCTGTGTTCCCAGAAGAACTCAAGCTGGACTTAATCCTTACAGTTCCATAGAACCAGCCACACAATAACCTCTAGCCCCAAAGAGAGAGATATTAGATCCAGAAAAAAAATTGGTTAACTACCACATTCTTCACAAGCACTTTGTCATTCTTTAGGAGGGAAAGTGCTATATAAGTGTAAGATATTATTATTATTGCTATTAACCAGAAAAATTAAAACTGATAAGGTATATCTAAAAGAATGTAAATCAATAGTTTAGCAAAGAGCTACCATCTACACTGAAATTGGAGACACATGAGTATAATTGACCATAAAACACCATCTACAATCCCAAATATTCACAATGATAATTCTTACATGTAGAGGAGACAACTTACCCCTTTTGTAGAGAGAAATGACAAGGCAAACAATAATATGTGCAACGGTAGGATTTCAAAAGGAAATGAAAGCTGTTATACAAAGGAACTATAGTGCATATTCATTTGGTAAACGTGAAAACTCTATTGCAGAATTAAAATGAAGCTTAAGAAAAACAGATGAAAAGGTAGATGAACTAGAACAAAGATTGGAAGACAAAACAGAGTGAAGTGCAGTCATAATCACAACGTGCTACTTTGCTTAATGAGTCATGTATAAAATGTGATGATTTAGAAAACAGACCAAGAAGAAATAAAAGAGGAATGTATAAGGTGTTTTCTCTATAGTCATTAAAGTGCAATTATGAATCTAACAGCAACACCAATAACAATGCATATTTCATACTATTCTGTTTTATTCTTATAATCAAACATACAAGAACAACCACACCAAACTGATCAAGCTACTAAATTGAACTACTGACCCTACTGAAATATTCACTCAAACAACTCTCCCATTCACTCTGAGGCATAATTAAATGAATACCTTTTAAGGTAGGCTGAGATTTTCAAAGCTGCAGAGGGCACTTATAAGCACAGTTCTCATTGAAATTAATGGAAGTTGTACCTCTAAATCCCTTGTCCACATTAGACACCCCAAACTGTCAAGGGGGAGGAAATGTCTGGTTTCTACAGGGAATCACAACTCCAGTACTGTAGTGGGGCCTTCAAAAGTGTCCTGTGCCCTGGGCCTCCAGAACTGTGCTAGTGGGATGCAAAAGGTGGGTTCCTGCACAAGCTCCTAAGATATTGATTCTCACACAGTGAAAATGCACAGACTCTGTGGTGCACAGACGCTGTGGTGCATAGGTTCCTCTGCACCACAGAGAAAGAAGTCAGATTCCCCTCTGCATAATGAATCTGTTAACAATCACTTTGTTATAGTGTTCTATTATTTTTTAAATTAATTGCTTCACTGGTTGAAGCGAATTCAAATGTTGCTCACAGATACATAGATTTTTAAGGCCAGAAAGGAACATTATGATCATCTGGTTTGACTTTCTGCATAAAAAAGACCAGAGAACCTCACTCAGTAATTTCTACATCAAAGACTACAAAACATGTCCCTCGGTATGTTGTTCCAATGGCTAATCACCTTCGCTGTTAAAAAAAAATTGCACCTTATTTTTGGTCTGAATTTGTCTAGCTTCATCTTTCAACGGCGGATCTTGTTATGCTTTTTCTCTGCTAGACTGAAAAGCCATTTACCAGCAGAAATCTTGTACCCATTAGGTACTTTAAGAGGTGATTTGATCACAATCTACACCTTCTCTTGCATAAATTAAATAGACTGAGCTTAAGTCTCTTGCTGTAAGGCATATTTTCCCAGTCTGCAAACTCTTCTTGGAGTTCTTTTTTTTTTTTTTAACTCTTTCCAGTTTTTGAACATCCTTGTTGCATACACATACCATCTCCCTACTTCTAATTGATATCTCCCTGTTTATCCCCACAGATCATGTTAGCCCTCTAGCTATACCATTGTACACCTCCCATGAGGGACTGTGACAATGTATCTGAATAGAAATATTTTGGGGGTTTGATGATAAATCAACATTTTCCATGGAAAGAAGATATTTTTCACAAAAACTATGTTTTGTCAGAAACCCAGTTTTATGTCAAACAACAATTTCAATCAGCCCTAATTAAAATGCATGTTGTTCACATTGGACCACCTTAGTATATGATCCAGGTTGAGCTGTATAGTGACCTGTCCCGGTTATTATTAATCACAAGTTCCCCTATTTTGTGTCATCTGTAAATTTTACCACCAATGATTTATATTTTCTTGCAGATTACTGACAGTGTTGGAAACAGTGAACAAAATACTTAATGTAGTCTTTTTTTTTTTTTTACACTAAATCAAGCAATTTGCTTTTAGGGTTGTTGGTTTTTTTTTAACATAGCTTCAACAATATTATGCCCAACATGCTGAAAGAGCTCTGTTTTGTGTTGCAATTAGGCAATGATCACGTTACATGAGAGATTATCCCATCCTATTTACAGTAAACAGCTTCAAGTAAGAAAAAAATAGAGGCTTTATTCATGAATGATTTATATGCAGCTTCTTCTCTAGGTTTTGCATTATTCAAGTAGAAAATTGCGTCCAGAATACTAAAGACATGCTATATTTTGCTGTATGCAACCAGAGCTGACTGTATGCATTAGATTCCCCAAATTGTTATTTAATACCTTGAAACATCAGACAAAATGCCTTTGCTTGACTTTCTTCTTTTTAAATGCTCTCTTCTTACAACCAAATCTCATTTTGGACCTGGATTTCCCCATATTCTATTTACAGGGATAGATTTTCAGGTGGCATGACTGTATAGCCCATTGTACCTAAGGCCATGGTAAGAGTACAAGCTCCTTTGCAATGCCCATATTAATTTGAACAGCTCCCCTGTAAGACTCCAGAGCTATAAAGCAATTGGCACAGTCCAATGTTTTCTAGACCAGAAGTTCAGTCTCATGAAATGTTAGGAGGGGCCCTATCGAGGACAGCCATGAAGAAATAATGGTCATCATTCCAAAAATTATAATATGCCAACAGTTATCACTAAATGGTATCTGAGAAATCATAGCATTCACTGTAATTATAACAGGGAATAACCATGATAACTGTTTAGCAACTGCTTGTGTCCTGCTGGCAAACACTTAATTTTTTAATAGTGATTAATGGAAATTCTAAAATAGGGATTTCTAATTTAAAATAGTGTCCTAGACATTTTCTTGAGAGTTAATTCAGACCTTCAGCACTAAGTGAAAAAGAAGTGACTTTTGAAAAATCCTTTGTGAAGTGTCCATATGTTAAGATAATGGACTATATGGTATTTTAATAACTTGAAAATAGGAATCAGAATATGCAGTTTGATGGTGTATCTGTTCCCCTAAATCAGTGATCTATTAAGTTCTAGTTGATACACATAACATAGGTAGGTATTAAATTAGCAAATATTTTGTCATTTGGATTTATAGCGTGCCTGGAAATAACTGAAATATCAAGGCTAAAACAAGTCTGGAATCCCCAATGTGAAGAACTGTGTGAATGTGAAATATTAATGTTGAGGACAGTGGAGATAACAGTTAGAAATATCAGAGCAAGGTGCAAGTGAGAGCATCATTATTCTTTACCCTCAAATGTGCATGGCTGTGCTCTGGATATGGCTTCAAACAGCACACAACTGTCTTCTGGAATCCTGTATAATATGATAAAAGCATAGGCAGAGTGGGAACCATCCACCCATTGGATTAACCCCCTAGGGACTTGCTAGAAGACCTGCTTGCAAAAACAGAGCTTTCCAACTGCAAAGACTAATGAGAGTGACAGGACTATCCAGCCACAAAAAAGTGGCCTGTGTACTTTGAAGGACAGCATCCAGCCTTCAATCAGGGGCATGTCCTCTGGTGTGGCATATGGGAGAGGCACATAAGCCATCCAATGTTAGTTTGCCTCCCCCACAGACATATTAAGTAATAGCTTTCCACGGGAAGGCAGAACATGTTGTTCCTTTTTGCACCACATTTATCTGTTATTCAGCATATATCTGTCTCTAGCTTTACAAGTTTAATCTACTCAGGTGATAATTAATCAACAGAATACATCATCTTTCAACTGAAATTCCTGGCAGGTGGAGGAGGAAAGACTGTAGCTCTGGCTTGCCACGGTAGATCAGTTCCCCACCAGTCTAGCTACAACACAAAATGCTAAGTCCTAAAAATGCCACTGCTCTGTTATTCACTAATAGGAGCTTTATATCAGGACCAGTATGTGGGCAGTCTGATCTAATGGTCAGGTCTAGTGGTCAAAGCCAGCATCCAAGCCAGGGCTAAAGCCAGAATCAGAGTTCAGGGATCAGTGAAAGTCAGGTCCAGTGCAGCAACCAGGCAAGAAGCCTCTCAGGTGCTCAACAATTTCCTGTGCCTCCTTCTGGCTGAAACAGTCAGATCTGGCCAATCAGTGGGGCCAGTCATTGTCCCCCAGTCAGGATCTTCATGGTCATTATTTCCAGGAAGGGTCAGAGTTCTGCAAGACCCTCACTTCTAGTAGCTCAGGATGAGCTGCCCAGTGGCGACAAGGGTGTGAGGGCTGCCTGGGAACCCATGGGCCATTACACTTTGTTATTGCTATCAATTTTTGTGTGGAAGGTGCTCAGATACTACAGTGATGGGTGGCAGTATAAAATCCTAAAACAGTTAATTAATAGATAAATTCAAGAGAATAAATCCCAGTTAAGAGATTGTTAATCAGATAAGCATGCTCAGATTAGTACTTCCACTAGGATGAGTCTTAGTACGTTCCTGAGAAGTTGTCTGATTGGTGCAGGAGACCAATAACTTACTTTGAGAAATGAAGGGAGTAAATCAACAAAGCACTTATTCATGTTATTTCAGAATTGAGATTTTGGAGAAAGTGTGTCCAAATCAAATTATCTCATGATATTTTAGATGCCACCTACATTTTGAGAGAGTAGCTCACAGGGGATCGTGGAAACAGATGGGAGGAGAAAATCTGAATTCTGTCCCTGACTCTGCCACTGATTTCCTGTATGGTCTTGTGCAAGTTACTCCTCCACTTTGTTCCTCAGTTCAGCCTTCTGTAAAAAGATAATAATATGGACTCACCTTTTTTAAAGTGATTTGAGCCCTATTGTTTAGTGTTTGTATTAATTTAGCACTCCCTGTGTGCTTGGCATGGTCCAAACACAGGTAAGACACAAATTACTCACAAACTAAGAATCTACAGATGAAAAGCACTTTATAATTGTAATGATTACATTTCAGATTTTTTTTACTGTTGTACTTCTCACTAATTATCCTTCCTTTTAGTTCAGACATCTTAGTCTGTTTAACAGTGTTATTCTCAAACCTCAGAATTTTCCTTGTATTTGTTTCTTTCATCCTCTTATTTTCCGGAAAGTTCTCCTGCGGTCCAATCTTACTTCCATTTAAGTCGATAGCAAATCTCTCATTATCTTTAGTGGTGTGGGATCAAATCCTATGGCTTTGAATTTTCACTGTCTAAAAATATTGCAGTAATAAGAAACTGAATACAAATCAATTATGTTAAAATACTCTCCTTTATTTCTCTGACAGGAATTGGAAAAACTTGGAGGTGATGAAGGGAGACAAATTTCTCTACTGAAAAGTATCCCTGGAATATTTGTGTTAACTTGATTTGACATCTCTTAATACTCCTAAAACTAAATATTCAAGTGAAGGAACAAATGTTTAGATGAAGGACCCTGTTCTTGTTGAGGTTAATGAGAGTTTAGCTATAGAATTCAATGGCAGCAAGATCAACCCTAAATTTGTTTATCAGGACTGTAACTTACTTCGGCTGCTACATAGGATTTAAAAGGTCTGTTACTTACACTTCACTCTTATCTTCACCTAGATGTGTGGTCTGAGTCTATAATGCTTAACTGAGAGGATGGGGGCGGGGGGTGAGGAGAGAGAGAGTAGTGTGTTATCTATCAGTTATGCCTCTTTGTGTATCCCCGGATTTGCTGGAACCTTGAGCTCTGTAAACAGCAATGGGAAAAGTAAATAAACTTGTGTTTAAATGAAGCAATGACATATGAAGCAATAAACTAGCACAACAGCACATTTTCAAAGTGGCCTTTGCTTTTCTTACTCCTCAGCACTCCCTTTTTAGAGCTGGGATCAAGAGAGAAAGCCATCACAATGAGTTCTGTAATCAAATGCAACATTTAAAACTCAAGAGAGAAAACATGTTTTCTCCCTGTGAGGTACAGTATAGTCTGTTCTTTTTGATTCTCTATTAGGGGCTCAGCAAAAACCACATGTAACAGTGTAAATTCTAAATTCTCTATTGCCTTTGTGTATATTTATGCAGCCCAATCCTGCTCCCATTGAAACCAATGGTAAAACTGTTGGATTCAATTAATTGGAATTAGACAACTGGGGTTTTGACTGTATTTGATATTTTTCCCTACAAGTTTGACACATTCATAGTAACAAAACCTTGCATTGAGTCTGTCCAAGAAATGTGGCTACAAGAGAGTAACAAGACAGTCCTTGTAAATGAAGATATAAAACTGAGATAGACATATTTTCAATTGATGATAAGCCTTGTTATATGCTATATGTAGGAGTCAACAATGGAAAAAGGATCTCTAACAACAAGTGTGAGTAGTTATGATTGAATCAGAAATGTATTTTGTTTCCCCATATATCTCATATTTAGTTCTCTAAACAAATCTGGTTAAAGGAAACATCAAAGATATTTCCTGTATTATAGAATTGGAAAATATAAATTCAGTCCAGATGGCTTTTAGCTACAGTCCTGTCAAAGAGAATCCATATGTTTCTTTTCTGCTAACTCTCAGGGTCAGATTCTTGGGTGCTGTGTGGTTGTTTTGCTCCACACTGACAGAATAATCTGGCCATACAGATGGCATACCTGGCCCTAGGAAGATCACTCAAGTTTAGGAGGACTTTCTACAATTGCAGAGCTAGAATAACAGCTCATTAGGGTCATTGGCAGTCAGCCTAATTTAGAGTAGCATTTAGGCTGTTCTAACTGATAGACCCCTGCGCAGATACAAATTTTGTATCCATATCTGATCCGTGATCTGAAAACATGGTCCACAGATATCGGCATCCAAAGATATAAAGTGGATATCTGCAGATTTGCAGGGCTCTGCTAATTGATCTTGGCAACAGATGCACCAAACAACAGGCATGGGATCAAGGGAGTGCAAAGATGAGCCTCAATGCACCTTATGAATCCCTCCCTCTGAACTGCAATGTGTGCTTTTTTGGGTATAGTCAGAGATCTAATCCTCTGTGAACAGACTGCCTTAACAATAAGAATTAAAAACTCACAGTTACATCAAAGCAATTAGAACTTCAGTGATTGGTAAAAGTAGAATCAGATGCCCTACTTTACTATGAGCTATCAGCTGTTTTAAAATTATTTTGCTTATACTGTTTCATTCTCTCAAGTACATTTTTCCCATCTGCTTTCTGAAATTACATGTACAAATGTTGAACCACCGTCTGGCTCTAGCATAAAGAACATTCTCATCACAATACACAAAGTTTTACCTAAAACTCTATGACTTCACCAGGTTATAATTACCCTAAGCAAAATGCATGGTACTAAGAATTAATAGGAATACAGAACATAGCTATTTTACCAACGAATTGTGTCACAGAATCTATAGCCTGAATTGGTGAAATATCAAAAGCGCATGACATTCAGCAAATGTGAGCAGTGCCTTTTTCGTAAGTTAGCAGTGGACTTAGTTCTTATGTTCAACTCAGTTCTTTCTGCTGCAAACAACAAGGTCAGACTAACTTTGCCAATAAAAATGTATTCTATTAAACTATGCTGAACTTACTACCTGGCTGTTGTCTAAGGCTGTTGCTGACTGACATGCTTGGAGAAAACCTGAACTCTGACTTCAGAGAGAGCAGAAAAAGATGAAGGCATATCTGACGGTGCACCCTTGTCATAAGTGTAGTGAAACTGTGATCTTTCTTCTAAAGTAGTATTACAGGATATCTGATTAAAATCACTCTGGTCACAGAAAGGCTGAATAACAAAATGCACAAGGCAGTAATTACATACTATATCCAGTGATAAGCCTTCAGTACCATTGATCATTATGAAGACGGTCATGTGTCAGGCTGTGTGGACCATATACAAGAATGTGGACCATATACAAGACGGTCATGAGTCAGGCTGTGTGGACCATATACAAGACCAGATGATAAGGGGAAAATATTGGGACCGCCTCGGGGGGGGGGAGGGTTTTTTGTTTTTTTGTTGTTTTTTTTTAAAACACACTCACCCGTCCGGGAGTTCGGCGGCAATTTGGCGGAGAGCCCTTCAGTCGCAGACGGTCTTCTCCGGTATTTCGGCATGGGGTAATAAACCTTGCCGCCAAAGACAGAAGCGCCTGCCGCTGAAATACCGCTGAAGACTGTCCGTGACTGAAGGACTCTGACGAATTGCTGCCGAAGACCAGGAAACAAAATATCAGGACAAATGGCATCCCAACCGTACTCTGGTCGGGACATGGGACAAGCGCCTCAAAATCGAGACAGTCCCGATTTTATCGGGACATCTGGTCACCCTATATAAGAATGGACATCTTTCTGCTTGAAGGAACCTACTTCTGCAGCCAAGCTCAGCAACAGAGTGTTCAAGTCCAGTGCAATTACTTCAAATAATAGTTAACATGATAATAGTTAAAAAGTGCCAGAAATCTTAGGTTATTGGACAACCTCAAAATATAACAATTGACCCTCGTGCCTGAGCCTCCTCTCTGTCCATCATTTAGTCAGGTATGCAGGATTAAACCGTGAAATGGGAAAAGATTGAAGAGGAGGAAATGGATAAAAGCCATTCTCCTGCAGCAATAAATAATAATAAATAAAAAGCTTTTTTCCTTAACAAAAAGATCCTCAGGCATCCAAACAATTTCTGAACCAATTTTATCTTAATTGCCTTTTTATTCCAAGGTTAGTTTTCCTTTCATAGCCCCCATTGTATAGGCAGATTTATTGTATACTATTCTGATTCTTTATAAATAGATAAATAATCTATTTCCCTCAAAATCATTCTGACTGAAAGTTGGTAGACATTTTTGCATGTAATGGTTTTGGGTTGAAAAATGGCTATAAAAATCAATTTAATTAAACTTTCCACAATAATAGTGTAGTGAAATTTTTATCAAAATCATTTAAAATTTATGATTATTTTTCATTTACCAAAACCTGGTTTTAAAATGTCTGTAAAAGTCTCATGGAAAGTTTCACAAAATGGGTTAATTTCAAACTCTGTAAATAGTTTATTAATTTCAAAGCAAAGCTACTCAGAATGCCTGGGAACCCCGCGAAGAGATGCCGTGTCTCTGGCTAGTTCTGTTACTTTATGTGAGCAAATATGACTCTAAATCCACACAGGGATAAGATCTGTGTTGAGTTATCCCAACCCTTATATCATTGGACCTAGCACATCCAGATATTCAATCATACTTTTGTCTGTTTTTGTTAAACATTAACATTATTTTAGTGTGGATCTACTCTGAAAAGTCACTATATAAAAATTACAAGGACTAACTATCTGTTAGTCTTTAAGGTGCCATCGGACTCCTGGTTGTTTTTGTGGATACAGACTAACACAGCTACCCCCGATATATAAAAATGATTCTTTCTTAGAACGTGTACACTATAAGCCTAAATTGACCTAAGTTAGGTTGACTTACAGCCACCGCAGTAATTACTGCAGCGGTTCATGTCCATACTGACCTTCTGACAGTGGTGCTGTCCTCACCAGGAGTGCATCCACCGACTTAAGAGGGTCAGTGTGGGGGGCTGAGATCCAGTCTCCCTCCCTCAGTTCCCAGCGCCCCACCAGGAATGGGGCAGCCACACCAGGATTCTCAGCTCCCCACTCCCCGCCGGGAACAGGGCAGCCGACTGGACACCGCTGGAGCCCTGCTGCACCCCTGGCCTCTTGGTTCCCCACTTCCCACCAGGAGCAAAGCAGCTGACTGGACTCCAGGCGCGGAGCTCCCTGCCAGGTATAGCCATGCTCCAGTGGGAAGTGAGGAGTTGATAGCCCATGGAGGCAACCAGGCTTATGGCAGGGAGAGCCACACATGGCATCCGGTCAGTTGCACCATTCCCAGCAGGGAGAAGGGAGCCAAGAAGCCAAGAGTGGCTACCAAGTTCCCACCAAGGAGCAGGGAACTGAGGAACACAGTGTGGCTCCCTGTTCCTGGCAGGGAGTGGAGACCCCAGGGAATTAGCTCGGCTCCCAGGGGGGAGATACGCACCTGGAGTCCAGTTAGCTGCCCCGTTCCAGGCAGCAAGCGGGGAACTGAGAGCCCAGCCGGCAGCCTGGATTGCAGCAGGGAACTGGGACCTTGGGCAGCAGCCTGGCTGGGAGCTGGGAACCAAGACCCCAGGGGCAGCAGGGCTCCTTGCAGCAAACGGGGACTCCGGGCAGCAGAACCGAGCTGGGAGCCTGGGTGGCAGCCCAGCTTGGAGCAGAGACAGGGCAGCAGCACAGGGGAGCCGTGAAATTGACAAGAATGGCAGCCAATAGATGTAAGTAATACAGTGTCTACAAGAACTGCATTGCCCTAAGGACACAAACATAAGTCCTACGCCTCGGGAGCAAAGCTGTAGCATGTACACTGACATAATAAGGTTGATGTAAGTTGCATTACGTCGAGTGTAGATCACACCTAAGATTGAATGTTGGCTGTGCTAGGCACAATGGAATAAGTTAAGGTAAGAAATGTGATCCCTGAAGATGAATCTCCTTGCTTTTAAAGGCTTGTGTCACATATAACTATGCGTTATAGTTCAGTACAAGTAATAGTTTCCTTGGTTATTCCTTGGTTATAAAATATTAGCAGTATTTTGAAAGAAGAAATGCTGTGCTGAATGCTTAGGTTGTCTCTTACATATCATGTAAATACAAAATTGTAAATGATTTATGAAACTATGCAGGAACTGAGTTTATAAATCATGGAGTACTGACTGATTTTTAAAAAAAAATACATGCAGTTTACCATAAAGGTTACATCTTGTAATATCTCTTTCAAAGTCTGCTTCGAGTTGTTGTGCAAGAACTTAATAATAGAGCACTATGCAAACATTAATAGCAGAGGTGAGTTTAAGAAAAGCTTATACCTTCTTTCAAATGTTACCATGTAAAAGCTTAGAGTCACTGAAGTGAAACTTCAAACCTTCTCCCTCAATTTGTTTGTTATCATCATCATCCCCATTTCACAGATGGAAAAACAGAGTTGAGAAGGCCTTATTCAAAAGGTGGTATAGATTTACATTGTTAAATGAATCCAAGGGAAAGTTTGTGTAATATGAACACTGTAGATCCAGAGAAGGTATAAGTTATATCAATTTAGATTTACTTAAGGCTAGATTCTGATCTCAGGTACAGAGGTTTAATGCTGGCGTAACTGCATTGTTCCCATACGTACGGCTGTGGGAGGGTAACTGCATTGTTCCCATATGTACGGAGGGTGGGAAAAACACTATGACTTTTTCTGTATTATTTCATCGCAGTTTTATCTCTTTGACCTATGACCACTTAACAGTCACTCCATTTGTATGAAATAACTTGTGCTGGACTAATCAGTTTGTCTGCAACATTTTCCCACACTGTATTTGATTTAGCTTCCAGTGTTTCTTAGTGACAAGTGACCTACACAGAACTGGGGGGCAGTACTAGGTATTTTATTTGGCAGATAGATGTATGCCATGGACTTGCTCAGTTGTTTACCTGCACATTAAATACAAGCTTACCCCAGTTCTGATAATCTCGTAATAGCAGATAAAACAGAACTCACTGACATGTGGTATGTCCACCAATCATAAACAGACTGACACCAGTCTGTTCCCAGAGATTGGCCCTTTTCCTTCTATTTCATCTCTTTCCAAAGGGGAGAAAGTTGTTTTTCATACTTTCGGGTTAAACTGTCTAATTTTTGAATTATTTGAATTTTTCAATTTTCCCCTTCAGAAGAATATGTCCACAATTAATGACCAAAAGGAACTCCAGACTAGTATTAATATGATATAAACTTCTCCAGACATACTTGAAGACCTACTGATATGGCATAAAAACACTGAAAAAGTCCTTTTTGGAGACAAATGTTCACATTCAGTGACCCTGAAAGGACTTAGTGGACAAGGAACTGAACTTGAACTGCTAGTACAACACTGGGAAAGGCTGATGTAATCCTTGCATGCATAAACAGGAGAGTAATGAGTAGGACTAGGGAGGTGATTTTTACCTCTACATATGGCATTGGTGACACAGATACTAATAACATGTACAGTTCTACTGTCCTCATTTTTAAAAGATATTGAAAAATTGGAGAGGGTGCAAAAAAGAGATGCAAAATTATTTGAGAGCTGGAGAAAATACCTCACATTGACAGACTTATAGAGCTCAATATGTTTAGTTTATCAAAAAGAAAATTGAAGAGTGACTTTATTACAGTATATAAGTACTTTCATAGGGAGAAATTATAATGTAATAAAGGGCCCTTTAATCTAGTGGCAAAAAGCATAATAAGAACCAGTGTTTGGAAGCTGATACCAAACAAATTCAATTTAGAAATTAGGCATAATTTTTTTTAACTCTGAGGGCGATTAACTATTGGAACAAACTACTGAGAGAAGTGGATTCTGCATCTCTTGATGTCTTCAAATCAAGACTGGATGCCTTTCTGGAAGATATGCTTTAGCCAAACACAAGTTGTGTTTTAGTCAAAGATAAATTATTGGGCTTAATAACAGCAATGGCTTGTGATATACAAGAGGTCAGAGTAAATGATCAAATGGCCCCTTCTGGCTTTAAACTCTATGAATTTATAGAAATATCTCACTTCATTTTTTCTTCAGTTGATTTCTATTAAGTGATATTTACATGAAATCATAATCTTTGTTTTGTAAGAGTTTATCAGATTCTGATGCTCAGTCCCTATCTATATCATAAAATGGCTCATGACATAACTATTGGAAAGGATTATGAATATATGACATCACAGGAAGTTTTGGGATTATACAGTTAAATAGGTACAGGATTGCGCTTCCTCCTGTGCTTCAGAGATCCTCAGTCCTTGGATGAATAGTTTATGTAACAGAGATGGTAAATATATGTGCATAGAAAAGTTGTGTGGCAGGCTATATGGGTGGAGTTGTTGACAGTTGTAGCAAGGAGGCGTGGCCTCCCTCAGAGATAGACCATGAGGGACCACAACCTGCCCCCTAGGTTATAGAGCCATGGAAGCCACGCCCACCACGACAGAAGCGGAGGGGGTGGGACAGGAAGCAAAAGTATAAAAGGCGAGCCCTGCAGCTCAGTTCGGCTGGTGCTGCCAAGGGAGACAGATGCTTCTTCCCCGCTGAGGAGGACAGCTGCTGTCCTGAGGACTTGCCTAAACTTCCAGAGTGCACAGCCATTCCAGATACAGAGGAGCTGCTTGGGACTACCATTGGTCATGTATTCTGAGGTAACGGAGGATGACCCCTGGATGCAAGTACACCGGGAGGGGAGAGGAGGAAATAGCCCAGGGACAGCTGACTGTAGTCTGGCTGCAGTGCTGCCTGCAGATAGGGCAGTGTGTTCAGGCTGGATTCCCTCCTGACCCCAGTGGCAGAACACTTTGCCACTATTATTCATAGATTCATAGACTTTAAGGTCAGAAGGGACCATTATGATCATCTAGTCTGACCTCCTGCACAATGCAGGCCACAGAATCTCACCCACCCACTCCTGTAACAAACCCCTAACCTATGTCTGAGTTACTGAAGTCCTCAAATCGTGGTTTGAAGACTTCAAGCTGCAGAGAATCCTCCAGCAAGTGACCCGTGCCCCATGCTGAAGAGGAAGGCGAAAAATCTCCAGGGCCTTTGCCAATCTGCCCTGGAGGAAAATTCCTTCCTGACCCCAAATATGATGATCAGTTAAACCCTGAGCATGTGGGCAAGACTCACCAGCCAGCACCCAGGAAAGAATTCTCTGTAGTAACTCAGATCCCATCCCATCTAACATCCCATCACAGACCACTGGGCATACTTACCTGCTGATAATCAAAGATCATTGCCAAATTAATTGCCAAAATTAGGCTATCCCATCATACCATCCCCTCCATAAACTTATCAAGCTTAGTCTTAAAGCCAGATATGTCTTTTGACCCCCACTACTCCCCTTGGAAGGCCGTTCCAGAACTTCACTCCTCTAATGGTTAGAAACCTTCATCTAATTTCAAGTCTAAACTTCCTAGTGTCCAGTTTATATCCATTGGTTCTTGTGTCCACATTGGTACTAAGCTTAAATAATTCCTCTCCCTCCCTAATATTAATCCCTCTGATATATTTATAAAGAGCAATCATATCCCCCCTCAACCTTCTTTTGGTTAGGCTAAACAAGCCAAGCTCTTTGAGTCTCCTTTCATAAGACAGGTTTTCCATTCCTCGGATCATCCTAGTAGCCTGTCTCTGAACCTGTTCCAGTTTTTTATTGCCCTGGGCTGGGACCTGGTGGAGTCGGGTGGTCCCCCTACTCCCTGCCGCCCCACCACAGGGGTGGCAGCCTCCCCATTGTAGGCCACAAGGCCTGTGCTAGTCTACCGTTTGCCAAAGCTAGGGTCCTAGGGCAGAGCCCTCTATCTGTGCTGCACCACCCTGACTGAGGGCCTGGGCTCATAGAGCCTTGGCTGCACTGCCCTGACTGCAGGCTTGAGCTCCTGTTTGCTGCCCATTCTGATTGAGGGCCTGGCTCATAGACACTTTGTTACTCTGCCCTGACTGCAGGCCAGGGCCTCTGACTGTTAGTGCCCCTCCCTGCCTGAGGGCTGGGGTTCATAGACTTGTTATTGCTCAGCCCAGCTCAGTCAGCCTGAGCTTTAAAAACAGCTAATTCCCCCTTAATTGATTGCCATGCTAAGGGCACGACAGTGACAAGGCACAGCCTCCCTCAGAGATAGACCAGGATGGATGGCCACACACACTTAGAGTATTCAGAATGTCATGTGTTGACATAAAAATATACTGTTTTCAGTTGCACAAAATGTAGAGATCAGTCATGGTGAACCAATCCTTCTTCAAAGCCTGCCACCATCCCACCCAGTGGCACGATCCTATCAGATCCCACAAACTAAGTAATAATAGGGAAGGATGGACCATATTAGTACACACCTGGGAAACATTCAAGAAACACCTGCCAGAGGTGCCGCTGGAGGTAATAGTGACAAGTCTGGAGGAGAGGCATGGTTACTTACAACAGCATGCACATCACACTCCCAGCTAGCACCGGTTTAAAGAGCAGTGTAGACAGCGAGGCCTGGCTTAGGTGAGTAAAGTAGAGAGCCCTACATTTCAGAACCCCTAGGGTATATACCTTAAAACGTCTTTCTACAAGCATCTACCTCTGACATCTACACTGCTATTTGAAGTAGTGCAGTGTCCCACTGCTTTCCCGCTGTTGAAGCCTTTCCCCACTGCAGTGAAAGGCTCTGGCATTACGTTCATTCTAAGGACTTCTTAATTCCTATGGCTCATTTCTGCCTTATCTGGCAACAGTATAAACATGAACTTGTACAAGCAAAGAAAAAACGGAAATGGATTAGAATGTGTGTGCGCATTTAAGGAAGCAAAGAAATGCTAACATCAGCCAAAATTCTTATGCACTTTGTTACTTCGCTACCATTGAAACTGGCTTGTGATGCTTCACTAAATGGAGTAGGTGCAGTTCTTTCCCACATTTTTCCTAATGGCATGAAGAACCCATTTGCCTTTGCTTCCCAAACACTCACTATGCCTGAGAAGAACTGTGAAAATAGAGTGAGAAGCTCGCTGCGTTATCTTTGGAAATTGGAAGCTTCATACCTATCTGTATGGTAAAATTTACCTTGCTGATGGATTATTGTCCATTAATTGCAATTTTCAGGCCAAAACATGGAATTCCATCATTAGCTGTTGCTCACATGCCATGACGGGCATTGCTACTTTCAGCTCATTCCTATGTTGTTAAAGTCCATAAAGAGACTCAGCACAGCAATGCTGATGGGCTGGCATGCCTGCTGTGCCCAAGTTCATGTCAACCCAAAGACATTTTTGACAAATTTAATTTTGATGGATGGGTTACCCATCACTAGCATAGATATCAACAAAGAAACTGCTAAAGATGATGTGCTTTCTTTTGTGAAAGAAATGGTACTACACGGTACAGTGCTGGATCATAAGATCTTCAGTTTATACAATTTGGGTCACATCAATGTGAATTATCTGTGAATCATAGTTGCATCTTATGGGGAATGTGAGTGATCATTCTGAAATCACATCAGTCTCAGGTTCTGGAAGCTCTTCACTACGGTAATCTTGGCATTGTACAGATGAAGGCCATAGCCCAAAGTCATGTCTGGTATCTGGGGATCATTATAGACATTGAGAGGAAGGCAAAGTGATGTACTACCTATCAGCAAATTCAGCATGATACTGGCCCAGCTCATCTGTGCTCTTGGTTATGGCTTCAGACTCCTTGATACCTATTCACATGGACTTTTCAGGACCTTTAGAAGGTTATATGTTTTCGGTCATAGTTGATGCCCTTTCAAAATGGCCAGAAATGTTCAGAATGACTTCTGCTACAACTACCAAGACCATGGGACATCTTTGTGCCTTGTTTAGCTATTTAGGTTAATTGTTACAGGTGGTGAGTCACTAAAGACCTCAATTCTGTTTTGAAGAATTTCAGAGGTTCTACGCTTCAAATGAAATTCAGCACATATGCTCTGTTCCATACCATCCTGCTAAAAATAGACTAGCGGAATGCTTTGTACAAATCCTTATGAATGCCTTAAAAGCTAAGACGTCTAGTTTCAGTAATCTGCAGATATTGGACAATTTCTTGCTTGTCTACAGGAATATACCACATGCTATTACACTGGAGTCACCTGCAAATCTTTTCTTGAAGCAATGTTTGCCTACCTGTTAGAACCTGCTACATCCTGATGTGCCTCATGTGTAGCCAGATCCCAAGCTATGGAAACTGGTCAATGATGTAAGACTCATAATCATTCTTTTTAAATTGGAGATTTAGTGTGGACTCGCAACTACAGTTGTGGAGTGAAATGCATACCTGGAAAACTTGAAAAATGCACAAGATCTGTTTTGTTCATGATAAACTATCTGACAGTATTATGGAAAATACACATGGTGTCACACTAGTTACCCTCCAGTCATCTAGTACAGAAGATGATTTAAGGCATAGATTAGTATATGTAATCTATGGCTAGTTAGCAGTTCTGGAATTTCACATTTGAGTTTCTTCAGAACACCAAGGTGAATACCATCTGGTCCTGGTGACTTATTATTGTTTTATTTATCCATTTGTTCCAAAATCTTCTCTGGGACAGCGCCTCAGATTTGTCAGCTAAAAAGAATGGCTCAGGTGTGGGAATTTCCCTCACATTCTCTGCAGTGAAGACAACTGCAAAGAATTTATTTAGCTTCTCTGCAACAGCCTTGTCTTTCTGGAGTGTCCTGTTAGCACCCTGATCATCCATCTTTGGCGGGCTTTCTGCTTCTGATATACTTAAAAAAAACGCTGTTAGTTTTTGTATCTTTTGCTAGTTTCTCTTCAAATTATTTTTTGGCCTGCCCAATTAAACTCTGGCAAGTCAAGTGTAAAAGCATATGTTCCTTTCTAGTTTCCTCAGTAGGATCTGACTTCCAATTTTTAAAGGTAGTCTTTTTGCCTCTAACTGCCTGTTTTACACTGTTTACTCATGGTGGCAGTTTTTTTGGTCCTTCTACTCTTTTGTTTTGTGGTTTTTTTAATTATTATTTAATTGGGATATACATATAGTTCTAGCATCTATTATGATGTTTTAAAAAAGTTTCCATGCAGCTTGCAGCTATTTCACTCTTTTGACTGTTCCTTTTAATTTCCATTTAACTAGCTTCCTCATTTTTTGTGTAGCTTCCCTTTTTGAGGGGATTCTTTGGTATTCTACCCCGCCCCATGATGTTACATTAATTACACTATGGTTGCTATTATCTAGAGATTCAGCTATATTCACCTCTTGGACCAGATCCTATTCTCTACTGAGGACTAAATCAAGAATTGCCTCTCCATTGGTGAGTTCCAGGGCTAGCTGCTCCAAGAAGCAGTCATTAATGGAGTCTAGAAATTTTATCTCTGCATCCCATCATGTGGTGACATGTTCCCAGTCAATATGAGGATAGTTGAAATTCCCCATTATTGAGTTTTCTGTTTTTGTAGCCTCTCTAATTTCCCTGAGCACTTCACAATCACTGTCACCATCCTGGTCAGGTGGTCGACAGTATACTGATACTGCTATACTCATTATTCAAGCACAGAATTTCTATCCACAGACGTTCTATGGTACAGTTTGATTCATTCAAGATTTTTACCATGTTTGACTCCTTGCTTCCTTTCACACTCCCCCACCAGCATGATCTGCTCTGTCATTCCTATGTATTTTGTATCCTGCTATTACTGTGTCCCATTAATTATCATAATTCCACCACGTTTCTGTGATTCCTATTATATAAATATTCTCAGTTAGTAGCAGGCACTCTAGTTCACCCATCTTAGTATTTAGATTTCTAGCATTTATATACAAGCACTTGTAAAATCTGTCAATATTTAATTTTTTGCCTTCATGTGATATAATTGAATGGGACTCTTTTGTTTGATTGTTTCTCTTCCATTCCTACCTGTACTTTATCAACTTCTGTCCTTTCCTCTTTACCAGGATCTGGAGGTTTCCCCTTTAATACATCCTCCTCTAAGGGATGTCACTATCTGAACCATATGCTCCTCCACACCTGTTGACTTCCCCTACTCTTAGTACAAAAATTCCTCTATGATCTTTTTAAATTTACATTCCAGCATCTTGGTTTCATTTTGGTTTAGGTAGAGCTCCTCCTTTCCCTAAAGATCATTTCCTGATAACACTATTTCTTTTTCATTGGCTAATTTAGAGTTATCAAGGGATTTAATAAAATTGTAAACCTGATTTGTATTTCACTCACTGTGGCTTTATACCACTATAATTCCACTGAATTTAAATGATTTAACTCCTGATTTCCCCTCCTGTGAGAAATCACAAACAGGCTCTTTGTGCTCAGTCTCATGCCATTTTATGGCAAACCTCTTAGTAGTTGTGCAGTTACTGACTGCCCACTATAAATCAAAACATCTTTGCTATACAAAATTTAAGACTTGAGCCATTCACAGTACAGTCTGGAAAGGCAACATACTGCATTTAACTAGTCTCAGTATCTCCTATGGCACATGAACTTCCTTGGAAGGGTTTACAATTAGAATTTATGTTGAAGGTGTATCCTCTGAAAAGATCAAAGATTGAAATCTGGAGATACATCTGTGTGCTTCTGTGCACTCTGCTATGCTGTTCCTCTAGAGTTTGAAAATATCCTAGAAAACAGGAATGAGTGATATTGTATGGTTCAGACACACTTGTCTTCATCTCAACTCAGCAAGACAAAACTTGACCTCAGATTGATCTTGCAGCACATAAACTGAAAGGAACTGCTATACAACAGAGGCCAGTTCAAACTAAAAAGAACTAAATAGAAAAAAAGACAGATGAGCCAATAGGCAAGCATGAATCACAGTCAAATGTGATATTAAACAATGTATCAGTTTGTTAGCTGAACAGTAATTTAATGTTTAAAATGCTGAAAAAGAGGTAATGTACGAGTGGTTTATCAAATGTATTAGAACTTAGGGAGAAGTCCACACACAATCTCCAAGGCAATCCATGGATGTGCACCTTAGGCAACTTTTGGTTCAATTCTACCACCAAAATTTTAGTTAGCACTTAAAAGCCACACTGACAGGTGGCCCAAGTCGCCCTGATAGAAGTGTGGAACACTTTTGGTAATAATTCTTCTCTAAAGATACCATCTGTCCAGGAGTCTCACTCCTGTGTCTCATATTGCTAGTGCAAGAAAAGCAGAACTCCAAGATTTTGGGGCTTTTGGGTCTCTAAGGGCAGTGAAAGTGGGTAGGAACATGAGCCACCACTTCTACTGGTGATCACAAGCCACCACAAAACATAACTGCTATGTCTGGAACTTTCCAGTCAGTTCCATCCTGACCATGGCCACCAAAGTAGTTCCACTCAGTTGCACCTCTTCTGCACCAGCTCTTCAACCAGCTCAAAATCTGTCCTGCTTCTAGTATTCTTTTAATTGTCTTTGCCCCTTTCCTGCTTTCTCCTTACAGTCAGAGTTTTCCGAGTTGTCAGTAGGAATGCTGAATTTCTTGAAGCCTTGCTTGACCTTGTCGCTGTATCAGAGCTTTGGCCTTCTACATCATGAGCAGTTCTTAAATTGGCCATAGAGCACATCCTTCAGCAGATGATCCTGAGGCATGTGCTCCATATGTCCTAACCAGCGAAGCCTGTGAATGTCCAGCATAGTATGTATAGACTGTAGGCCAATTCTCTCAAGGATTTTTTTATTGGTGATCCATTAGTACCAAGTAACTCCAAGGATTTTTTTAAGATAGCAGAGATGGAAACTGTTCAATCTCCACTTCTGCCTGGAGTATGTAACCCAGCTTTCACATCTGTAAAGGAGGGTACTAAATCTTGACATTTGATTAATTCCTGTTTTCCAACATAGCAACACTGGATTTTACAGCTCATGTTCAATTCCAGGAGTCATTCCATCAGTGCCTTAATATTTTTGTCTCTTGCTATTAAGACATTATTCCTTTCCAGAAATACAACATACTTACAGAATGTCAGTTATTTTACTGCATGTTCCACACAGAATCTTAGAACTGAAAGGGACCTCGAGAGGACATCTAGTCCAGTCCCCTGCTCTCATGACAGGACTAAGTATTATCACACCACCCTTCACAGTTTGTCTAACCTGCTCTTAAAATCCTCCAATGATAGAGATTCCACAACTTCCCTAGGCAATTATTCCAGCTCTTAACCACTCTGACAGTTAGGAAGTTTTTCCTAATGTCCAACCTAAACTGCCCTTGCTGCAATTTAAGCCCATTGCTTCTTGTCCTATCCTCACAGGTTAACAAGAACAATTTTTCTCCCTCCTCCTTTTAACAGTCTTTTATGTACTTGAAAACTGTTATGTCCCCTCTTGTCTTCTCTTCTCCAGACTAAACAAATTCATTTTTTTCAATCTTCCCTCATAGGTCATGTTTTCTAGACCTTTAATCATTTTTGTTGCTCTTCTCTGGACTTTCTCCAATTTGTCCACTTCTTTCCTGAACTGGACACAATACTCCAGCTGAGGCCTAATTGGCATCTAGTAGAGCAGAAGAATTCTCGTGCCTTGCTTACAACACTCCTGCTCAGACATCCCAGAATGATGTTTGCTTTTATTTTTTTGTAATAGTGTTACACTGTTCACTCTTATTTAGCTTGTGATCCACTTACACCTCCAGATCCCTTTCTGCAGTACTCCTTCCTAGGCAGTCATTTCCCATTTTGTATGCGCGCAACTGATCGTTCCTTCCTATGTACTTTGTATTTGTCCTTCTTGAATTTCATCCTATTTACTTCAAACCATTTCTCCAGTTTGTCCAAATCATTTTTAATTTTAATCCTACCCTCCAAAGCACTTGCAACCCCTCCCAACTTGGTATCATCTGCAAACTTTATAAGTGTAGTCTCTATGCCATTATCTAAATCATTGATGAAGATATTGAACCGAACCTAATCTAGAACTGATCCCTGCGGGACCCCTCTCAATATGCCCTTCCAGCTTGACTGTGACGCATGTATGCATGCTACTGATATTTCTGTAAACATAAGTTCTGGTCATTTATGAAAATTTTAAATGGAAAGAAATTTGACTAATGATCTGGTAAATCCTTTTAGAAAAGACATATATATTCTTCTGGAAAATAGTCTTCCATTTGCAAGAAAGGGATATTGCAGCGGTTCTGTTAATGAGCCAGTCCTCTAATAATGGAAGTTATGATTTTCACCTTATGTAGGGTTCTCACTTGTAATAATTATTCCTAAACATATATTATTAGCTTTTCCTTTTTGTTTAGATTGGGATCCTGGATTATAATTTCTCTACATGAAATTTTCATCTGAGTCCTGTGCATTCAGAATGAATGTTTGGTCACATCATTAAAGACTGAAAAGACTTTGATCTTTACTGATATTTACCTGGAATATTGGTTAGTCATTTCCTGTTTTTTCAACGCGTCTCTGATTGTACTCTCTTTTCTTATGCAACAATAAAATGGATTCTGGGTGTTAAAAGACTAAGGAAACACTGCTGTTAGTTTTATTAATCTTTTTATGAAAGTTCAATTATGCATTTTGAATTGTATGTCTCTCTTTTTGGTCAGCATGCCCCTTTTTATCCCAAAGGGATAAAAATTATTGATAGACTTATTTCACAAATGGTGGAGTCTTTCAGAGGAATTTTTTTTTAAAAAAGTAACAAGTCAGAAAATCACTAAGAGCAAAGAAGGTAATGTACAAATATATAAAGTAGGAAAGGAGTATTGCAGGGACACTAATAAATAAGGAGGGGAACAAAATTAACAATGAATCTAAAATAGCTGTACTACTGTTTGTTTGGTTTTTTTTAATTTGGTCTTTCAGAAGATGAATAAAAGAAAAGTGTTATCAATAGATACAAAATAAATATGACAGTTTTAATAAACCTTTTCATTTAAAAAATGTACATGGGAAAATGTAACATATACAAGTCAGCAGATGTGTGAAAATATGCAATTTCTTTGATCAAATTAATGAACTAGGGGATGAAGGATGAGCTAATGATTACAGTAATGGATTAGGAGTCAGGAAATTTGTTTTCAGTTCACAGCTCAATCCTGTGTGACCCGGAACAATCAATTAATCTTGTCATTTAATCTCCCCTCTGCCTCAGTTCCCCTACTTCTAAAATGGGGACATTACCTCCCTACCTCACAGCGGTGTTCTGAAGGTAAGCTTGTAAGGTACTCAAATACAACAGGGAGGAAGGTCACACAAGTACTCCGGCAGATAGGTAGAGGGAATGTATTATCATGCATTAGAGATAAATGCATTATCATAAACACAATTCTTAACAATATCCTTACATTAAAAAATAAGTGCAAATTAGTCTGGATATTAACTCTTTGATATGGATTCAAAATTGCCTGAAGGGCAGCAAACATGGGTAAATGAACACTGCACTTATAAAACATCTATCTTTCAAAGATCTCAAACCCACCAACAAAAGTGGGTATCCAGTTTAGGAAAATATCAGAGGATTTGTCTACTCTCTACAATTAATTATAGTCTGATGAAGTGGGGATTCACCCATGAAAGCTTATGCTCCAATATATCTGTTAGTCTATATAAGGTGCCACAGAACTCTTTGTTGCTTTAAATTTAGGAAAGTTGTCCATCACCTGGGGTACGCAGTAGGGATCAGTGTTAGACCAAATCTTATTTAACCTAAGTATTCAATTTAGCAACATTCTTAAGCATGTGAGTAATCCCACTGTCTTCAGTAGAACTACTCATGTTCTTAAAGTTAGGCATGTATTTGTGTACCTTACTGAATCAGGGTCATAATTATTAGTAACCTGAGAAAAGACGTACAAGGCACATTAATTAACTAAGTTCACACACAACATTTTCTTGGGAAATATTCCAAACATCAATGAAGATCAAGAAATACAAAGGGGCCTAAAGACGTTAAAAGCAAGGTCAGGAAGTAAGAAAATGAGATTCAGCTTAGAAAAATACAGTCCTATCCCCTGACCCTGTAATAATTTATGCACATGCTTTACTTTATGCGCTGTGAGTAGTCCCATTAGAGCAACACACTACTCAAAGTAAGGGCATCATAATTTGGCCCATACAGACCATACTTTTCTGCTTTGTGTAAAATAGAGAAATATAGTTATAGTTCACCTTTATTATCTTTAATATTAAAAGAGGCTAAGTTCAGAATAAATTAAGGCTTTTCAATGGGGCTAACATTTTATCAAAAGTGATTGCTTTTTAAAATGTCTTTACAAGATTACTGAACCACAAATTAATAAAATGTGCAACGTGTAACTGTGTAGACACAAGCGACAAAGAGTCCTGTGGCACCTTATAGACTAATATACGTATTGGAGCATGAGCTTTCATGGGTGAATACCCACTTCGTCAGATGTACATAGTGGAAATTTCCAGAGGCAGATATAAATATACAGGCAAGAATCAGTCTAGAGCTAACAAGGTTAGTTCAGTCAGGGAGGATGAGGCCCTCTTCTAGTAGTTGAGGTGTGAACACCAAGGGAGGAGAAACTGCTTTTGTAGTTGGCTAACCATTCACAGTCTTTGTTTAATCCTGAGCTGATGGTGATTAAACAAAGACTGTGAATGGCTAGCCAACTACTGTGTAGACACAGGAAGTGTGACCTCCGGTGACTCAGTTATGGCATACAGCAAGTTTAGTTTCAGTTCACAGGACTATGTCTCTTATCGGTGATTTTACTTTCTTTTAGTGGAAATTTAAATTTGGTCTCAGCTACTTTTACCTTTGTCCTCCAGCGTAATTGATATCTATGTCCTCCGTCCAATAATGAATAATAATGAACTCAGAACTGAGAGGAATAACAGAAACCTAATTCTCAGAGCTATGCATATACAATCGTGGATCAGAAGCAATACCTTGTGACCTGCGTATCCAGTCAAAACAAATACATCCTAAATTCTGAATATCAGATATTCTCAAGGACTTCTCCCAAGCAATCTATAGGGTAATAGTTTCTTGTGGAAAGTGTTTGGTGAATGATTTTGAATAGCTAAAGAACTTTGATACAATCATGATATGCTCAACAATTTATGAATAGATAAACTGAAATGTGTCTCTCTCCTGTGAGCTAAGGGAGGAAATTCATTAAAATCTTTTTTATGAATTAGATCAGGGATCTCAAACTCAAATCACCATGAGGACTAGTACATTGGCCCAAGGGCCGCATCACTGACACTTTTTCATATAAAGATACAAAAGCCCCCCTCCTGCCCCCAGCCCCACCCCCACTCCACACGGCCCCACCCCGCCCAACCTCTTCCCACTCCTTCCCTGCTCCCATTCCAACCCCCTCCCTGCCCCATTCCAAACCCTTCCCCGAATCCCCACCCCTGCCCCACCTCTTCTCCACCTCCTTCCCTGAGCGCATGGCTTCCCACTCCTCCACTCCCTCCTGGAAAGCGCTAAGTGCCGCCAAACACCTGTTTGGTAGTGGGAAGCACCTGGAGGTAGGCAGAGGAGCGGGGATGCGGCACACTAGGGGGAGAGGGAGCAAGGGAGAGGGGAGCTTGGCGGCTGCAAGAAATATCTCAGGGAGGGGCGCAGGGAGCTTGGTGGGCTGCAGGAAATAACCCCATGGGCTGCATGTTTGAGACCCCTGAATTAGATTGTCTGTTGTAATAGTCATCTGTTATGGATACAGCAGCTTCCCTCCCTACCAACAACCCCACCCTCACCCCCCTGATGGATCCCAAAGGATTTTACAAACCAGTTGCACAAGATATGCAGCGGGGATCAAAAATAAAAAGATATGGAAACAGAAGCAAGGAGACAGCATGGAGGGGAATACTATCCTTTAAACAGCATCTCTTACATACTAAAGAGAACAGTGGATAAATAAAGGGACACAGCTAGCTAGCATCTGAGGGGAAGAGCACAGGTAGGAAGCAGCCACTCTCATATTTGAGGGGCATTATGAAGATAAACTCCATTAGTGATTGTGAGGTGCTTAGTGATTAGTGAATGAGGCCATAAAATAGACATAACAAGTGTGTGTATATATATAATCTGTTAGAGAGATTTTTGAAGTGCTCTAACCTTCTTCAGAGTCCTAACATCTGTAATAAATTTTCCTTTCCTTCCCTCAAAGTCACAAATAATTATTTTCTCAGCAACATGTGAATAATACTCTTATTAAAATAATCTACATCATGGTTAATCACTTCTGAATACCCCATTGCAACTGCTTCATTTGTACTGAAATATTTGAAATTAATCTTTCATATTTTCCCGCGGATGTCCTCTCTAATTCTTCTAATTTCCACTAATTTCAGTCTACTGCAGCCTAAACTACATCATCTTGATGTATGAAAATGGATTCCCCTTGGTTACAGACAATGGCAAACTGCAGGAATTCATAAACTAGTAATTTTATCTATTATATTCTAGTCTACTGGGGAAAAATGCTGGTAAACAGCATCTGTCAGCTCACAGAGCTGAAGACAGGAGGAATTCAAAAAGACAGCTTATCCTCTTCTTTCTTCCAACATACAATCTCTCTCTTACCCCTTAGCCTACAGTAGGTAATTTTCCAAATGATTCCATTACTTGAGGTAATTGTAGTATAAATGGAAGCCATGCAACTTCCCTCCAATCTCATGCTCAGTCAGCACATTTCAAAATCTTCCAGTTTCATCAGACTAGTTGCTTAATTTGCAATGGGAAAAAAAATTCGATCCTCCCTCCACACCTTCCCCAAAATTTGTAAATGCTGAAAAATTCCTTTTTTAAAAATGTAATAAGCTGACTAATGCAATTGCCTTTTAACTCTGTAATTCTCAATTTTGAGGGTGGATTGGGCACTTCATCCAAAGCCAGCTTTTTAGCATTTGTGAAATATTAAAGAAGCAAAAAAAAGTATGTTTCACCTTCACTCCTGGTGAATCTTCCATATCTTGATCATTCCCATGAAACTGATGAGGTTTTAAGATGTGGCTGTTCACACTCTGGAAGCAATATCATTAGGGCAGGGAGCTAGGAGCCAGAATTCCACAGCCCTTCACTTGTATTCCCAGTTCTACCACTGACTTCCTGAGTGTTCAATGATTTAGCTTTTCTATGCCTCAGTTTATTCATTTCTGTATCTGAAGTAATAATAATACTATATTGAACTCACAGGCTGTAGTGAAACTTAAGTAATGTCTGAAAAGCTTTCAGATCTTGGGATGAAAGGCACTGCAAGTGCACAGTATTATTATTGCTATTATTACAGCTGAAGAGACATCTCTTTGGAGTCCTACCAATAAAATCCCGTTGTTCCTAATTTATCACCCTCCTAACTAATCTAAACATCCTGTGACCTAGAAGGCTGGTTCCCCTTCTACTGAGATGGAATTCATTCAAACTGTACAGCCCTCTCTTCCCCATACAAGGTGGCCCAAAGTTCCACAAAATCCTCTACCTTACACCACTTAACCAGCCAGTAACTCACTTCCAGAATTTTCTGCCTTCTATCTTCCTTCCCTCGCAAGATGGGAAAGATTTCCAAGATCACTTGGACATTCTTCTCCTTCAGCACCAGTCTGAGTTCTCTGAAGTCATCTATAATGTGTGAGGCATCATGTGAAGTAGTGTCATTAGTGCTGATGTGCACCATCAGCAGTGGAGCCTTGCCCACCGACTTCAGCAGTCTTGCAGTCACATTTTGTATCTTTACTCTGGGATACAGCACACCATTCTGTTGTCCACCTATCCCCTAAAGAACATTCTTTCCATCCTTCTTACTATAGAATCCCCAACAAGGATCATCTGTTTTCTTTCAATGGTTGGAAATCTCTTTGTGGGCATGCTTGACTATCTTGCAGAATGGGCTGAGCAGTCATCCTCAGGTATATCCCATAGAACTATCTGTTCCATTTGACCATCTGGATCTTCAGAGCTATTTTCAGTTTCCATGCTGAGAACTGATGATAACTGGATACTTCTAGCAGTTTGGAATTCCTCCTGGTGCCTTTTCCTTTGGTGGTCCCAGGCTGCCCATCCTTTATCTGCCTTCAGCCAGGTAGAATGCTCCCTGGTCCTCTTGCCTATAAGCTGCCAAGTTGCCACTCTGGTTCCTTGCTTGCCAGTTCCTTTTTTGAATCTGGAGTGGTGATGCTTCCTAAATGTGGTTGTCCAAGAACTCCTCAGCCTCTCTGATGCAGTATAGTGTCTGTATTTGTCCTTCCAAATCATATGTCTTTTCTTTCAGCACAGCCAACAACTTACACTTCATACAGAGGAAGTTACTTCTGGCTTCAGGCAAGAAAGAAAATCCATTGCATGTCACAACCACTATTCTATTGCTGGCCATTTTGGTGCTGAGCACAGAACTGTACCTGGCAAGAGAACCTCTCACATTCCCTCCAAAACTCCCATGTTGGCCACTTCTGTTAATCTACTCAAGAGGTCACCTGGCAACTGATTTATATACTAAGCCTCACTATTTAGCTCCACCCCCTTGCTAAAAGGAAGAGATTAACCAGAGACTTTATATGCTGAGGCTGATCACATGTGATTTCATGTGTCTATCTACCCCTCATAACTGTACCACCTGAGCCCCCATCTTTAACATATTTATCTTCATAACAGCCCTGTGAGGCAGGGAACCAGAATTATCCCCATTTCCACAGACAGGGAATGGAGGCACAGAAACACTAAGTGATTTTCCCAAAATGTCTGTGGTGGAGCATGGAATTGACTCCAGCTTTCCCAAGTCCAGTAGTAGTGCCTGGGATGAACAATTGTATTACCCCTACTCCCAGAATTCCATGGTCTGCTGTTGAATATGACTCAAAGAGGATTGTTACTCAAATTGTTAGCCACCTCTCTTGTGGAGTTAAACTGTATAGGAGGCACACATAGCAGACATGGAATTCAAGACTATGTATTAGTATTTGTATTGATTACTTATATTCCAGTAGTTCCGAAAAGGTCCAATCAGGAATTGGGACACAGTTGTGCTGGGCATAAAAAGAGACAGTTCCTGCTACAAGGAGCTGATAATCTAATGTATTTTTCTGGGGGTTTTTTGTTTGTTTTTTGTTTTGTTTTGTTTTTAATTAGGGAAGCACAAACATTTTCAGCAATTAATACAAAAAGGGCCCCCTGCATCATTATCATGCCATTGGCTTAAGAAATCAACCCCTTGGACTCGCATACACTCTGATACGCAGGGAATGAGCCTGTTCTATACAACACCTTTTAAATTGGTTATCACACTACATTACATATACCAGGTGCTGTATCCTGTTTTAGGCCCTATCCAAAGCCTGGCACTTAAGCATGTGTGTAACATTCAACATATGAGTGATACTATTGACTCCAGTGGGACTGCACAGATGAAGTATTTTGCTGAGTCAGGGCTTTAGTTTTCTACAGAGCAAAGACAATATAATAATATAGCTAAATTAGAAATGTTTCAGACAAGCCAAAGGAGAGACAACTTCCTTTCAAAAGAGGGAATCTCAGTCAGCACAAGGCACAACTATTAGTTCACCTCATCCTGGCATTTCTCTCGTAACAACAGAACCCAAGTCTTTTGGACTTGATCCTACAAGTAGTTAATGGGATAACTGATGTGATTAAAGCACATATTTATATGCTTTGCTGGATTGGGCCAGAGTGCTCAGCATCTAGCAGGATCATTTTTTCTATCTAATTTCTTGGAGCATTTCACAGCAGGTTGTTATCTGATATTTTTTGTACAAAACCGTCTCTTATATTTTCTTTATATGTATAGTCAGAGTCACATGTCATTGAAATGATGAAGTACCCAGTCTGTCTATAGGCACAGACAGTTCAGTATGATAACATTCTACCCAAAAGGCATGTTCACCTGGAAAATCCAAAACAATACAATTAGGTAAATACTAATTACATTGTTGGCTTGCAAATGAGCAGTTTTAACCATTAAAAAAATAGGACAGTTTACTTAATGTGGGCAGAACCATGAAATCATATTTAATTCAGAATCTCTCTCTCTCAGGATAGAACTCTACTAAATTATATATATTGACCCGGGCAGAAGTATGTGGTGTAAGTATGAGGACTATTTAAAAAAACACCAGTAAGTAGCTATTATAAAAATATAGAAATCATTATAAAAATTATTAATAAAATACAATTATAATAAAAACTAGTCAATCAGAACCATTTTGCAGGGCCAGGGGTGAGGTAAGGACAGCACAGAAACAGAAAACACAGTGATGCTTTTCCCTCTCCACAGTAGGTTGAGTACTTGAGCTACAGCCATTTTTCCCTAATTCCACCCACTGAACATAAGTCAGCATCCAATGTTCTACCCTTGTCCACAAATGAGTAATAGAGTGTTTTGGATGGAACTGCATATTGTTTTGACTGAGCCAAAGTGGTACCATAATGTTCAGTACTTCCACTTCTCAAACAGCAGCTAAAAATTCTTTTGTTCTTGTTATGTCTAAAGGAAGGGATAATGAGCCATGGGTAACATTCTGTGGTGTGACTAGTGTCTTTAGGCTGGTAATCAGCATGAGCAAATATTCGATTCATTCAGAGTCTTACTTTTCGTGAACAGTGTCCTAGTAATAACACTAGACAGAACAGTAAGAGCATAAATATGCAGCCTTTCTACATGTCCGTGGCTGGTGAACGAAAATGACCTATGATGAAAAGACAAAAACTTCTTTTTTGTAATTTGAGAATGAAATTAGGCTTTATGGCTGGCCGGAAATTGGGATAATGCATTGGTTTTCCTCCTGTCAACAACATACATTAAACTATCACCTATTCACAGAAACACAACCTTCAGCACAGATTAGAAACTACACAGAGACTCCTTAAAGTCCATAGCGGTACCTTCCAGGTTAAAGGACTTAATGGAAGTAAAGTCTATGAACTCTTTAAACTTACTCACATATGCAGGCTTGTTAAAGCCTGGAGCCAAATCAGATGGATTAAAAGATTTTAAGAAGTCTGGAAGGTCATCATACTGATTTGTCAAAGTCTGAAGCTGAATTCTCCATATATGTAGTGGACAGACAACAGATATATTAGTATGTTCACTATGCTATAATTAATGAAGGTATAGGCTCACATTGTGACTGCTGACAAGATATGGTGTGCAGGCACATACTTGTCTCATGGTTTTGGCTGGGACAATAGAAGGGGATACAGAGGGAGAAGTAAGGTTGTTTGGGTAACTTGACATTGCATTTCCATACTTTCCAACATGTATTCATACCTCACATTTCACAGCTTCATAATTATTCAAAGAGGAACTACGTACATTGAAAGAATTTTTATGTAGATGGCAAAAGCAGTAACAGGATTCTCAGAAGAGGGAAACAGACTCATATTACACTAGGATAGTCATACGCTTTGTTTTCAAGACAAACTAAATAGATCTTGTATTAATGGAATAGGAAGAGAGAATGAAAGCTGTCAAGAATTTTCATTTCCAGAATATCACAGCAAGTCCAATTGTACCAGTGAAACTATAGTACAAGTGAAAAACCCACGCGCTGGCTAAATCTAGGAGAATAAATTACTTACAGTGGATCACGGCTACATTTCAATATTCTTAGAAATAATTCAGTGTATTCAGATTGCAATACAACTCAAACATTTTTTATTACTGACAGGTATCCCATAAGGTCAGGCTGACATTTTGGCTCCAAAAGTTTCTATCAAGATCAATTCCCATTTTTGAAGCAGAGCCATTGACTGACTGTCCTTAAGAGTTACTTATAAGAGGAAAAAATAGTTAATACAGGAATTTAAATATACTGAATGTAGTTGCCGAGGTACTGAATGTGAACATGACCATTACAGTGTTTATTCAGCTTGGATGAATAGAGTGATGTAGTTAAATATCAGCTCTTGGTTTATAGAAGGGATTAATGTGGTTGGAAATATTTTTGAACTTTGTTAATGCTAGTGTTATATTAAGAAGCAGCAGTACAAAAAAAACCAACCATGTACACTAGTCAAACCAGTTACTTTTTACAGATTTCTATGACGAGGGAAAGATGCGCCTCAATCAATATTGATATCAAAACCCCCCTCAACTCATCAGATTAAGGTAGAATTGCCCGTAAAACACAGACAATATCTAGTCAGCAGTGCCATGGTAGTGAGAAGCAGGTATGCAGACCCATGAGCTTCTATCACATCTCTCAGTTCAACTGCCTTCTCTTTCTCTGAGCACTTGTCTTCACTACAGAGTTAACTTGGACTCTTATTCAGGTGTTACAGTTAATCCATCTCCCATTCACACACAAAAACTTCTAAATGTAGGGGAGACTTGAACTTTGGCAAGCTGGCCCATTTTGGGGTATAGGCAGAAGCCAGAATGCTGCTTACACTCAGGCTGGTAAGAGGATGCAGGCTAATCCACTCAAGTGCTGAAAGTTCTCCAATGCCTTCCCACAATTCCCCATGTGCCCAGAAAGACAGATAAATTCTCCCACAATTCACTGGGAAAGAATCAGAGAGTAGCTCATCTTTTTCCAGCATTAACAAACCATGGGATATGCCCCCAGTAATCCTAAAGACTCACAAAGGGGAGTACAACACTAGTTAGTACACAGTAACTCAAATATGACTTTGCAATGTGGCTGCTCAAACCTGGGATAGGCCAACCTGGGTGTTGATCACCTGAACTAACTCTGAAAGTGACAACATAGCATAAGTAACCACTATATGCCAGAAAGCTGATAATCTCCATAAACTCATCAAGTGCTGACAAAGTGCAGCTTCCTTTGCTTTTAGGCAATTAGATTTAAGATGGTGTGCAAACTTTAATTTCTTTAAGCAAAGCCCCACATCAGCCAGACAAACAGGTGTATCTATCTTACGTACTTATGTGGCCTCCATTAAGGTGGTATCTGAGCACCTTACTATCTTGAATGTCTTTATTCTCAGAACACCCTATGAGACAGTGAAGTGGGGATTGTTGCCTCTATTTAAAAAACCACACAGATGGGGAACCTGAGGCATAGAGACACTAAATGATTTACCCAAGATCACTTAAGAAAGTGTATGGTGCAACAAGGAATTGAATTCAGTCCTTCCAAATCCCAGACTAGCAACTTAAACACTGAATCATCCTTCCTCAGATTCCTGTAATGAAAAATGATCACATACAGAAAAAAAAATACATCAAGTGAAATTAGATTAGATTATACTCTAGCTCTGGATGGGTGTGTAGGGAGTATTCCCATTAATGTGACAAGTATCAGAGGGGTAGCCGTGTTAGTCTGGAGCTGTAAAAGCAGCAAAGAATCCTGTGGCACCTTATAGACTAACAGACTATTGCAGCATGAGCTTTCGTGGGTGAATACCCACTTCGTTGGATGCAAGTAGTGGAAATTTCCAGGGGCAGGTATATGCACATATATTGTAGCGGGCCGGTGTGGCTCCCCTCCTCCCCGGAGAGGGTTGAGCCCCGGACACAGGAAGAGGCGGGGCTACAGAGTGGTGAGCCCGCCCCTCAGAGGGTCAGGCGGCGACCCGGAAGGATAAAAGCCAGCCCCTCCAGCTCAGTCAGTCTCCAGCCACTGCGGGGAGCAGACCTGCCTGAGGGAGCTCCTGACGGGGAAGCCGCTGGAGCCCAGAGCCCTTGCCCGGACTGGCCGGAGATACCCCTGACTCGCTACTGGGAAGACCTGCCGGAGCTTCCCCGCACCACCTACGAAGAGGAGCCTCTAGGAACCTCCCCACCACCGTGCTGTTACCCCGAGGAACCCCTGGAGCAGAATTGGCCAGACTTCCCCGAGGACCTACCAGATCTACCCCCCAGCCCGGGGGGTGAGGAACCCATGCAGCGGGACTTCCCGGGACTGGACGCCGTGGACCAGGTAGGCCCCGAGGGGGATATTGGAAGTGGCCCGGGGGCAGCCGACCTCAGCCAGGCTGCTGACCAGACCGTACCCATGTCAGTGTGTTGCGGTCAGGATCCCCACTGACCATCAGCGGTAGCAACCGCTGTTTAGGGCCCTGGGCCGGGACGCAGTGGAGTGGGTGGGCCTGTGTCCCCCCTGCCACCCCACTCACGGGTGGCAGTTATCCCCCTCACATTTATTGCTCAGCCCTGCTGCAAGAGGCCTGAGCCTTCCCTGAACTGTTTACTGCTCAGCCCTGCTACAAGAGGCCTGAGCCTTCCTTGTACTGTTTGGTGCTCAGCCCTGCTGCAAGAGGCCTGAGCTTCCTTGTACTGTTTATTGCTCAGCCCTGCTACAAGAGGCCTGAGCCTTCCCTGAACTGTTTACTGCTCAGCCCTGCTCCAAGAGGCCTGAGCCTTCCTTGTACTGTTTAGTGCTCAGCCCTGCTCCAAGAGGCCTGAGCCTTCCCTGAACTGTTTACTGCTCAGCCCTGCTACCCGAGGCCTGAGCCTTCCTTGTACTGTTTGGTGCTCAGCCCTGCTACAAGAGGCCTGAGCCTTCTTTGAACTGTTTATTGCTCAGCCCTGCTGCAAGAGGCCTGAGCTTCCCCCTGTACTGTGTATTGCTCAGCACGGCTACAAGAAGCCTGAGCCTTCCTTATACTGTTTATTGCTCAGCCCTGCCACCAAGGGCTTGAGCCCTCCATCTACGGTTTACGGCCCCGCCTTGTAGCCCAAGGCCAGAGCCCGGAGATGCTGACTCTGTTGCCTAGCCTAAAAGGGACAGGACAGAGCCCCCGTGAGACCAGCGGGCCGGTGTGGCTCCCCTCCTCCCCTCAGAGGGTTGAGCCCCGGACCCACCTGTTACAATATCCATATATATGCAAGCAAGAAGCAAGATAGCGATAATGAGGTTAGTTCAATCAGGGAGGATGAGGCCCTGTTCTAGCAGTTGAGGTGTGAAAACCAAGGGAGGAGAAACTGGTTCTGTAGTTGGCAAGCCATTCACAGTCTTTGTTTAATCCTGAGCTGATGGTGTCAAATTTGCAGATGAACTGAAGCTCAGCAGTTTCTCTTTGAAGTCTGGTCCTGAAGTTTTTTTGCTGCAGGATGGCCACCTGAAGATCTGCTATTGTGTGGCCAGGGAGGTTGAAGTGTTCTCCTACAGCTTTTTGTATATTGCCATTCCTAATATCTGATTTGTGTCAAGATGATGAAGATGTCATCAATGTAGCGTAGGTAGAGAAGGGGCGTGACATATATGTGGACTCTCTACTCAGACCCTATGCCACCAGCACTCCCAGCTATCTCCGTGACACCACTGATTTCCTGAGGAAACTACAACGCATTGGTGACCTTCCAGAAAACACCATCCTAGCCACCATGGATGTAGAGGCTCTCTACACAAACATCCCACACACAGATGGAATACAAGCTGTCAGGAACAGTATCCCTGATGATGCCACAGCACAACTGGTTGCTGAGCTCTGTGCCTTTATCCTCACACACAACTATTTCAAATTTGATGACAATATATATCTCCATATCAGTGGCACCACTATGGGCACCCGCATGGCCCCACAATATGCCAATATTTTTATGGCCGACCTGGAACAATGCTTCCTCAGCTCCCGTCCACTCACGCCCCTTCTCTACCTACGCTACATTGATGACATCTTCATCATCTGGACCCATGGGAAGGAGACTCTGGAAAAATTCCACCACGATTTCAACAGCTTCCACCCCACCATCAACCTCAGCCTGGACCAATCTACACGGGAGGTCCACTTCCTAGAAACCACGGTGCAAATAAGTGATGGTCACATTAACACCACCCTATACCAAAAATCTACCGACCGCTATGCCTACCTTCATGCCTCCAGCTTCCATCCCGGGCACACCACAAGATCCATTGTCTACAGCCAAGCACTGAGGTACAACCGCATCTGCTCTAACCCCTCAGACAGAGACCAACACCTACAAAATCTCCACCAAGCATTCTCAAAACTACAGTACCCGCACAAGGAAATAAGGAAACAGATCAACAGAGCCAGACGTGTACCCAGAAGCCTCCTACTGCAAGACAAACCCAAGAAAGAAACCAACAGGACTCCACTGGCCATCACATACAGTCCCCAGCTAAAACCCCTCCAACGCATCATCAGGGATCTACAACCCATCCTGGACAATGATCCCATACTTTCACAGGCCTTGGGTGGCAGGCCAGTCCTCGCCCACAGACAACCTGCCAACCTGAAGCATATTCTCACCAGTAACTGCACACCGCACCATAGTAACTCTAGCTCAGGAACCAATCCATGCAACAAACCTCAATGCCAACTCTGCCCACATATCTACACCAACGACACCATCACAGGACCTAACCAGATCAGCCCCACCATCACCGGTTCATTCACCTGCACGTCCACCAAAGTAATATACGCCATCATATGCCAGCAATGCCCCTCTGCTATGTATGTCGGCCAAACTGGACAGTCTCTACGGAAAAGGATAAATGGACACAAATCAGATATTAGGAATGGCAATATACAAAAAGCTGTAGGAGAACACTTCAACCTCCCTGGCCACACAATAGCAGATCTTCAGGTGGCCATCCTGCAGCAAAAAAACTTCAGGACCAGACTTCAAAGAGAAACTGCTGAGCTTCAGTTCATCTGCAAATTTGACACCATCAGCTCAGGATTAAACAAAGACTGTGAATGGCTTGCCAACTACAGAACCAGTTTCTCCTCCCTTGGTTTTCACACCTCAACTGCTAGAACAGGGCCTCATCCTCCCTGATTGAACTAACCTCGTTATCGCCAGCTTGCTTCTTGCTTGCATATATATACCTGCCCCTGGAAATTTCCACTACTTGCAGCCGACGAAGTTGGTATTCACCCACAAAAGCTCATGCTGCAATACGTCTGTTAGTCTATAAGGTGCCACAGGATTCTTTGCTGCCATTAATGTGAGTGGGCCCAATTCTCCTCTCATGCCAGTGTAAATCAAGAGTTACTCACTGAAGTGAATGAGGTCAGAGTGAGGCACTATAAGTGAGACAAAATGCCACCAAAGAGAGAGAATATTGTAAGTCCTCAGCGTAGCTGTAAAAGAAGCTATTGAAACTGATGAGATTTCCATGACTTCTGATATTTTAACTGGGATTTTTTAAGTTTAGATTCCAGATGAGAACATACAGGAAAACTCACATCACCCATTTAGAGCACTGTTGTGAACCTTCTGGAAAGATTTTCTTACCCTAAAAGTGTAAAGATGTCAGCACTATTCCAACTCCACACTCTGGTCATGTGGTGTAATAGTGACTAGCAAAAAGTTACCTTCCCTAAAATGGCAGGCTTTGTTCCCTCACACACCCAGGGCTGAGAGAGTGCCATATCATTGGTTGATTCAACCCACTCACATTGTTTCAGAACCAGCCTACTTGTTTTCTTGAACTGCAGTACCAGTTGTTCCATTCTACACAATGACTAGCTAATGCCTGCTCTTATAGAAGGGACCAGTTTGGGACTCAATCCTGCAAAGCACTTAAGCAGATTGAATTCCTTCCTGCTTGGGAGTGTTGACATGGATGAAGTTGAGCATGTGCTTAAGTGCTTTGCTGAATCAGAACCCAGAATACTCTGTTCCTAGCAAGATCAAATCCTTACTTTCTATTGTTAAATAGAATAGAACTGATGAACTTTGTTTATTATGTGTCATGGAAGGAAGGAAGGAAGAATTCTTAATGAGAGTTTTTAATTAAAAGTTTTAGCTTTGTAATTCTAAGAGAAAGGAAAGCAGCCTAAGGGCTGTGGCAATAGAACTGGGAGTGTTTTTAGTGTGACCACATGGAAGTGGCATTAGGGCATTGTGTTGCAGTTAGTAAAGTCAGAAATGGGAAATGAAGCCTGATGGAGATAGATGCCTGAAAAAGACCTAGCAGTTACAGAAATGGGAAAGCAGCCACAAAGAAAGGACCCACAGCCAAAGGAGAGAGCCTAGGCCTGGACTACACACATTATAGGAACCAACAAAATGATTTTGGTTAGGGGTGTGATTCTTTTTTAACTAAAAGAGTTAAATCAGTACAAACTCTAGAGTAGACATAGTTATGCTGGTATAAAGATGCCTTATAGTGATATAGCTTATTCCCCTTCCCACGTGGGACATTTATATCAATGGTAATAGGGTTGCTTGCCCCTTTAAGAGCTAGAGGCCTGGGTCCAGCCAATCCTAGACACTAAATAGACACACCTGAGCAGGGATCAGGTGATTCCCCTATGACAAGCATCAGGAAGCAGCAGGCATAGGGTATGTCTAAACTGCACAATAAAATCCATGGCAGTGAGTCTCAGAGCCTGGGTCTACAGCCCATGGGGGTAGCTAGGCCTGGAAGTTAGAGTGGAGCCAAGCTGGAATCACAAATCAGCACCATGGATCACCCAGGGTCAGAGCCAGGGATCAGAAGCTGAATGCCAGAGCCAGTGGGTGAGACAGAGACATGGTTGGGAAGCAGAGCCAGGGTGTCAAGAATAAAAAAGGGCAGGAACTGAAGCAAGCACAAGAGCAGGCTGAGCAGGAGCAAGCACAAGAAGCAGGAAGCCAGAAGTGCAGTTGTGGTTGTGGAACATGTTATGCAACCTGTGTGCTCTTGCTGCTGCTGGGTCAAATAGTAGTGCCAACAATCAGGCAGTGCAGCCAGTCAAGCAGCCCCTGCCAGGACCAGCTGTATCCAGAATGTTGCTAGAAGACTAATCCTGCTGCAGCTGGCTTCCTGACAGTACCTTCCTCTTGAGGGCACTTTCTGATGGCCTTAGGGCCCAGTTTTTCTGGTGAAGAGCATATATGAGCTCCGGAGCATTACCATTACCTTCTGGTTCCCAAGACCATTTTTCAGAGCCATAACTTTCCCAGTCCATGAGGTAGTATAGAGTTCCTGGGATTCATCTAGAATCCAGGATTTCTCAGACCACATAGTCTTCTTGACCTTGAACCTTCATGGGAGGGAGCCATGGAGTGAAGCAGCTGGGGAAGGGATTTTCTGTGTAAGGCTTCAAGAGGAATACATGGAAAAACTAGGTGGACTTCAAGGAATTTGGACAGCTGGAGATGGAATGCTACCAGGTTGACTTGTTCAGCAATCTTGAATGGGCTCAAGTATTGATAGTCTAATTGGTAGATGAGTGGGAGTATTTGAAATGTTTAGCAGATAGCCAGACCTTATCACCCACTCTTAATGTCAGGGTAACTTGATGGTCTCAGTCAGCATGGCATTTATATGTTTCCTTGGTGGCTTCCAGATACTTCATAAGTTCCTGGTGAACTTGGTGAAGGCGGGTAATGAAGTCTGTCACAACAGGAACTTGTGAGTCTGCGGGTATGTCTAGATGGAGATGAAGGTGAAAACCGTAATTGGCATAAAAGGAACTGTGTTGGATGAAGGTGAAAATAGAGTTATTGTGAGTAAATTCAGCATATGGCTGGAGAATGACCAAGTCATCTTGCCAATAGTTAAGGAAGCATCAAGGTATTGCTTGAGGATTTGATTTACCCTCCCCATCTGCTCTTTAGTCTGCAAAATCTAGGCTGAGAGTTCAATTTCTAGGAATTTACAGAGTTCATGTCAGAACTAGGAAGTGACTTGTGGACCCCGATCAGGTTGGCAATCTATGGAGCCAAAAAACATGATTTTAAAAAAGGCAGGCTGTTTCCTGAGTGGTGGGGAGAGAGCAAGAAGAAATAAAATTAGCCGTCTTAGTGAAAAGATCAATGGCTGCCAGGATGACAGTGCAAGCTTGGGAGTGAGGTAGTTCTACAATTAAGACCTACAACAAGACCATGGACTGGGTTGAGGTGGGATGGGCAGAGGCTAGAGTAGACTTAGCAGTTTAGCACGTGGCCACTTCCTCCAGCAGCACAAGTCAACAGGAGCTGTCATATGTTTTCATATCAGCGCTCACTTCTGGCCACCAGAAACTAGTACCATCAAGTCCTGAGTCTTACTGCAGCCAAAATGGTCAGCAACCAGTGTGTCATGACATGTTTTTAACACTTCAAGTCTGGGCTGACCTTCTGGAATATAAAGGCACTTCCCAAAAAGCAGTGGTATCAAACGTTTGACAGATTTTTGCTACCTATAGGTATTTTGGGAGTAAAGTCTGAATAAGAAATATCAAATTCTGGGATGTGGTTCCACAAATAAAATTAGATTGTTGTAGAACAGTGTCACACTCTGTATCCCTATGTTCACTCTTTTTACAAAACTATAATACATTATGTACAAAGTATGTCTTGTGAGGTATCATGTGAAAACTCACACTTTACTGATCATTATTGTCCTGGTAAAATACATGTAGCAACATTGTATGTAAAGTTATAAAATTCTACTCTACAAGACATGTTCCAAGTCTAGGGAAACAGCTTCAAACCAATTCCCCAGAGACAAAAAGCTATCCAACACCTCAAGCAGTTGTCAACATAATCAAATGGACTACCACCTGGTTAAGTGGCCATTCTTTGGCAGGAAGAAGGGTGTGAGTGAGAAATTTACATCTTGGCAATGGAACAGCTAGACGCTCTCCTGCAAACAGATTTTGTCTTCTGAACCTCAGCTGGAGAGGATTTTCAAAAAGTAAAATAACTATGAGAAGTGAGAATAAAGGACACAAATAATCTCCCCCTTCATCTCTACTCATAGCATCAACAACACTTGAAAGACAAAGGAAGCATCATTGGACTGAAGAGAGGTCCAGCCAGTAAGACTGCTAGAACCTGTGATGAGAGTGACCCTTTTGTTTTAAGTTCATTAAAATTGTTAAGTTAGGTATTAGTTTGTGCTTTACATTTTATTTCTTTGTAACAAATTCTGACTATTATATCTCATCACTTGTAATAATTTAAAATCTTTATTTCTGTAATTAATAAACTTGTTTTATCTAAGCCCATAGGTTTGGATTGAAGTGTTTGGGTAACTCCATTTCAGATAACAGCAGTTGTGCATATCATTTTCTATTAATAAAATGACAGACTTTCTATGAGCTTGTATTGTCCAGGAGGAGAGAACTGGGCAGTACAAGACACACATTTCTGGGGCCAAGTCTGAGACTGGGAACTTTCTGATATTGCTTTGCTAATATAATTCAGGTGGGAGTAATCTGCATGCTAGAGGCTGTGTGTGAGCAGAGCAGGAGTGGCTGCTCTCACAGCAAAGCAGTGTAAAAGACATTCCAGGTTGGAGGATTGAGGGGACACAGCTGTTCAGCAGTTCAGACTATACCCTGGGTAGTGTCACAAACAGCATTTTGGGGAGCCATGTCTGGCTCAGCATATTTATCTTTGTGGGAAAGGCCATCTGCTTTCCCATCTTGTGACCCAGGGCAGTAGGTAATGATGAAATCAAGCCTGGCAAAGCTAAGTGACCAACGGATCTGCTGTTGATTAAGATTACAGGCCATTTGAAGATATTCTAAGTTCTTGTGACTGGAGAGGACCTGGACTGGAAACCGAGCCCCCTCTGAAAGAGGTGTCCATTCTTTGAATGTTGTTTTGATCGTAAGAGGCTCCTTGTCCCAGATATCATATCATTCTCAGTGGGGGTTAGCTGTATGTGAATAATACAGACAAGGTAATAAGGTAATAATTGGAGATATACCAATCTCCTAGAACTGGAAGAGACCTTGAAAGGTCATTGAGTCCAGCCCCCTGCCTTCACTAGCAGGACCAATTTTTGCCCCAGATCCCTAAGTGACCCCCTCAAGGATTGAACTCACAACCCTGGGTTTAGTAGGCCAATGCTCAAACCACTGAGCTATTCCTCCCCCCAATGGTGTTGGTTGCAAGGGCCTGCATTTTGTGAAAGTACAGCCCTGAATGTGAAGTTCAATGTATCTGCTTCCACAGTAAAAGGCTTGGTGGAGTCCAGATACTCAAGAACAGGAGCTGAAGTGAAGGCTTTCTAAATTGAACAAAGGCAGACTGTAGCTCTGCCAACTAGACAAGATTAATCTGGTTTTGGAGGAGCACAGTTATTGGTACTACTAGCTGGGAGAATACTTTAATGAAGCACTGGTGAAAATTGGCAAATCCCAGACACTGCTGAAACCCATCCTTTGGGGCACTCCACCCAGGGATGGCAGCCACTTTCCAAGTTGTTGGAGGCCCCTGAGTCCACAAGTGCCCACAGCTCGACCTCAGACAAGGCAGGATGTCATAACCAAAGAGGAAGCTGGAGAGTGGGGGCTCACTGGCTGACTAGGGCCAGGGCACCATTTGACAAAAGGGGCTTTTCTGACCAGCACAGGACAGGAGTCTTACTTGGGCACCTTAGACATAGTGTCCAGGTTCCCATGCAATATACACGAGTCTAAAGCTTGTCATTGCCTCCTTTCTATGTCAGTAAGGCAGGGTCAAATCTGGTTGGCCTATGGAGGTCAAAAAATTTTACTCCCTTTCTAAGTTGACATTTGGCCAGGCAATCATCAGTGCTGATGCACAGCTTCTAAGTTGGATAGTGGCTCTCTCTCTGATAGCTCCTCCATGATTTCTTCATCAAGTCATGTCAGAAATGGTAGCACTGTGCTGCCTTGTTCCATCTAGCATCAGCTGCTAAGTGCCAGAATTCTGCAGCCAACCTGGTAACTGGTCTATTCTCTGGCATAGGTTCAGAAGTTCATTCTTGGAGGAGCCATTATGATTCAGGTCACTGAAAACAATCACCAGGGCTTGGATGAATTCCTCAAGCTGCCCCAGCAAGGCTGATAACAAGCCCCACTCAGGCCTGGTCAATGGGAAATGACAGGAACTGAGACTGATTCAGAAAGTGATGAAACTTCCCGAGATCACCTTCAAACTGGGCCAGCCGTGGAATCTTTATTTCCCAAGGGATCTGGGCCCTGGGTGGCGAGACCTGTGCCTGCGGGACCACAATCTGGTCTGCAGCCTCAGCAAGGTGTCCCTTACCTTTGTTAGGAACGAGGAGGTTTTAACAGCGGTCTACCTCACAGCCAAGCCTGGTCTTCAGTCTTCCAAATGGACAGGATCTGGAATATGGGTGATCAGGCCTAGTGGTTGGACTCATGGGGATGGCTAGGCCTGGGGGTAGAGTGGAGATGAGCTGGAGTCAAGAATCAGGACCACAGGATGTCTGAGGTCATAGTCTAGAAGTGAGCTGAGGGTCAGAGCCAGGGATCAGAAGCAAATGCTAGAGCCAATGGGCGAGCCAGAGATGTGGTAGAAAAGCAGAGTTGGGGCGGGGGCAGGTCAAGGATGGAGAAGGGCAGGAACTGAAGCGGGCACAAGAGCAGACTGGGCAGGAGCAGGAGCCCACACAGGAAGCAGGAAGCTGGAAACAGAACCAAGTGCAGCTGCAGGAGAGGAACATGTTGAGCAGTCAGTGAGCTGCATCAGGTAGTAGCTAGCTGCACCTCTTCACCAAAAAGGAAGTGTAGTCAATCAGGTAGCCCTCTGCCAGGATCAGCTGTGTCCAGTGCTGTTAGGTGACTGACCCTGCTGCAGCTGACTCCCTGGCAAAGAGGGGAGTACAGAGGCTGTTGGAAGGCAGTAGGCTCCATTAAATAAATCTGCGAATTCTGGCCTGGGAGTGATCTGATCAGAGCATAAATGGATGGGCTTGAAGAATGACTTGAGAACTTTATTTTGAAGGTTTGTTATGTTAATAAAACTAGAACCCTAGAAAGGGTATGAATAGACGGAAGTGTTTGTGAATTATTAAAGAAATTCCTTGAAGGGAGAAACAGATAGGAGGTTGCTTGCCAGGCCATCCCAAGGCCACACTAGGGCATGCAGGAGGCAGCCTACTGAATGACACCCAAATGACAATGTCCCCACACTAACAGGTTGTGCTATTTTAACTATACCACAGTAAAAGCGGTACAACTTTTTTGTCAAGCTGTACCAGTATAACTGCATCCACACTGGGGAGTTATATCACTTTCAAACTGATGTTAAAGCAGTACAAAACCTGTGTGTAGATAAGCCCCTAGTGAAAGAGAGAGCTTGGCACATGTGAAAAGACTTGCCAGCAGCAATTGATTTAGAAACGGAGATGACTTCCCCCCAAAAACCCAAGAAACTAGATGTTTGTAGAAGACAGACAAAATCTAGGCATTGAAAACAAGGACAATTGGAGAATTCTTGACCAGATGAAAGTGAGAAATAAGGCAGAGAGGAGGAGTCCAGATTAAAAAGATGAAGGGTCTGAACCTATCCCTATTGAAGTCAATGACAAAAAACCTCACAAGAACACAAAGTAACTCAATCCAAGAAAATCTGTCTGGCTAAATTTGTTATTTTAATTTATTTTTTTCAGGTCAGAATATAAATCAATATGCTAAGCAGAAAAGCACGTCTGTTCCAGGGATTCTAATTGACTTCATACATTTTTAGACAATAAATTTAAATAAGAAATAAAGTTATGCAATATCTGTACAACTCTTTGAAAAGTTCTAAAGGTTTCCATGGAGTCCCAAAAGCCTGACTTCTCTGAACTGTGGTTAACATTCCATTTACATGATTCACAATCAAGTGCCAGTGTCCATGTGACTGTGAGAGACTCATTACTCAGAGTGTTACAGGATAAAATACTTGAATGTCACCTGGTTCAAATATTTGACTTATCAAGCACTGAATGCCAGGGTTATTTGCTAACAAGATAGTGACTTGGTGTTAAAGTGGAATGAGAAACCTTTATGTGAACTTTGGGGTCACCCATGGACACTTAGCTGCTTATCAGCCTCAGACAGCATGGCCGTATCTGCCAGAAAACAGAATATTGGCCCCTCAGTGTCAAAGCAAACTTTCTGTCTGGCAGCTGTGGCATGTCAGAGCAACCTGCGTGCTTACTAGTGACTCATTGTTTTGTTTCTTACATTGAATGGATGATGTCTTAAAAGTTTCACAGTGGCAGATAAAAAATTCAGCATCAGTTAACCTTAAAGAAGCTAGAAATGTATGCTAAGTTGTTCCACTCTAAAAATGGATGCAACAAACACACACACACACTTTAAGAAACAGATTTAAAGAAGATCCTGTAAAGTAGTATGCAATCTCTGGCCTTAGTTCAAATTACTGTTGGAGGGTTTTTATTTGGGGAGAGGAGATTAGTTTATGTTTTTGCAAGGAGACATTTTCTTCCAAGCTCGGAGGTTGTTTAAGATCATTCTGAAATGGAAACAAGACCCACTCAGTTCAGCTCTCTCCCTTTAAAAAATGGTAGCACAACTACTGCTTTCCATTGCAAGGTGTGGAGGGTAGTAAACTATAGAAGGAGGGAGAGTAAACCTATGGAGTGAAGAAGGGAAGAGCACATGCCTCCTAGCCCCCATCCACCACAGGCTTCCTTCCACATGGTAACAAAGCCATGGAGCCCTAGCTCAGTGTAGCATGGTTCTCCTTGGGTTAGGCTGGGCAGAATTCCAACAGGAAGTCAACTTGAGCATCTCACTGCTCATTAATTCAACAGTAACTCACCTGCATACAACTGAAATCTCTTTTCCCACATTGTACTGGGTTTAGTGCACCAGACAGCATGGGTTGCATGGCACTGAGAAGGGTTACTGAGAAAATGGAAATGCATTTTTGTGCTTCCTCTCCAGCCCATTTTAAATTAAATTCTTTGAGCAGTCTCAAGGCCAGTGGTTAAAGCAAATTGAAATAAAATGGGGAGCTCTCATTACTCCAGAAAGGGGCGTGAGTGCTGCTTACTCAAGCTCGGGGGAAGAGGAGGAAATCCCCATTTAATTCTAACAGATGAGGGAGAGTTGTGTTCACCATCTTATCTTAACATCTGCTCAGGCTGTTCTAAGTTGTGCCTGACTACCAATGGCCCTAAGGGGCCATGCTGGCAGGTGAGGATCACCACAGCACAGCAGAACTCAGTCACACTCTCAGAACAACCATTACATCAGGGGCTGAAAGGTGGCCTAGAGCCAGCTATGCTAACTATATGCCACGTAGGAATTACTCTGCATCTCAGAAAACACAGCCAAAGCAATGCAAAGGATAGTAACAGGAGCCAGGAAGTTGATCCCCAAAGTCCTGCACCGGGTTCATTGTAAAACCAAGGATAGATTCTCTGGAAAACAGTCTGATGGTTTCAAAGTCCTGGTCAGGAATCGGAAGGGGATATCTCCAGGACATTGCAGGCATAGTTTCAATACGGATCCAGCCAATAAACTTTTCATGATACTGATTATTTTTCATCTTGAAAGACCTTCTCATCTGCTCAGTCTCCATGCTTCACAGAAGATTGCCACTGACTCCAGTTCATTAGTCTCGTACTTGTGCAATGAACAAGCATCAAGCAAGGCTCTTTGTCAGCCCAGACTGGCTCAATTAAAGTGTCTTATAGGGCTGTATTATTAATCAGCGATATCATTTACAGCTCTGCTTGGTGCAGGTTGGCTCAGGAAGCAGGCACTTGCAGAATTGCCAGTGGCAGACAACGGAGGCTGCACAAGTTTATTTATTTAATACAATGCCTGTCATCAGAAAAGCAGCTGGTAGACAGGGTAGTGATTGTGAAGCAAGATCCAATCCCCAAAAGTATCAGGTCACATCTGGTGACTGGACTTCTGCCACTTTGATGGATGACGCCCAAGTGTTATATTTAATTGACAAAGACTTGATCCTTTTCTCAACTATTATCCATGGGTACTAGCAGAGGATTTCTCTCCAGGCTCCTGCCCCTCCTGTTTTGGATGAATTCTCCTTAGAAAGCTTACAGCAAGCTGAGGGGGAAGGTGGAAACACAAGATATTTGCACCTTTCCCTTCAGAAACAGATATGATTTGTGAACCAGAAAGGGGAGGGAGGAGGAGGAAAGACCTATTAAAAATCCTATAGAGCAGTCTGTAGTACAGAGAAATGAATTCCTATTACCAGGATTGGCAGGCTTTAGCCCACTGGAGGGTAGGCTGATATTCCAGTGCCCTGTGGGGAACTAGGGTAGCAAACTAACACAAGCACTATAGGAAAGTAGCATTTGCCTCTGAGAAATATTCAGAATTGGCTGACATCTACTGGCAGAAACTTTACACTGGCAACACAGCCCCATCACTGTTTTCATGCGTCGGTTTGTGTTCCCTATAACACACATATGAGACAGTTTTGTAAGGTAGGAAGTTCTGGAGGTACTTGTAAAATGGGATTACTATTATAAAGAAGTTTTTGTTATACTTATAGAAAATCTCAACTAATTCCATCTTGATAAATTCAATTTGCAATATAATTGGCTTTATATTTTCTCATTATCCAGTAATTAGTGATTTTTTTAAAATACACTAACAATTTACGGGAACCATAAAACACAAACCTGATGTAGAAATAGATATCTCAGTAGAAATGTGTGACTTCTCTAGCACATAAACAGATTAATTATCCGTGAACTATCTAATAAAACCTTATGTCCAGGAATATAAAAATCATACAGAAATCATAAAGTAGAAAAACATCCAAAGAAAAGTACCCTAAAGCAAACAAGAAACATTTGTTAAAGCCTTTTTAACGTCCTATCTTTATTTTGATTGATTTATTAGTATGCTTAAGTACTTCAGTATTATGCAAGTTCTTGTAATAACTGATGGAATTTGCAATACTTCACAGAATTTTAATTGATTAAAACCGTTAAAATATTATGGAAGATCACTTCATAGTCCCTGTATATGAATTGCAATAGGCCAGATACCATAACAATCCATTGAGCCTGAATTTGAATTCTTTAGCATATCTTTCTAACCTTCCATTCACGGAATACATTTTGTCATCACCATACTGAGTAATAGCACAAACAAAAGAAAAAAGTATCTGGTTAAATTTATGGCTATTGCAACTATTGCAAGTGACAAAATGAAGAACTTACCTTATGACTTTAGAATACTTTTTACTCTCTATATTACTGCTGTTATTCAGTGATACTTAGCATGATTTAAGACAACTTCCATTCTTAAGAGCATTTCCTAAAAGAGCCATTATTGCTATTAATGTCTTAAATAATACTTAGCCAATACTATTCTGTGAAGTGGAAAGGTGAAATGAATATCTTAAAGGAACAGTTCAAATGTTTTGTTATTTAGAAAAAATGAAATTATATTTATTTATAAAGGTGGATACAGGAGATCAAATATATATTTAAGCAGCAGCAAAATTGGTGGAACCGTTTATGAAAATAGAAAAACCATTTGAGATTCAGTGTTTTTTAATTTTTCTGGTGCTGGTTATGTAATAATTACATAATAAAGTACACCACTAAAAATACTATAGCACTTTTCACAAACATAAGAGTTAACCATGGTGCCTTAGCCAAATTACAATGTGGGTATTTTCATTCTACCTACCTAATTTTTGCCTACAATTTCCTGCCCTACATTACACTTTAATGTTGCTATGCTGCTGTGTTCATCTCAGAGGTACCTGCCCTTCATCAGTGAGTGATTTCAAGGACATAAGCGACAAATACTACAATGATGGGCTTTGCATAAGAACCTGAAAAGAAGAGGAAATGTCCACCCACACAGCTCCCTTTGCAAAACTGAGGCCATAGTTTGGAAGTACTTTGGGATCCTTTAACATGAAAGGGGCTATATAAGGGTAAGCAACTCAGCTGTAAAACATGGGGGAGTTATATTAGTAGTTTTAGTTATACGTTTATTGCCTTTAGCGCTCCCTAGTATGTATAGGTTTTTAAGGTCAGGCTTGACAAAGCCCTGGCTGGGATGATTTAGTTGGATTTGGTCCTGCTTTGAGCAGGGGGTTGGACTAGATGACCTCCTGAGGTCCCTTCCAACCCTGAGATTCTATGATATTTAATACTAATAGACAAGGATTGCCATACATATCCAGCTTGACCTTCCATGTCCCAGGACTCCACACCCCTTTTAACTTAGCCTCATATGAGAGACTCCTAGGGGTCCGATGAGCAACTGCTCAATTCTACTCTTTGGGGTCTCCCAGAAAGGAGTGAGCAAGACTGTCTACCCCTTAAGACTTGCATTGTACCTTTCACTGTATACAGCACAGTCCAGTCAAGGATATCAGAGCGCTTTATGTTGAGACAGTGCCAAATTATTATTAATTGTTGTGACTGATATGAATAAATGTGGCTAGCATGAGTTTGATATGACTTAGTATGTCTAAACTAGCTAGAGCAGTGGTTTTCAAAGCCAGTCCACTACTTGTTCAGGGAAAGCCCCTGGCAGGCCGGGCCGGTTTGTTTACCTGCCGTGTCCGCAGGTTCCACCAATTGTGGCTCCCACTGGCTGCGGTTCACCGCTCCAGGCCAATGGGGGCTGCAGGAAGTGGCGTGGGCCGAGGGATGTGCTGGCCGCCCTTCCCACAGCCCCCATTGGCCTGGAGAGGTGAACCGCGGTCAGTGGGAGCCGCGATCGGCTGAACCTGTGGACACAGCAGGTAAACAAACCATCCCGGCCCGCCAGGGGCTTTCCCTGAGCAAGCGGCGGACCAGCTTTGAGAACCACTGTGCTAAAGGATTCTGGGAGCAGAATTCTCTTAGCATTACATAAATGATGTGGAAAAGTACTGGAGGTGCTAAAACTGCACTTGAATGGTTAATAACGGCTCGATATGCATATATGTTTCAACACTGAACTTTGGAATATATCAGCAGAGAACCAGCTCACAAAGTAAAAAACACATAACATCATGCAATTGGTGGGCTTGGTGCAGGCTGACATGGGTCAAAAGGACCCTTTTTGAATAACATCACACTAAGAGCTTAAGTGAATGATTGATGAGAGGATAAATGTTGATTGACCTTTGGTCTAGGTCTGTTCTTCAGCCCATGTTTCCAAAATATTAATTAGAGAAAACCAGTGATAAGCGCCCATGAGGCATATTTCTGGGACATGTGACTCCTTTAAGAACAAAAGTATAAATGCTAAGCAAAGTAGATTAGTTAAGTTAATATTCCTCAATTAACATCTGAAGAGTTTGAGACTATGAGACAGAAGTCATTGGGGTAACTGAGACTCCACCTCGAGAGACCTTTGTGAGATCTTAGAACCAGTCGTCAGAGTAACCAAGACACTGCTTTGGGGGAGCCTTGACAGACCAAGTACCTAAGAGGGGAAAGAAGAGAAGAAAAAAAGTTTCCATCTAGAACTGGTAGCTATACCTGCTTTGTTTGCCAGGATACTGTGTAGAGCTAACATAGTTACTGAGGATTTATGCTTGGGGAGCTAAGACTTGGAGGAAAGGATGTATACCAGGGGTAGGCAATCTATGGCACGCGTGCCGAAGGTGGCACGTGAGCTGATTTTCAGTGGCACTCACACTGCCCAGGTCCTGGCCACTGGCTCTGCATTTTAATTTAATTTTAAATGAAGCTTCTTAAACATTTTAAAACACTTATTTACTTTACATACAATAATAGTTTAGTTTATATATTATAGACTTATAGAAAGAGACCTTCTAAAAACATTAAAATGTATTACTGGCACGTGAAACCTTAAATTAGAGTAAATAAATGAAGACTCGGCACACCACTTCTGAAAGGTTGCCCACCCCTGATGTATACCATGTAACCTTAACTGCTTGTGTGATTCTCTCTCAAATAAATAACTGTGCATTAGGCATATTGTACCAAGTCTTCACTGGTACAGGTAAACGTCTGCCCAGCTGTGGGCTGTTAAAAGATCTGATTTGGCGCTTTAAAGGGTTTTTTTGTTTCTTTCTTTCTTTGTTTTTTTGTTGTTGTTGTTTTCGGGGGAGGGGGGTTGTTTGTTTTGGGGGTTTTTTACACTTCACACACTGTATCTAGTCTCACAGCTTGAGGAAACCAAGGTACAGAAAGACTGAGTGTCTTGCCCAAGGTAATATACCAAGTCAAGTCAACACCAGAACCAGGATCGGAATGTAGCTCTCCAAAACGCCTGTCCTGTTCCTTAACCACAAGACCAGCCTTCTTCCTAGTAGGAAAGTGGCTCAGAGCCAACAATTATTATTATTAAACAAAACCAAGTTACTTTAGGGCATAATTGTGTCAACCACAAAGTCCCACATGATGAGTGGTATGGAGCAGCCCTTCCCAAGAGAAGCACATCACTGCCCCACCCCTTTAGGAGCTGTAGCATATTCCCCCATATGCTATACTAGCTTTGCTAACCAGTGCACAGGAAAATGGACCCATGTCCTTATTTCCTCTCTGCTCTTTTGGGGGTATAATGTGCCCTAGGAACATAAAGAAGAACTGCAAATTTTCCCCCAATTCTGCCCAGCAAGACAAGAAGGGGTCATCTTCCTTCTTTCCTCCAGCCATAAACTGGCATTTAGTTTCTTACTCAAAATCCCACTGTTAAGTTATATATAGATATAAAGCGGTAAAGCAGTGCTCTGGGGGGCGGGGCGATGCACTCCGGCGCATCAAAGCAAGTTCAATATAACACAGTTTCACCTATAACAGGTTAAGGTTTTTTGGCTCCCGAGGACAGCGTTATATTGTGGTAGAGGTGTATATGGGATGCATACACGCATGCACACATAGCACTCCTATAACATATACATATATATTTGCACTCACATAGTTAATAATTAAGGTGCCAATAGATAGTGCTCAAAAATATGTAGCATTGGTCCTGGGTTTGGGGGGAGCAAGACTCTAAGGCAATGAGCATGGTACAGTATGTTATTCAGCACTGAGAGAAGTTGAAGACCCTGGGTACGGGGGTTGTGAGAGAAAATCTGAATAGGACACAGAACCAATAAGAGCAGACCTATAACAAGGAGACCATCTACATCTACATGAGTGCCAGCCAGGAGACTGAGTGTTGCTCCTGCTGCCGACATTGAAATCAAAGCTATTGGCCCAATGTCAGGGCCCCTTCGAGGTGGTGAGATGAGTGGGGAAGGTTGACTACGAGATCTGACAAGCCAGGAGGAAGCAGCAGTCTCATGTGTACGACCTCAACATATTAAAGGTGTTGAAGGGCCAGGAGGGTCTCCTTATCACCTCATTCCTGCCAACCCTGAACTTGACATGCTGGCTGCTATGACCTAAGTCCTATCCCTACACCAGTAGGGAGACACACAGGGCATACACAGCCAGCTACATAGATGATATTGTCATATACAGACCATATCAGGCACATTAATGAGATACTACATGCTCTTCAGGAGGCAGGGTTGACTGCCAACCTAACCAAGTGCAATCTGGCCACCCAAGAAGTCACTTACCTGGGATATACAGTGGGAGGAGGACAATTATGACCCCTGGGGGACAATATCCAAGCTCTAGTGAACTGCCCTGTACCCTCCACCATTTCCTGGGATTGGCAGGGTACCATTGGCATTTCATCCCAAACTTTGCTACCACTACTGCCCCTTTGATGGACTAGGTAAAGGATTTGGTGCCCAGAATACCTGTTGGATGAAAAGCTGTGAGAAGGCACTCAAACCACTAAAAGACTAGTTGAGCCAGGAACCAGTCCTGTTCCACACAGACTTCACAAAGCCATTTATCGTATAGACCGACACATGCGACATAGGCTCAGAGCAGTGCTGTCTCGAATTCTGAAGGGAACAGCATCCCTTCCTCTTTCTCAGTAGAAAGATGTTCCCTCAAGAGGTGGCATACTTGGCCATTGAGAAAGAGGCCAGGTACTAAAATGGGATATGGATGCCCTGTGATATTACTTATAGGGGCAGTCCTTCCACCTACTAACAGACCATACATTACTCAGATGGCTGAAATCCATGAAAGACCACAGCCCACACATCATTCACTAGTACCTCTTGCTGCAGTCATATAGCTTACAGGTGTCCAACTATGCAGGCACAGAAAATACAAATGCTAATTTATTTTAATATAATGGAGGAAATCTGGATCAGTCCTGAGGCTGGATCAGCCACAACTCCGCGCCTGAGTGGAAGGGTAACTGCAGTCATAGGTGGGTGTGATGGAATAAACAAACCCACAATGAGCCCAAAAGGGGCTAAAATGCAATAGTGAGCCTAGGTAACCCAACCCACCAGGCCCACTGAGCTTGTTTCAACTGGAGGAGCGAGCTAATAGGGAGCCCAAAAGTCCCGGCTAAGAGTGGTTGACAGGCTGCAGGAGAGAGGAATCCCTTATCCAGGAAGCTGAACAGAAGCCTGAGAGGGGACCGCAGACCAAGTAAGGTCCCCAGGCAGTGCCTTATCCAGACACTGGCAGGTCCTGCAGGGCCCTCCTCCTTTGAACTCCTTTCTTTGTTGAGTGACTGACTGACTGGTCTATAGGGGCCACACCCCCAACTGAAGGGACCTATAGGCAGGAAGTAGTCCATGGGGAGCAAACTCAGTTTTGCTGCAAGGAGAACCCTACCAGCATTGCTTCCCACATGATCCTGGGCTGGAACCCAGATTCAGGTGGAAAGTCGAAGATTCCCAGCCTAAGATCAGGAACAGGCACCTCTACCACCCTGACAGAGAGGAAATGGATCAGAAGTTGGGTGAGCTAATCACTCGGCCACTGGGCTTTCTGAGCCCCCTTGCCAGATCAAGGTGCATTATTGCAGCTGTAGAAGCAACCTGCTCACTCTTAGCAGGATGCATTTAGCATTAGTCTTGAGTACTCTGTCTGAGGGCTACAAGAGTGCTAGAGGGAAGTAGTACAGAATGACAGGATGCATCTATGCTCCACCTCTATATTAATATATCCCTGTTCACTTTCTAGGGCAGTTGAAACTAACTTTCTTCCTTTGCACACATCATAGCTACAGTCAAATACACCAGGGGACAGCTCATGATGATGTCATAAGAGGCCTTTTCTGAAAACAATGGAAAAGCATGGACTATTTCCACTTAATTATGAACTTTAGAGTCAACTTTTATAGCACACCTATAACTATAGTCTGAATCCATGCTAGTATCAACCTGACAATTCTGATGCAATCCATTTTCCTTCTAAATTCACTTTACTCCATTTGTCAAAGTGCTATGTAGTTCATTGATTAGTAGACTTTTCTTTCTTTTAAAAAAGAAAAAAGGTCAGCAACATTTTCACAATTTTTTTGTGAAAAAAAAAATTGTTCTTTTTTGTAGAAAAGTTTTGACATTCTAATTTTTTCAACCAGCTCTTTTTTTCCCCTGATATTGATTTTTAAAAAATATATATGCCACTATATAATCCTGTGAATAAAATTCTTTCATTTTGTCAACTGCAATTTCCAGGAATTTGGTCCTTATTCAGATAAGCAGCTAACAATGGCCAACAGATTCTTCTGATCAGTCCCACGGGCGTTAAATGTACTATTATTGTATGATACAGAGAGGAAGGATGACCTTGTGGTTAGGACTCAGCAGACCTGAGTTCAGTTCTCAGCTCTGCCATGGATTCTGTGTGTGATTTTCAGCTCATGATTCCTCTCTGTTTCAGTTCTCTATCTGTAAAATTGGGATACTTCTCTTCTCCACCTGTTATCTGTCTTATTTATTTAGATTGCAAGCTCTTTGGGACTGGGGCTTTCTCTTGCTGTGAGTATGTATAGTGCATGGCAAATTAGGCCCCTGGATTGTAATGGGAGCCTCTTGGCACTACCATAATAATACAATATGCAAATACGTGTATATTGAGAAGAGATGGAAAACTAATGTCCTGCCTTGGCAAAGCCTTCCCAAATGCTACTGTAAGTATGGAAATTATATTTTATAAAGCAAATCACTACTATAAGTCCACTTCATGAGCTCTGCCAGTCAATAAAACATCTATGTCAATAATTTCCTTAAAATCTTAAGATTAGAAAATGCAATTGTCATTTGGTTTAACATATGGATAATCAATTGAAAACATAGTTTGTTTGTTTTTTGTTTGGTTGGTTTTTTGTTTAAAAAAAGCTTTAGACTCTATTCCAGATTGACAGTATCAGAATATTGTCTTTCTGTAAGGGCAGAATTCTCGCTTTTGGAACTCAAGAATGTCACTCATTCCTCCTTAGCAGCTTGGTGATTGACTTAAGACCTCAGGTTGTTGGATCTTGCCAGCAGCTTGTGTCATGTTGACTGATGGCAGTACAGAGATTCTTGAGGATGAAAGTGATGCACTGGTGTGAAGCATAGTCGACATATTAAGGAGAACATTGTATGGGCCACGTGCTAGCTACCAAGGAAACTTACAAGCTATATTTTCTAGAATTATTCCTAAGGTAAAGAAATCATTTAAGGTAGTCTGAGGGTATGTCTACACTTCAATGCAAGGCCAGTGTTAGTGGGACTCAAGTCAGCTGACCTGTGTTAGGAAACCCGGGGCTTGATCATCTACATTGTATTTTAAACCTATGTTAAGACTTTTTCTAACCTGTGCTCTTACCTAGGGCTCTGGCTTACACACTGCAGTCAAAGTACACCCGAATCATATCCCAGAGTCCCTAGTACCCCTCACCTCCAAATATGGCTGCTCCAGCCTTTGGACTGTGGGACACTGTGGGAAAACTTTACTGCCTACCCTGCGTGTTACAGGAAGCAGTTCACCATGCAAAAGGCTTGATCAGTTCACTCTCCATTACAAACCCAGGAGGCTGTCTGATAATGTGGTCACAGATCAGTGCTCAGATGAGAAGGTTTAACACTGACCTGAGCTGCTACTGTTTGCAAAGGGGGTGTGGCTTCCATTTTCAATAGAGTGGATTGCAGATTGTTGAGACAGCGAGGTCTAAGGAAGCTGTCCCATGGAATGGTGGGATACTTCCAGCTGACTCCCAGACCCAAGTCAAGCGTGGCTCTGTTCCGGCTTAACTCAAGCTCCGACACTTCAGTCCTGCAGGGTCCTGGGACCCTGAGTTAGAGCCCTGAGTCAGTACGATTGCAGTGTAGACACAAAGGGGGTTAGGCTTGAATCCAGGCTTAAGCTTGGGCTTATGTTACATGCCCTCAGTGGAGGCTTTGTTTGGAATGGAACAGAACCAAAATCCCAGTCTCAGCTGGTTAGTGGATGAAAAGGCTCAGATCTTATTTTAGCTGAAAGTCTCAATGTCTGTCTCAGAGAACTAGTAGCAAGACAAGCTGTGGATTTGACAACAGAAGCCACAAACGGATAGCATATTCATATCCAAGGACAAAGGCCCACATCCTTCAACTCACTGACTTCCATGGGACTCCACCAGATGCAGCAAATTGCAGGACGAGGAATAAGTGAAGGTGAGCTTTTTATTTCAATTTAACATTTTTAGTTACTATTCCTTCCTATACATAAGTGTTGGTTATTATAGGGATTCCTTTTGTTGTTCTTTCAAACCTAGCTCAATTGTCCTTTGATTCTTTTTGTGTATTTGCATATAGCCCCAGTATTACTCACTGCTGTAAATGTGTTTTGTCTTTATATGTTTTCCCTTAGACATTGGGGACACACTCTGTAGTAGCTGTAAAGCAAGATGGATCTAACATGCCTGACTTCAAATCATACAGGGAGATGAGCTGTAGGCCTGGGAAATTTGAACACTTGAAATAAAGGTTAAATTTATAATTTAGCAAAAAACCTAACTCTGAATAATTTATTTTGGACTAGTTTGTGCCTTTATGCAAAGCCTGGAGTAAAGGGTGGTGCTACAACTGAGGCACAATTCTCCTCTGCTCCCTTCCTGCTCCATGGAAGAATTAAGTTACTGATAGCACTTCAAAGGTTGGAAGTCACCTTACTCCTCACATCTGGCTAGTGAGTAAGGGTCCTGTGTGTGGAACCAAGGATCCTCCCATTACTCTCCCTTCTCTGCACCCTCTCAGACCTCTTCCTCACAGCAAGTAGTATCCAGAAAGATCCAAGGCCCGAGATCCAGGTAGATTTTATTCAGTCATGCAGGAAGGTGGAGAGGAGTCTTCTTTCCTCCTGATCATTACCAATATAATCCAGTGGCACCGAGTGTATAATAAATTATTGATTTAAAAGGCCCTATTTGTTATGCCATAATATTTTCACATCATAGACTTAGTGAGGATAACATACCCACAGTATGATCTGAAAACAGAAGTAACTGTGCTTCTGCATATTTTAGTTTTTTTCTTTGTTCAACCATAAGAGAAGTTAATTTACAAAGATCCAAGTTTAAATAATTCTGACCTTACCCCAAAAATCTGTATTTGTTTCATCCTTTATCTGAAATGTTGTGATCTTTACAGTATTTTCTAAAGGGGAAAAAAGGAGTAGTATGAAGTCTTTATCTTCATGTAATAATTTCATATCCTTGCTTTGATTGCTGCTATTGACCTTCAAATATCTTTTATTGCATTATATCCATAAGTTTATTTTAATATTTTCACTGGGTCTAATTACCTGGATCATTCTATACCATTCCCTGCAGGGAAATATACTGCTGAAGTTTGGGTTTTTAAATACTAATTAAAAAAATCATTAGCGTGAGAATTAATTTCCTCTCTTTGTATTTTCCTGTCCCTCTTGATAGCCATATGAATTTGATAAGCAATCTACTTGTTGAGATCCAGAACTCCCTTTAATTACTGTGGTAGGATTCCCATATCAACCAATGGTGTCATGAAACAAACCTCAGCTTACTGAGTCTAAATAATGGCAATCAAATCTCTGAATCAAATAAGGCCCAAATGAAAATATCATAACTTTCCTTTATATTGCATAAATATTTCACAACTGTCCCTTACATTTCATTATTATTTCATGCACGGGGCAATATTTCCAGTGATTCCACTTGAAAAGCATTCTTTGGCAACAGACGGTATAAAGACTGATTAATAAATCTTGTTTTTTGTGGTGATATATATGCAAATGCACACAGACCAGGTGTCAAACCACTGAAATTCTCTCCCTCAAGATGGACATCTACTTGTCTTGTATGTATTCCACACATACAGCTTTATGAAGGTGACTTTAAGGTTGCAGGCACATAGCAGTGTTTTTCTGGGATTGTTCTGTTTTGAAAATCAGTCTTATAAAATATCAGTACCTGCCAGTGTTTGGTTACTGATGATCTGATCCAGATTCTAATGACACATTGGACATAGGACTCAAACTTGCCATGAAGAATTGAGTCACATCAGGCGTATGGCCATTGAAAAGGCAGACCACTAGAAGGTGGTCAGTGGGTAAAAGCTATCACTTTGATGTGCCCCTGCAAGCAGTCCACATTTATGCAATATGATATGATTAGGAGGTCCACAGAAAGAGGGAGTGCTTCCTGATCTCCTCCCCCACAATCTCTGTTTCTTTCTACCCTTCTCCACCTGAACCAGGTTCATAGAACTGAGGTTGAAGGAAGCAGAGTATGAGGCTGACCATGAATGAAGTTGGAAGATGCAATTTGGAGGGATTTAAAAAAACAAACTCCTCCCACACTGACTGTTGCTAAAGGAAGAAGTCTTGAAAAGGACTGTTCAAGATGGAAATCCATTCTACGCACCACCACAGCTACCTGATAGCCTTAGGAAGATGCTGCTGCTGCCACCTGCTCCGATCTTCTACAGGCTGTATGAGCTGGGTGCCTTTTCTATGGACTAGTGGTCAGGAGTGTATGAAATGGGAATGGGGAAAGCAGGAAGATTGGAGAAGTATAGTAGAGCAGAGTAGTGCCCCTTTCTCCTCCCTAGACTGCATGAAGAAAACCCAGGGTTGGCTCTTTCTGATTCCCAGCCCTGTCTTTGGAGCTGCTGACAAACCAGTATTAGCTCATGTGTTCCTGAGGATACATGCTGATATTGTTACTTTAGAATGCTGATAACTATGAAAATAAACATCTAATCAACTAATCTTTGGTCCTCTGCACTAGATCTGAACTAGATTATGCTAATCAAACAACTCTTCTCTGTATCTTGTCCTTTTTCCTAGAAAGTAGCAAAAAAAAAGCATTAGAAGGATTTAGTTTGCCATAATTCATAAAGATGTTGTCAATTTGACCTCTATCAATTTCTACTACATTTAATAGAAAAATTGTAACTTATTGGATTGGGGCTTTATTGATCATGAAAAAGAAGGAATCAGATGGGCTTGTTCTGAGGTCATTAAGGCAAAAATATTTTTGAAATATGCCATTGTTCATTCCCGAACATACAGGGGTTCAATTCTCCACTCCAACATGCCAGTTTACATCAATGTGACTCCACTGAAAGGAATGGAGTCACACCAGCAAGAACACAGTGTTGAGCCAGGAAATGTCTGAGGACTTTCTAAAACTCTTTGGTATAAGGTAGAGAAATCACAACAGGAGCTTGAGGTGAAGCAAACATGCAGGGGAATTCCATGAGGACAAGATGTTGTACAGTTTTCTTGGTAATTTACACAGACATTGAGGAGGAGAATGGCAACCTCACAAAAGCAGACTCAAAATAATGAAAATATGTTGCGTGACTTCAGAGGACAGCACACACCAAATGGTTCAAATTAAGTAGCTCTGAATGAGCAATCATGGTTCTATCATCTTTGACAAGCAGAAATAAGTCAATATCCTTTTCTCACCTCCATATTAAGGAAATTAGCAGTGGCCTTTGAGGTTTTCTTTTAAAGAATTCAATAGATTATTGACTGTTTTTTTATGAGTCTTGTTGCTGAAATCATGCTTTGTTTCTCACACACATTCCTGCCAGTGCTCAGAGTTTCTACTTGAATGCTTAAACACAAAAGAGGATGCTTTTTCCCCTACCCATTCAGCAAGATGTCATTTGCATTCCATTTTTGCAAAGTATCCAGTGAAAAACATCACTCTGCTAATGTTCAGAGTTATTTCTAGTTGAGATTGACAATTTTATTTTAATAGTTCAAGATAAATTATTGCAGATCACTAGGTGTCTGAGGCTTACAAATGTTTCCTTCCATATCCCCGAAGATTCAAGTCAATTTTTTCTAGTTTATCTCATCATTTAACCATGAAAAACATACTTGACATTCCTCATATTTAAAAACAGGGAAAATTCATTTTAATACAGTAGACTACAACCATTTACATCATGTCTTTTTCCCAATGCATATTGTAGCCTAGACAACAGGCAAGATAATTGCTTAGGACAGAAAATAAAGCATTGCTTTGGCATAAGGAACACATTATGGAATAATTTCCATACAAGAAACTCATGCAAAGTATATTTTCCATGTTTGTTTCTACTTCCATAAACTCTTACTGCTATATTTACATTTGGCATGTATTTGCTGTTATAGAAAGATGCACAAATGAAGATGGAAACTGTGTCACCATATAAAGAACAGCAGCAATAAATATAAAAAAGGGTAAACATTTGTCATTCTCTGGTGAGGACATGGGTTACAGGTCTCTACATTCTGCAGTAAATCAGAATTCTGTATTTTTCATGAGAAACTGCTTAAGCACAGTATAAATTCACAGATGTAAAAGTCATGCAGTATATACATCTGGAGCTAGATTTTTGATTCTGAGCAACAATGACTTCAAATGCAGTAAATTGGAGTTGTGAATGCTTATCACCTGTGAAAATAATTCCTCAATTAAATTGTCCATATGCACCATGGAGAACACTTGGCTACCTGCTCTGGGAGTATGGACTTGTATTACTTAGAGAATCTCTGTTCTCTCAATTGTTAGTTATAGTATGAGTGATTTCTTCAGGCCAGTCACTAATGTACAAGACACTTATCCAATGATAATGGTTTATGACCATCTTCTAGTAGGTCTTAATACTCAATAAAGGCAAGTGTAATGTTTACCTAGAGTACCGGTTCCTAGAGTCACTTGATGTCAAACTCTCAGCTGTCATTTAAAAAATATATATGTTTCCAGTAGTAATGATTGTCTAGAAAACCTTGAAAATGTGAACAAAGTAACTGCTGAGTCTATAGAAAACCTGGAACATTAGTTCTGAGAGGTGTGTGTGTGAGACACTGCACCTCATATTCTTCATAGTGTTATTATGATACGATTACAGCATAATTATGATGTATTTATGTAAGATAATTCATGTGAGGTGTCATTGGAAAAGTTATGATTTGCTGAATATGATTATCCTATTTGTATGCAGGTATCATTTTTGTATCTGAAGTTATAAATACTATGTATCTATACTTCAAATGTAGTTACACCTGGTTGACTCCCACTAGGCAAGATGCTTTCCATCTAGATAGCTAGTTGGGAAGGGCCTATTCAAGGCAATGAGCCATTAGGGAAAACAATAGACCACAGGAGAAGCTTATAGCCCAGTTGGTGAGCTTTCCTGAGAATGCTACAAACAGCCTGTAAGGAATGGCTGCTATGACTCTACAAGGACATATGACCAGGCCACTTGATGCTGGACTCCATCTTGGGATGGTTCCTACCCTATGCTAAAGCTATATAAGGCAGGGAGTGACATCATCTGAAGTTCTTCACTCCCCACCCAAGACGACTCCTGGAAACACCTGAGAAACAAAGAGTGAATTGTGGGAAGTGCTGGAACCAGACTAAAGGGATTTCTAGCCTGTGTATGAAACACATGGGGATTCCAAGATGCAAAGCAAGTGTAGCTTGTGCCTTAAGAATCTACAAGTCTGCCTGTACCATCAGTTAGGGTGAGAATCAGCTATTCATATCCAATCTATTTAGTATATTAATCTTAGTTTGCCAGGTAATCTGCTTTGATCTGTTTGCCACCACTTATGATCACTTAAAGTCTATCTTTTGTAGTTAATAAACCTTTTTTGTTTTAATTTAACCAGTGAGATTTGACTGGAGTGCTTGAGGAAAATCTCTGCTTGGTTACCCCAAGTGTGCATTGTCCTCCTCACATAGAGGGAGAGGTGGCCTGGGTATTAAACCCATATACTGGCCAGATTTGACCATGGCAGGATGGTATTGCTTGGGGGTTCTAGGCTGGGAAACTGGTGGTTAAAGAACCTGTGTGTAACTGCAGCTGGGTGTGTCTCTACCTGTGTGAATGCTGGTGAAAGTCCAGGCTGGAGGGCTTTTCAGCTTGTCACAGCAACACAGTGTGAGAGGGAGCCCAGGCTGGTGGGTCAGGGGGCTCAGTGGTACCCCAGTTCCAGATGGCACCCTGTCACAGTGTGAATGACTCAATTCATATCAATGGGGTGTTAATGCCTATACCTGCTATTTGGAGGCAGGAGGGGCTCTGCTGATACCACCCCAGCCCAAGACTCTATATGTAGAAGGAGACACTTGTGTCTTTACCTGATCCTGAGAGGTGAGCCTTCCCTAAGAGCAGGTATGGCAAGCCATGCTCCAGCCCCTGCTACTGCCTCCATAATGGGGGTGAAGCAATGAGGGCTCCATCTGAGATCCGAGGACCCAAGTTGTCTAGGACACTCCATTGCCTTAAACTAGCCCTAAATTCTAAAGTGTGTTTTGTATGAGGAATAACCATGGATGTCAAAGGGAATTATACGCTTAGTCCAAGGCTTGAAAACAAATCAGATTTAAATCTAGTACAGAGGATATGGTGCGCACACACACAGGACAATATTTTAAAACTTGAATAGCTAAAGCTAAATCTATATTTAGACATTTAAATAACTTTCCTGATTTTCAGAGGGACTAGACACACACATTTTATGTTGAAGGGAATGGGAGCTTCATGTATTCCAGACCTTTGAAAATTCAGTCCAATTATTTAGGTTCTTAAATACGTATTGCCTACATTTTCAGTATTAACTTATGTTTTGGGGGTGTATTAAATTGTGGGTGCTCTGTTTGTGACATCTATACATGGGGCCCAAATTTCAAAGACTGGGTCCTAGCACTTTCTGAAAATCTGACCCCTACAAGATGTCTCAACTTTGGCACCCCAAAACTCAATTGTTCCCCAGATCACTAGTCACTTTTGAAAATATATTGCAGAATATTATACACGTGTATGTGTGTGTATGTGTGTGTATATATATATATACACACACACACACACTTTTCTTAAATACAATTTTAAAATAAACCTTTTTAAAAGTATATATACAATTGTTATAAGTTTTACAGACATTAAGTAAAAGGATTTAGAGTTTGATCCTGAAAACCCTGCCAGTCTAGTCACATACGCAAGGGTTTACAGGATCAGGCACTCAACAGTACTATCTCTAAACACCAGATCAAATTAAGTGCGACACCACCTATCACACATTTGCATTAATTCATATCATATAGCATTCCCACTATCTCACATAAGATACACAATCTCCTCCTATGCTAGCACAGGCTGGTACAGTTCAATAATGAATGTGTGTGGATCCTAAAGAGATGATTTCAGCTTGTTGTTATCTAGCTGGGTCAGAGATTAGATGGGGAGGGACAGAAGTCAGAAGAGATGGTCAAGAGGTGGCCTGTGGATAAAGAGTTTCATTCTTCAGTGCAATCAATCACTTCCAGAAGCACAAAGTTTGCCTCCTGAGCACAGAAAATAAATAGATCTGACTGAAGGATTGAAACCTGCCTTGACGAGACATACTTGGGTCTGCCTGAATAGTGATGCACCAGTTCCAGCTTTAAAATTCAATTTTAGAATAACACAATCTAAATACACACACATAGGGCCCAATTATACTCTCATGTATCCTGGTTTCATATCTGTGTCACTCCATCAGCTTCAATGGAACACAACTCCAGATTTACACCAGTGCAGATTCAGGCCAAGAATATTTTATGCCTGTGTAATAGGACTCTGATTTATAACATGCCAGATTATACTTTCCCCTCATTATAAGTTAACTGCATAATGTTCAAAGAGTGAAACATAAACCACAAAATAATAAGTCTTAAAGCACTTTTTGTTAATACATTCTGAGCACAGTCCACATAAAGACCTGATTAAGAGGGAATGTTAAAAAATATTTCAGAGTCAAAAGTAGACAAATCTTATTTCACTATTCTGTCCACAGTGCATATTGTTCATGGGGTTGGTGAAGTGGGTAGAAAAAATTAACTAAGGTCAAAATCTTCAAACTTAGCTGCCTGAAATTAGGCCCCATATTTCAGTCCCAATCCTGTACTAACAATTGTTCAGGAAGGCAGACCCTGTTATATTTCACAACACACAACCAGAAGCTAGATAAAAACATAAAACACGCCTGATGGATGGTTGCAATTTACCACTATTTTATTTCTTAGAATTCACAGAATGATAACATACCAGAACCCTCAAACAGAGAGAGAGAGAGAGAGAGAGAGACATAGCAGCCTGCTCCCCAAAACAGTGAGGCATAATTCACCCCACTTTTCTCTAGGCTTGCTGTCTGCAAACTGGCTACTAGGCCCAGAAGATTACATGCTTCCCTACAGTGCCCTCTGCTTAAAAATGTAATATTGCACAATTTTTTCCATATCTAGCTTTGTATCTTTTTTTTTTTTTTAGTCAAGAGGCTGGAAGCTTTATAATGTAAAAGATGACCTCAGAAGGAATAAATAATGTAAGCTGAGAGAGGATGTCATTTTAAATTCACGGGTTGATTACTAAATTGTACCATTTGTCAGAAGTGTAATGATTCTCTTAAAAATGAAAAAGACAAAACAGGATATTCACTTTTGTTTATTGTATTCACTGTCTTGTGCCTGGAAGATGCTCAAAGTTCATCTACATTTTTGAATAGGAGATTATTACAGTTGACATACAAATCAATATAACTTGTAAGGAGTGAGAAAGTACCCAGTGCCTCAATGCTTTTCCTGTTTAGGATTATTATTATTCACATTCAAATGGAGGGGAGGGGAGGGAAATATAAGAAAATGTGTGAGCTTATACTAGACCAGCTCAGAAGAAAGCCACTTGTCTGGGGCTCAGGAGATCTAGATTCAGTTCCCAGGGTCTGTCCTGCATTTCCTATGTGCCCTTGGACAAGTCACTTTAAGTCCCTGATCCTATACACATTATCTTAAATTGAGCTCTCTGTGGCTCAGTTCCTCATCTGAAAAAGGAGGATAATAATGCCACCTTTTCCACCCTTTTTCTATTTTTTCTATTTTGATTTTATGATCTTTGCAAGCAGGGATTCACTCTTTTATCTATATGTACAGCACCAACCATAATGGGGCCCCAATACACTACAGTAATAAAATAGAATAGTTAATATTCACTCTTAAGTGGCAGCTTTTATCATATCCTTGCTTTCCCTACAGCCTGGGGGGCAAGTAGATGGACCTTGCAGGATAGCACATGGCCGCTGACATTCAGGGTATTTCGGACCAAATGGAGGAGTTGGTTCCAAAGTTGAGAAGGCTCATGGAAAATGCCCTGAGGTTAGCTCCCTTTTGTTTATACTGGCATGGCTCCAAGCTGAGCACCTTAGCTGACTGCAGTTGTGGCAATGTGGGCCCTTCCAGTAGACAGCTCCTAACATATGATGTGTTTGATGTGGTCTTGGAAAGGGTGTTTCCAATCATGAAGGTAGTGTGGGAAAGGAGCTTCCGTAGGTGTCTAGTTGCTGAGTTCCTGTTGAAATGGCTACTTTAATACAGCTGGGACTTTGGGTTAGTAATGTTAGGGTGCCAAATAGCCTTGAGTAGGCATCATTATTTTAAATCTAAATAATTATATAAATAAAGGCTTTCTAAGTGAAAATTAAAATCCTAACTCCATCCAGAAACAAGCAGGCAGCCGCACAGTTTAGCAAGCGCTGGCATCATATGTTTCCAGCATGATGTACTGCATGATAAGCAAACCACTGCATTCTGGAACAGCTTCTGTGTACAGGCTGATTTAAAGTGCTGGCAAATATATAGTGAACTGCAAATAGTCTAGTATCGAGGTGACAAAGAGATGGGTGTTATGGTAGCCAGATTCAGATCCAAAAGAAACCACTTTACTCTCCTGGCCTGCTGAACATGTGAACATTTATGGTCACTGCTGCTATATGATCATTTAAACAGCAGTTGGGGATCCAACATGAGCCCCAAATTACTAATTGTGGACACATATCTATGATAGGGGCAGATGTAATCCTCACCACATCTTCTGGTTACCTCCCACATTTTATCAGCATCCCACCGATCTTTTCCACACCCCACGATCTTTTCCACACCCAACTCTCATCCATGCTGCAGTCTCAACCAGACCTGGGTAGTGCATTCAGCAGAGTGACTGGATTGGGTGAGATAGAGATACAAAGCCAGATGTCATCAACATGATGAAAACACCATTACCTAAAAATAAAACTACAAAGAGAAAAGTAAACTGAAATACATGAATCTAAGCTTGAAATGACACCAGGGCAACTTTTTGTAAGAAAATTTATAATAGTTCCCATTAGGGTGACCAGACACAAGTGTTAAAATCGGGACAGTGGGTGGGGGGTAATGGGAGCCTATATAAGAAAAGGACCCCAAAATCGGGACTGTCCCTATAAAAATCGAGACATTTGGTCACCCCAGTTCCCGTGAACATTGTGACAAAAAAACTAGAAGAATACATTCAAACTATCTTGCTAAGTGAATAAATTGTCATAAAATGATTTGAGTACATTGTTCGCCTTCCCAGTTATACAAAATCCTTGTTTGCTCTTGTCAGGGTTCCTTCCCCACTCTGAACTCTAGGGTACAGATGTGGGGACCCACATGAAAGCCCTCTAAGCTTATTTCTACCATCTTAGGTTAAATCTGGTACTCTGCCACCACCAAGCGATTTAACAAGAAACAGGGAAAGGACCACTTGAGTTCCTCTTCCCCCAAAATATCCCTCCAAGCCCTTACACCCCCTTTCCTGGGGAGGCTTGAGAATAATATCCTAACCAATTGGTTACAAAGTGATCAAAGACCCAAACCTCTGGGTCTTTGGACAATGGAAAAATCAGTCAGGTTCATAAAAGAAGGATTTTATTAAAAAGAAAATGTAAAATCAGGAAGGAAAATAACTTTACAGGGTAATCAGATTCAACGAGCCCAGATAAACCCCTTCTAGCCTTAGTTTCAAAGTTACAACAAAACAGGGATAAACCTCCCTCTAGCAAAGGTAAAATTCACAATTTGAGAAAGCAAAGATAAACTAATACACCTTGTCTGGCTGTTACTTAAAAGTTTGAAATATGACGGACTTGTTCAGAAAGATTTGGAGAACATGGATTGATGTCCAGTCCCTCTTAGTCCCAAGAGCAAACACCACCAAAACAAAGAGCACGAACAAAAGCCTTCCTCCCCTCCCCCCCCCCAAGATTTGAAAGTATCTTGTCCCCTTATTGGTCCTTTGGATCAGGTGTCAGCCAGGTTACCTGAGCTTCTTAACCCTTTACAGGTAAAAGGATTTTGGTGCCTCTGGCCAGGAGGGATTTTATAGTATTGTATACAGGAGGGTTTTTACCCTTCCCTTTATAGCTATGGCAGCTCTCTAGGAAATAAAGTATCTTGGATATAAAATCTATGTCAAAAATATCTATTGTAAGAGGGTCCTACCAACCAGTCTCAAAAAGCAGAGTATTTGAAGGATAAACAGACTATGGTTTTCAGCTAAAACAAAGAGAATGACCACAAGGAATCCGTGTAGCTCTACAAGAAAACATTTAAATCACTAAGAACCCATTATACTTTGCTTGTTCTGATTATAGTTAACATTTGATTAGGTAGATGCCTTGAGTTAATGCTCTTCTTAATTAACTCTGACTCCTCCTCTCCCTCCCCAAGGGAAAAAGAGATTGATCTTGTTTTTTTCAAATGCTAATTACAATAAGCAGTGAAAGTCCTAAATCAGAAGGTTTTATTCAGTCCTGCTGCTTCATCCATTTGGATCCCACTCACATTTCCATTGGAGGCTTGCTCTTTTGTATCTGGGATAATAGGCACAGATGTTGGGTCCATCTTATGCAAAGCAACTTTTGCTTAATGACCACCTTGAATGTGTCCCAGTTGCACCTGTTCAGCATTTTAAAGTAAAATAGAGCACTTGATTGCCTCCAAAAATCTTGTCCACTTTTTGTCAACCTGATTATGTTGCCATAAAGCAAGGAGATAATCTGAGCAGCAGCCACTATATCAGCTGGAGCAGGGCCAAGCTCATCAGCACTGTAAGCATTTTTGGTTGTTGTTCATAGTCTGACTACAGAGGTACTGCAGGTTAATTGCAACATTAAATGACACTTCTAGTGTACTGAGTTGTTAAAAGAGTACCAAAGGGAGCCACATGCAATTACTTATTATGCACTAAGTGGATGAGGAATGGCAATATGTAGAAGGATCATATTGATCTCAATATGACATTTTTGCACAGACACTTTTTTTCTCATGTAGAAATTTACCAGCCCTCTTATCTGCTACCAACTCATGTAAGAGGAACACACTTTGATATCTTCCTACATTACACTTACTTTCTATCTTGTTACAAGGCTTTCTCCATTATAGTATTCTAACACTAACTAGACTAAACCCCATTATAATTATACTTCTTGATAGAGCTTCTAATAACGTTCAACATTTTGGAAGAAACTCTGCCATCAGTTATGCTGTTGTAAATGCAGAGTAAATTCTATTGCTATCTACTCAGTTACTTTCAGACTTACACTACAGTAATTGAGATATAAATTTGGCTTCTGATTTCCCATAGAGAGTATTTTTAATATACTGTAATTATTGTAGGTGTTGTGGAAGCACCTCCTATTATGAAGGTTGACTAAGACTAAAGCTGTGGTGAAGGATGGAAATTCCATTTCATGAAGGATTTCGAGATTTCAGTTTGGCTTTGTTCCAATCAAAATAAACCCCCCATTTTTTTTAAATCTCCACAAAAGAACATTCTGAAGCTATTTTTATTTGATCAATTGAAATGTTTCATTGACAGATTCAAAACGTTTTGTTTTTATTTAGCCTTTTTTTTATTTTATATTACAATATAAGACAAACAAAAGAAAGACAAAATAAAAATTTGAATCAAAGTCAGCATTGTCTGAACTTTTCCCCAGTTTTTCTCCAAAATGAAATGTCTGTGAAATTGACATGATTTCATGAAGCATTTCAATGGAACTATATTCTTTGATGGAAAATGGTTACATCAAAGGTTTTCCAACCAACTCTATGCCTGACACTTTCCATTATAAAAACCCTGATTTCAGTTGCTTATAACTTTGCAAACTTTAACCATTTGGGCTGAAATTTTCCATGCCAAGTATCTGTAACAGACTGAAATATTTTGGAAAATTTCATCCAAAACAGTTCAGCCATTTCTAAGAATGAGATCAGGGACAAAATAATTTTTTACCCATGTTAAAAAAAATATATTGGCAATTTTTCCTTGAGAAGCAAGAGCTTAATTTTGCAGGAGTTCGTGGCCTTTCTATCAGGGTTGTGTTTTTTGCTTTCCCCATCAAAAACTGCCCACATTTAGCAAAGTTATAAGCCTTTGAAAAATCTTAGTTTGTGCATGTTCAGTAAAGGATTTAATTAACCTTAATTTGCTCCCTTGTGAATATGCATTATGACAGTCTAACTTTATCAGGGATGTCTGCCTCATTCAGTGCACAGATTCAATGCACTAAGACAGTGGCCTTCACCCTTTCCAGACTACTATACTCCTTTCAGGAGTCTGATTTGTCTTGCATAGCGCACGTTTCACCTCACACTTAAAATCTACTTGCTTACAAAATTAGACATAAAAATACTGAAAAATTACTTATTGCTATTGCTTGCTTTCTCATTTTTACCATATAATTATAAATCAATTGGAATTTAAATATTGTACTTACATTTCAGTGTACAGTATATAGAGCAATATAAACAAATCATTGTCCGTATGAAATTTTAGTTTGTACTGGCTTCACTAGTGATTTTTATGTAGCCTGTTGTAAAACTATGCAAATATCTAGATGAGCTGATATATCTCTGGAAGACCTCTGCATGCTCCCAGGGGTACACATCCCCCTAGTTACAGGTTTCAGAGTGGTAGCCGTGTTAGTCTGTATCAGCAAAAAGAACAAGGAGTCCTTGTGGCACCTTAAGAGACTAACAAATTTAGTTGGGCATAAGCTTTCGTGGGCTAAAACCCACTTCATCGGATGCATGCAGTGGAAAATACAATAGGAAGATATATATACGCAGAGAACATGAAAAAATGGGTGTTACCATGCCAACTATAATGAGACTAATCAATTAAGGTGGGCTATTAAATAATATTATTTTTCTCCTGCTGATAATAGCCCACCTTACTTGATTAGTCTCATTATAGTTGGCATGGTAACACTCATTTTTTCATATTCTCTGCGTATATATATCTTCCTATTGTATTTTCCACTGCATGCATCCAATGAAGTGGGTTTTAGCCCACAAAAGCTTATGCCCAAATAAATTTGTTAGTCTCTAAGGTACCACAAGGACTCCTCATTCTTTTTACACCCCTGGTTTAGAACCACAGCACTAGGAGGCAAAATTAAGGCAACCTTATATATAGGCTTTTCATAATGTTCGAGTGCTTAACAGCTTTCTTTTAATGGTTTTTTTTAAGTGTAATTTTTAGATTGCACAACACTTTTACAGTTACTTACACCCTAGAAAAGACTATGAGGGAATGTATACCTCTGTATTCATTGAATGATGTGCAGTAAATAAGGCAGGGGCCACTAACTGAATGATAATGATAAAAATATTGAACAGCAGGCCTCTTTCTCTGAGCACTGTCCAGCCTGTGCACTGAAGGAGGCAGAGTTCCTGTAGGAATAAAATAGTGATCATGTAATTAAAAACTTATCATACATACAAGAGGCAGAATAGAGTTCCTATGGCCAACCTACATTCTGGCATCTCCTAACTTTTGAGTGCTTGGTTTTGCAACCTAATTAAGGTTTTTAAATGTAGTTTGTAATATGCAATTCCTAAACAGAGCAATTTAAATTCATCTCCCCTTTGTACACATCCATTTTATATATTTTATACAGTATTTCATAAAGTACACCTATATGAATTAATTGCTGTTATCTAATCTGAAAAAGGAGTGTTCTTTAGATGGATGGATACTCACATGTCATTATATCATTTGCCACATTTTTATAAATCATGTCATAGTCTAATACAAGGGAAAGTCACATGAGGTAAGTTACAAATTATATGTAATACAAGCTGTAAAAATCAAAAGCAAGCACACAGTTATTTTGTTATTGATACCAAATGTCTGATAGCTACCCTTTAACTTATTGAAACACAAGTATTTGACAGTTCAAATGAATATTCTTTTCATTTGTCTTTGTTGAAAAAGGAAAAATAAGAAGTGTATGTAGTGTTTTGGTCTTTATCAATGTTCTTTTAAAAAGTTAGTATCCCAATAAACTATCCATCATCCTGTTAAACACGGAGCAAGTACATTACATGTGCTAAAGACAATAGGAGGCACAGATATACAGAGCGTAAACTACCAATGACAGAGCACAAATTTGTAGTTTAGCCAGTCTGATGAACATAATATTCAATACCATAGTATGGTCATTCATATCAGAGATTCTTGGTATGGCTTGAGTTAAAACCCCATTAAGAATGGTAGGTGTTAACTCACTCTTCATTTAACATAACAGTAAGTATAAGCCCTACCTAAGACAAAAGGAATTGTGAACCCATCCAGCAGCGTTTGGCTGACTATTGCTTTGGGTAGGTGTCGGGGGACAAATAGATCACACAGAAACCGAGGTCAGACAAGAATAAAGATACAGACGGAAGAAGCAGCTGAAAGCACAGTGGCTGACCCTGGAAGAAACTGGGAACGAAATTTTTGGGTCAGGGATGCAAGATAAAAGAGTGTTCTTGGCTCTGTGAGCATAGCTGTTTCCTGCTATTTGTTTCTGTGCTCAGAGACACAGGACTTTGTACATTCTTTGTAATAAACAAAACTGCATCAAAGAAAATATCAGACTATCAGTTTTTACTTCCAACTTGACCACCCACAGGGCTCCAAACTTTGACCAGCTACTTGGGTTAAATGTGGGAAACAATCTTTGGTCGCAATTTCTGTTAGCTGACCTGACAATAAATATGATAAATCACTAATAGCACTAGGTTTATTAGGAAAATGTATTGGTTATTTTTTGGCATAAACTGTACATGTGTACACACATACAAACATACACACACTAACTAGAATAATAATCATTGGTGTTTGACAGATACAAACAGTGGTTAGTGTAAAAATTCAGTATCCAGAATCTAGTGCCTTTCAAGAACACCATGGATTTGTCTACTCTGCAGCTGGGAATGAGTCTCCCAGCCTGGGTGGACAGACTCACAGACTTTAAGGCCAGAAGGGACCACCATGCTCATCTAGTCTGACCTACACATTGTAGGCCACAGAACCTCACATACTCACTCAAGCTAGCACACTAAAAATAGAAATGTGGATGTTCTGGCTTGGGGGAAGCTCAGGCTCTCAAGCCAAGCAGACCCCTAGGCTTGTGAGACCGAGTTCCAGCTTGAACAGGAACATCCACATTCCTATTTTTAACGCACTAGCTCTAGCCCTTAGCTACGTGTAGACATACCCTATAGTATTCAGTGAACACTCAGTGCTTAAAAGAGTCTTCCTTTATTTGGTATCTGGTTCCAACTAGGTGTGCATATCAAGTGCTTCATAGCTCCCCATCCAGACTCATCTCTCAGAATCTCAGCCTAATGCCACAAACACTAAATATCTCTTTAGAAAAGATTTTAAATGTAGCCAAATGGGCCAAAGAGAAAACGGTGAGTTTTAATGACGAGATTGAAATACATGGAGGTACTGGGGACAGCACAAATGACAGCCAAGACCTGTAAACAGAGGAGAGGGAAAATCACTGGAAGGGAACACAGAGGAAGTCTAGATAAAGAGAGTGCAGTGAACAGTCAGCTGTGTAGGTTTATATATGAAGTTGTGAGTGGTAATTTGGGAGTTCATAGAAAGTTTTTAAATATCAGGAGTGTCAGACAGTGATTGATAACTAATCAGTGAACACACCGGAGGAATAGACAGGGTAATATAGTTCTGTATCCTGGAGTGAGTGAGTGAGTGGAATTGTCATAAATTGTATTATTGAGAGACAGTATAAGAAGGGGGTGGGGGAAAGGCTCTTCCACAGAACTGTTAACATGAAAAAAAATCTCCAGAAAAATTACTAACTTTTCAGAGTTTAGTTTCAAAATCTGTATTTTCACAAAATTCAAAGGGTAACTTTTGAAAAGTAATCTTAAAGTTAGGGCTTGCAGAAATCTATTTAGATAATGCAAGGGTAATATGAAAAATACAAAAATCTATTCTTTGAACATTTATCTATTTCTAAAACAAGTTTTGAAGCAAAACTTTTTCAAAGGTCTGAAATGGTTCTGATAATTTTCCACCCCACTTGGGTTTCAGCTGGGGTTGAAAGCAGAAGTGTAATAGATTGTGTGTGGAAAAAATGCTTACATTTAAAAAAAAAAGACTGGACTTTCTTTTGCAGGTACCTCAAAATTTTGCATCTCAGTTTTTGAATCCCTAATTGAAATGCAAATACAAAAAATCAGGTGACAATTTTGCAGATTCAAATTACATTCATAAATGGGGATACCATGTGTCATCTCATTTAAAAAATACAACCTGAAGACTATTCTTGAGAGATTTCCAGACAAAAGAATCAAATGTATCAGGTAAACTGAGAACAGGCAACTGAATCTATGTTGTTCTATTTTGATTCTTATAGCATTCTTATCACCACAGCATCTGAGTGCAGCATAACCTGTGGATGTTTATCTAAACTGAAACCAAATTCCAAACCTTCTGCTTGCCCATCATTAATTATGTTGAAACACCACATGAGGTCTTCTAGGGCCCACTTCTGCTCTCAAATATTTCCACACAACCCTTATTGATTTCACTGGGAAATGCATGTGAATATATGAAGGCAGAACTATCACCCAGCTATTGAGAATGTTGGGTCATATCTGATTTATACTAAAATATATGCAAAAAGCCTAAATTGCAGGATGTCTCAAAGGCAGTAGCTGATATTCTGCAAGAGAAAGTTTAGGTCAAGAAGTAATGCATTTAGAATCTTAAACTAATTAGACATTCAGACATCTGGAAAGCACCAGTTGCAAATGTTCACAGACCAAGAACATATTCTGGGCATGACTAAACTTTGGTAATCTAACCTATTAAAAACCAGGGAATTATTTTCATTGTCTATTAAACAGATGCTTATTGTATGTGCAGCACAAAAGTCCAACAGAAATTTAATTTTTATTTCAGCAAGTTAATGTCAACACGTTATTAATTCTTGTTACCGAGCTTGTCTTAGCAGGGAGTCCTGTAGGCATGGCCAACAAGAGTTTAACGAGCTGGTGGTTGTTCAATGGCCTACAGATGAAAAACTATGGCACCAGGTGGACCTTTTTACATTCCATCCTCCCCCTCTATTTTTTTCCCTTTTGGATACTACTAGCTTTCTTTTAGTGTCCTTCACATCCAGTTCCCTCAGAAACACCGTGGCAGACCTCGCTATCTCCCCGAGTTATTTTGATCCTTGTTCTAATTTTTGTGCACCAGCTCAACAGTGCTCATTTTCTGAGTCCAACCCTTTAGGTCCTCATTTTCCATCTCTATTGCCTTAGAACAGCTCAAAAATCCTCCTCCTCAAAATCTGACCTAGCAGGCAGCCCAGTGATTCAAACCACTTTGTCTTGCATGAAGTCTGCAGCATGCTTTCTCCTAAGTCTGACTACTATGCTCTGAGTTGTTTGGATTTTCACCCTCTTGGTCTATGCTCTGTAGTCTGCTTTTCTGTGAAGCCTATTGAACATATTCCCCATTACGTTTGTAACTGACTTACTGGAAATCTGAAGAAGCAACAGCTTTAGGAGTCCCAGTGATTAGCATTTTGGAAACAAAAAAAGCATTTTATGAATTAACAAGAGCTGCTAAAATCAATTATTGCTTGGGAAATGTAAAAAAGTTTTGGTGTGATGATTATTTGCCTCCTAAATATGCATGGAGTGCTTTTTTCCTCTATTTTTTTTAAAAAACATAGGGGCCAAGTGGTTGCTGATCAGTTTCTTTATATACCATCTCCAATAGGGAGCTTAACTATATTCAGAATGAAAATGTGCTAATAAGACAGTAGAATCTGGGCTGTGAGCAATCAGATATATATACTCTTTTTCATTATATTATAAACACACCCTTTGTGCATTTTGTGGATTAGAAATTATTTTCCACATGTTTCTGCATATGAAAATTGGCTCACACTTCCTAATCTTGTTAGCACTGCAGTATGCCATTTGTTGAAGTTGTATTTTAATTCCTAAATTACTAGTCATTGGTTACTCTAAATAGCTTCTAGGTTCCATTATATCAATGAAAGCCCTTCCAAGGTACAGTGAAACTCTCTCTAATTAACCTAAGGTACAGGCACTGGCATTTCATGTTAAACATTACATGTGTAGATTTCACAGTGAGGATACATGATTCCCAGTAAGAGAAATCCACTCACATTACAGAATATAAGTATCTGTCACCCTGAACTTTGTCCTGTCATGCATTTCCTTTTATTTTTTTCCAAGTTCGGTCTGCTTTTCTCTTTGTTTCCTTTCCATGGCAGCAAACAGTATCAAGCTGGGGAACCAAATGTGTATCTTTGCCTAGGCAGATGCTGGTAGTACACCCCCAAGGATTTGGCTGATGACACTCTAGGAGAAATGTGGTCAGCACAGCTTCTGCTGTTAGACATGATGCATCAGTTACTGAAATGAGACTTGGGAATAATCTAACACACATCTCTGAGATTTTGCCAGCAGGCCAATTGTCTTATTTACATTGACTAGTAAAGACCTATGATTTAGTGTCTGTGTCGTTTTTAAATTCATTGTTCAAAACAGAGGCTTTGATTCAGGAATGGACACAAGTTGGTAAACCAGAGGATAAAACATGTGAGGGGCATTTGATTTTGGTTTTGATTTAGAAGAGGGAGAAGGAATACACAATATTCAACAATCGAAGGCCCAGCAGAGGTGAACATTCAGATGAGAACCTTCACTAATGGAGTCTATGCTGTAGCCCTTCAAGCAAGATAGACATTTAAAACTCATGCTTCAAGTGTAAGCTAATCATGTGAAAGATGCAAGAAGGAATTTCCCTCCCTACTCACTCGCCTACTGTACAGTATTACACAACTAGCTCTATGTATTAAGTCTGACAGTGCCCAGTCCCTGTGATATCCATCAATGCTTAAAATGCTGCTATACCAGATCTGAGGTTAGACTATTCCATACTATTAGACTATTATTAGCAGGTTAAGGAACATGGCACAATGGATGTTCTTGTGTATCGCACTGTTCAGGGAAAGTTATTCATTGCTGTCTGTTTCCAATCCATAGAGGATGTGGGTGTGTTACTGTGCTCAGTCTGCAAGATTGACTCTCCAGTTCAAGCTGTAAAGCCTTATGCGTTTAGATCTGGAGGTCCCCATTAGTCCCCAGTGTGTTGGTGAAGATGGGGGCCATCACACTTGCACTCTACAACTGCAAGGATGTTGCAAGGCTAGTACCATGACTGACACTTGGCTCTGCAAAAGAGGCAGGGGAGTTGGCCATTTCCGGAGGGGAGCTCCCGCTGGGACAGCACAAACTCACGCTGCTGCCAGTGCACAGAGCCACAATTTAGCTTATTCCATATATGTTCGAAATTATGGTGGTGTCCTCTGAACCAGCAGGTATTCACTGCTGGAGAAGAGATATCAAATTCACCCATTTAATACTATATGGCATTTCTATAAACCCATGGAAAACCAGCATCTTCCCTGTGAACCTCCAGTAAAATGACAGGATGAATATTAATAGAATGGGGAAAGTTATATAGACACAATTCTGCTTAGTATCTGGTCTTGTTAATGTGGGTGAATTCATTCCTTTCATTATAATTCTTTTACTATTGACTGCATACCAAACACAATTCTATAATCCCCCCAGCCTGAATGGATGTTGAGTCATAAACGTGACTCTTTACCATTGATATTAATATTAGTCTTCTACTCTGTGGTGATATAAAGTACCAGGCAGATCTAGATGAAAATTAAAAACATAACATATCAGGTTATCTGTCTCTGTTAACTTTCTTTTCAACCTACTGAAAGGATTTTTAATTAATCTTTCTAAAAATAGTTTGGCTAAGGATAACATTTTTTCCAAGATTAACATTTGAAATACAACCTCAGTTACTTATGGGAATGAACCATACACAAAACACACACACAAGCTCTTTAACTCTTTCAGTGCAGAAACTCTCGCACAGTTCAGAAAATGATCTCCCATTATTTCTTACTGCCTCATTCATAACACTGCTTTTTCCTTGCCTAAAAAAGATGTTTTGTTAATTGGTTAAATTCCTATTTATTTCTGAAAAGTAGATAATACAGTATTTAAGGTATATTTAGTCCATTTACTTCCAATTTCATAATTATGGTAATCCTTTGTAAAAATATCAGAACCTCTAATTTAAATCTTCTGCACCATTTTTTTTAAATTTGGAGAGGTTTAGAGCCTATAGTAAAACTGGAAATAAAAGTGATAGGACCAGTTTAGTGTCCATAGCAATAAGTGTTATTAGCAAATTTAATATTGCTCAGATATAAATTGAAATTGTCTCAGTAGCATTAGATAAATGGGCCCAGATACTTTTTAATGTAAAGAGTTTTTTGGGGAGGAGGGACAAATAAAAATGTGGTGTTTGTTTGCTGGTTCTATGGGCTGTGAGTCACCAATTAGTACTGCTTTTCTTTAATGACCATAGACTAGGTCCATCAGCTGGACAGTAAACAAAACCCTGACATCTCTGTCTACTGTCCAGTCTAGTTAAATCATTTTCTAGAAACAACCTGGCCTGAAGGTCAGGAAGGACATTCATTCCAAGATTTTAAGTGGGCTAATTGAAGCTAACTCCGAAGAAAAGAGATTCTCTGTTGATTTGGTGTGCATGGGTGAATGCACATCAATAGCACAAAGGGCTCCATTATTGCTGTATCAAAGTAAATAGCTGAAAAAAGTGAGTCAGGGAGATGAATGATGAGTTAAGTGTTAAGCAGACACTGAGTGCAAACAGTAGCACACAGTTGCACTTAGAAAGAATGTGGTATCTGTTAACTCCTTAAATTCCATCTGGTTTTAGACTATTCTATAAGTCTTTTATGATGAGATTCAAGGAGACACTGTCAACATTTTTTTTAAAGCTTCCCTTCTTTAACACATTTTAAATAGTACAGAATTTTCGTTGGGTGAGTCATGTTTATAGCCGGGAGCTGAGTAGGGGAATTAGGGTACCAAAGCTCACTTCAAGCAGTGAACTAGATGAGTGGTTCTCAACCAGGGGTAAGTGTACCCCTGGGGGTACGCAGAGGTCTTCCAGGGGGTACTTCAACTCATCTAGATATTGTTTGTATTTCAGTACAAACTCAAATTTCATACAGCCAATGACTTGTTTATACTGCTCTATATACTATACACTGAAATGTAAGTATAGTGTATTCCAATTGATTTATTTTATAATTATATGGTAAAAATGAGAAAGTAGGCAGTTTTTCAGTATTAGTGTGCTGAGACACTTCTGTATTTTTAGTTCTGATTTTGTAAGCAAGTAGTTTTTAAGTGAGGTTTAATGTGGGGGTACGCAAAACAAATCAGACTCCTGAAAGAGGTACAGTAGTCTGGAAAGGTTGAGAGCCACTGGACTAGGTTGTGCTATTTGTGCATAGCCCTGCACTAGAGTAAGGGAGAGCTGCACAGTCCTGTAGGTGCTTGGGAAGGGGTTCTGCATCAGGGGAATAGAAGCCTACGGACCTCAAGCTCCATAATGAATAAACTGCACCATCCTTCAGCAGAGTGCCACGTGGAGGAGCATGGCTCCACTTCATTCCCACCCCTTTATGTCTGAATGGAGCATACAAGAAGCAGTTGCCTTGGAGTGCAGGAACTGTGATCGTCCCTCACCTTGTGTGCTTTACCCACCCTGCACAGCACATCCAGGGACAATCTTGTCCTAAGGCTTTGTCTAGAAAGGATTTAATGGTGTGTTACACCCACAAGTCCAGTGTAGCCAAGGTGGTGCATACCTTATCACATGACAAACCGGTCAAGATAATCCATAAGGGGGCAGCCTAAACTAGACGTTTAGAACACAGTAGTTAACATGTGTTAGCTAATGCAGTCTAAGACACTTTAAATTGCAGTTTGGACAAACAGCACTCAAGAGGTTGTTAAATAGCAGTTTCTAAAATTAGACATTTTCAAATCAGCCAGACTGGATAACTGGAATCCAAGAGTTTTAAAAGAGCTGGCCAAGGACCTAATGCACCACAAACAATGGCAATCCACAGATTGTCAGTCCACAAATTGAGAAGTGATGGTGAAGTCTCAGGTCAGCTTACAGGCATTTAAGAACCTTATTTTCACCCACACATTTTTGGCCAAGCTGCAATAAACTTTTCAACAAATCCCCACTACTTTTCCTTTTTGGCATTCTTTTATCAATGAAGTGTTCACTTCCCCTTAGAAGCAGAAAACCTTTCTAAAAAGCAGAAAGTAGATTGTTTCTCATGGTAGTCCTTTATTTATGTTATTGACTTATAGCTTTTATCAGACTTATAAATCATATATAAAGAGATGAAAACTTTTCTATATACATGTATTAATCAGTTCTTCCTATTCTGGAATAGTATGTTAGTAGATGTCCCAATTAAATCTATCGCTGGCCTTGACAAAATTTAATTCTGTCTCATATCATTAAGATATTTGGTCAGCTGGTTTCCTGATATGAATTTTATTTACTATATGAAGTCCAGTGAGTTCAGTACTGTTTTACTAGATATTCTGCTCACTGACACATCAGGAAGGAAACATTAAGAATTAGCAAAGCAGTCATTAATATATCAAGAGGAGATTTTCAAAGGCACAGATAACAGTTGGGCTTTTCTTTGTTGTTAAAGCTGGTGACTTATAAAATAATCAAAATGTAGAATATTTGCTCACAGATCTCAAAGGAAGAGGATAACCTAGGATTGGTTGACAAAATATTGGATTTTAGATTAAAATATTTTTCCTAGGGAAAGTATCTTCTCTCTAGAAAATTTCAACTTTTTGTTTAAAAACTGAACAGTTGCAAAAATGTTCCATTTCCAGGTAAAAAAAATTACAGATTTCTGATTTGACAAAAAGTCTTTTCCATGAAAAACCTGGATGAAATCAATTTTAAAAAGTTTTCATCTAAATTAGGTGGGGAATAAAACTATTTTTCAAACAGCTCTAAGGTAAAAAGTATTAAAAGATATCAAGAAATGAATGGTAAGTATGATAAAATCCTTGACTGGGTTTTACGTGCAAGTTTGTTGTTTGGTTGTCTGTTTTGCTTAAGCTTAAAAGACTAAACCTCCACACATGGTAAACGAGATTTTTTTCAACCTATGGAACACATTGCCAGGGGATGTTGTGAAGGTGAAAAGTATAATTGGATTAAAAAAGAATTAGATAAGGTCATGGAGGATAGGTCCATCAATGGCTATTAGCCAAGATGGTCAGGGACACAACCCCATGCTCTGGGTTTTCCTAAACCTCTCACTGCCAGAAGCGGAGACTGGATGGCAGGGGTTGGATCACTCAATAATTGCCCTGTTCTGTTCATTCCCTCTGAAGCATGTGGCACTGGTCACTGCTGCAAAACAGAATGCTGGACTAGACTGACTACTGGTCTAACCCAGCATGGCCATTCTTATGTTATGTCACATACTACAAAGGGTATGTCTACACTACGAAATTAGGTCAAATTTATAGAAGTCGGTTTTTCAGAAATTGTTTTTATACAGTCGATTGTGTGTCCCCCCACACAAAATGCTCTAAGTGCATTAAGTCAGCGGACTGCATCCACAGTACCAAGGCTAGCGTCAACTTCCAGAGCATTGCACTGTGGGTAGCTGTGAGTAGCTATCCCACAGTTCCCGCAGTCTCCACTGCCCATTGGGATTCTGGGTTGAGATCCCAATGTCTGATGGGGCAAAAACAGTGTTGCGGGTGGTTCTGGGTACATGTCATCAGTCACCCCTCCCTCCATCAGAGCAATGGCAGACAATTGTTTCGTGCAAAACCAGGCGAGGAGGCGACTGCAGCGCGGTGACGAAAGGGACATGGTCATAGATTTCTCACAAAGTACGGGCCGGGCAATGTGCCCCGGCAATGTGTACATCATGCTGATGAGCTCTGCAAACACGCTGGCCAAACAGGAAATGAATTTCAAAAGTTCACGGACCTTTTCTTGTCTACCTGGCCAGTGCATCTGAGTTGAGAGCGCTGTCCAGAGCGATCACAATGGAGCACTCTGGGATAGCTCCCGGAGGCTAATACCGTCCAATCGCATCCACATTATCCCAAATTCGACCCAGCAAGGCCGATTTCAGCGCTAATCCCCTCGTCAGAGGTGGAGTAAAGAAATCGATTTAAAGAGCCTTTAAGTTGAAAAAAAGGGCTTTGTCATGTGGGCGGGTCCAGGCTTAAATCGAGGTAACGCTGCTAAATTCAACCAAAAGTCGTAGTGTAGACCAGGCCAAAGTTCCACAGAGAGATATGGAAAGACAAATAGCATATAGCTTTTAAAAAGGGACAAGGAAATTCCTGCTGTCCAAGGACTTGCCTTCATAGTTATTATACTTGTATACTTTTACTGATATAGTAAAACTGCTATTATTATAGCAATGTAACCCGCCCATGTGGGCACTCTTATTCCAGTATAAGAGTAGTTTTTTTCAGTGTACCTTAATGCCCTTCCAAAATGACATAAGATAAACTGAAAAAGGCCCTCTAAATCAGAGTAAGATTGTGTATGCAGATGTTTATACCAGCATAATGATAATGGTTTAAATTCACATCTTCGATTTTACCAATATAACTTTCCTATGTAGGGCTGTGACCTAGCTATTCTTCCTGATTGTAAAAGTATCCTCCTTAAATCTTCCCCATAGATATTAAATGATTTCTTTTCCACATGTGTAAATTAAAATACAGATTTTATACTTATATAGTTCTCTATTTAAGCTGAAGGAGCATGAGAGACAAAACCGACACTGCTTCATTTTATCTTTCCATTTTCTTCTGAGTCTTTTCATGTTTTAAGTATCCCTTGAGCTCCATAAAATATTTGCATCAAAAACTCCAAAACACACAAGCCTCCCTTAGTTTCAGCTTCCAACTCTGACCAGCATCATTTAAATCTTTGCTAAGGTTCACAACCCTTTTGAATAAGCCCAGGCTCCCATTTCAACAAGCCTAGGCTGATTTACGGGTTTGCATCAAAATCAAGTGAATTTCACACAGGTTTCAATGGAAAAACTAGGTGAAACTCATTTCTTTGGGATGTTGAGGTTATTAACATCTGATATTCAAAACAAAATTCAGGGAGTTTTGAAACTCAAGGAAATGCTTGAATGAGCCTCTTAAAATTCATATGTCTCTCCCCTGGATGACGTATGTCTGATGTATGAAGTTATAGCCCTTGAGCTCCAGTCCAGTTATTTTAATAGAAGGGGTCCTACTCATACCCTTACAGAGGCAAAAATCTGTGCTAATTTCTAAAACCTTGGGTGCTATTCGCCCACTGCAAGATACAAGTAACAATAGAGAGAAGAAACTGGGCCTCTTCTACTAAAATGAAAAAAAGAGGGTGGGGGAGGGAAGAAAAGGAACATGTTCTACCTGGCTTTCATTAGGTATAAGGATGGCAACAGTTGTAGTAACATATGGATAAGGTTGGCTATGCCACAGTTAGCAGACATTAGTTTAAAAGGCATTTCAAAAGAAAAGGGCAGGTAGGCCACCATAAAGGTCAAGCTGACATAAGCACTGATGATTTGATCTATTGCTACATATAACCATGAAAGCTGGATACTCAAGGCAGCAGATGCGAAGTGGTCAGAGTCCTTTCAGATTCTGTGTCTCTTATACATTGCGGACATCACAGCTAGGAAGGAAGGAAGACAAATGATCATCTACTGCAGCAATGAAGAAGAAACTGGTTGCTGCTCTCAAAGCATTAAAGAGAGGTAGCTGATCTATTTCAGGGACGTATCAAGGAGAGGTGGTGATCATTCAGAGTAAATGACGGTGCAAGGGAGAACTGTGGGCTAGGAGTGGGTCAACATGACAGGATGGGTAACTTGAGCAATGAGGGAATGTCAGCACTGGTGAATCATGATGTAAAGGGCCAGCTGCCCTCTGAGTTTAAGGTGGCACTTGATAAAGATGGCTATATGTAATTTATCAAACTGTAAGCAGTTTAGGTAAGAGATGCATGAAATATAGCTGAGTGTTTTTGACCCTTCAAGTGCCTTTGAAAGAAGATAGCACTTTTATCTAATTGAAGCTGTGGGTTTCATATAAGAAAATCACATTGATACGAATAAGATTTTAGAGAGAGAGAGAGAGAGAGAGAGAGAGAGAGGATGCCTATAAAGAGAAGTTAAAGCTCTGCAAAGTGCAATATTCTACACACAAGGTGGAAAATCAGCTTTGTAGATATACTACAAATTACAGTGTAAAACATAAGTATTTTTCTCCAGCAGCTTTTCAATTCAATATTGCAATTAAAATTAAATGATTTAGCCAGCCTGGTGCATGTAGGAATTCAACTTTTTGGTAAGCCTCAAAAATAATATTCCAATCATTAATATTTCCTCTAGTATTTAATGCTGTTGTATTTAATTGTGAGGAACACATTTAGTATCTACCCATCAATACTGTAATCTAGCATAGTTAGCTCAGCCATTATTTTTTAAATCCAACCCAGTTTTCAAAAGGATTCTGCAAGAGCACCTACTTTTCCATTTCAGTAATGTAGGTTGTGCTGAAGATATGTTACAAAGATTCTTTATCGATTCAGTATCGGACAGTGAATGGATAGTGATGGTTTATAGGGGAAAAACCCATACACATACACTCTACAGATGTGGCTGTCTCCAGATCAGCAATTCTGTCGACAAGGGACTGGGGACACAAAGCAGAGCATTGCTGACACATCATAAAACACACTTCTACAGTTTTAGCACTAACGTATGGAATATTTCCCAGTTTAAAAAAAAAAGTCAATTTTCAAGCAAAAACTAGTGTATTTATGAGTGAAAATAGGTGAATGTGTTATTTGTTTTTTGGGGTTTTTTTAAAACAAATTACCTACATAAAAACATCCCTTTAGTCCACATAATAAGTTAGGTGGCATTTATGGGTACAAAATTATAAATCAGAGTGAAGTTCAGAGGGTACAGAATTACGTGAAAGAAACAATTTCATACAAAATTCTGCCAAAAAGTTTTGAATTTCATAAAGCTCCCCAAAGAAGCTTATATACTGTCAGTAATCCTCACAGTTCTTGACTAGTTTCTTAGCCAATATAATTTTTCCCTCTGTGACTTGCTCCACACTACCAGCCTGACCTTATATCAACTTGTAGTTACTTTGCTCCTCTAACCTGGCCTCTTCTCCAACTCTTTCTCGTCTCTGTTTGTAGTTGGACTTTGCTCATTCACTCACTATCCCATTTGTCTGGAATTCTATGGGCTAGATTCTCAAAGGAACGCAGACACCTAGGAAAATCACTGGGATTCTCAAAGCCTGAGTTAGGCATTCAGGCTCCCTATACAATGAATGGGAAGAAATTGCACTTCAGAATGGGATTCACAAAAGACAGCGTTCTATGCAGCTCCCTGCCTAAGATAGTGAATGGGAGGTACCAAGGCATGGAGTGTGTCCTAAGCCCTGCCCCGCTCCAGGAGTTTGGTGCCTAAATCTCAGCTGCAGGGAGGTGCCTTCCTCTGCTTGAGAGTCTCAGGTGCAAACCCTCTCTTGGTATTAGGACCGGAGAACCTCCCTTATAACTTTTAGCCCGGTGGTTAGGGTAATCACCTGGGATGGGAGGAGACCCCTTATTCAAGTCCCCCCACAACCTGAGGGAGGAAAGGGATTTGAACTGAGATCTGCCACCTCTCAGGTGAGTTCCTCAACCACTGGGCACTGGAATATTCTGATGTAGGGTTCCCTCAGTTTCTCCTGTTGAAGCTATTCTGCTGTGGATAAATAATTTAAAAAGTCATTGGAACAGCGGGGCTGGGCCCTGGGTCTCCCATGCAAGTGCTCTAACAACCAGGCTATAGTCATTCTCATGCTTGCTTTCTCTCTCTCTGGCCCAGTGTCTCATTGTTTATCCACAGTGGAACAGCTTCAACAGGAATGACTGAGGGAGCTCCAGATAAAAATATCCCATAGGCCAGGACTGGGGCACTCATATGGGAGGTATAGGGGGGACTTAAACCAAGGGTCTCCCCCATCTCAGGTGATTGCCATAACCACTGGCCTAAAAGTTATGAGCAAGGGCCTCCTTCTATACCCCCCCCCTCGCCCACACACACACGCACACAGTGTTATATGAGCTCACCTACAGGGGCCTGATCCAGGAGGTGAGCTCTGAGACAGTTCATCAGATCAGGCTCACAGGTGAGCTAGGCAGAGGAATGCCTATCTTCCCCGGTCCATGGATCATTCAGGAGCTAAGTTGTCTGGATGTCTAGAGCAGAGTGTCCGTGTGCATACCCAGAAGCAGAGAAACAAATGTCTAGGAAACTTCTACTGCAAAAAATGTAGGTGCCAAGCAAGTTTAGGCACCTACAGAGTTTAGCAGCAGCTGAGCAGGGTTTTTGTGAATCCCAGTGGGGCCTGATTCTGGGATTTAGGCACTGAAGTGGCAATTAGATGTGTAAGTCCTTTTGTGACTCTAGCCAAGTGTTCCTCTAAGCCACTGAAGCACTTACCATCAAATGCCATGGAGATGGGCACAGTACAAGAGCCTAAGCAGCATAGACTAGAATCTTATCACATGACAAATGCATTGTGCACCTTACCTATAATTGACACTAAACTTCACTCACCTTCCCTTCCACCATTACGTTCTCTTTCCTCATTATAAATCAGCAAAAGGCACTCTTCTTTTATAAGCTACTCCTGTATCTGATGCCATTTCTGCTTCTATTATCATTGTTCTACCAAATTCTGTAATTTGTTCTCTCTCTCTTCTGTAACGCTTTCAAAACATTAACATACTTTGCATGAAAGATGATCTACAACAACAACTGTATTGTATTTGCATGGTTCCATACAGCTAGATGATTTCTCTCAATCATTTTTGCTATAGAAATGTTGTGAAGAATGAAAGATAATAAACCTGCATTATTTCCTTTAAGGAACACTCCACATAAATAGTTACTTACTGGAAGTAAAAATGATACTCTGTTACAGTGCTTAATAAGCTGTGAAAAGCATTTTGTAACTAGGTAGTGTTTCTTTACCAATAATTCTTTACCGGCATTGCTGCTATGTGAATTGGGACCATATTTCTGAAAAAAACAGGACACTCTTCTAATTGATGTGCTGATTGCTAAGTACCTTTCCTAGTTAACATTATGACAACCATAATGTTAACTAGGAAAGCTCTCCAGGGATAGGTCAATACCTCTTTTCCCTAAAAGTGACAGATTATAGTTGCAAAAATTGCTGATACTTCCAAATATTGCAAATCTGTACCCATGACTTACTGTACTCTATGCCCTTAGTGAAAGGTGGTTTGAATGGAGGATAGCTTTCAGTTCAGTGCATTACCTGCATCAAGCTAATTTCTCCATATATATATTGTGCTTGGTAAATTACAGCTTTTGAAGCTGAGCAAATGACTTCAGCTACCTCTGTCTACATGTCACAACTTCTTGAAAAACAAGACGTACTGCTGGAAAGATTTTTTGTGTGGTTATAGATCAAAAAACAAACACCACACTCAGGGCCAGTGCAAGGATATTTTGCACCCTAGGCAAAACTTCCACCTTGTGTCCCGAGCATCGCTTATTATAAACTTTCAAAAATGAATACTGCATAATGTGGCATTGTTCATTAGAATTAATACATGTTCAGCTTGAAAATTTATTAATTTCATTATTTAGTCTACATATTTAATGAAAATAAATGAATAACCTGACAGGGGTGGGGCTGGCTGGCTTTGGGCAGAGGGTGCGTCAGGGGTTGGCTGGAGACAGAGGGGTGTGGGGCTGGCTGCGGGTAGGGCAGGGGGTGCGGTAGGGGCTGGCTGGAGACAAGGGGATGCGGGAATGGCTGGAGGCAGGGGCTGGCTGCGGGTCGGGGGTGCAGCAGGGGCTGGCTGGCTGGCTGTGGGCAGGGGTGTGGTGGGGCTGGAGATGGGGCTGGCTGCGGGTACTCAAGGGGAGAGCGGCTTGGGGCAGCAGTGCATGGTGCAGCCCGAGCCAAACTGCAGGACTCAGCCCAGGCCCAGCAGAGCAGCCAGGGACCCGCCAGGTAGCAGTAGCAGCAGGAGCCCCAGGGCCAGGCGGGGGAGCAGCAGCAGCAGCAGCAAGAGGGTCCATGCCCAGGGCCAGCTGACGGCCTACATGGCTCTTGCAGCGCAGTGGCCAGAGGAGGAATGACATCACTTCCTGGCCGTCCGGAGCCCATCAAAGCCGCAGCGCCTCCTTGCACAGCGGTGGGAAGATAGGTTACACATTAGCCAGCGCCGGGCAAGCATCTTTGTGAAGTGTTCATGAAACCATCTACTTATTTACATGTAAGAATTAAAGTCGTCAAGCCATGCTTCAATACGTACTTAGAAACCTGGTGCTGTCAATACATACTTAGATATTTCTGTTCGTAAAATATTTATATGTTCTTATTTTGTAGAACAGGCAATTAGAGAAGCAGCAGATCATATTTGTGAATAAATGAAATAAATGTCACTGCCAAAGTAGTTTGGTTCAATCTTCCAGGACAGAGTCTGGCTGTTGAGATATTCCCCACCCACTAGTGGTTTATCTGTGCACCCTAATTCCACTGAATCTGAGTAGACAAGAACAACGAGGAGTCCTTGTGGCACCTTAGAGACTAAAATTTATTTGGGCATAAGCTTTCGTGGATGGATGGAGTGAAAAAATACAGTAAGCAGGTATAAATATACAGCGCATGAAAAAAGGGACGCTACCTTACCAAGTGGGAAGGGGAGTCAGTGCTAACGAGGCCAATTCAAATAGGGTGGCTGTGGATAATTTCACTCATGTGAATGCTCTTCTAGAGCTATCCAAGGTCCCAACACTAATGCATTTTTTATTCTGGTCTGCTGAAGAAGTAGTTTGGTTACAAAATTAACTGTAGGATACATTGACTTTTTTTGCACAATCTTCTTAAAGCTCATGTTAAAGTCTCATAAAAGTTCAGAAGTAGATGTATAAGCCTGATTCTTCCTTTTATTAAGATTTCCCTAAAGTCAGCATGACTGGCCACAGCAGGACTTCCACATCATAGGAGGATCCTTGGGAATAGGGTGACAACCTTTTCAAAGTGCAAAAAATGGGACACATGTAGGAGCCCTATCCCCCTCTTTGGTCCTGCCTCCTGCTCTTCCTCCTGAGGCTCCGCCCCCTGGCCAGGCCAGAAGCTGGAGCCAAGCAGTAGTAAGAGCCACCTGGGCAGGGGGCTGGAGGTGCCCAAGAGCAGCCCCTGATCCATGTCTCTGCTCCTCGGGGCATGCCCACCCAGGGCAGGTGTAGGATCCGGGACTCCAGGGCACCCAACAACAGCCCGGGTTCCCTGGGTGGTTGTTACTACTGCCTGGCTCCAACTTCTGCTCTGGCGAGGGGCCAGGCCTTGCAGAGAAGAGGAGGAGCCTCCTGGAAGCAGGGGGGCTAAGTCCCACCTCAGCCCCCCACCCGGAATAGGTTAGTACCACCCCTGAGCCTCGGGAAGGCATGGAGTGGTGGTGCTGTCCCAGAGTTATTCAGCCCGGGGCTGGGACTTGAAATGTACATTTCAGGACTATCCTGCCCAATTAGGGACAGCTGGTCACTCTGCTTGAGAAGTACAGTCACATTGTCTCTTCCTGTGTCATTTTCCTATCAACTGCTGGAACAGGGGTCTTGGGTAAAAGGTAAAAAGGGGGCGATTAGGGCATCCCTGGCTGCTATAATTGTGAGCAGACATGGATAAGAGTTTCAATGACGTGACGCTAGTTTATACGAGCTGAAAATCTAGCCTAACTTTGACTCTGCATTTCCCTACTTTTTGTTCTGACAACCATAATGTTTTTAATGTCATTTGTATTGTGTGACTTTGTTTTTAATGTAATTTTAGATCATTGTCTATGTAGATAATGTAATCACTGTAGGCCTAATTGTGTAATTAGTGTACATGTATTTACATAATTGCAATCTTTTATTAAAAAGTGTTATAATGGGGTTATGCTTAATGACATCCTGAATGTCCCAATGAAACTTTATGAAAAGTAATACACTGAGAAAGTACAAACATAAAGTAAGCAATTTTTTAATTTCAGTACCTTAGCCCTCCTGTTCAGTAAGCATCACATCATTGACTATGCATTACTCTCAGTATCATCACTAGATGTGGACCAAAATTAATACTTTTCTACCTGCTCCCCTGAACTATGGGAGTTCAGATAAAATGAAGTTATATTTATCTATTTATTTTATTATGGATTACTCTCTTGGGTTGGAAGAAGAACACTAATGCAGGAAGGGATACACAGTATATATATATATATATATATATATATATATATATATATAGCTCTAGAAGACTCTGCTTCTGGTATATCAAAGTGAAGCCCATAAGACAAATTGAACTCTGCAAAGACCTCCTAAATAAATAAAAAAAAATCTAATAAATAGGACTGCTGTGATGGATGATATTGATTGTGTTTTATTTGAAAGAGGAATCTAGAATCCTATTGGAAGCCTGGTAATCAGCTCAGACTTTCCTTCAACGTTAATAAGTATTTGACTTCTCAACTCTGGATGCTTCTATAGTAGCTTCATTCCTGCTTTGACCTTAAAGGCAAATACAGTAACCTTTGACTTTTGCCATTGATTGGTTCACATGTTTATTGGCCAAATTCACACTAAAGCTGTCTTTCTGCTTGCTACTTCTATATTCCACGCAAAAATATCTTTTATATCAGTGATGTAATTGTGACAGTTTTAAAAGAAAATACTTATAAGAAAGATATTCTAATTAATAAAAGAATGGTACCATTTTGACTCTTTGTGGGAACTTTGAACTTGGTCTAGTGTTAAAAAGTTTTGCCAATATAGATATGTCAGTTGTGAGTGTGAAAAAATCATACCCCTAACCAATTTCGCTATGCCAAGAAAAGTCCTAGTATGGATGCAGTTAGACCAGGAAAGGGTCCTTTTGCCAGTACAACTTTTTTGTTTGGATAACTGGTATAAACTATATTAGCAAAACAATCTTTGGCTTATATAAGCTGCCCCTACACTATGAGGGTTTGCTGCCCCTACACTATGAGGGCTTGCTAGTATAGCTCTACTGCCAAACCATTTCTAGTGTAGACAAGGCAGAAGATAGGTGACCATCTCAGGATTCAATTTGGGTATGTGACTGCAAATGGAAAAGCACTATAATTTTGCTTACCCAAATACACACAACACACACATGCACAAATTCTGATCTACCTTAATGTAGTGATCTAGCCTTAAAAAGACCTAAAACAGGACTAGTGAAAATTGTATCAACAGTGTGAGTCATATCTACTTAGTACTATATGTGGGACAAAGTGAACTTCAGATATTGTCCCATGTAGTAATAATTGTTAGATTTATATAACATTTTACATATATTAAATACTGACTTCAACATCTCAGTGAGCATAACAATAGGGCTTTGTAAGTTATAGTGCCTGCCTATGGGTGCCCAGGAGGTTCAAGGTGTTGGGTTTGATCTTGAAAACCTTTCATTATTTGGACCCCTGTTACATAAGAGATTGACACTCTAGAGCCATATTGTCACAGTTGAAGTTAGCAGAGGCACTCAAGTTGGAACTCCCTCAGAGTGAGAGAGATAGAGCTATCAAGAGGGAGTCTTCAACACCACCACTTTGGTGAAAGAATGTGCTTCCCTCCATTTTTATCCCCACAGGACCTGACTGGTTAACCTGGTAGACATGCAGCTGTACATTGTGTATTTTCTGTCAGGGAGGGAGAGGGGAATGGAGAGAGAACTGGAAGAAATTATATTATAATCTATATCAATGCCATACTTGGTTGCAGAAGTTGCAATTATATAGGCAGTGAGAAGTTGATATAGGCAGTTTTGTATGTAATATATTAATTGTTATTAGACAGTTTAAATTCTTTAAGGTCTCCCGGAACATGGGATGGGCATTTACTATGACAAAAAACACATTTTGCAGATGGAGTTTTTGAGTCAATGAGATTTAAGCCTATAACGCATTGAATATTTGTAAGGGTGCATGCACTCAGACACAAAACACCCAGACTGAGATTCTGTACTGTGCCTTTTGGAGGTGCAGCACTGAACTTGTAGCCCAAGGGAAAAAAGGGTCTGGGGATCCCCCAGCATAAGTACTGCCAACACTGCGAATGCCCATATGGCTGTGCATCTACCCGCTCCAGTCCTTAGCATGTTCCCTACTTGTGGGGTGCCTCATATGACAAACTAGGGCTGCCTGTGCAATGCCTGTACCAAAGAAACTCTCCCTTTACCAGTTCCAGGATTTTTACAGCAGCATTCAGGAGCCACTGTGGGAGGGAGAATTCCCCTCCCCAGTGTATACTCATATGTGCATGGCCTTTGCTTTTCACTGAAAGTGTATTCTTGAAATGCTTCTTTTAATCAGAAACATTTCAATCTATCACAGCTATTTTCCCTGATCTGTTGCAGCAGTGCGGGCAGCTTGGAAATTCTTTTGCTGCATTAACTTCGGTGAAACTCTCAAACAATTCCATATGTTCACTCAGGATTCTTGCTCTAATACAGGCAGTATGAAGAAAAGTACGGAAGGACTTCGCTAGAAAAAAAGAATGAAGTAACTAAATAAGGAGCTGACATAGTATTTTTAGGATTCAACCTAGTTTCCCTCTAACTCCTGTGTCCTCGCTGGATTTACTGTCTAGTAAAGAAGCCGTCTTGTCTACTTGGTCCATTTTCTTGCCATTCCAGAAAGGTGTCTAGATGTACAATGTTCCCTTTCCCATCTATCAGAACCAAACCTCTGAATGAAGTAGCACAAAGGAACGTGCATTACGGGCTCAACTGAAAATGCACATCAGCTCATTTTAGCGATTACATTTAAACTTCAATAATCAGTTTAACTATCCAACCAGAACCATTTAAAATAAAATACATTGGTCTGACAATTTACTTCACTATCCTATGGTGCATTATTCTGCCTGGTTTTTTAAATTTATTTTTTAAATTAAACTTGAAAAACACCATACTTTTTATACACCACAAATAACACAGCTTTTCTCTGGTATTTGTTTGTCACCAGTAAGTCACTGTCAGGATCCAAACTCAGATTTAATTCATGTTATCACTTAAATATAGCAAATATTATAATGTATCCCATATTAGTCAAGAATAAGGCATGAGGTGCAAACCATGTAAGTAATTATGCATATTTACACTGACAGTCGCATAAGGATAAGCGCTGAACTCCCTGTCCAGATCAAAAACGTTCAGTTTACACATTTTAAAAACAATAGTGTAGGTCTTTAATATAGACCTTGCCCCACTGTGCGAACAGTCACAACTCAAAGAGACGGGGTAAAAAGAGGTTTAAAAAAAAAATCACATATCCAAAGAGTACAATTACCTGTAGCTTGTTTACCAGGCTAACTAGCCATTGCAAATTATCAGTCAAATATGGCATAGGTCTATGGCTTTTTGAATTCTCCAATTTACATTCACACAATGAGGAGAGATAATATTTACAGATTGTAGTAGCTATAGAAACAAAGTAACCCCTCAGGGAACTGATGGGCAGGATCCCCTGGGAGAATAACACGAAGGGGAAAGGAGTCCAGGCGAGCTGGCTGTATTTTAAAGAATCCTTATTCAGGTTTCAGGAACAAACCAGCCCGATGTGTAGAAAGAATCCTAAATATGGCAGGTGACCAGTTTGGCTTAACAGTGAAATCCTTGCAGATCTTAAACACAAAAAAGAAGCTTACAAGAAGTGGAAGATTAGACAAATGACCAGGGAGGAGTATAAAAATATTGCTCAGGCATGCAGGAGTGAAATCAGGAAAGCCAAATCACACTTGGAGTTGCAGCTAGCAAGAAATGTTAAGAGTAACAAGAGTAACTTCTGTTAGCAACAAGAAGGTGGTCAGGGAAAGTCTGGCCCCCTTCCTAAATGGGGGAGGCAACCTAGTGACAGAGGATGTGGAAAAAAGCTAATGTACTCAATGCTTTTTTTGCCTTTGTCTTCATTAACAAGGTCAGCTCCCAGACTACTGCACTGGGCAGCACAGTATGGGGAGGAGGTAACCAGCCCTCTGTGGAGAAAAAAGTGGTTTGGGACTATTTAGAAAAGCTGGAAGAGTACAAGTCTGAGGGGCCGGATGCACTGCATCTGAGGGTGCTAATAGAGTTGGCAGATGTGATTGCAGAGCCATTGGCCATTATCTTTGAAAACTCATAGCAATCAGGGGAGGTCCCGGATGACTGGAAAAAGGCTAATGTAGTGCCCATCTTTAAAAAAGGGAAGGAGGATGATCCAGGAAACTACAGGCCAGTCAGCCTCACCTCAGTCCCTAGAAAAATCATGGAGCAGGTCCTCAAGGAATCAATTTTGAAGAACTTGAAGGAGAGGAAAGTGATCAGGAACAGTCAACATGGATTCCCCAAGGGCAAGTCATGCCTGAATAACCTAATTGCCTTCTATGAGGAGATAACTGGGTCTGTGGATGAGGGGAAAGCAGTGGATGTGTTATTCCTTGACTTTAGCCAAGTTTTTGATATAGTCTCCCACAATATTCTTGCCAGCAAGTTAAAGAAGTATGGGCTGGATGAATGGACAATAACGTGGATAGAAATCTGGCTAGATCATCGGCACAACAGGTAGTGCTCAATGGCTCCATGTCTAGTTGGGAGCCGGTATCAAGCAGAGTGCCCCAAGGGTCAGTCCTGGGGCCAGTTTTATTCAATATCTTCATTAACGATCTGGAGGATGGTGTGGACTGCACCCTCAGCAAGTTTGCAGATGACATTAAACTGGGAGGAGTGGTAGATACGCTGGAGTGTAGGGATAGGATACAGAGGGACCTAGACAAATTAGAGGATTGGGCCAAAATAAATCTGATGAGGTTCAACAAGGACAAGTGCAGAGTCCTGCACTTAGGACAGAAGAATCCCATGCACTGCTACAGACTAGGGACCGAATGGCTAGGCAGCAGTTCTTCAGAAAAGGACCTAGGGGTTACAGTGGATGAGAAGCTGTATATGAGTCGACAGTGTGCTCTTGTTGCCAAGAAGGCTAACACCATTTTGGGCTGTATAAGTAGGAGCATTGCCAGCAGATCGAAGGATGTGATCATTCCCCTCTATTCGGCACTGGTGAGGCCGCATCTGGAATACTGTGTCCAGTTTTGGGCCCCACACTACAAGAAGGATGTGGAAAAATTGGAAAGAGTCCAGCAGAGGGCAACAAAAATGATTAGGGGGCTGGAGCACGTGACTTATGAGAAGAGGCTGAGGGAACTAGAATTATTTAGTCTGCAAAAGAGAAGAATGAGGGGGAATTTGATAGCTGCTTTCAACTACCTGAAAGGGGGTTCCAAAGAGGATGGATCTAAACTGTTCTCAGTGGTAGCAGATGACAGAACAAAGAGTAATGGGCTCAGGTAGCGGGGGGGGGGGTTTAGGTTGGATATTAGGAAAAACTTTTTCACTAGGAGGGTGGTGAAGCATTGGAATGGGTTACCTAGGGAGGTGGGGGAATCTCCTTCCTTAGAGGTTTTTAAGGTCAGGCTTTACAGAGCCCTGGCTGGGATGATTTAGTTGGGGTTGGTCCTGCTTTGAACAAGGGGTTGGACAAGATGACCTCCTGTGGTCCCGTCCAACCCTGATATTCTAACCCTCCGGATTATTGTAGTATATTACTCTAGACGAGACACATGAAATCTGAACCAATCCAAAACAGTAATGGACAACCAGGATAAAATTCTAAATTCAGTAAAAACAGGTCACAGCGTCAATAATAGTTAAAAGGCCACAAATGCAGTTTCAATCTCTAATGGCTTGTCTGCACTCTGTGTGTTTTCTGCCTTGTCTGTACTGGTTGTAATCACTTTGGGGTAGGGATCTATTAGGCACCAACTTCTGCTATAGAGTGAGGTGTACATTCATGTCACTACATACATTATTAAATACTTCTAACTATATCTTCTTTCCTTCTAACTAACATTGATTTTGTTCCATTTCATGATTGCAACAGAACACAAAGCAACATGGCTCTCTGTTTAATTCCTAGTTTGCAAGGCAGCAGCATTCAGGGTGCAACTATAACTCTAGGAATCCGTCTAAAAGTCAACTTATCTCAAACCTTCTCACTTACTCAAACAACAATGGAGAATGCCATTGTAACTCTGCAGCACATTACTGGATTTACAGATATGCAGAATCCAGTAGACTTTCTCCCAGCAAGTTTGAAAAATACCAAGGTAAAACAGATGATTTTTGAAACTTTAGGCGTGTTTTGTTTCAGCATCCTTTTGAAAGGAGATCAAAAATCCAACAGTAGCTAGATGGAAATATATAACTAGTCCACAACATGCAGATGACACTGGAGACTCACAATTGGCCAGTCTTAGCATTATGAGCCAAGTGAAAGCCAGACGGGAATTTAACAAATACTGATAGGGAGAATAAGATTGTCACTATGCCAGTACCAGATGCATGCTGCTCTCACTGATCCGAGACCATCAACATGTTCTCCTCATTGTGCCAACTCAGAGTGTCTTATTTATCACAATGCCTTTTCAGTCTAAGAAGTTCTTTACTATGCAAAATGTGTGGTTAAGTTTTAGATTTTGAGGAAACAGAAAGTTTTAAGTTTTGACTATTGGTCTAATACATACCAGTATATTGTATGGAGTTATATATGCATCCAGAGCTCTGCATGCACACATTTTGAATACATCTATTTAAATGAATAAGACAGCAGAAGTATACAATACCATTACATGTTATTTTGTACATGATCATGGTTTTGTAGCAGTGTTATGTCAACACGGGCCTGGGATGCAGTCCCTCTCTAAGGATCCAAATCTGGAACACTGTGAGTAGTAAGTAAACTTAAATGGGGTTGCAGAACTGAGCCCTAAATATACCAGTCTAACCTATAGGATGGCATATGAGCTATTGAGCACTTAAAGCTCCTACATTTTCCTGCAAAGTCAGTGCACTAATATCTAATTCATTGCTTGCACTGCTCTTTGGGAAACCCTTAGTATGACTGATGTTAAATAACTTTATTCTCTATGGCTTTAGTACCATGAACACAAATTAGAGTGTCATGTCCATGTCAGTTGTAGGGATAAGATAATCGATTAGGGGGAGGGAGCCACTGAATTTTCTCCAAGAGTGCAAACCAAACCTGAACCAAAAGCTTTAAACAAAAAAAACAAAATTCAAGATTCTTAAAAGTTTTGTTTTCTTTTCTTTTCCCCAAAAGATCATTTTTCATTTTTACTCAAAACCTGATGTCCTATTTCTCAGTTGGAACAAAGCATTGGAAAAATTCTTCTCTTGTCATTTCTAGCTCAACTGATAGCAGGGAGTGTGATTCCCAGCCTAATTTTGCAGACTCAAGAGATCTGGATAGTTCAAGCAAGGCTTAGATAAGAACCTAAAGTTGGGGTGGGGGGGCACCAAGAGGCGAAACAAGATTTTCAGTGAATTCTGTTTTCATTAACGTTGCTGTAGTAGCAGTCCTAGAGACAAGGACCAGACCCTCAGCTGTTATAAATCAGCATAGCTCCACTGAAGTCAATGCAGTTACATCAAATTACACCAACTGAGAATCTGGCCCAATTGTTCCTACTTTGACAGTGTAATGTAAAAGAAGCAATATTATGCATTCCCCCCACACTGGCTTTAGCCAAGAATCATCTTAGACATGAGATGGCTGGTCCTTCTCCAAACCTTATCAGTCTTTTGTCTCTCTGCTGAGATTGCCAACAAAAGTGCAAATCAGAGTGAAGAGTGGAACTGCTGTTTAACTGAACAAATGTCCAATAGCAACTTGACTTATCAAATAATTTCACGAAGTCCACTAAATAGCTATCAGAGCCCTTTAAATCACAGTATATTGGCTGGATTTGAACAAGTGATCTAGAGATGAAAGGCTCCAAAAGCCCCTAAGACATCTAATTTCCCCAAGCATCTGAACATTTGAGTAATGGCATTGGTCTAACTGCTTTCCCTGTTTTTAATTATAAGTTCCATTTATAATATCAATCAATCAGATATGATCCACTGTATTTTTCTGTTGTTTATAGCATGTCTTGGGGTGAGTAAAGTCATGACATCAGTTTCTTGGCCTAATTATAAATTCTTAGTCTCTTTTGTGATTTTGCTATACTAAGATGACAACTGAATAGAAAAATAAGAAGTGCAGTTATATTAGATAAAAAATTCTGCTTATATCATTGTTCTTCTGCATTGAAATTGATTTTAGAAATCAATTGGAAGTATGCAATCATCTAGTCCAGGGATCAGCAACCTTTGGCACGCAGCTCACCAGGGTAAGCCCCCCTGGCGGGCCGGGCCGATTTGTTTACCTGCAACGTCCACAGGTTCAGCCGATCGCAGCTCCCACTGGCCGTGATTCGCCACTCCAGGCCAATGGGAGCGTCGGGAAGCGGCTCAATCAGATCTGTAAATCTTTCTGGGCCTGATCCAAAGCCCATTGAAATCAGTGGAAAGTCTACCACAGACTTCAACCGTCTTTAGATCAGACCCAGAAAGATTCATTCTGATGCTCCATCCATGCTTCTGGGTTAGGTAACACCATGGAGAAATTTAGAAAGGAATGTCATGCATGAAAGGGTAGGGCTTTGGGGAAGCTATGGCAGAGAAGATGTAGCAAGACCTGAAGAGCACAGCTTGCTCGTAAAGGACTGGACTAGAGAGAGAACACAATATTATATCCCACTGCAGTGGTCACCATTCAAACATTTTATTTTATTTATTTATTTAGCCAGTGGCTAAGGCATTATTGGTTTGAGCAATTACTACAGTACTCATAATGAGGAATAATACTAGAAGCAACCACTATATTTTAAACAGCTAACAAGGATGCACCTGGAGCGATACATTTAGATTGAGATTGGACACAGAAAACTGAGGCTGGTTCTGAGTCCATTGAACTGAGTCCGTAATATCATTTGAGCTGAACTGGATAAAACAGGGACAAAACCTGCAGTCCCTATTCAGGGCAAAACTCCTATTAGAGAAATACTTTAATTTCACATAAGTTTATTTTTGTGAATGCCATTTATCTGTCACTCAAAATTACAGTAGGGACAGATCACATAACACTACATCTAACAAATTGAAAAGAATGTATACTTAACGTTACTGATTATATGATCCGGAGTCCAATCTAACAAGCCAAAGGGTTAACCAGCTCAGATATTTATTTTTGCCAAGGGTTACATATAGACTATGTATACCAAATGGCAAACTGTTATTTTAAGCTCCTTGCTGTCTGAGGGAGGGGGCCTCTTCCATGGATGAAAGCTCTAAATCTGAGCTCCCCTGGAGCAATTCTAAGAAATTGGTGGACTCAGAATCAAAACTGGACACTGTAGGAGCAAGGTCCAAAATCAATAGGTAATTTTGATCTGGCGTCAACACCTAAAGTGATATAATAAATGAGTAATAATACTGATCACTTATGTAGCACATTCCACTTGACAATCTCAAAGCATTTTATTAAAATCAATTAATTAAGCCTCATAATAAGAACTACCTCAGTATTACAGGATGGGAAAGAGGCTGAAACAGGGTGAGTAGCTTGACCATGATCACACAGTGAGTCACAGTCAGAGCTGGGAACAGAACAAAGGCCCTCGTCACTCTCTGTGCTCTAGCCGCAGGACTATACTGCCTCTAGGATGAAATCAAGTTTTAGTCTCAATTTAATAAAGTCCTTACTGAAGTTTTTCTTTTCCTTAATATGTGGGACCTTAATAAGTGGTTAATCGGGTTGTAGCCCTTCAGTAGAGTACAAAAGTGTACATTTCATAATATGTATCATTGCAAGGTTTATTACTTGAAAGAAAAGCAGTGTGCCAAAAAATCAGGGTTAATAAGTGTCTGCATTTCCTTTCTGGATATCCCCTTCCCAATATAACTAGAGAAATTATTTTCAGCCACAAAAATCCCTGAAATCAAACTAAAAAGGAAAAGATTTTGCAGTATGTTACACAAGCTAATAACTATATTTAAAAGGTGTTAACATGCATCTGAAGATGTACTAAGGGAATCAAACTAATTAAGAAATGCTTGTAAAACTCAAATCCATTTCACTAAAGAAAACAGTGACGTGTTTTGAAGGAAAACAATGTTAAATAGGAAGAAGACTCTATGCTAGCCCCACTGTGGTGTTACAGTGCTATTGTAATGACCCAGCACCTCCTCGACAGATCCTCATCAAGGGGGATAGGAAGGCAGCATTTAGATTGCCCTCCTTCCTTAATATTAGGGGTCTGAGAGGTAACTTGCTTTAGTCCAGGTTGCCACTCCTGCTAAGACATCTTTGGGTAGATGGTCCAAGGCACTCTGCAATAGCGCTCACCCATTCTAGCAGCATTTCAGTGGACAGTACTATGAAGATTCCCACCCAGAAAGAGTGCTTACTTACAAGTGCCAGCCACCAACATTTTAATTGTTTGATTTGGTGGCATGTTCAGCTGCCTCATGGTCACACGATTATCTCTAACCAGTGTATTCTGGCTAGAGAGGAAGAGGAGAAGAACTGCTAAACTGTACTGTGTTTGGGTGATGGCTGACGGTCAAAAGCATGTTAGTCAGAGTCCCAAAAACACAAGTCCCAAAAAGAGATATCAGGAAGCAACCCACCTTCTGTCTTGCTCTTTTTCTCATTCCTCTCACCAAAAGGCCATGAGCTACCAAACCGATTGTCTCAGAATCTGGAGTTCACAAAGTTCTGCCCCAAAAGATCCAGGACCATGATTAGCCTTTCGTTCTGTCCATAATTCTTAGGCTGCTGAAGCCAAGCCCTTGGGGCCTTATGGAGAGAAGACAAGATTGTCAGATAGGAACTTTTTCCTACATTATTAGGAATTGAAGACTGTTCCACATGTCACTGAACATATTTGCAATATGTTCTCATTTTAACTAGGATTAATATGTCATGAGAAACTAAATCTCCAAATAAATATACAGTATCAATTTAGAAGATTCAAATTAATTAGTAGTACTGCAATCAGACCATTCTGCTTTTCTAGTGCATGCATTAGAGAGGCAGCTGTATTTCTCCATCGAAAATTGCTGTATTTGTATGCAAGGTAACATTTATGGAGTCAGGGGTATGGAGAACAAGGCAGATGCAGTAGGATTAGCGGAAACTTTATATGAAACTTTTCTTTTAATTAAAATGGTTCTTGTCTCAAAATAGATAATGTGTGGGAAATATTCTTTTACATAAAATTCTTTGGGGTTTTGTTTCAGTTTTCTGTTTTTGGTGAACAACTGAAAACTTTTAAATATTTTAATGAAAAAAATTTTTTTTTCCTGTTTTCATCGAAAGTTGTCACGGAATCAAAAATATTTCCCAACCAGAGCTAATAATTTATTGTTTTGCCTGTGAGAGAAATAGGATGCTTATAGCCTTACTAAAACATGGTTTTAAGATTAAGAAAGGAGTTTAAGGAACAGAGCTTTCTACTTATGCCTCCTGATTCATACTGAGAAAGTGGAGCAATTGGCTAGTTATCTTAGGTGCATGTACATGAATGCAGGAAGCCTGGGAAACAAGCAGGAAAAATTGGAATCCTGCCACAGTCAAAGAACTATAATGTGATCGGAATAACAGACTTGGTGGGGTAGCTCACATGACTGGAACACTGTCATGGATAGGTATAAACTGTTCAGGAAGGACAGGCAGGGGAGGAAAGGTGAAGGAGTTGCACTGTATGTAAGAAAGCAGTATGATTGCTCAGAGCTCCAGAAAAGCCTGTTGAGAGTCTTTGGGTTAAGTTTAGAAGTGAGAGCAACATGGGTGATGTCATGGTGGGCGTGTGCTATAGACCACCGGACCAGAAGAATGAGGTAGACAAGGCTTTCTTTGGACTATTAACTGAAGTTTCCAGAACACAGGCCCTGGTTATAATGGGAGACTTCAATCACCCTGATATTTGCTGGGAGAGCAATACAGCAGTGCACAGACAATCCAGGACGTTTTTGGAGAGTGTTGGGGACAACTTCCTCGTGCAGCTACTGGAGGAGCCAGCCAGGGGCCATTCTCCTCTTGACCTGCTGCTTACAAACAGGGGAGAATTGGTAGGGGAAGTAGAAGTAGGTGGCAGCCTGGGCAGCAGTGACCATGAGATGGTTGAGTTCAGGATCCTCACAAAAGGAAGAAAGGAGAGTAGGAAAATATGGACCCTGGACTTCAGGAGAAGGAGAACTCAGGGAACTACAGACTGTCCAGCCTCACCTCAGTCCCTGGAAAAATCATGGAGCAGGTCCTCAATTAAACCATTTTGAAGCACTTGGAGGAGAGGAAGGTGATCAGGAACAGTCAACATGGGTTCACCAAGGGCAAATCATGCCTGACCAACCTGACTGCCTTCTATGATGAGATAACTGGCTCTGTGGATATGGGGAAAGCGGTGGATGTGATATATCAACTTTAGGAAAGCTTTTGATATGGTCTCCCACAGTATTCTTGCCAGCAAGTTAAAGAAGTATGGATTGGATGAATGAACTATAAAGGTGGGTGGAAAGCTGCCTTGATTGTCGGGCTCAACGGTAGTGTTTCCTCCCGGTATCTCACTACCCCACTTACCTCAGGGTTTAGGTCAGAGTCCTCTGGGCAAACCTAGTTTAAAGCCCTCCTCATTCGGTTAGCAAGCCTGCCTATGAAGATACTCTTCTCTCTCTTCATTAGGTGGATCCCATCTCTTCCTAGCAAATCCTTCTTCCCAGAACAACACCCCATGGTCAAGGAATCCAAAGCCCTCTCTCCGACACCACCTGTGTAACCACGCATTTACCTCCATAGTTCGACAATCCCTACCTGGGCCTTTTCCTTCAACAGAGAGGATGGATGAGAACATGACTTGCGCCTCAAACTCCTTTATCCTTCTTTCCAGAGCCACGTAGTCTGCAGTGACTCCTCAAGGTCATTCTTGGCAGTATCACTGGTGTCCATGTGGAGAATTAGGAACGGGTAGCTGTCCAAGGGCTTGATCAGTCTCAGCAGACACTCCATAACATTCCAAATTCTAGCTCCAGGCAAGCAGCACACTTCGAGTCTCTCGGTCTAGTTGGCAGATGAATGACTGTCCCCCTTACGAGGGAATTCCCGACCACCACCACCCGTCTCCTCCTCTTGGGAGTGGTGGTCGTGGAACCCCCATCCCTAGGACAATGCATCTCATACCTTCTGGTTGATGGGGTCTCTTTCTGATCCCTTCCTTCAGATGGCTCTTCCAAATCATTCTCCGCAGTAGTACCTGTGCAGATAGCCTGAAAATGGTTTATTACCGCTATCTATAACTAGCTATTAGTTATGCACTTCTTCCATGGAAGTCAAACACATATTGCAGATCTCCCTTTTGATAGTGTTTCACATTAAATTACTTGGTTAAATTAAATAATCCTAAGTATAATACAACCTGTGAAGCTCCTGCTTTTTTTCCTGCATTTGGAGGCAGACGAATTTGGTGAGTGGTGTGCATGGCCCATTCGTTGTTTGTTTCTGTAAGGGATTGTGGGCCATACACTGGCCAAGTGAGACAGGTATGTGTGTTTGTGGCTCAGTGAGGGCCATTTAACTGACGTGGGTTTTTGAACAGACTCAGTATTGAAGTCTCTGAGTAGTTAATCCCTCCCTATTAATGAGTGGGTGGAGCTGAGCAGCGAGGTTTAGTATTTGCCAGGCAAACTGACAAGTTCTGGAGGGAGTGTGGTTCCTTTTGTTTGAGTAGCAGATATGGATTCTGATGGAACTACTGATGTTACAAGATGTAACCACAAGAACAGACAGGATTATGAAGTTTTTTGGCAAGTATCCACTGGTGACGGTATACATTAGAATAAATGACTTGATATCATGTGAAACTGTGCAGATTATAGAAGACTCCAGGGATGTCAAAGTCAAGAAAAGGAAAGCACAAGTGATCTTCTCAAAGATCCTTTTGGTTCCATGAGAGAGAATGGAGAAGGCAGAAAAATATTTGGGGTGAACGGTTGGCTGTACCCCTGGTGAAGCTAAGAGTTTTCATGTCATGGAGCTCTGGGACACTTTCCAATGGGAGAAAGAGGGCTATAAGATATATATATGAGGTGAACTACATCTCACAGGTAGGAAAGCTAATCTTCTCAGATGGAGAGACTAGTTGCAGCAACCAAGAGGGTGTTAAACTAACAGCAAAGGGAAGGTGCTAAGGAGGCAAAAGTGGTACAAACAAACTCAGCATTGTTCAGACAAATTGAACCAAGGTGACAATGAATGTAAAGAAATGAAAAAAATTAATTGCTTATATACAGTTCCTCTTGCTGGGGTATCATGGCATTGGTGTGTGTTTCCCAGGGGTGTTGGATGAGGATAGCACCAGAATAAGGTGCCATGAACCAACTGTACTTAGGAGAAGAGAAACTCTGATTTAAGACTGGGGCCTCTTTTGGAAAGCCTGTCTAGAAGAAGGAAAACTCTTTTTCTCAAATACAAGCAGGCCAAGCTTGTTAGCCTTGGAAGGCAAATGGAACATAAGAACAGCAATACTGGGTCAGACTAATCTTCCATCCAGCCCTGTGTCCTGTTGTCCAACAGTGGCCGATGCTAAGTGCTTCAGCGATAACGAACAGTACAGGCAATCATCAAATGAACCATCCTATTCACTGCCTGCTTCTGGGCAACAGAGGCTTGGGACATTCAGAGCATGGTGCTGCATCCCTATAACTGAACCCTGTTATAGTTTTGGCCTTCACAACATTCCCTGGACCAATGAGTTCCACAGGCTGCCTGTGCGTTGTGTGAAGAAGTACTTCCTTTAAACCCGCTGCCTATTAATTTCATTGGGTGACCCCTAGTTCTAGTGTTATGTGCAGGAGTAAAATAACATTTCCTTATTCACTTGCTCCACACCGGTCAAGATTTTATAGACCTCTGTCATATCCCCTTTTAGTTGTCTCTTTTCCAAACTGAAAAGTCCAGTCATTTTAATCTCTCCTCATGCTGGAGAGATTAAATACTGTTAGGGTGACCAGACAGCAAGTGTGAAAAATCGGGACGGGATAGGGTAAAAGGAGTCTATATAAGAAAAACACCCAAAAATTGGGACTGTCCCTATAAAATCGGGACATCTGGTCACCCTAAATTCTGTCCACATAATGGACTACAGTAGAATTGCTGATTCCTGTTACTAGCAGGCCAGCAGGCTATAACATGGCATTCCCAGGAGTTGGATAGAGTAGATTGGCCTAACAAGCCATTACATCTGAAGTGTACTTGTTATAGAAAGAGTACAGACTGACTTATATGGATTTCAACCTAGGCCTAACAAGCCTATCAAAAGGAAATGGTCTTGGATTTCAGATAACAGCTAAACATAACATAAGCTGAAATGTTCAATATCTATTTGTTCCAGCCCAGACTGAGCTATTAACAGAAGAGTTAAGGAAATTGCAAGTTTCTTTTGCTACCATACAGGAGACACACTGGATGGGTACAGGAGAGTTCACATCTGGAAGTTATACTTTCCTTTATTCTGGACATTCAAGTGGACAAGCAAAGCATAGGGATGGAGTTGTGATAGCAGTGGACAAGAACAATGAACAGCTGGAAACTAGTGCCTGAGTAGGTTAATCATAGCAAGGCTTACTACGGTCTGCAATATTTCATGAGTGTCATCTGCTGTTAAACACCAACAGAAACAGAAGAAGAGGAGAAGAAGGATGGATTTTGTCAACGGTTCAATAGTATTGTAGACAACATTCCCGATCATGATATGATTTTGATAATGGGGGGATATGAATGCAAAGGTTGGTAGCCAACATAGTAAGCAAATGAACAGTGTACCACATTGGGACAGCAAGCAATAATGGGGAAACGTTAAGAACTTGTTGTGAGATGCACAATCTGATTATTGGAAGTACTCAGTTTCCTCACAAAAAGATACATAAGGTTACACCAGATGGTAAACTAAAAACCAGCCTGATCATATTATCATCATTAAAAGCACAGAAGGTCTCTGTTGGATGTTAGAGTCTATACAAGTGCCGAGTGTGGCAGTGATCATGAACTACTAATGGGAAAGATTAAGATTAATTTAAAGTCTAAGAAAAGGATGACTATAACTGCAGCCAAATTTGATCTCAATAAATTAAATGATATATCTCCAAGGGATACATATAAGGTAATATTTTGGGCCATTAATTTGTCATGAGGAAGAAATTTCAGACTGGATGGAAAATATTCAGGGGAGCAATACAAAATACAGTGAAGGAAGTTATTGGAAGGTGTAAGCAAACAAAGAAATGCTAGATAAGCAACAAAACAAGAAAATTAAAGGGAAAAGTATAAACAAGCCAAGATTGCTGGGAAAGAGGAAGAAGTAAATGTGTTGTGAAGACATAAAAAAAATGGATATGCAAAAGTTCTGGAAAGAGACATCAGAAAAACAAGATATGAAAATAACATACAAAACAGGCTAAGTTGTATGAAAACCACAATCAGGCCAGCAATGCAAGTGTAAGAAAGGCTGCTTGTGAACTGCAACAAATTGCAAAGAGGTGCTGAAGGTATGGAGAGAGCATTTTAACCAAGTGCCAAACTCTATAGTTCCCCCAGATGCATGCATTCTAGACATGCTAGATGAACAGGACTGCTTGTAAAGCAGAATGGATATCAGCAGTGACCCACAATCAGAAGAATAAACAGAAAGAGTAGTGAAGCAGTTAAAAAAAATAGGAAAGCTGAAGGAATAGACAATATAACAGCTGAGCTGCTAAAAGCCAGTGGGACAAGTGCTATGAAATCGTTAGGAAAATAGATTAAGAAGGTATGGAAGCAAGGAGGTGGTATGGGAGACTGGCTCAAGTCAATAGTTGTACCAATCCAGAAGAAAAGATATCCTGCTAATTGAAATAATTATGGAGGTATAAGCTTACTTTCAGTATCAGGAAAAATCATGATGAAAGTAACTGTTAACAGATTAGAGGAAGTGATAGGTGAGGAACAGTGCAGCTTCAGACCAGTCCAAAGTTGCATCGATCAAATATTCAGACGCCGACAGTTGATGGGGGGGAAAAAAATGGAAATTAAAGATTTTTGCTGTTTTCATCATCTTGACAAAGGCATTTGATGCAGTGTGGAAGGAAGCTTTATGGAAAGTAGTGAAATAAAATGTTCCAGATAGGGTAACTGCAATTATAAATGTTACGTGTGAAGACTCCTGCCATGCCATAAGAATTGACGGAAAATTAAACTAGTGGTTCAAGTCAACGTTTGGTGACAAGGAGGGATGGAAGCACCATTGCTTTTCATCAGGTTCTTAAATTGGATGCTAAGAATGGTAGATGAGTTGTGGGTATGACACTGGGTGATTTAGAGTTATGTTCATCATACAACTGACAGATACATTTGAATTAGTGAGAATACTCTTCACTACCTTGGAAAAATTGTTTTTCGTTAACCTGGACTTACAATAAATGCCAAGATGACAAAGTGGTCTTATCTTGGAAAAGGGAAGTTTTCGAACAAGTTAAATCTTATGTGCACTGTAGTGGTGGGGCTGTTGTTGCTCCCTCTCTGGGCCAGAGGAAGGCCACACTGCCTCACTTCATCATGAGGGCCTCTGCCTAGTATCAAGGGAATTAGCGTAGGCATTAACCTCCCAACCGGTTTAATGGGTGGAGCAGCCAACCATCTAGGGCCCTCATACCTTTCAAGCAGGAGCTGCGCACACCTTAGTCTATGGCCTCGGGGCCCAGGCCAACATTGGCGTTAAGTAGTTCCAAGCCCTTCAGCCCAGAGCAGAGCAACCCCAGTAGCTCTGGCCTCTGAAGGCAAGCCCAGAAGTCACTCAGCTCCAGTCCCTTGGTGCAGAGACAGAGCAGTCCAGTAGTCAACTTGCTCTGGACTCTCATTACAGGGCCACAGCGAATCCAGAGTCAATCAGCTCTGGCATCTTGATGCAGCCAAAGACCACCTAGTAGTCAATGAGCCCTGTGCTCTTGCTGAAGAGACAGAACAGCCCCAGTAATCAATTAGCCCCGGTCTCTTGATTCAGAGACAGGGCACACCCAGCACTCAATTTGTCCTGAGATCTTGTAGCAGAGCCAGAGGAAATCCCAGGGTTCAGGCTTCCTAGCTTCAGCAGACAACCAATGGGCACAGACCACTGGGCCTGGCAAGGGGAGGCTGTGGCAGGGGAGGTCTGGGCCCATCCTACTCCACTGGACCCTGACCCAGGGCCCTAACAGTAATGAGGTGGTCTGCCACTGGGTCACAGGGTCACAGGGGATCACAGGGGATCCCAACTGCAACACGCTGGCCGTGCCTCAGGCAAAGCTGCAGCCAACCTTAGTCTGGCTGCCCCTAGGGCACTTCCTCCACTCCCCTCGGGAGTGTCCTCTGCCTCCTCTGGGTACATGGCCTGTGGCAGTCCCAGCAGGTCCGTGGCAGGAGCAGGCTCCCTGGCGGGCAGGGCATCACAGGGTTCAGCAGCAGGGTCAGCGGCCGGGAGCGAGCAGGGTCCATCTACCTCCTTCAGTGTCTCGGCTCCAACTGAGCGGGAGGCCCCACCCTTTACACTTCCTGTCCTGGTGACATATGTCCAGCAGGAGGAGCGAGGCAGGCTTGACTCTGCCCACGTGGGCATGGAGGGTTGTCCCTCCCCCTTTGGCTCAGAGGGAAGCCATACCGTCTTACTACATGCACTTTGTATCTTCATCCACATTGATTCCATCAAGTTGATGAAATTATGGACTGATGAAACATGATGTTTGGTACCAAAATGAAGGTTTATCAAACCAGTGTATTAATAGAATTACTCTGTGGCCTGGAAGCAGCTGTATTAAATAAAGCAGACATCAGAAAACTGGAGGCAGTAGAGATGAAAGGTCTTCAGAAGATGAGAGGTGTAAAGTGGAATGATTTTAAGACAAATGAAGAAGTTAGAAGGAGAGTAGGATGTGAAATCAGGGAACGGAACTGGCTGCAATCAAAAAGATTATGATGGGGGACAATTTAGAAGACAAACAGATGACAGGACTCAAAGAAAGAATGCAAACACAACCAATGTCAGCTCAACCTAGAGACTAACCACCACCATCATACTCAGGGATATTACTGGTCTGGGCTTTTTGGATAAACTAGCCATGGACAGGAATAAATGGTAATACTGTACTGCTCCACTTGTCTGTAAAGATGCCTGGGGATGAGAAGAAAAAGATATACAATTGCTAGAAGTCTGGGTAACGAGCAAGAAGAACTGGAAGAAATTTGATATAATTGGCATTACTGAAAACTGGTGAGACACACTGTGTGATTAGAATGTTAAAATCACAGGTTATAATTTGTTCTGGAAGAAAAAAGTGGGTAAAAGGTGTTGGGGGGGACTCTGCATTAAAAACACTATTATCTATTTTACAGCTACTGATAACTCAGAAGCACTGGATTGTGAATTGGTATGGATCACTGTGTTAACTATCGAAGCCCAGGCGGGAGCACTCATAGGGGGTCTATTACAGATCATCAAATCAAGCCATCAATTGATTTGATACATCACTCCTTAAGCACCTGTCTGTAATGTGTGGAAAGAAAAACTGAGTTATGGGGCACTTTTATTTGGGGGACATATGCTGGAGGTCTCAGGCAGCCAGTCATAAAACATTACTAGATTTTCTAAAAATTGAGATTTTCTAATAAAAAGGTATTACACTGCACACAAGGCAACTATTTTGGACCCCATTATGGGGAATAAAGATTAATTGTTCAGTGTACTGGAAATTGATGGTTGCGTAGGGACCAATGATTATATTCAATATTGGCATATACAGGACAGTCTCAACCAGTAATTATATATTTTACACACACACACACACACACACACACACACCCCTGGTGCTTCAGAAAGACTAATTTCCCAAAGCTGAGGAAGATTATGAGCCAAACTGGTTGGGAGATAAAAATTAGGCAGAAAGAAGTGAATGAAAATTGGGAGTTCTTTAAGGAGAGTGTATTAGATGGCCAAAAAGCCAAGATTCCCCAGGAAGGGGAAAACCTTGGCTAAGTATCCCAACCTGATGCAGTGGCGAAGTGAAGGCAACATTAGAAATAAAAAAGCAACACAATATATAAACAAATGGGGGGGGGGGAAATAGGTAGAAATCAGACTAAATTAGAAGATATGAAGTATACAAGTTGATAAGGGAATCTAAAAACATTCGGAGAAAATCCATGCCTGGCAGGGCTAAGTAAATAAATAAAAATGAGTTCTTTAAATATATTATGTACAAAAGAAATTCTAACAATGATATTGGTGCATTCCTGCATGGAGCTGGTAAAATTGTTAATAATGATGCAGAATAGGTAGAAGCAGTTAGTAAGTATTTCTGTTCTGTATTTGGAAAGAAGCAGGATGATGTACTTGTATCGCATAAGGACAATGAAGTACTAACAAAGGAGGATTTTAGACAACATCTCCCAGCGATAAACATTTTTAAATCAGCAGGCCTGGATAAATTGTACACAAGAGCCCGGAGGAGCCCTCTGACCCGCTGCTGTTCATTTAAAACAAAGGTTGAAATATCGGAGAAATTCCAGAAACCAACATTAGCACTCTTACAGGAATTTCTGAAAACTGTGCTGATGATGTACAAATATTCCAAAAGGACAAGCAAAATGATCTTGGAAAGTATAGGTGGGTTCAGTTCTGGAAAAAATAATGGAAATGCTAATATGGGATTCAGTTCATAAAATGTAAAGAACAAGAATATAATAAGTGCCAGTCACTATGGTTTTATGGAAAATAGGTTTTGTCAAACAAACATGATTTAATTTTGTCATGAGATTACAAGAAGACTGTGCAAATACAATATACTTAGACTTTTGTAAGTCATTTCATTTAGTACCGCATGGGTACAGTCATATAGACTGATCTGGATTCCTTGCTAAACTCAGCCCATTCAAAACAAAATGTTTTTTAATACAGACAAATGCAAAGTTACACATCTAGGCACATCTACATCTGGGCTATTCCTACAAAATGGGCGGGACTGTAAACTGGAAAACAATGACTGAAAAAGATTTAGGGATCGTAGTGGACGAGCAACTTAACAGGAGTTACAAGTGCAATGTTGTGGCAAAAAGGCCCGAAGTGATCCTTGGAAGTATGAACAGGGGAGCTATAATTAGGAAGAGTAGGGAGGTGATTTTACGTCTGCATGTGGCATTGGTGAGGCTGATGCTGGAGTACAGTGTACAGTTTTGGTGTCCACATTTTTAAAAATGTTGAAAAATTGGAGAGGGTGCAGAAAAGCCACAAAAATGATTCAAGGACTGGAAAAGATACCTCACAGTGGAGAAACTTAAAAAGCTCAATGTGTTTAGTTTATCTAAAAAAAGAACCTTCACAGGGGAGAAAATACTGGGTACTAAAGAGCCCTTTAATCTAGTGGAGAACAGTGTAACAAGAACCAATGGCTAGAAGCTGAAGCCAGAGAATTTCATATTAAAAATTAGGCAAACATTTTTAATGGTGAGGGTGATTAACCAATGTAACAAATTAACAAGGGAATTGGTGGATTCCCCATATCTTGTCTTCAAATCAAGACTGGATACCTTTCTGGTGATATGTGTTAGCTAAACAATTTACTGGGTTCCATACAGCGGTAACTGGGTTAACTTTAATGGTGTGTAATATACAGATGTTTTCTGGCCATAAACTCTGTGTGTCTAGTCTAGAAATTGGACTATTAATCTCAGTTTTCTGATATTTCTGGATGAAGCTAGATAGTGCAGCGACACAGCAGGAAAAAATAAGCAACATACTTTTAAAATTCAAAGAAAAGAGTTAAGTTTAAGGAAAAAGTTTAAAGCAATTCTTATTTTATCCAAAGCAGATCACCGATTCCTAATAATACAAATATCCATTTCCCTTCCAATACACCAGTTAATACTTGTCCAACCCACTAGTGCACTTGCCACTAGAAGAATCAACCCAAAAGTTTAATTGCAATTTCCAAATTTTTTCATTTTCTCATCTACAGCCTCTTCTAAGAACTCAAAATTTGAGGGTGGGAATTGGAGTGAGGAGTTTACATTTAACAGATCTTTTCAAATCTGAACAATAATGTAAGGCTCTTTTTTTTTTTTCAGATTAAACCTGTCAAACCAACTTGGTCCTGACCATTAAAAGAGAAGTTTTGCCCATCATCCAGTTCAAAGCATCATTTAATATGATAGCACTCCTCTTTCAGAGGACATCACTTTAGTCATCATTTGGCTATAAAATCTGACACAATACTTAAAACTTCCTGGTTTACATTTGGACCCTTCAAATGAATGCAAACAAAGGCACAACCACATACTTACAAACAGCTTGTTTTTATTTAAAATGGAGCAAAGCCAGCAGAGCTAGAGATGATGTTGCCAATACTTTATCTGACTACATTAATTCGGTCATCACTCATCAACTGCCTTGTCACGTTTCACACTGCAACCCTTCCAGGCGCTTAGAGTATTACTGCAATCACATTCTATGAAACATGTTGAGTCTGCATTTCTGGAATTCACAGGAGAATACACTTGCAGTGTACTGAGCAAGCAGGAAGACATATTTCCAGGGAAAATACCAGTATAGAAATACTGCTCCAACCTGCTTTTTAGAGCATTATGATTGTTGCTAAAAATGTTCTCTGTATTTTGGCAAACAATGCATCACAGAGTGGATCGGGCAAGCAGAAATTTTCTGGAGCTTTTACATTCTTAAATCTACTATGGAGATCTCAGGTCTTTAGTGAGTAAGGCTAATATTCAAGGACTCCATTTGTACCCCAAGACAACTAATTCATGTCAGAGGTTAAAATAAGCAGCCAGCAGCTCAGAGACCAGAGAGTTGCAAAGTGATGGAGTCTTCTGTGTCCCTTCTCCAAAATCCTACAGTGAGCACTTTGAGGCTAATAGGGTTTGTGTTTGTTTCATTAGTCTCCTTGTTGTAAATCTGTTATTTGAACAGAATAACCCTTTTGGTTTAGTTACTTAAATGATTAATTAAAAGGAACACAGAGAGGGCCCAGCATTCATTTAAAGACAAATTCTCCCCCTCAAACACACAAAGGGATTCCGATAATTTAAGAGGTACCTACATGTATTCCAGATCACGATCTAGCCCTTAGTTCATAATTCAGGTACACAGAACTTGCCTGGCTAGATAATCAGTAATTATGATGTTGCCACTAAGAATAAAGTTGCACCTAATAAGCAAATTATGTATATTAAATCCCTAGTGCTTACAATCTGCATATGTGTATGTTGCTTTTTTGGGCACAATTAGAGCTGGAAAGTAAAAACAGATGGTTTACTACCCAGTAATGAGTATATGGTATTTAAATGAGGTATGTTTTAGTAAGGAGAGAAAGTGAATCTCAAGGATGCTGAAGGGATCGTTGAGATGTGTGAAAACTCATTTTGATGACATCGAGACTCTCCTGTAAGTAAGAGTAGCACCCAGAATCAGAGCCCCATGAGCCACAGGCTGTAAAAACACAGGTAGATGTGATCATTGAAAAGTTGTAAGTCTGCAAACACTAGCAACATACAAACAGTGGGGGGAATGGAGACAATTAGATACAAACAATTTTGTGTGTGTGAATATACCAAAGGTGGCCAAATTTACCGACCCTCTGAGCTGCATATGATAATCTTCAGAAGTTCAAGAGATGGGCGCACCTGCTGGGACTGGGAGCTACAGCCCCACTCCTATTGAAGTTCTGAGCCCCGGCAGGCACCTCCCGTGGAGCTGAAGCCCCAAGACACCCATCCACACAGGGCAGAAGTACTTAGGCTACCCACCCCCCCACCCCGCTGCAGGGCAGAAACCCTGAGCTCCCCTTCCCCAGTCTGGTAGGTGGAGAATGCGAGGGAAGGTGAGGGGGCTCTGCGAGCCGCACTTTAACTGTAAAAGAGCCGCATGCTGCTCGCAAGCCACGGTTTGGCTGCCCCTGGTATAGACAGATGCACACACATTTTTAGTTTTGTAATAACATACATAAAGTAGAGATTCTCCCCCACCTCCACTGCACTGGCCAATTTCTTGTAGCTTTCATGGCGATTCTATGATAGATTAATTGCCAACCTTTCCTTGAAGCAAATGTACTTTTGCAGCATCTTGAAATTTTCTAGCAAATACTTCACATTACAATAGTATCAATGCTGCAAAAAACACTACTGCCATAGGCCCCAATCCTGTGGGTACTTATGGTATGTCTACAAAGCATTTTGGAGCAAATGGAAGCGAACCTCCCAGCCTGGGTCGACAGATACAGGCTAGTGCGGCTTGCACTAGTGCTCTAAAAACAGCTATATAAACAGCCCTTCAAAGCTGGAGCTCAGGATCTGAAGCCTAGGGAGGGGACTGAATTAAAGATCCGGAGCTCCAGCTCGAGCCACAACTTCAAAGTGTTGTCTATACAGCTATTTGTAGAGGTACACTGGCCTCTTAAACAAAGGTGCAGGAATTGGCTGAAGCCAAATTAGAGGAAGAAGTCCCTGGGAATTCGTAGTCAGATGGTGAACTCCCTCTGCCCTCAGACATTGTCCCTTTAAAAGGCCCAACATCAGGAACCTTATAACGTAGGGTGGGACAGGACTCCTATCTCTCCCAGCCAATAAAGAGGAGCCCTCTGAAAGAGGAAGTATATATCATGCTTTCTCCCTCAGAACAGAGGCGATAACAGACATAAAGATGGATTGTGCATAACATTTAAGGTCTAGGAAATGATATGTTTTATCCTTTGACATTGTAAAGATTGTACCAGTGAAAAGTTGGAGGGCCTTAGAGTAACATTTCCTTGAAGCACCTATCAAGAAAACAAGGAAAAGAGGGCCCAATTTTTAAAAAAACAGCCCTTCTGCAGGGGAGCTGGAACAATAGGTACAGTGGGGGTGCTAAGAGCCAGTGAACCAAACTGTAAACTCTGTATATAATGGAAACCACTTCAAGCCAGGGAGTGTGACAGCATCCCAGGCCCCAGGACCTCTAGTTCCAGCACCTAAGCTCTTCTGCAATTCTTTAAGAATATCAGGAAAGGTTCAAGACTAAGTCATGAACAAGATACAAAGTACAGTGCATGGCGGTCAGACTCAGGAAGCTAGTCTGCTATGTCACATATCAGGGGGCAGCTGTGTTAGTCTGTATCCATAGAAACAACAGGGAGGCCGGTGGCACCAGAAGACTCCCAGATTACTGTTAGTCTTTAAGGTGCCACCGGACTCCTTATTGTTTTTTCCATGCCACAAAACCCAAGAACAGAGTTGATGCTGACAGGAGAAGGGAGCCTGAACTCAAAGGCTGAGCTCCAGCTAGAAAGCGCTGAGTGTAGCAGCTCTGTGAAGAGCAGAGTGGGACAGAAGAGTTCCAGGTCTGGTAGAAGAGCCTGAGATGAGTATGAATCTTTGCAATGGATTTTATCTGTGGGACTTTGAGAATTAACTGTTTCAGTGATTAAACTAACCCTAGGTGGGGGTGAAGAGGGTAGCCACAAGAGAGATTGTGTAAAGAGAATTGTAAAAGGACCTGAAGAAGGGAAAGAGAAGCAGAGTGCTGCGGGGTCACCTCTGGCCACAGGGAAGTGCTCAGGAGGCAGTTGCCCTACTTCAGAGTGATATGGGTATCAGAGGCCAACTTTAAAGGACCAGTTCATCCCCATTATAAGAGAGGGTCCTAGACTTGCTGTGAGCTATTGGTAGGAGTAAAATTAATGCCATGTTGTCCTACACTATGCTCATACTATCACTGTCCAGTCATTGCAATCTGAAATGAAAGGATGTGCATGTGTGTCAGATTCTGTCCTGTTTTAATCCTACATACAAATCACTTCCCGAACACAGACATTCTATAAATTGCAAGTTCATATTTTAGATACACTAATTGAACAAGCATATTTTCACCTCTATTGTAATATGAACATAGTTCAGATTTTTTTTTTTATTCTCACTAATGAATTCTAGCATTTTGAAGCTGTGGCATTCATTGATAATAATAAAACCTCAGATTCATTAAGATATGTAATTTAACTACTCAACATTCCTTTAACACTTCTGTACACACATCCGTATAGTGCTATGTGGCAAATATTCAAGTGATTCTACAGGAACAGATGGTTTAGACACAATTAATAAGAAGCCTTGAGTTATTTGCATATTCATTAGATAATATCAGTTATTCCTCCGCCAGAACAAAGAATAACAGGAGTGTATGTTTCCCTCCATTAGAGCATTAAGAGCAAAATGTTTGCTATAAAAACCGGCAAATAGCAGTCCTTGAAAACACAGTAACCGAATATTATCCATTTGTGTTTCCACACTAACAGAAGCATTTTGTCAGTAACGCTCTCTTGCTGTTATAACAGTGAAAATGAACAAAATGATGCCTCATGCTTCTGGACTCTCAGTCCTACCCATAGACTACTACCAGTCAAGAGGTTGTGTGATAGCTAACTGAAGACACAATCACAAGTGTAAAGGCTAGTGGATGAGTTTATGCTTAAGGTTCATGACTAGGACTTAAGAAGTTTAGGTTCAATTCCCAGCTCTGCAACAGGCCTTGCGTGTGACTTTTGGGCAGATTTTCAGAAGAGTTCAGTATCCACAATCAGGGCCAGATTTAAAAAAATATATATATTTTGATGCCTAAATGTCACTAAAGAAGTGGACAGAGTTTCAAGAGTGCTGCATGCAGAGTACTGAACTCTTTTGAAAATGAGAGTGCTATGTACCACAATGGAAGCTGCTGAATATTTGAAAATCTGGACTTTATGTAGGTGCCTAAACTGGGAGCAGAATTATTTTGAAAATCTGTTTTGACTACAGATATTGAGCACACTGAAAATCCAGCTCTTAATCTCTATACTTTAGTAAGCAATTTGCAAAATAGGTATAATACATCCTCACCTCCCTGCTTTCTCTTTCTTCTGTTTTATTTAGACTGTAAGGTCTTGGGGTCAGGCACAGACTCTTAATAGGTGTTAATACAAAACCTAGCTCAATAGAGCCCTGAGACTGGTTAGAGCCTCTGGGCATTACTGTAAAATAGATAAATTGACCAGAAATATATGGAGGTTTTTTTTCATGAAGATAAAAACCACTGTAGATGCTCAAACCTTTTTTGTAAATCAGCAAGACTGAGGAGCTTCTGATGGGAATTCAAGTTACATTATTTGGGGGGGAAGAGAGGGGGAAATGCATAAGGTCAACATGATAATCCTGCTACGTTTTCATAACTTTTAAACTGAAATCTGTGTGAAAACTAGCATAAGTGAGATCAGACTCAGGCCTTCTTACCATTATTATGGCAAAGCATATAGCAATACATTTTTCCTTTTTAAATTAACCAATGTGGGTTTCCAGAGAGAAGGTTATTAGAGCAGCTTTATTTCCAATGAAGCTTTAATTTAGAACACAAAATCATATTTTCTGGGTCCAGATGTCTGCCATAGACCTATCAGAAGAGTGGAAGAGGAAAACTGAGTGCGAAAATAACTCTGGCACAAATTGCCAGATTGAAGTGACATTGCAACTTTAAGAGTTCTTTAAAATATTTGTGCTAAAACAGTTTTGAAGTGTTTGGGTGCATTTTGTTGGGGGGAGGGGGAGCAGTTAGGCAAATGCCAAAATCAACCTTCACATTCATTGATACACATTTCTGTGGGCATCTTGGTTTCCTGTTGGAATGTGATCCATATGGAAGAAAGCATTAATAAAAAGTATATTTAGACTTTGTTCATCGGAATGGGGCGGTACCAGGGATCAATAGATTCTTTAATTCAAAAGTACACACACACACACACACACACACTTCCTAAGAAATGAAGGAAAACAGAATGATCAGACGGATTCTCTTCTGAGCACCACTTGGCACAGGAGAGAGTATAGGGCCTTGAATGAATATGGATCAATGTATTAACTACCAAAGCCGGTGGGATTTTAGGGGCAGGGGGTTGTTACAGACCAATTAATCAAACCAGCGAACAGGATGAGTTACTCCTTAAGCCCCTCCCTCTAACATGTAGAAAGAAAAATTGTGTGTGGCATACCGAGGTACAATACAGACCAGTGGGGGGCTGTGTCACCCCTGCCTTGCAACTTTGGGTGCCTTGCTAAAGTAGCTCCCACCTGGGCTGCTCACAAACAGCCTTCCTGCATGCAAGCCTCCCGCTGAGAAAGAGTGTGTGTGAGTGTGAGTGTAACTGCAGCCTCCCAGCCACACTTGGGTTACACTCTGGTTTTTACCTGTCTTAGTTATATGGCAGAGTGATTCCCAGCCTACTCCCAACTCCGAGATTTCCCCCCAGAAATGTATGTCTAGTACTTCCCAGCCATCTCTTGGACAGTCCAATATATATATTAAGTCTGTTATTCCTTTAAGGGAATAATATACACGAGCTTGTTATCTTAAACAGAGTTACCCAAGCACTAATTTAAACACACTGAATTAGATAAAACAATAAAAACAAGTTTATTAACTACACAGAGAGAGAGATTTTAACTAAGTACAGGCAATGAGGCACAGAAGTCAGCAATGGTTACAAGAAAAAAATAAATATAAAATGACTTCTAGTGCCTAGCAAAACTATATTAGATTCAAGCAAAGTTTCTCACTAGATAGTAGCAGGATTACTGACCGGGTCAGGATCCCTCCCCCAGAGTCCAATGGCTGTTTTCCTTTGTCTTCTCAGGTGCAGAGAATAAGTTGTGGGGGAGGGTGCTGGGGTGTTTGTAAAAGGAGGGGCAGTTTTTTTTAGTCCCTCTTTGTAAATCATTTCCAGCTGAGAACGAGGAGACTGCTGGAAGGAGGACACTCTATGCTGTTTCTTTTTTAGATGCAGATCTCTTTGTCCCTGCCCCATTTCCTTGCCCATTAGTTTTGTTGTCACCTGGCTGCCCTTTATCCCTGAGAAACAGATTTAACTACTTCCGAGACTTACCTGGGAAACATACTTCAGTCATTATTTTAGGTTATGTTTATAACTTTACATATAATGTTGCTGTGTGCCCTTTACCATAATATTACTGATCAGCAAGTTATGGGTCTTCAAATGATACCATGCAAGGCATACCTTGTACAAAGATTATTATTATAGTGTTTAAGGTGTGAACCCATCACAGGAGGATTATGATAAGAGCATATACTGGACATCTCATGTAGCCAGTAGTAAAACATTATTAAAATTTTCTAAAAATGATTATTTTCTAACACAAAAGGTATTGCACCCAGTAACTATTCTACATCTCATCATGACAGATAACGATGAGTTAATCACTGGATTAGAAGTTTGTGGTTGCATAAGGACTTGGGATCATGACCTGATTATATTTAATATGAGCAAAAAGAGGACAGACCCAACCAGTAATAATGTCGCTCATTCCCAGCTTCTGGCAAACAGAGGCTAGGGACACCATTCCTGCCCATCCTGGCTAATAGCCATTGAGGGACCTATCCACCATGAGTTTATCTAGTTCTTTTTTTAACCCTGTTATGGTCTTGGCCTTCACCACATCCTCTGGCAAGGAGTTCCACAGGTTGACTGTGTGTTGTGTGAAGAAATACTTTTTATTTGTTTTAAACCTGATGTTTATTAATTTCATTTGGTGACCCCTAGTTCTTGTGTTATGAGAAGTAGTAAACAACAACACTTCCTTATCTACTTTATCTACACCAGTAATGATTTTATAGACCTCAATCATATCTCCCCTTAGCCATCTCTTTTCCAAACTGAAAAATCCCAGTTTTATTCATCTCTCCTCATACGGAAGCCATTCCATACCCCTAATCATTTTTGTTGCCCTTTTCCAAACCTTTTCCAATTCCAATATATCTTTTTTGAGATGTGGTCACCCCATCTCCACACAGTATTCAAGATGTAGGCATCCCACAGATTTATATAGAGGCAACATGATATTTTCTGTCCTACTATCTATTAATGCTCAGTGGTTTGAGCATTGGCCTGCTAAACCAAGGGTTGTGAGATCAATCCTTGAGGGGGCCACTTAGGGATCTGGGGCAAAAATCAGTACTTGGTCCTGCTAATGAATATAGAGATGTAGGATATTTCAAAACACAAGGGAAGCAGGGGTCTGGACTTGATGACCTTCCAGTTCTATGAGATATATCTATCTCCATATTTTATTAATTATGGCCAGCATTCTGTTCGCTTTTTTGACTGCCGCTGCACATTGAGTGGATGTCAAAAAAAGCAAACAGAATGCTGGGAATAATTAAGAAAGGGATAGGACAGAAAATATCATGTTGCCTCCATATTAACATGAACTAATCTGGATATTTAAGCAAAGTGCGATGTTGTGGGGTTTGTTTTGTTTTAAATATTTTATCCAAAACAGTTTCCCCATGTCTACTTCTTTGATTATTGATGGTAAACTACTTTTATTTTCATTAAAATTCTGTAAACTGTTGTGGCAGACTTCAAGTTTTAAACTGCATTTGGCCAAATTCCTCTCTGGAATCACTCCATTCAAATCCATTGATGACTTTGGCTCATCACCTTTAAGTTTTTCCATGGAAGAAGATAGAATGGGCCTGAACTAAAGCCTTAGATCTGAACATCTTAAGCACTGGGGGAATTTGGATTCAAATCTGAAACTTCATAACTCCTCCCAACCTCCAAAACATAAAACAAAAAGATAGTGAAGAACTCAGAAAACTGGCTCTCTACTAGGCAGAATGCTGAGTAGCGGGATAGGTGGGGCAACACCTCTTTAGGATCACAGGCTGTCTTAAATGTATTCAACAAAGATGGTCACTGATGCAAGGCTCTAGGAACCCCAACCACAAATTATACAAACAAATAAAATTGCACAGCCAGTAAAACACAAATCTTCGCCCCAGTAAATCTGATTCCTCTTAATCACTTCCACTGCAGTCTGTGCAAATAGAGGTGCCTTGCTGTATAGACAAATAGGATATTTCAAAACACAAGGGAAGCTTTTCCCAGAGGTGAAGACCCCTCATGGAAGACATTTTACCACCAGCTCCATGTCTTTTAAATCATTAGAGATCCAGCTCAAGAAGCTCCATTGATCGCAACTGTGGCAGTATGGCAGAATGAAAGAGGCAGTCAATTAAGTACAGGATACATCCATCTATGCAGAATCAGGGAGTTGTGTATTATTTTGTATAAATATCACATGCACCTTAGTTGACATGTTTGATATTATGCCGTCTGGCAAGACAGAGTTAAAACAAAGGAGGCCATTGGGGGAAACAAACAGAAAATGAAACAATGAGATAGGCAAGGCTCCTTAAGGAAACGGGGGGGGAGGCATGAATTGGGGAATGCCCTTGCATGGCTCCATCCAGACTAGCAAGAATTATCCTTCCCAGGGCTGAGCCTAGGATCAAAGGGGATAATAAACCATTAAAGGACGGTGGGCCTAGAAAAAGAAGGGACGGGGTAGGGCATTGACTGAGTTGTCAGCAGCACCTGGAGATGATTCCCTGACAGAGACAGACAGAAACAGCAGCAAGCAGGGTGTCTCTCCCAGCCAGATCTGGGGAAAACTGGGCTGAGGGGAAATTACAGAAGCTTGCAAGGAAAGACTATGGTATATGACAGACCCATTTGCATACGTCTCTTTTGTATTATCTCTTTGCTCTGCATGCTATGTACCTTTAGATGAATAAATAATGCTGAAAAAGATTTTTTGAGTCACTTGACTCAGCTACTGTGACAGGACAAACACAATTGGGCCCATGAGATTAACTCACGTGATAAATAGGATGGTTGTAGCCCAGAGATCCAGTATAAGAGTGGAAGCACCATGTGGTTCCATGCAGAGAAGGATGAAAGTAGAGAAGCCTGTCCCCAAAGTGATGCACTTGAGATGGACTAAAAGGAGTCTAAAGAGTAGCTCAGCCTGTAACCCCGACAACCGCTACATCTTTGTTTGTAAATTATAACAAAGAATAGGTTTGGTAAAGTAAATTCAGTACACTGGATTTCACTAGAATAGAAGTTAAGATAGTGTTCAGAAACCTGCATAATTTAAAAAAAAAATCACTCACTCATTTCTTACAGTAAGGATTACGTAGAGTGGAATCTGCATCAAGTCAATTATGGACAGCAGCATGCAGGATCCAATCAGTTTGTTCAATGCTTAGTTACTGTGGTAAAAGGCAATACAGAAAGACCTGAGACTGATAAAGAATTGTTAAGATGCTTTTAGTGGGAGCTATTCTGTGTGCATTTCATTTTATGTTTGACTTCAGCTTCTCTGTATGGGCCATAACTACCATGAAAAATTATATTAGTCATTTATAGGCCATCTTCATTACAACCACTTAAGGGTGTTTTGTGAGCGTCAGCATTCCATTGTCCTACAGATTGTGTTGATTAGTGACACTGACAAACATGTCTTTTCTATTCTACATCTTCTACTTGGCATTTGATATATTTTACTTTTAGATTCAGTTCCAAGTGCAGTGGCATTGTTCATTATGCCAATGAAAATGGAAGTCCTCTCTCAGAGGATGTGCATTATAACTGACGAGCTGATGTCTTGAAGCTCTAGCACATCATTCTTTAGAAAATGTGTTCTAATTAATATTACCGCACCTAACAATTGTGCCACTGAGACGGAATGCCAGAACATTTCCAAAACACTCCTAGCTACAGCTGGTATAAGAAATGTTATTAATAATGGAGAATAAGGCAGTACAAGACCCCCATGTTGGAAACTGCATGTGAACATGGAAACTGCCATACTGGATCAGACCCATGGGTTCATCTAGTTCAGCATCCTGCCTTCAGCATTGACACTGGTGCTTCAGAAGAAGGTGCAAGAAACCCCACAGTAGGCAAATGTGAGGTAATATGCCCCCTGTGAAGGTCTCATCCTGATGCCTGCCAGTTAGGAATCAGTGTAATCCCTTCTTATAATTCTAGATATTACTGTTGCCCATACAAACATCTAATCTCTTCTTGCATGCATATAGCATTGTGGTGAAATAAGATATTCTGGTGCCTGTATTTGAATTTTGACTGTAATTACTGTTGGATCAGGAGTTGCATAGTTGGAGCAGAATTAGGTTCCAAAGCACAAGACTTTATTGGAGGGTGCTCTGCCACGAGCCCTCAGGAGTGGAACCAACTACTGATGCAGAAGAGCTTAGAGCTGCAGTCCTGGAGAGCATATTTCCACACACACGTCCTAACACAGGTTGGGAGAGTGGGAGCAAAGATGGGCATGAGTTGAGGTCTGTATGACGGTGGGGAGTTTAGGTAGGAGTCTTTGCTGGGTGTTTGTTGCCAGTGTTATTTCTGTGTAAGCAAGGTCTGAATGAGTGCTTCCCTGACAGCTAGGTGGGAGGGGGAAGACTCGGGTGTGTTTATAGAAATACAGTTTGCTCCTGCTCTGCTTACATATTCAGCAGATACAGCGGTGTCAAAGTGATCAACTTTGGCTGGTGGTGGGTACAAATCACCTTAGTACTGAATGCAGGGGTAGTGAAATATGGCTACCAATGTTGTAATTATTGTAGGAATACAGGAAAGCAGGACTGTGCTTAACCTGTCCCAAATGAGGGGGCAACCCACAGCTGAAAGAATCTCATTAAGCCAGGGGCTCAAGTGTCAGAACCCAGTGAAAGAAAGAGGGCGGGGACAGGTATCCCTAGCCAGGAGGCTGCACACCCTCATCAAGGGTCTTCCCCTAAACTGGTTTAACCTGTTCCTCCTCACTGTTCAAAGAATAGAGCTATATATGCTTCATCTGGAGCCTCTGATATGTTAAATGCCCAATCAGAGCTGAAATCAGTTGTGGTAAGACCGTATTTCTGCCCTGCCTGCTAAAAGCTAAAAATCACTATGAGCTGCAATCACTTGAGATGGGACAGTGTTTCTGCCCAGCCTGCTAAGAGCTGAAAATTACTAAGAGATTGATGAGAAGAGGTCACAGCAGAGAGGCAGAAGGCAACTGACAGTCAGCTGGTGAACAAGTGGTTGGTGCGGCAGAGAGGCACGATGAGCAGCCAGCAAGCGGCTGGTGGAATGGCGCAGTGAGAGCAGTGAGCAGGAAGCTGGCATGAGCCTCCAGCAGGGTGACTGACAGAGGGGTGGCGAGTGAGTGCCTGAGCAGTGGAGCGAGTAAGGTACCTCTTTACCCCACCTACAGGGGGAGGTGAACTCTGCAGATGCACCTCTGAACTTTTGGTCTGCACTGACCAAAGACAACAACTGTGAGTGGGGTGCAGAGAAGGGTCAGGCATGTGAAAGGGGCTTTTGGGTTGCTGAACTTAAGAACCTGAGGGGAAAAGGACACTGCCTAACCCCTTGGGGGTGGGTCTTTTACTCATGGTTTAGGTTTATGAACCCTGTTTGTGGTGTTTTCCCAAATTAAGGCTGAGTTAACTTTCCTCCTTTTATTAAAAGTTTCTTTTCTACACTCAGACTCTGTGCTTGCGAGTGGGGAAGTATTGCCTCTCAGTTATAAAATCATTCAAATATCATTATTTCTTATGTGAAAAGTATTTCCAGAACCATCTGGATCCATATACCATCTATATCCAATCTCAGAATTTAAAATTGAAGACCATCAAGCAATAAGTTGATCTTCTTAGATGGCCTCTGCTTAATTTTTAGTCCCTGGGACTTGTGACTGTAGCGGACAGAGATAAATAATATTCAAAGAATTCAGCTACAGTTAATGACCCTACTTCCCCTCATTACAGTTAATAACTGCTTGTTTAGAGCAAGAAATGATAGGGGTGAGAAAAACACCCAATTTCTGAACCTGAATCTATTTGCCCAGTATCCTGTCTTCCAATAGAGGCCAGTGCCAAATACTTGGGAGGGAATGAAAAGAACACGGCAATTGTCAGAGTGATCCATCCCCTATTCTCTTGTCCCAGGTTCTGGAAATCAGAGGTTTAGGGCACCTAGACAGGGGCGGCTCTAGAAAGTAGGCTGCCCCAGGCAGCGCGGTGTGCTGCGCCGCCCTTCCTCGGTCCCGCGGCGGGTCCCCTCTTCCCGCGGCTCCGGTGGAGCTCCCGCGGCAGGTCCACCGGAGCCCCGGGACGAGCGGACCTGCCGCAGGCATGACTGCGGGAGCTCCACCGGAGCCGCGGGAACAGCGGACCTCCCGCGGGCACGGCTGCGGACGGTTCGCGGGTCCGGCGGCTCCGCTTGAGCTGCCGCAGTCATGCCTGCGGGAGGTCCAGCCGAGCCGCGGGACGAGCGCCCCCTCCGCAGTCATGCCTGCGGCAGGTCCGGTCGTCCGCGGCTCCGGTGGACCTCCCACAGGCATGACTGCGGCAGGTCCACCGGCCCAGCCTGCCGCCCCCTAGATTTGGCCGCCCTAGGCACCAGCTTGGTTTGCTGGTGCCTAGAGCCGCCCCTGCACCCAGAGCATGGAGCATCCTGACCATCTTGGCTAATGTCCATTGGTAGACAGATCATCCAGGAACTCATCTAATTTGTTTCGGACTCGGTTATGGTTTGGGCCTTCACAACGTCCCCTGGCAAAGACTCCACAGGTTGACTGTGTGTTGTGTGAAGAAGTACTTCCTTAGATTAGTTTTAAACCTGCTGCCTAATAATTTCATTAGGTGACCTCGGGTTCTTGTGTTATATTAAGGAGTAAATAATGCATCTCTAGTCACTTTCTCTACACCAGTCATGATTTCATAGACCTCTATCATACCCCCCTTAGTCGTCTTCTCTAAAATGAAGAGTCCCAGTCTTTCTAATCTCTACTCATATGGAAGCTGCTCCAGATCCCTAATAATTTTTGTTGCCCTTCTCTGCACCTTTCTTTTTCTAATCTATCTTTTTTGAGATGGGGCACCCAAAACTACATGCAGTATTCAAGGTGAGTGCATACTATGGATTTAGATAGTGGCATTGTGATATTGTCTTGTTATCCATCCCTTTCCTAATGCTTCCTAACATACCTAACTTAAAAGTTCAGCTGGCTTGGGAAAAATCAGTGCCATACAAGTGGTGACTCTGTCCGGAACTCTATGCCTACCTCAACTAATGCTACCAACTATTATCTTTTTAAAAATTGTACAAGATCTTAAAGGCCTATATCTACAATACAAACATTTTATATATCATCTTTTCATGCCAAGCATATCACAAAACACAGTACAGATATAAACAACAATGGAACAACAGCAGAGGGAGAGAAATTAGCAGGCAATAATGAGATATGAAGCAAAACTGAAAATGAGAATGTTAGGAACTAACAAGTTTGTCTCCCTTAGATCACCAGAGGTAGGAAAAAATTCAACTTCCATTCTGAAAGCCTGTTGTTGTCTGTAGTTAGAGGCATTCAGAAAACAGTAGACTGGTAATATCAAATCACATCTTGATCATATCTCCACAAAGTCCAGGATTGGAATTCAAATCAACATTCCTTTTTCTTTAAACAGAAGCAAAGGATTGTATTAAAAATTACGACTGATTATGGACTACTATTGCTATCCTGTTGTAATGATCATTACTGGCATTTTCAAGTGCTGTACAGATGTGCAAGCACTGTTTACCCATATGTTCTCTGAACCCACACAGTGAAGTGAGGGGGTGGGAAACCATTTTAGGTGGCAGTTTATTCTGAAGGGTAAGGTTTTCTTCATGTTAAATAAATGTCAATATAATTTTTCCATGAGATGATCCAGTAGAGGAGGAGAAAGAGGCTACACTAGGTTTTGAAAAATAAATTACAATCACTATCTGGGATGAGCAATTGGGGTATTGAAAGAAAAAAAAAAGTAGCTCACATTTTAAGGAAAATACTTTGGACTCGACATTCATAAAAACTCCAGTGATGATTGGTGGAGGGTTTTTGTATAACAAAAAGAAATGGTTAGAAACTGATTATATGAAATGCGAATAGAAATAGGGGATGATCCAATCCCCACTATTATTGACATAAGTGGAAATTGGAGCAGACTAATAATGAGCATGGGGAATTGATCAATGTACAATTTCAAGCACAAAATTTCTTATGGATTTTTTTTTTTTGGTATTTGCCAATGAGCTCCTAATTGAATGATCATTTAGGAGTGCAACTGGGCATTAAAAATCATTTATAAAATGCTGCTACACATCAATGAAAAGTCATTTAGTTTTGTTCATACCTGCTCCAGCTTGGTATCTTCTGCAACTTGTGAGAAGTTTGTTCACATGTCTGCTTTAACAGAGAATTAAATTTGCCTATTCTCAGTCCAGAATACTTCCCAGTTATGTCAAGTCATACGCTTCAAATCTTAAACAGAGCTCAATAAATCCAAACAAATCAAATTCTGCACTCTACTAATAGAGGGAATAAATATAAAGTTAGCAAGAGAAATGGAAAGCAACCTTCTCTTACATCCAGATAAGCACCAGATAATTTCTGCAAAAAAAATCTGTCACAAGGTTGTTCACCCAGTGAATTACATTCTTTATCTGAATGAATGTCTACTTGACTCACAAAGAGAGCTGATAAAGCCAAAGTTTTAAACAGGAAAGCACTATGCTGTGGAAATCAATGTACTGGAGCACAGGCCACTCCAACAGATATTAACTTAGTTAGTTGTTGTTCATGTGCATTCACTTGCTTTGCCTTAAAACCTAGAAAAAGAGCAAGTGTTTACAGTCTGCTTTACACAGGCAAGTGATCACTATACTGCTATGCACTACAGAACACACAACCAGATACTAAGAGGAAAAGAAGGTTCTTTGGATTACTGCAGAGTTGGTTCAAGAGGGCTGTATGCCCAACAAGACTCAGTATGAAGGCCAGTAAGTTATGTGCCATACCTTACAGCCTGTAGGACCTTAACAACCAGACTACACTGTCATGGTACAAGAAACTAACCAAAAGCCATTTTTAAGCCATCTAGTGTCCTTTATGGGGTAATGCAGGACTTTTAATTGCTTCAAGCATCCAGTGTTCTGCCATGGAAAGACTAGAAAATTCACTGGTATTGACTTTGTTTCAAAATACTCTGATCACCACCACCTCCAGAACAACTCTGAAATTTTAAAAGGAAATTGTGTTCATTTTAGCTGTCACAACTCTGTGACTTTATACCAGAAAATGATGGAAGACTGTATTACAAAAAGGAAAACACACAAAAAGCGAAAGAGTGAAATTGATGTCGCTGCAAGACTTTGAAAACCAACATTAAAATGTCAAGATGCAATAAAATGCAACTTTAAAAAATAGAAATGTAGGAAGATGGTGTTATATCAAATCTAAGTGAGGAGAGACAAATCTAGTCTGTGACAGCATCACAATGTAGCAATCAAAATGTATGAACTGTACTTTTAAGAGTTTGTTCCTAGATCCTGGGATGAGTGCTTTTCTATGTAGCTACTACAAATATAACTAAATGGTATCAGGGGTGTGCTTTCCTAATTTGCTTATGTTAAATACAAGACTACAAAGATTTAGATTCAGACTTTAAGGCCAGAAGGGTCCATTATGATCATCTAATCTGATCTTCTGCGTAACACTAGCTAAAGACCTTATCCAAATAACCCTAATTATGGCATTAAAAAGGGGAAAAGTCTGCTTTTTTATTTACAAACCTACATTTAATTATTCATCTGCACATGCCCATATACTCCAGTCGTATTCTTGTACATAGCTGCTTAATGTACTTTGCTTGGCCCACGAAGGTGTCCCTTACCCTGTGTGTGCGACCCCTCCCTTTTGGGGGGGGCTCCGGGATCCCTGGGTCAGTACCCTACGCAAGCACCTGTTTATGGGGGTTTGTTGGGCCCCAGTCCAAATGCTGCGAGGGGGGGGTCGATGTATGAAAAAGCGAAGGTGTCTAATGAAGGGGCGGAGTGTAAGCCGTGCTTGACACGCTGGGAGGGGGAAGAGGTAGACACAGCTGCCTTATATGCCCTGACCCTAAAAGGAGAGGGAAGAGTGTGCTGGTCCCAGTGAGTCATAAACCTACCCTGCTGAAGCCAGGAAAAGGACATGACTCCCGACCTTTCAGAGAGATCTAGGAGCTTGCTCTCTCCGAGAGTCCCCGCGCTCCTCACGCCACCCATTGGGTGGTGGTAAAAAAAAAATGGAAAATCTGGTGTATTGACTACACGCACCTAAAACGCCCGTACTGTGGTTTGACCAGTACACAAATGCTCGAGTCCAAGATGCTTTAGACTGTTTGCTGGAAGCCAGTGGTTCTCTGTGTGGGATCTTCGGTGGATACAGTTCATGCCCCCAGGGGATTTCTTCACCCTGCACACATTTCAGCTCTTATGGAGAAAGTTGTGGGAGACATGAATTCCTTGAAGAGCATGAAGAAGACTTCTTAAAGTGCAGGACCTTGTGATATGTGGGCCACATCGTGTCCCAAGAGGGTGTAGTAATAAAAAAGCACTCACTCATGGCCCACGTCAAGCAACTATTGTAGTTAGTAGTGGCTATACCAGAGATGTAAAAACTATGCTACAATTGTAAAAACCTTCAATGATCTTACCAGGGGATACCTTCTACAGCACAGGCTATGGCCCCTGAACCCCTTTGGGCCACGGTGGAATGCCCCTGTCAGTCTTTGCTGACCCAAGCAAGCGCTGTGATGAGTGAGGCTATTTGCGAGAGCGCGAGAGAGAGGCCCAGGCCCAGGCGATGGAGCATGGATGCTGCTCTGGGCCTGCCTGCCTGAATGGCTGCTTCTCTGCTTGTGTGCTATATTGCTCTGGAGACCAATCTCCCCTCCATGCTGCTCCTTGCTGACTGGCAGGAAGCAGCTGCAAGAAATACACATTGTGATATGGATACACAAAAAGCCAAGGGAGGGGCGAGGCAGGCCCAGCTGCGGTTGTCCCACCTACCCAGCAGGCAACTATTTGAGAGAGAGAATGGACCTAAAAAAAACTTCAGGGGACACACACACCCGTGAGACCCAGACTCTTACAAAGGCAACGGAACCAACTAGTGCTGCCGAAAGAGTACAGGGGCTGGCCATGAGGGCCCTGCATACAAAAAGAATGGGAACATTCTAGTAGTGACCGACCATTACATAGGTGCGGCGCGCAGGCATATCATCACGTGATCAGGAAGGCCACCACTGTCGCCGAGTACTATGGGGAAAATATTTTCAGTTTATGGATTCCCAGCCGGATACACCGGATCAGGGACGAGACTTGAGAGTCACCTTCTTGAAGGAGTGCGAGGATATAGCAGGAATTAGTCGAGGACAACGCCTTATCACCCGCAGGTGACCCTCAGCCAGAGGTTCAACAAAACCCCCCTAGATATATGTTAGGGACTTTATGCCAGAGCATGTTGCATTTCTGGTGCACGCCCTACAGCGCCACCAAGAACGATGCGGACGAGTCACCCCATATCTCTTGATGTTTGGCGGGAACATGGCAGCAATCAAACCCGCTATCCTGTACATGAAAAAAAGCTGCGGGGGATGCTACTGCGGGAGCCATCTGCAGCTCGGAAGAATGCAGACCGCAACAAACATCGCAGATGATTCTAGTATTCTCAAGAGTGCAGCCAGGGCCAGGAGGGACAGAGCTGCTTTGAAATTTGGGGCAAATTTAAGAAACACAGATGGAATGGAGAGCAATAGCAATACCTTGATGAGTGAAGGAAAAGACCTGAGGTCTACAAGATCAAACCAAGAGAGTCCAGGGGGCAGACGCAGACAAAAACATAGAACCCATACCTTTGCTCGGGGGGGTGGTAGAGGCAGCCCTGTGAGATGGACCACAACCAGGGCATGGGCAGAACAGAAGGTGCTGTGCAAGCCACCTCCTCCCAATGGAGGCGGCCCCCCCCCTGCAACCTACCACCCCCTAAGCACATCTGAGAGTGAGTCTGAGAGGGAAGACACAACCATGGTGTATCCTAGGATGATGAATCAAAGACTACCTCCCCTTCGCCCTAAACCCCCCCATGGCAGAATTTAGGCCCCCATTCCTCACTCCTGAGCCACTGGTGGAACCCCGTGTAATGACTTACACAGATTATTGTCCCTTCCCTCTTCCTCCAGAACTAGAACTAGAAATGCCTATGCCTATGCTATCCGAGTCTCACAGGGAAAACTCCCCATCCCTCACTCAAGAGGTCCCCCCCTACCACAGCAACAGAGATTCTTCTCCATAGGAGACAGAGTAATAAGACAGTACCAGTGGCTAACTACGATGCACTTACGACCTGATTAGTGATTAGTGAGGAGACACAGGTTTAGGAGCAAGAAAAAGTGGGTGGGCTATCTGAGGAGGAGGAGAGGTGTTGTGTAAGTAGTATAGTAGGGAATGTGATTTGTCGGACGACAACAAATTGGGGGGGGGGATGTAAAGCAGTCAGGATGAGATCACCCTGACATCTGTGGTACATTTATGAGAGTGGGCAAAGGAATTTATTGGAAACACAAACCATAACACACAGCAGCATGCACATTGCAACACACAGAATGGGAATTTATTTTTGCTTTTGGGGCAAAAAAGGAAAAAAAAAGGTTATTTAATTATAAAAATAAGGAAGCTTGAGACTTTATGAAAAATTATGAAAACAAGACATTAAACAAAACTGACTCAATCTACATTTATTAGTAAGGTTCCAAAAAGAGAGAGAGAGGGGGTGAAGTGTGTGTGGGAGAGAGAGGGGCCCCCTTGGTGAGGGCCTGACGGAGGCCTGCCCCCTCTCCTCTCCACTCTCTCCCTGCACTTCTATTTTTGAAACTTTAGGAGTCTATCTAGAGGGTTGCTGACCTGAATTCACATTGGGCCATGTGGCATTGGGCCTCCTACTACTACATGTTGAAATCACACTAAGACTGAGTCACAAAAAACACTAAGAACTAAAAAAGGACATCACTGTGCTGTTAAGTAGTAGGAGTAGCTGAGAAGATCTATCAGCAAAGAGCAGAGTGGAGCAGGCTGGCAGACAGCACAGCAGAGCAGCCCATTGGAGCAGAGCAGGCAGTGGAGCAGTGTTGGCGGGATGGCTCGGCGTGGTGCACGGGTTGCTGCTGGAAGCGGCACAGCTGGCTGGTGGTGGTGGTGGTGGAGGCAGAAAGCAGCAGCCAGAGCAGACGGAAGCGGGGAGGCCGGCCAGGCCTGGCCCAAGGTGTCCTTAGCACCCTGTGTGTGCCCCCCCTCCCCATTTCCAGGGGGGGGAGGGGGGAGATAAAACTTTGACTGTGGGTGTGGACTGACACTGAGACTGAGACTTTGGGTTTTTGGGTTTTTTGGACTTTGATTGGAAGAAGAGACCCTTAGGAAGGAAATGTACTTGGAGGGGTTTTTTTTTTTCTGGTTTGTTCCTCCTTTATTAAATTTTTTTTGCTCTCATCTAGTGGTGTGGGGAAGGGGGAAGCATTGCCTCCTGGGGGCGAGTGGGTGGTAATTGTCCCCCCAGTCACTGGGGGGCTGAGAGCCGGTTTTGCATTGTGTTATTTACCCCCCCCCTTGTTGCTGCCAACTCAGAGGGGCAGAAGGGTTACACTTAATTTACTTTGTTTTTTAATCAGATATACTCTACATTTTGTATTTGCAAGGAAGAACCATTGCAAAACAGTAAGAAGTGTTTCTTTGGTTTTTTTACAGTACATTGTTTACTGCACACTATTTGCTTCATGTGCACCATGGGGGAAGCAAATTACATAGTATTTATCTGGGATTGTAGAATACCAAGCTAATGACTACACCAGCCTTCTGTTTAAATTAAGGACTTAAAGTTTACAGCTCCGGGCCTAAGATAGTATATAAAAATTCTTATAAAAATCATTATTGCTTGGGATTTTGACTAACGAACTAGCAGCAGGATTTATGATGTTTGTAAAACATTTTTGCAAGTTATGACAAAGATACAAATACAGCTTGATTAATCAGTTCTAGTAGTAACTGTTATGGATCTAAATATCAATGTCTCCATTTAACTTTTTATGTTTCAAATAAGAAACTTTGTATTACATGTCATATCAGTAGCATTTTTAAGATATAATAGACATCTGTGGATTTTTAGATCCACTGGGAGATTCCTACAAGGTTGGGGGCCAGGTAGAGAGATTTTTTTTTAAATGATCATGTGGATCTTTTTAAAAATAATGCTCTCCCCCCTAGGAAGTTGATGAGGAGATGCTTTCCACACTTGCAAAATTTATGCATCTGCCTTTTATTTATTTTTTATTTCTAATAGGACTGAGACAGGCTAAAGCCATAAATTCAGATCAGAAACACTTCAAACTCCCAGTCAGATCCAAAACAGAGGGGGTCAATTTTCTGGTTCCAATTTGGAAAGAGGTGGAAATCTCACAACAGCAGCTGATCTCACAAGAATTCCACTACGAAGGTTCCAAAAATCTCACAACAGCTGTGAATTGTTTTAGCCTTAAATCCAGACTCATCCTTTCTTGGCCTTGCACCCAAAAATTCACTTAAACCTATTCCAGATCCAATCACCACTGAATTCCTAAAATAGTTGCACCACTTTGTGCTAAATCCAGCTTCAGATCAGCTGGTGAACTTCATGACTGCATGGTATTGTTTGTCTACCTAGATTTTAAACTAAGCCAAATGAGGTAAATAGGGAAGTGTGATGACAGGAGGAAGCACGAGAGCGCAAGAGGGAGGACTCCTGCCTCATACTGAGAAAGCAGGACGATCAGCAATTTACCTTAAGCACCTATACACAAATGCAAGCAGCCTGGGAAACAAGCAGGGAGAACTGGAAGTCCTGGCACAGTCAAGGAATTATGATGTGATTGGAACAACAGAGACCTGGTGGGATAAATCACATGACTGCAGTACTGTCATGGATGGATATAAACTGTTCGGAAAGGACAGGCAGGGCAGAAAAGGTAGAGGAGTTGCATTGTATGTAAGAGAGCAGTATGACTGCTCAGAGCTCTGATATGAAACTGCAGAAAAACCTGAGAGTCTCTGGATTACATTGAGAAGTGTGAGCATCAAGGGTGATGTTGTGGTAGGAGTCTGCTATAGACCACTAGACCGGGGGATGAGGTGGACGAGGCTTTCTTCCGGCAACTAACAGAAATTACTAGTTCACAGGCCCTGGTTCTCATGGAGGACTTCAAATCACCCCAATATCTGCTGGGAGAGCAATACAATGGTGCACAGACAATCCAGGAAGTTTTTGGAAAGTGTTGGGGACAGTTTCCTCCAGCACTTGCACCAAGAAATAACTAGGGGCAGAGCTCTTCTTGACCTGCTGCTCACAAACAAGGAAGAATTAGTAGGGGAAGCAAAAGTGGATGGGACCCTGGAATGCAGTGACCATGAGATGGTCGAGTTCAGGATCCTGACACAAGGAAGAAAGGAGAGCAGCAGAATACAGACCCTGGACTTCAGAAAAGCAGACTAACTCCCTCAGGGAACTTATGAGCAGGATCCCCTGGGAAAATAACATGAGGCGGGAAAAGGAGTCCAGGAGAGCTGGCTGTATTTTAAAGAATCCTTATTGAGGTTGCAGGAACAAACCATCCCGATGTGTAGAAAGAATCCTAAATATGGCAGGTGACCAGCTTGGCTTAACAGTGAAATCCTTGCAGATCTTAAACACAAAAAAGAAGCTTACAAGAAGTGGAAGATTAGACAAATGACCAGGGACGAGTATAAAAATATTGCTCAGGCATGCAGGAGTGAAATCAGGAAGGTCAAATCACACTTGGAGTTGCAGCTAGCGAGAAATGTTAAGAGTAACAAGAAGGGTTTCTTCAGGTATGTTAACAACAAGAAGAAAAGTCAAGGAAAGCGTGGGCCCCTTACTGAATGAGGGACGCAACCTCGTGACAGAGGATGTGGAAAAAGCTAATATAATCAATGCTTTTTTTTTTTTGCCTCTGTCTTCATGAACAAAGTCAGCTCCCAGAGTGCTGCACTGGGTGGCACAATATGGGGAGGAGGTGACCAGCCCTCTGTGGAGAAGGAAGTGGTTCAGGACTATTTAGAAAAGCTGGATGAGCACAAGTCCATGGGGCCAGATGCGCTGCATTCAAGGGTGCTAAAGGAGTTAGTGGATGTGGTTGCAGAGCCATTGGCCATTATCTTTGAAAATTCATGGTGATTGGGGGAGGTCCCAGATGACTGGAAAAAGGCTAAGGTAGTGCCCATCTTTAAAAAAAAAAGGGGGGGGGAAGGAGGAGGATCTGGGGAACTACAGGCCAGTCAGCCTCACCTCAGTCCCTGGAAAAATAATGGAGCAGGTCCTCAAGGAATCAATTCTGATGCACTTAGAGGAGAGGAAAGTGATCAGGAACAGTCAGCATGAATTAGACCAAGGGCAAGTCTTGCCTGACTAACCTAATTGCCTTCTATGATGAGATAACTGGGTCTGTGGATGAGGGGAAAGCAGTGGACGTGTTATTCCTTTACTTTAGCAAAGCTTTTGATACGGTCTCCCACAGTATTCTTGCTGGCAAGTTAAAGAAGTATGGGCTGGATGAATGGACAATAAGGTGGATAGAAAGTTGGCTAGATTGTTGGGCTCAACGGGTAGTCTGCATATCTGTACAAATATGTGCTGTGCAGTAGGCTCCAGTTCCATAGTAAAATGGAGTACACAATATCATACTGCAGGAAGTGATAAATGTCTTTTGAAGGACATGTATAAGTGACTGAGACTCAGAAGAGTATTTAAGCATTTGGGACCGTATCTGACAAAAATGGCACCCATATCTCCAGAGACAGCTACCCATACCAGGGTTAAACATTTCCATCTGTGATACCCTCAGGAATTACTTCTTTGGGTAATCCTTGCTGGTGCCCATATACAACAAAAGGACTGAGGAGTCCTCTCAAGGTAAGCATATTGCTTCCAATGCCAATGCCTGCAGGCTGTTAGACAACACCAACCATCAGCATCAAGAGTGTCTTTTCCAAGGTGCAAGGGGCAGCACGAGCAAAGTGCTTTCCAGCAGCCCCAGAATTCTCCGAAGCAGGCAAGTTCTGAAATTGTCACTTTCCCTATTTGTGTGTCACATCATTCTTGAATACTAATATCTGTGTGTTTGCCACTTCCCTTTGATCATCTTATAATGAAATAGTTCCTTGCTGGTCTTAACTACTTGATCATGACATCAGAGAGCACTGAAGTATGCAAAGTTCCTGAGTTTTTACTGGTGAGGTATGTCAATGTGTATAAATCTAGATGCAAGAGAATGAGAGCAGCAGAAATTCTGCCAGCCTTATTTGCATAACAGTGAAATGCCAGTTTATCTACTGTACATAGGAACTATTTCACTACATCACATTTTGTACAGACCTGTTACACCTTTTTCCTCCAAATTTGCTTTTTTTAAGATTAAACATTAAATTATTGACAGAATGAGTCAGAAGGACAAATCTGGGATGCACAAGAAGATATGATTACCTAACAACAGATATTTTCTGAAAATTTGGCATTTTCATAGCAGTACAAAATTTTCAAATGTCCACTAATAGCCTACGTCTGCAGGTTTACTGTTCCCAGGTGCCCAATTATCAATTTTATAGCAGCATAGTAACAACTGTGCTGATTTTGAAGAACTTATTTTAAATAAATAAACAAACTTGTTACAAAAAAAATCACTAGAGAGATCAATATATTTTGCTTCTTTTAAAGGCAACAGAAAACTTCAATCCAATTATTCATTTTAGCATACTTTTATAGCATAACTAAAGCTTACAGCAAACATCTTTCACAGCATTTTTCTGGAATAAAAACTAATTCCCATTCGCCTTAATTACAAAGCAAAAGTGAAGGCTGGGGAAAAAAAATTACGTTACCTGTTGATATCTGTCAGTGGATGTCTATGGAAAAAAAAATCAGTGTTCACAAAATCATCAGATAATCCTAAAAATGTGCCAACAGGTTCCCTTTTCATAGCCACCCAGCTTGCAGAAATAAAGTTGTTAAAATGCTGCTGCTCCTCACTGAAAATTATGGAGTGGGAGAAGTAGTTGTGTGATTCAGTGTTACTAATAAAAATGCATAGATGCAAGCTGAAAGCTGAAGATTTAGAACCTCAGAGAATTAGCTCCCAATTAGAGCTGAGTGAAAGATCTAAATTTCTCCCTGGTGGGAAATTCTGATATTTTGACATTTATTTTTGTCCCTAATTGGGATGAAAAGTTAAAATATCAATCTTTCACCGAATGAAAAGTTCTGAAAAAGATGTGATTCTAAAATGGCAAACTGAAATGTTTAGACATTTTCAACTGAAATATTTCACCATACCTGAATCTAAATGTTTTGTTTCAGTGCTGATCTGAATCAAAATGTTTCATATCAGGTTGAGTCAGTTTGACATTAAAAATTGCATCTGCCAAAGTGTGATAGAGCTTCCTGGAAGTCGTAGTGTATGTGCTTTGTACCCTCATTTGTTCCAGTGGGCTGGGATCCCTAGTCACACTATATCTCCCATGATCCATCATTGGGGTCCATCAGAGGGAAGACCTTGCATCATGGTAGAGCTACTTTGGTGAAGGAACTCAGCTCACAGGACAAAACGGGGGCATGAATCATCTACAACTCCTATGAGGCAGCATGGCTCCTTAGACAGCTGAAAACGATGTTTAAGATTGAACTAACCTGAAACAAAATATTTTGTTTTGATTTTCCTGATTGCAAAATTGAAATTTTGCAGACATTTTCCTGAGGAAATTTTGATTTTGTAGAAACTGCATTTTCCATTTTAAAAAAAAAAATAGTTATTTATGTAAAAATTCCTGATCAGTTCAGGTCCCAAGTAATTCACAGTTCACAAATAAATTGATGTCTTCACCCATCAGATCCCTAATCTGCAGCCAGGTTAAAAATAATGGACCAGATCCTCAGCTCATGTAGGGCAGATCCTCTGAAATAAATCTGTTCATTTATATCAGCTAAAGATCTGCCACAGTATGTTTATTTTGAGTCCTTTCTATAATTTTGCTGATGTATTACAAAATATAGAGTGGTTAAATTCACTAAGCCTTCTTCCCTCTCTATTCTACTTCCTTCCTGTTGTTCCCACCTACCTTCTTAATGGCAATGGTTCCGATTATCCTCTCACTAATATTGATGTGAATCAGGAACAACTAAACTAATTAAACTTTCCCCTTAATCAAATGACATATAGCCATGTAAGTTAGAGAATATGTAACTGTCCAGTCTTCTAGAGGGCATAATGTACACTCTTCTGTATTTGAGTAGTATGGATCTAACCCTCTTGTCTAATATTAATGTCAAGCTCTTCTATAGCATTTTACACCTATAGATCTTACAGCACATTATAAAGGAGGTAAATATAGGCACTTGAGAAGTAACTTGCCTATTGTCATCCACCAGGCCAGTAGCAGAACTGGGAACAGAATCCAGGTCTCCTGAATCTCAGTCCAGTCCTCTATACACTAGCCCATGCTAGTTCTAGAGTGCTAGTTATACACCACATAGAACCTGGGTCAGTCTAGTGTGGATGTTATTCTATGAGGCATCTGTAACTCTCAGCAAAATTGTGCACCAGGATGCTAACATTGGAAACCATCAAATGTTATTTTCTGCATGTGCTTTTCTTAATTGTCTGTGGAATCCAAAATTTTGCCGTTATAAATATCAGTTTTTAATCAAGTCTATACACCACAAATGAACTATTTCCCTTAGTAGATTGACATTTATGTTGTTATAAATTCACCCACATTTAAATATATATCAATATGTAAGCAGAGTCAGAATGGTCTCTACCCTGACATTTGGTGGTGAGCTGTGGAAAAGAACTTCAGGGGCTGATCTTGTTTGCATGAGCACACCCACCCTGCCAAGCATGATGGACTGCTTGCCCAAATGCTGAGATCACGGAGAGCTGTGTTAAGGGTGTGGGTGGGCTGAAGACAAGCTGGCAAGCGGCTAGCAGGATGGCTAACAGAGAGGAGCAGATAGCTGAGAGTTGCAGCTGGCAGAGCTGATAGCAGGGTGGCTGGTGGAGCGGAGCAGCTGGTGGTGAGGACTGCAGCATAACCCCACAGAGAGGCATGGCAATCAGCCATCAACCCGAGCAGCGGAGCATGTAAGATGCCCCCCCCATACCTCCCCCACTTCCATCCAGGCAGGGGGAGGTAAACTCTGCAGATGAACTTCTGAACTCGGGAGGGGCTCCACTGAACAAGGTCAGAAACTGTGGGTGGGATGACTGTTGAGCTGCTGGGAAATGGGAAAAGGACACTGCCAAACTTACTTGGGAGTGGGTCTTTTGCTCATGGTTTGTGTTATAAATCCTGTTTGTGGTGTTTCCCCAACATAATGCCACATTGTTTCCCTCCTTTATTAAAAGGCTTTTGCTACACTCAGACTCTGTGCTTGCGAGAGGGGAAGGCACCCAGGGGGTGTATGTAATTGTCCCAGGTCATTGAGTGGGGGCTTGAGACAGTTTTGCATTATGTTATTGAAATGGAACCCCGGTATACTGAACCCGGCCCTTGTTGCTGCCAACTCTGACAGGCAGAAGGGTTACAAATAGAATAACTGTTTACAAAGTTGTTTTACAATGTCTCAATTGTTGTCTTAATATTATCCACTCCTCTTCTTGAGCCTACCACCCAATCATGCTACAAATACCCTCAGCATTTAACTCTTCAGGCAAAACCCTGAAAGGACAGATGAGCTTTACACTGTTCTGAAGAGCAATAGATTAAAACACTATTGGACCTATGAAGGAAAGCAAAGTCTAGAGTCTTGCCGTCGGCTCCCACATATTGAAATCTAGAGACTTCCTAAAGACCATGATTGTGAGCATGTTGAGCACAGCTGTCATGAGAGTAGAGAGAGAAAGAGGCAGTTCGCAGGTAGCTAAGACTCAAATTGTATAGGGCTTTAAAGATGGATATCACTACCATAAAACGTACCAAGAACAAACAGAAGCCAATGCAGTTATTGGAGTAGTGGTGTAATGTGCTCTTTACCCAGTCTTGCAAATCAAGCAGTCTCACATTTTTCACTAGCTGTGCCTTCAGGAACAGCACCACTGGGGGCATATTGCCACAACCCAATCTAGAGCTCACAAAGGCATGGATGATGATGGTGAGGTCTACATTGGAATTAAGGAGCAGCCAAGGATTTCGCAAGACCCCCAGATTGCAAACCTTGTTAATAAAAGAAACAAGCAAATATCACCTCCATCATCTCCGCTGAACTGAACGTTCCCCACCACCACCACCACACCAGCAAACCTCGCTAGCTCTCATGCAAGCTTCAGTCTGGGTAGGAAAGACCATTTACTGCCTGGGTTCAATAAGAAAAAAAATAGATGGGCTAATAGACAAATGCTGCCTAAAATCAGATTCATAAACCAGAGGATGAAGCCATAAAAACCATGCAGAAACCAAAATGCACTACACAGAAGTAAGTAAATGTGGGTAGAATTGTGTGCTCCTGCCCCACTTTTGATTTCCAACATAAATTCTTTATTTTTAAGATTGCTAGCGCCCACTCTTTCCTCCTTACAGTGCATCTTTTACTAAAGCAGTGACCACAGAACATGCATCTTAACTTCAACAGATTTAAGATTTTGTAGGGAGACCACAACACACCACATCACATCCCATGTGGTGTGACCAGACTGGAAGGAAATAAAATAACATTATACTGGACATGAAGGAGCAATTTTCAGAGAGAAATCATAGCTGAGTCACCTGGCATTGAGATTTTGTACCAAATCTCAAAGCTGTTGAGATTTCTATATTTTGGTTGTTGATATTCAGAAAAATGAATTTTTTTCTAATTATTTGTAAAGGATTTATAGTAGGATGTTTTTTGTGGGGGCAACCTTGGCAAACATACTTTTTAGAAAAACTGAGAAAAACAAAGTAAATGATTAGGTTCCCATCCCAGCAAATACAGTTACATCAAACTGAACCAAAATTAGATGGCAATAGAAAAAAGAAGTGATCCTGGTGAAACTTCACAGTTCACTGGTTTATAGGCAGAGACATAAGACTTTTCAAAAAGTTTGCAATACTTGGCTAGATGCAATAAATAAAACAGACTTCTCAATATGCAATCCACGAGCATCATCCTGCTAACACACACGAGAAGTATATGAACTCAAATGGGACTACCTGCATGCCATGAAATATTATTAATAATCATGTTTATTACAGTAGTGCCTCAGGTGACCAGACAGCAAGTATGAAAAATCGGGACAGAGGGTGGGGGGGTAATAAGTGCCTATATAAGACAAAGCCCCAAATATCTGGATTGTCCCTATAAAATCGGGACATCTGGTCACCCTAGTAATGCCCAAGGACCAACCAAGAATGGAGCCCCTTTGTGGCAGACACTGTACAAATAGAGAGTGACAGGTAGTCCTTGCTCCAAGTGCTTAAATCTAAATAGACAAGACAGATGCAGGATGCGGGAAGGAGTATAAAACACAAGCAAAGTGATCACTGTGATGACAAGCAAACATCATGTTAGTTTCATAATGTTTTGGAGGGTAGGTGTAGCTAGGTTTGGGGAGGGTTTTTTGAGGGGGTGCTGAGTGCTGTTGTTTTGGGGAGCATACCAGCTTAATGTTAATAGAAGTGAAGACAGAGGGATGCTGAAGGATGGGGGCAAGGATATGGCATGGAAGAAGACAGTAAGAGGTGCAGGTGCAGAGTGATGCTGAGATGAAGAGATTGTGAGGGAGGGAGAAGACTGGCATCAACAGCCAATCACCGCAGGGCAGAGAAAAATCAAACCTGTAGAAAGTTCTCTGAATCTCTGAAGATCCCTGCTTTGGCTGCTTCTGTTGGAGTCTCTGGCTGGTTCTTCTCAGCAATTTTCCACCCAACCACCACCTGGTGAGGGCAGATGCTATCTGGGTCCTAGTGCCCCATGGTGTGAGGCAATCTAGGTCCTAGTGCCCCATGGTGTGAGGCAATCTTCCTTCATAGTTCTGGCTCCGGAGATACCAGGCTGATAGCTGGGCCCCATTTTACTCCCCTCCCTTCCCGTGCAGCAGTCCCTGCTTTGGCTGCTTCCAGCAGGTAGGGGCAGCTGCAGATTCTCTGTCTGGTTCCTCTGCAGTTACAGTTTTATACATAAACGTGTATAGGAAATAAAAGTCCTGCTAGATGTCACAGGAATGTCCACACACTCATTTTTATTAAGAAAATTTTAAAATATCAAATATAAATGATCTTGTGCATTTCCCCCATCCAGCTGCTAGATCACCAGCTTCTAAATATACTAATTTTTAAATGATCAACCAATGTCCTTTTTTCAGTCCCACCCACAAGATCTCACTCTGTTATCCCTGATTGCATGATGCTACTATGTATTATCTTCTTTAAAACCTTCAAAAAGCCAGCCTCCCACCAATGCTCATCTTCCCGCAACTTAACTCTCTTCCAGTATAGGATCTGAGCAGAATGCAGTGCATGGGGGGAGAACATCTCAGATCATGAGCCCTCTCTCTGCTGAATACAAATTCAATAGACAAGCAACAGTGTGCTTACCATTCGGAGGGATTTGTTCACAGAAGTCGTTAGTGTATCACAGCTCTAGGAATTACCTTCAGGCAATCTGGCTTCATGCCCAACCCCTCCACGTGAACTTTCCTGAAAATAAAACACCAGAAAGTATAAAAATGTATTGACTTGTCTGCGGAAAAGATTTGCAGGCTGTTTGCTTTCTTGTAAAGTAAAAAAATAACAAGGTTGATGTGAGCAGAGAGGCATAAAGTAGCTAAAACCTGTCAATAAAAAAGACAAAGCATTATTCTGCTGAAAGTCATTCCATTGGGGATTCTCTCTAAAAGCAAGCTTTGTTTTCAGCACCAGGATTTTAAAAGTGCTTAGATTTATTTATTTATTTTTAGAAATGTGGATAGTCTCAAAAACACATGAAAGAGACGGTCAGTGACTATCTCCACTGTGATGATTGTTTCATCATCTGACCAATAATGAAGCACATTGTGAAAAGAAATCCCCATAGAATTCCATGCTCTTAATGCAAAAAATCATTACTAGGACCCATTCCAAAATAAACCAGGAAGGGAGAGAGGAAACAATTCACAGTTTCCTAGAAATTCTTCCATCGGGGGAAATGGTGTTTCTCCCTTCAGAAGCAGCCAACCAGTGCCCACTCCCACTCCCCATTTGAAGCCCTGCTGCCACCAAAGATTCACCAGCCACATCTAGCTTGGACATCCACTCCAATCAAACCTCAGGGGTTGTCCTCAACACTTAGAGGCAAACCAGTGAAAGTTAATACAGTCCCACTTCCCCTACAAGGGTTTAAGAAGAAGCATTGAATCAAGGACAGTATTAGCCACACTCCCTGGAACTGAAACCCCACAGAGAAGCTTCTCTAGAGCCAAGGAACGAGGACAGCATTCAAACACACCTCCACTCCTGTGCAGATACAGACTCCGCTGTCTCTATCACAAATAGAGACCAGCACAGGGCCCCATTATCAGCACAATGGGATCCTGGTCAATGACTGGAGCTCCAAAGCGCTGCCACGATACAACTAATAAATAATAACGAAAAGCCTGACCCAGTCCTGCACTCATCCCTGTGCAGGATAAGGCCCTTTGTATGTGATATAGAATATTTTAGTCGGTTTCCCAAGTTGCTTTGCTCTAAGACAGTACGAGCAGCAAAGTTCTTGTTTAAGTGAACTTGTTATGGATAAAGATGGACAGTGGCCTGTTATTTGCCAGTGTGGAAGGCCCATGGCCTGAGCTGTTATAAAAAGAATTCATAGGGGACTGAGGTTTAAATATCCATCCATCCCATCCTCCTTGGGTTTCATCTTTATTTCAGGACTTCTGGCTTAACTAAAACACAGACTTGGCAAAACTCCTTGGCTGCTGCATTCCTACCATGTAAGGATAAAAATCAAGAACTCAAAATAACTGTGCAAACAGATTAGCTTTTGTTACACCTCAGAACTCCCTAGTGTGGCTCTGGTCAGAGAAACCACACACCTTATCCCACAGGAGCACTCCAGCCTCACATTAAGGTGCTGAGCCTAACTACACTCAGGGTACGTCTACACTACGGGATTATTCCGATTTTACATAAACCGGTTTAGTAAAACAGATTGTATAAAGTTGAGTGCACGCGGCCACACTAAGCACATTAATTCGGTGGTGTGCGTCCATGGTCTGAGGCTAGCATCGATTTCTGGAGTGTTGCACTGTGGGTAGCTATTCTGTAGCTATCCCATAGTTCCCGCAGTCTCCCCCGCCCCTTGGAATTCTGGGTTGAGATCCCAGTGCCTGATGGGGCAAAAATAATTGTTGCGGGTGGTTCTGGTGTAAGCAGAGTCAGGATGAGCCCTACCCTGACATCTGGTGGTACATTATGAGGAGTGGGCAAAGGAATTTTAGGAATGTGCATTTGCATTGGTAAACCCACTCCACTTAGCATAACACACAGCAGCATGGGAAGGTTATTTTCACACTGTGGAATCCCCAATTTCTTTGTTATTGGGGCAGGAAGGAAAAAAAGGGGCTGTTACCTTAATTATGTGAATGAGGAACTATGAGACTGCTTTATGACAGAAATGACTCAACCTACATTAAATAGTACTTGCCAGACAAGGGACAGGGGTTCCAAAACCCAGTGAAGGGAGAGAGGCTGGGGACTGGTGTGTGTACCTGATGGTATGGGCCCCTTTTGAGGGCCTGGAACACCAATTGCACTTCCTCCTCTCTCCACTGTTAAAGAGCAGAGCTAATTTTGAATTCTTTAGGAGTCCATCTAGAGGCTGCTGACCTGAATTCACGTTGGGCCATGTGGCAGTGGGGCTCTCCTACTACAAGTTGAAATCACTAGGAGCTGAAATCACTAAAAGAGCTAAGCTTACTAAGCTAAGATCACTGAGTGCTGTGTTAAGTAGTGGGAGAGCCTGAAGATCTATCACCAAGCAGCTGGCAGAGCGGAGCAGTCTGCAGCAAGTTGGAGCAGCCCATGGAACAGTGAGCAGTGTGGAGCGGTTTGTGGGGGACGGCTGACGTGGTTCACGGGTCTGCTGGAGGAGCGGCACAGCTGGTGGAGTGGAGCCAGTCGTGGTGAAGGCTGCAGCAGAACTCCACGGAGAAGCGGGCAGTCGGCCCTGGCCCACGTAAGGTGTCCCTAGCACCCTGTGTGTGACCCCATTTCCACCCAGGCTGGGGGGGGGGTAAAACTCTGCAGATAAACTTTTGAACTCTGGGGTGGCACTGACCAGAGACTGAGACTTTTGGGTTGTTGGACTTTGGGGTGATTGGACTTAAGACCCTAAGGACAGTGCCAAATGTACTTGGAGGTGGGTTTTTGCTTATGGTTTGTGTATAGTCCTGTTTGTGGTGTCTCTCCAACGTGATGCCACATTGTTTCCCTCCTTTATTAAAAGGATTTTGCTACACTCAGACTTCGTGCTTGCGAGTGGGGAAGTATTGCCTCCTAGAGGCGCCCGGGGGGGTGGTAGGTAATTGTCCCAGGTCACTGGGTGGGGGCTCAAGCCGGTTTTGCATTGTGTTATTGAAACGGAACCCCTGGATACTGAACCCGGCCCTTGTTGCTGCCAACTCAGAGGGGCAGAAGGGTTACACTGGGTAAATGTCGTCAGTCACTCCTTCCTCTGGGAAAGCAACGGCAGACAATCATTTCGCGCCCTTTTTCCCTGGATTGCCCTGGCAGACGCCATAGCATGGCAACCATGGAGCCTGTTTTGCCTCGTCACTGTCACCGTACGTGTACTAGATGCCGCTGACAGAGGCGATTCAGCAGCGCTACACAGCAGCATTCATTTGCTTTTGCATGATAGCAGAGATGGTTATCAGCCGTTCTGTACCCTCTGCTGACATTGTAAATTGGCAATGAGATGACGGTTACCAGTCCTTCTGTGCTGTACTGTCTGCTGCTGTCATGGGTGCCCCTGGCCGAGGTCGGCCGGGGGCGCAAAAGACAAAAATGGGAATGACTCCCCGAGTCAATCCCTCCTTTATGGTATCTAAAAATAGAATCAGTCCTGCCTAGAGTATGGGGCAAGTGTACTAGAGAACCAGTGTATCAGAGAACCAGAGACCACAGCCGCTCCGTATCAGATCCCACAGAAATGATGAGCTGCATGCCATTCACAGGGGTGCCCCTGCAACAACCCCACCTGTTGCTTCCCTCCTCCCCCAGCCTTCCTGGGCTACCGTTGCAGTTTCCCCCCATTTGTGTGATGAAGTAATAAAGAATGCAGGAATAAGAAACAGTGACTTGTTAGTGAAATGAAATGAGGGGAAGGCAGCCTCCAGCTGCTATGATAGTCCAGACAGGACATTAAGCAGTGTGGGGGAGAGGATCCCAGCATCCCGCTGCTATGATAGTCCAGACAGAACAGAATCTTTTCTTTACACATGAAGGGCGGGGGCTGATGGAGCTCAGCCCCCTGTTGCTATGATGGAGACGGTTACCAGCCGTTCTGTGCCAATTACTGGGAAGCAGTAGCACTCATGGGCTGATGATGAGGATGGATACCAGTCCTTCTGTACTGTACCATCTGCCACAAGGCTGATGATGACGATGGATATCAGTCATATTGTACCATCAGCCACCAAGGAGGGGGGGGGGCGAGGATGCTACAGTTCACTGCCGCAGCATCGCGTCTACCAGCAGCATTCAGTACACATAGGGTGACATTTAAAAGAGTCAAGAGACGATTTTTCCCCCTTTTTCTTCTGGGGGTGGGGGGGGCGGGTAAATTGACGAGCTATGCCCTGAACCACCCCGGACAATATGTTTGACCCTACAGGCATTGGGAGCTTAGCGAAGAATGCAAATGCTTTTCGGAGACTGCAGGAACTGTGGGATAGCTTGAGTCCTCAGTCCCCCCCTCCCTCCCTCCATGAGCGTCCATTTGATTCTTTGGCTTTCCGTTATGCTTGTCACGCAGCAGTGTGCTGACTCCCTGCTGTGGCCTCTGTCTGAAGATTTTTTAAAAATGCTTTGGAATTTTGTCTTCTGTAATGGAGCTCTGATAGAACAGATTTGTCTGCCCATACAGCGATCACATCCGTACGGTCCATGCTGGAGCTCCTTTTGGATTTGGGACTGCATCGCCACCCGTGCTGATCGGAGCTCCACGCTGGGCAAACAGGAAATGATATTCAAAAGTTCACGGGTCTTTTCCTGTCTACCTGGCCACTACATCTGAGTTCATATTGCTGTCCAGAGCGGTCACAGTGGTGCACTGTGGGATACCACCTGGAGGACAATACCGTTGATTTGCGGCCACACTAACCCTAATCCGATATGGTAATACCAATATTAGCGCTACTCCTCTCGTTGGGGAGGAGTACAGAAACCAGTTTAAAGAGCCCTTTATATCGATATAAAGGGCCTCTTAGTGTGGACGGGTGTGGCGTTAAATCGGTTTAACGCTCCTAAAATCTGTTTAAACGCGTAGTGTAGACCAGGCCTCAGCTACACTCTGTTAGCTCCCAGGTGGGAGTTCTTCTCTGAAAGGACTCTGAAACCTCACTGGAAGTTCACACAAAAAACTCCAGGCCACTATCTGTTTCTGCTAAGTTTTCTCCTTCTAGATGGGACAAAAAAAGGCAACAATGTTGTGGGTCCCTTCCAGTGTGCACTGAAAGACCTCCTTAGAATGCCTGGCTATTGATATTGTATCAAATGTCTTGAGAGTATCCAACACCACTCCTAGAGCATAAGGGTAAAAAACAGAACTAGCAACAGCTGCTGAGCTGACAGGTTCCAAAATACTGGTACTATCCAGGACAGATGTCCAAACAACACATAGTGAATCCATTCAGATAATAGAAGAGCAGACCCAAAACTTCACCTGAACTTGAACTTCACCTTTTTGTGCTTCTGAAAAGGTCAGTTTGCTTTGGGGTTGTTTGCTTGCTTTTCATTTTCACTCAGAGCCCCCACCACACACACACACACACCCCTCTTAGGGTTTTGGCTACAACAGACAGAACAATAAAAAGGCTATTTTCAGTATATCTGAATCTACTCGATTAGGAAATAGCACAAGTCTCCCAAGACAACTTGTACTAGTGTGATTCTTAGTACAGTTGACAAAGCAAAAAAAGGTCTAGATCAGTGGCTCTCAACCTTTTCAGACTACTGTACCCCTTTTAGGAGTCTGATTTGTCTTGCGTACCTCAAGTTTCACCTCACTTAAAAACTACTTGCTTACAAAATCAGACATAAAAGTACAAAAGTGTCACAGCCCACTATTGCTGAAAAATTGCTTACTTCCTCATTTTTACCATATAATTATAAAATAAATCATTGGAATATAAATATTGTACTTACATTTCAGTGCATAGTCTACAGAGCCATAGAAACAACTCATTGTCTGTATGAAATTTTAGTTTGTACTGACTTCACTAGTGCTTTTTATGTAGCCTGCTATAAAACTAGACAAATATCTAAATGAGTTGATGTACCCTTTGGTAGACCTCTGCATACCCCCGGCAGTATCTGTACTCCTGGTTGAGAACCACTGGTCTAGATTAATCAGAGAACTGAACTATCCAATGTTTTGTGGTTTGCTCACCAGTAATCCAAACTCCCTACTCAATGAAGATAACCACATTTTCAAAAACTTGTAGACCATTTTCTGTAATAATTAAAAGGGTGATCATTTCCATTTGTCTTTAAATATTACAAAAATAGTATCAGTTGCTGTCATTCATGGATTAAGAAAAGTACATCCCTTATCCTGCAAGCAGTTATGTGCATGTTTAATTTTACAACCATGAATAGGCTCATTGACGTCAATGAGATGACTCCCCCCGTGTTAATTGTTTGTATGATCAGGCTCTGAAAGACTTATATACCTGTAAGTATATATTGCATTATGCCATAGGCATATTTAGGATGGATATTTTAAGTCTTCTGCTAGAAGAGATAATTTTGTATGTTATTAAAATAAAGTAATTGAGTAATACATGATTGGGACTGGAGTAATTAGTATTTTCAAGATACTATTAAGTGTTTAACGAAAGCTATTGTTCTACTGCAATGTCAAGATATCTATTCCTTTCAAAGCAAAAAGCCTAGAAGATGTATATGTAAATGCTTTGCATAAAGGATCACATTAGACCCTATCTCAGCACTGTAAAGACAGATTAAATGGATGGGATCTTTAAATTCAAATAGAAAAGCACTGTTAATTTCACTGTCAAAGTGTGGCATTCCACTCTGCCTGCAAGCATTAAGTGGTGGAGATCCTTCTAGTTACACATCAGTTTTCAAAAATGATTTACTTCCTTTTTGTGCTCGGGAGTAAACTTTCAACAATGGTTAAGTCATGCCTATTGTTAGCAATCTGTGCTATAGTAGCTTCCAGGAACCTCAGTCAGGAGAGAGATATATTAAAACACAGTCCCTTCCCAAAGGTCCTTATACAATCTAAGGCCATGCACTTAGAATGAGGTGTGCACAAGAGGGACAATGCTCCTACATAGAACCTCACTGGAATGAACAGTGCCTGCATGAACCTATTTGCAGAATTCAGACTTTAATTGTTCAGAAAACATTGTGAATTACCTCTATTACATTATTATTTAACTTAACATAAAACGAGGTGAATCCACAACTGCCTAACATAGAACAGGAAGGAAAGTCAGGTAGATGCAAAGAGGTCAATTTTTATTATTATAGGAGGAACTGGTAATAATGCACATAAATAATGCCCAACACTTCCCATTATAAGATCAGTTGCTAATAACTTTGCCAAACTTTAACCATTTGGTCTGAAATTTTCCATGCCTGAGACAGACTGAAATATTCTGGAAAATTTAAGCCAAAATGGTCCAGCCATTTCTTAGAATGAGACTAGGAAAAAATGTGGTTTGCCCATGTTAAAAAATTCTGGTGACCTATTCTTTGAGATGCTATAATACCCTCCCCCCTCGAGCAGCAGGACTTGAAATTTGGCAGGTGTGCCCTTTACGTTAGAGAGATGCCCTTTGCTCTCCCTGTGGAAATCTGCCCCAAACTGGCCAAGTTATAAGCCTTTCAAAAAAAAAAAATCACAGTATGCACATGATCAGTGTAGACTTGCTAGAACTTCACAGCTCAGTTCCTTGAAAATTCTGTGCACATAGAGCATGCTCCACCCAGGGCTTAGCAGGGATTCCCTGCAATCATAGGTCTGAGCTGGGTCAGGCACTGGAAAAAAGTATTCTCAAGTAGAGACCGTTGGAAATTTTTTGGTGAAAAATGTTGATATGTCAAAAGCAAAACTTTTCATAGAAATTGGATCAGTTTTGACTAAACTTTCATCTGAAAGGTTCAGGATGGAATTTAGGAGCAGGGTAAAGAGGAATGTGAAGATTCCCACCCCAGTGGTTCAGGTCTACTTCAAGTTCCTTCTCTGGCTGATTTGGATCAGAAACTTGAAACAGAGTCTCCCACATCCCAGCTGAGTGCCCCAACTACGGAGCTATACAGTCAGTCTCTCTCAGGCACTATTGACATTAATTGTATATATAAAGTGGCAGAGCTTCAACAAGAAAAACTGACTCTGCAGCCCAGTGTTTAGGGAACTAATCAAGCAGAGTAAAGACTTGAAAAAGGGTCACCCACATGTCAGCTGAGTGCCCTGGACTATTGGATATACAGCAGTGTTGCTCTTTCGCTCTCTGTTATACTCTTATAAGCGATTTGGCTCCCTTCATTCAGTAGCAGGCTACTGGAAATGCACTTTTTATTGTTTGGGCTGGGCAATTGGTTTTGAATATGTAGTTTATTTTCTTGTTTTTACTGTGTTTCCGGACTGATTTTAGTACTAGTTTTATTTAAATTGACTTTTTAAAAACAAAGTCTCGCTCTCATCTGTATGTTTTTTCCCTATGAAAAATTTTGAAAGGTCCCATTTTTTTTCCCCTGATACAGAACAAAAACAAAATGTCAAAACCTGAACATTTTTTGCAAAATGGAATTCTTGCTTTCCAATCTACTGTCAACCATGTTGCTGCTTGGTCATCATGGAGAATGAAATTGATGGATTTGAAAGAAGATGGGACAAGAGGCTGACAAAGGGGAGGAGGAGGAATAGATTGGGACAAGAAGCTGAGGGAGGGTGAAGTCTGGGACTGATGGGGCTAGGAACCGGTGGGGTAGGGGGAGCAGGAGACAAATTTCATGAGGAGCTGGGGTGCAGAGGGAGAACCGGGACTTGTTGGGCAAAGAGACTGGATAAAGAGCTGGGAAAGTGAGAGGGAGGGAAAAGATTGGAGGGTGCGTGGGGGTAGGAAGGAGAGATGCATATTAGCTGAGGAGGTGGAAGGGAGCACCTGAGAATGGCTGGGCAAGGAGACTGGGACTGAGAGAGGGGGTGGAGATTGACACTGAACATGAGGGGAGAAACTGGGTAGGGAGACTGGAAGAGTGAAGCTAAGACTTTCCTGAGCAAAGAGATTGGGATTCACATGAGAAGCCAGAGAGTGGAGACAGCTTTCCTATGTAAACTTGATTTGCTCCCTTGCGTGAATGCATTGTGATACAGTCTTAGTTACATGTTCGCCTACTATTTTTTCCACAGGACCCCTTCCTCATTGAGTGCACAGGATGGATAGTGGTCACTGAATGAACTATTCAATATTTTGTTTTCTTATTGTTCAATGTGTGGTCCTATGGATTTATTGAACACTATTCAAACGCTGCTCTAAAGACAGACATTAATCACCTCATGTGTAGTGCTTCACAAACATGGCTACATTTATTTTCACAGCACCCCTACAAAAAGAGGGGACGGTATTATCCCCACTTTAAAGATGAAGGGGCGAAGCACAAAGATAACGGTGAAGAGTATTCACTAATTTTGAATGCCCAATATGAGACACCTACAACTTGATTTTTTTAGAGCATGTAGCATTGCATAGCACTTTATATGTTCAAAGCACAGCTCACTTTGACTCACAGCTCTTCTGCAAATCAAATCTCAGTGTCTAAAGTAAGGCATTCAGAAAATATGGAACACAGTGAAAAGTTTGGTCTAAGTGCTTAAATGGCATCACAGAGGAGCTATTTGGCAGAGGCAGGGATAGAATCGAGTTCTCCAGGGCAGCATTCAACTGCCTTAACTATAAGACCATCCTTTCTGCTCTTGAAATCCCCTGCCTCATTCACTATACAACTTTCAGCTTCTACAACAAATGAAGTGGGGGCCCTAGAGACAAATCTTCTTCAGTACAAGACCCTGATTCATCCCCAAAGCAGCTCCAGCCTGTGCACTGAATGAGGCAGGGATTCTTTGGGAAAAAATAGTATGTGAGCATGTAATGAACGACTGAATCATAATGCCTATGTACAAGAGGGCTGAATTAAGGTTCTATGGGCCACCATAATTTTGGCATTTTCTAACTTTAGAGTCCTTTATTCTCCAACAACCTTGATAATATTCTTTTTGTGTGCAATTATATTAATAATTCAAAAAAAGGGTACCCAGAGACTTACCTCAGGATACCATTGTGTTAGCTTCTGTAAAATCAAAAGAGAAAACATGGCCTCTGATGATGATCCCAAGAAAACACTTATTTTAGGGGTGTGTTATTCCAGTAGTGTCATTATTCAAAATGACAGGCATGAAGGATTTGGAGTTGCATTGTCATAATTTTTGCCTACAGTCTGATCTGGTTATTGGGAAGCCCACTATATGAATACGTGTGTAACAGAGGGTCATTGGGGAAAGCAAGCAGGAAGGGTAAAAATGAATCAAGATAAGCTAGCTTCCACACAGACTTTGTCTCTCGGTTCTCAGCTGGAAACGTTTTTCAAGAGGGGGACTGGAACTATAAAAAGCAGGGGCAAAAACCATAAGATACCCCTCTTTCTCTCTCACCACCTGCCCATCTCATTCTCTGTGCCTGAAAAGACAAGGAAACAGCCGTTGGACTCTGGGGGAGGAGTTCTGACCTGAAAGTTTGGTCAGTAATATGCTGGCACATGTGGTGACAAAGTCTGCTTTGCAACTAAAATAGTTTCTTAGGTAGATATTAGTAAATGTTTTCTCTTTATTTTTCTTGTCACCATTTCTGACTGTTATGCCTCATTACTTATATCATTTAAAATCTTTGTCGTTAATAAACTTGTTTTATCTAATCCAGTGTGTTTAAATTGAAGGATCTGGGTAACTACTTAAGATAAGCAGGCATATTATTCCCTTAAAGGAATAATAGACTTAATATATTTGTACTGTCCAGGAGAGGATTGGGCAGTACAGGACATACATTTCTTGGGGAAGATCTGAGACTGGGGGTGTGTTGGGCTCACCCTGCAGTATAACTGAGACTAGTGAGAGCCAGGCTGTAGCTGGCATACACAGAGACAATCAGGAAGGCTGTTTGTGAGCGGCCCAGGTGGGAGTTACTACAGCAAGGCATTGTGGAGCACCCAAGGATTCAGGGTAGGGGTGATATCACTAGTCTAGATTGTGCCCCGGTATGTCACAGACAGGTAAAGGCACAAGGCCCAACATGTGAAGAGGTGCACTCAGGGATCTGAAAGGGAACAGAGATGCATGTAGCTATGACAGCAAGGACCAGTACTTAAGAAATAAAATGGACCGAGTCAAAATACCCAGCCTACTTCTGGTTCACAAAGCAGCGTAATGGCACAAAATCTGGGGATTCAGTACTCGCAATAAATTTCCAAAAGGAGTCAAGCATACTATCAAATATCCTTTTAAACAGGCATGGAAATCCTCCACAATCTATGAAGGTTTATTACCAGGGGTGTGGTATGTTTACATCTACAAGTGGGACACTACCTGCATAGTTAAAAGTAAGTCCTTTAATGCTCCTTGCTGATAGGATTTCAAATCAAGAGGAGTTAACAGCCATAATTTTGTGTTGAAGAACAGTTTGCCCCTTTAGGCAAACAGGGTTGGGTCTAAACTCATAACATACCTTAAGGTATTTGTGAAAGTAAATAGCAGAGGCTGAGATATGTGGTTAATTCCTGATTAGAGATTGATGGCTTTAGAAGAAGGTGGGAAGACTAAGTAGTCTAGTGGTTTTTTATAGCCTTTTTATCTTTGGAGAAAAAGATTTATCTGGCAGGTTGCTTTAAAAAAAAGGTGGCTGCTTGGAATGTTATAGAAATAGCCCAGAGGCAGTGGATTAGTGAGCAAAGGGCAGGTGATTCTCTCAGATGCCAGATGAGTGTCAGAACCTCATGTTAGGTAAAATAATAATTTGTCTTCCCTGGGATTACTACTAACCAGCATTTGAGCAGCTAGAACCAGCTGCCATTTTTAAAGGAACGTGATAGAGAAATGTTTCCCTTTTCCCCTGAATGCAAAATATTCCCCATAATCATTACAATGGCCTATTGGGCATGTTCTGCTCTGATGATTGGTTAATGACCCAAGATCCTGCAACTCTACAGACCTATCAAGAGTGATTTTTAGAGGATTGTAACAGGGAGCGAGACTCACCCCTGCAGCACCTCCTGCTGGTCATCTGAGGGAATTAGCTCATCTAGTCTCCAGATCACCCTCTGCAGGCTGGTGTCCCTCCCTGGACTCCAGTGCCCTTTTACATGGGGTGATGCCCCTCCAGGCAATACCCCACAAATCTGGGTCTCCCCTCCCCAGGGAACCCCCACCCTCTATCCCCACCTTGCCTCAGCCTATGGGCTACTGCCAGTCACCATCTAGCACCCTTTCACTGGGGGCTACTGCAGTCTGTATAAGCCAATCATCATAGGCAAGAGAGGTTTTGACCTGCTGCCTTTCCCTGCAACTCAGTACCTCGAGGGGCCTTGTACAAGTCCCTGCAGCCTAGGGAGTTGCTAGCCCAGAGCTCCCCAGTTCCTCTGGCCTTTCCCCAGCCCTGCCTCACTCCAGTACCCTTTAGCACTCAAGCAGCTAGACCCATCTCCCTCCTCAGCTAGAGGGAGACTGCTTGCTCCTGGCCCATTTCCCTCTTATAAGGGCCAGCTGAGCCCTTATTAAGCCAGCCTCAGCCTGATCAGAGAATGGCCCAGCTGCAGCTGCTTCCCCAAGCAGCCTAATAGCTGCTTTCTCCCAGCCACAGCCCTCCCCAGGGCTACTTTTAACCCTCGTGGACAGGAGTGGGTGATCACCGCGCTACAAGGATGTTTATAGTTCTTTCTGTGTGCTGCACAGCTGGATTCCTGGGGTGAAATCCTGGCCCCATCAGCAGTATTTCATCCATGGCACCTAAGGTACCTGGCTTACTGATATGAGAAATTGTACCAACAAAAGTAAATATATCTACCTTAATTTGTAAAAAACACTTCAGTAACATGAAGTATATACAGAATCTTTGAGAAAAAGGTATCATACCTATCAGGGCACTAACTGAAACCTTACACAGCTATAAAGTAACAAAGTTCTGTATCTTGCAATAGATGCCTGTCTGAATTTCTGCATCTTCATTAGAACCCACAGTACATTAACAAAGCCTCTTTCTAGAAATTATAACAATATTTTATTTTAATAGAGGGACCCTCCATACTAAAGGATTCCAAAGACTAAAATTCTAAACTAAAATACATAATTTTCATCCTATACAAGTTTCTAAAACACTCAGACAGACCTAAATCCAGATTCCCAGAGCAAAACTTGGGTCTGAATCCAAGGTTAACAGCCAAAAGCTAGGAGAGAGTTGGAACATACTTAAATCTTGTTAGATTCTATTTAAATGTGGAACTTCCAACTTCAGGAATATTTCTCGCAAAACAAAAAAAAAAAAACCCTCACCAGTATGAGGCAGACACCAGGCATGGAAAGATTCAGTTCAAGTGGTTAAAGTTTGGCCAAGCTTAACTGAAAACAGAGTCTTATAATGGGATGTGTCAGGTAACCTTAATAATAGGTTTCAGAGTAGCAGCCGTGTTAGTCTGTATCCGCAAAAAGAACAGGAGTACTTGTGGCACCTTAGAAACTAAAATTTATTTGAGCATAAGCTTTTGTGGGCTACAGCCCACCTCGCAGTACTATCAGCTAAGAAAATGGGGCAACAGCACAATCTTGCTATCATGTTAGAGTTACTAACCATACTGTCAACAAAGAAATCAAGACATATTTTCATGTGAAGGATTTAATATATACTAGAATGGCTACCATTGATTTAACCCTTGTATTACTTGGATAAAAGGCTAATGGGCTATTTTCCAGAGTTCTGTCCAAGAGGGTGCAAAGACAGTCAAATTAGATTTAGATTTCCCAGTTACTACTCCAGAGATTACACGCAGCAACTGCCAGGGAAGGGAAGAACAACAATGTATACATTTGTTTTCAATCCAGCAAAACTACTGGCTAAATATTTATAAGCATAAAATATTCAAAAAAAGTGAATCAAGCTTTGACATATTAAAATATAGCAAAGAAAAAATGCTTTAATAAGGAAATACTGAAAAAGTAAACTCCACTAATTTACCAAATCAAAATAAATATTCATTTCCTTTAAATATATTCCTGTGCTGAGAGGTATTCTTACCACAGCCTCTTTATTTGGGAGCTAGTGGTTGGATATGGGTATGCAGTTGGGATATCTAAAACATATTGCCTATTACACTTATTACACAGAGTCAGGACTCTGGGGATTTGATTCCGCTCTCATCTACAGCTGTGTAAGTCAAGAGAAACTCCATTTATGTCAATGCTGATGAAAAACCAGTGTAAGTGTGCATAGAATCAGGCCCCGTGTTTTGCAGTCTGCAGTTTTGCAGCTGTTTGGTCCTTAGCTCGTTAACTTTTGCAACCTTCCTCAGGATAGATTATAATCCCAGAGTAACTTTTGCAATTGAGAATCCCAGGGACAAGATGTTAAAGTGTTTTCATGGCTGCATTCCTTGTTGCTGATACATAGCTATATGCTCCCAAAAATATTCCCATGCTGTCCCACTCTGCAATGTAAGGTTGGAAGAGGGGAAACTGCAAGGAGGAGCCAGCTGAGACTTAAGGAGCAGCTGTAGAAGCAGTTTAACTAGGGATAGTCGGACTCTGATGTCAGAATATTTTCTACAGTTTTAACTGGACTTTCTGTGCCCAGTGCTCATTGTCCGTTTGCTCCAAACCCCTCCTTCTGAATCTCTTCAGTTTAGCTTCACTCCACAACTTCACTTCACACCCTCCATCTGTGTCCCATTCCTCTTCTCACTTGTACTGTCCCCATCATCCTTCTTCCTTTCTGTAATAGGGTCCTCAGTGGGCTAGGTGACCTAGTGGTTAGCATCCACTCAGTCAGGGGTAGGTGATCCTGGGCCCTCCCACTCTACTGGGCTCTGACTTAGGTCCCTAGGAGCGTCAGGAGTGCTGACCCCTGGGCAGGGCCAGCTCTACCATTTTTGCCACCTCAAGAAAAAAAAATGCCGCCCGAACTGCCAAAGCAAACAAACAAACAAAAAACTGTCCGGACTGTGCTGCCTCGAGAATGGCCAGAATGCCGCCCCTTAGCATGTGCTGCCCCAGGCATGTGCTTCCTCTGCTGGTGCCTGGAGATGGCTCTGCCCCTGGGGGTGGACTCCACTGTGCTATTCTCCCTGGGTCATTTTCTACTGCTGCTCTCTCTGCTTCTGGTCCCAGATAAGGATAAAGAAAAAATAGAAAGGAAACCAAATCAAACCATCAGCCCCAAACAGTCCTGGTGCATCAGGGAGGCGTGGCTAGCCCCTTTGGCAGGAGCCTGCAGGGTAGGTCTGCACTCTTTCCCAACCTCATCCCTTCTGAGCTGTGTTGCTCCCTTTTTAAACCCTGTCCCCTGTTAGAACATGCTCTGCAGGGTTGGAGGGGTGAGGCTAGCGAGGTCCAGTATTGTCTTTTAACCTCTCCTGTCCCAGTGTGTATACCCCATCATGTCTTTCCTTTTTTTTCCCCATATAGCTGATCCCCTCCAAATTAAACCCATCCAAAAAACCAACCAAAACAAAACATAGTTGAGTAACATGAGGGTATGTCTACACTACGGAATTATTCCGATTTTACAGAAACCGGTTTTTTAAAACAGATTGTATAAAGTCGAGTGCACGCGGCCACACTAAGCACATTAATTCGGCGGTGTGCATCCATGTACCGAGGCAAGCGTCGATTTCTGGAGCGTTGCACTGTGGGTAGCTATCCCATAGTTCCCGCAGTCTCCCCCGCCCATTGGAATTCTAGGTTGAGATCCCAATGCATGATGGGGCAAAAACAGTGTCATAGGTGATTCTGGGTAAATGTCATCACTCAATCCTTCCTCCATGAAAGGAACGGCAGACAATCATTTCGCACCCTTTTTCCCTGGATTGCCCTGGCAGACGCCATGGCATGGCAACCATGGAGCCTGTTTTGCCTTTTGTCACTGTCACCGTATGTGTACGGGATGCTGCTGACAGACACGGTACTGCAGTGCTACACAGCAGCATTCATTTGCCTTTGCAAGGTAGCAGAGATGGTTACCACCCCTATTGCACCGTCTGCCATTGTAAATTGGCGATGAGATGATGGTTATCAGTCATTTTGCACCATTTGCAATTGAAAATTGGTGATGACTGTTATCAATCCTTTTGTACCATCTGCTGCTGTCATGGGTGCTCCTGGCTGACCTCGCTGAGGTCGGCCGGGGGCGCATGGACAAAAATGGGAATGACTCCCTGGGTCATTCCCTTCTTTATGTTTTGTCTAAAAATAGAGTCAGTCCTGCCTAGAATGTGGGGCAAGTCTACTAGAGAACCAGAGAGCACAGCCGCTCCGGGTCAGAGCCCCAGAGATCCCGCAGGAATGATGAGCTGCATGCCATTCTAGGGGGTGCCCCTGCAACAAGCCCACCCATTGCTTCCCTCCTCCCCCAACCCTCCTGGGCTACCATGGCAGTGTCCCCCCATTTGTGTGATGAAGTAATAAAGAATGCAGGAATAAGAAACACTGAGTTTTTAGTGAGATAAAATGAGGGGGAGGCAGCCTCCCGCTGCTATGATAGTCCAGGGAGTAAAGAATCATCTTTAGACATGAAAGAGTGGGGGGTGTCTGATGGAGCTCAGCCTCCAGCTGTTATGATGAGGACGGTTACCAAGCCTTCTATACCGTCTGCTGGGAATGACTGGGAGTCATTCCCATTTTTACCCAGGCACTCTCGGCCGACCTCACCAAGGCCAGCCAGAAGCACTCATGGGCTGATGATGACGATGGCTACCAGTCATTTTACACCATCTGCCACCGGGAAGGGGATGCTGGTGTTCAGCGCTGCAGCACCCCGTCTACCAGCAGCATGCAGTAGACATATGGTGACACTGAAAAAAGGCAAGAAACGATTTTTCCCCCTTTTCTTTCAGGGGGGGAGTAGGGTGTAAATTGACGACATACACCCTGAAACACCCAGGAAAATGTTTTTGACCCTTCAGGCATTGGGAGCTCAGCCAAGAAATCAAATACTTTTCGGAGACTGCAGGGACTGTGGGATAGCTGGAGTCCTCAATACCCCCTCCCTCCCTCCATGAGCGTCCATTTGATTCTTTGGCTTTCCGTTACGCTTGTCACGCAGCACTGAGCTGAGTCCCTGCTGTGGCCTCTGTCTATCATAGCCTGGACATTTTTTCAAACACTTTGGCATTTCATCTTCTGGAACGGAGCTCTGATAGCACAGATTTGTCTCCCCATACAGTGATCAGATCCAGTATCTCCCATATGGTCCATGCTGGAGATCTTTTTGGATTTGGGACTGCATCGCCACCCATGCTGATGAGAGCACCACGCTGGGCAAACAGGAAATGAAATTCAAAATTTCGCAGGGCATTTCCTGTCTACCTGGCCAGTGCATCCAAGTTCAGATTGCTTTCCAGAGCGGTCACAATGGTGCACTGTGGGATACCACCCAGAGGCCAATATCATCGAATTGTGGCCACACTAACCCTAATCCGACATGGCAATATCGATTTCAGCTCTACTCCCCTCATCGGGGAGAAGTACAGAAATCGGTTTAAAGAGCCCTTTATATCGATATAAAGGGCTTCGTTGTGTGGACGGGTGCAGGGTTAATTCGGTTTAACGCTGCTAAATTCAGTTCAAATGCATAGTGTAGACCAGGCCTGACATTTGCTATCCTCACATTGTTCACTCTGCTTGTGTGTTATACTCCTTCCCCCACCTTATATTGGGCTTGTCTATGTAGATTGTAAGCTTTTTGGAGTAGGAACCATCTCCTACACTATGTTTATACAGTGCACTCAGTGGGGCCTCATTCTCAGTTGGTCCCTACACAATGAATTCTGAGTAGTGTTTCATTTCACATATGCCACTAGGCTCATTCAGTTGAATTTACAGAATCTGTTTTCCCTTTCAATTTAAGGAATGTGGTGTGAGGCTTCATTAAATAGCATTATGAAGCATTATGAAAAATGGAGAATTAAAGTCAGTAGTAAAGTTAGGAGTTCCTGGATCTCAGCCCTGTGCACATTCCCCTATGCCCACAGAGGATTATGGATTGGCAGAGAAAGATTCCTTTCACCAAACTTCTGTTTTCCCTGAAATATTTAGAAATTAATTTGAGCCAGATCAGAATAATTCAGGGGACTAAGGAATTGACTACATATCTGATTTAACTATTATATAATTACACACACACACACCCTAGCAGTAAAACGCATGCATAATCTACTGCACATATATGGAGTGTGATTTCAAACCCTCATAACTTTGTCAAATCAAAATCAACTTCAGCTGGAGCACACACACACACAGCACATTTCTGTCTGTGGACTATTTCCCTGCTAAATTTTATCTTCCTATCACCAGCCATTTCAGTGCTACAGCTGCTCAAAAACCATTCACGAGATTTTTTCTATAATAGGAAAAGTTCATTTTTTCTACCCTCCTCTCATTCAAAATTATCTGAACATTATTTGCTGAAACTTGCAAGAGCAATTCACCTTCATACAGAAACCAAGCTTAGAAAAATTCAGCCCCAAAAGGAGAAAGTTTCAGAAAGTTATGCAAGAGACTAAACATTGGGGGTTATAATGGGAACCTGTTATGCAACCTTAAGTACAGGAGTCACAACCACATCTTGCTCTAATGCAGTAGCTGTACATCAACATAACTGGCAGTTATCACAACAGTTTTGGAAATCTTATGTATTCATTAAGCACAAAAGCATAGCCTAGCCAACAGACAACCTCAAAAGTAGGGATACCACAGATCAACATCTGGAAAAATAAAACTCAGCTCAAACATTTGTCCATCAAATTCCTCACCATTTTGCAATTTGTGACGAGGGATTTTCAGTATTAAGAACCTAAATTTGCAATTATTACACAATTTGTCTCTAGGTTCTTTTATCCTAATGACTTTAATCAGAAACACTGTTTTGGTTTTAGGGGGTCACTTCATTTAATTTGGTTTCTGTTTATTTGAAAACTCAGACTTGTCTGGATCCTCCATAAAAAAAAAAAATACCAGACTATCCTATGTTTACTCTTGGATATAGATTATGTGATAACTCGCTTCTTCCATCAGTACTGTCAGCCTGTATGTAAACATCAGAGTAACAAGGCCTTTGTGATTGTGTCTTTCTCTAAATCCCCTTTTCTAGTCAGGTGCTAGTGAGACTGCACAGTCATGTGCAGCTGCTTCAAGCTTAAACAGATCTTTTCATTCTGCATGGAACTTCCTAGCTGTTTTCTTCCTTACAAGTATTAATTCTCAGAGTCAAGCTTCTCAAGGAGGTGGTGACAGATTTTAAAAACTAAAAGGTGATATTCTTGAACCAATAATGACTCTAGGAACAAAGTGTGAAATGGCTCCCAAGTAGAGTTTAGAAGGGCCCATATTTTTAGAAGCCTGTTACAACTCATCTTTAGGATGCAGGGTGCAATTTATGGTCATCTCAGTTGTTTCGCTCAACCTATCCCCAACCTGGGGACCAACCAAAATGGTGGCTAGGCACTCCTCATGAAGGACCACATTGTGCCACCCTTACTCAGGTCAGGTAGTTCTTTGCTCTGTGGGCAATCACAATGAAGCCATTAGAACCTCTCCCTGAGTAAGGTGTTACTCAAATTGAGTAACAGCAGCAGAATTTGGCTGCATGGAAGGTGGGAAGAATGGGGGAAAGCACTAAATAGACTATGAAGCAGTGTATGAATCCCTACCGCATGGAACATACTGACTGACAGCTGTTTCTAACAGGGTACACTCAGGCTAGGGCCCAACTCTTCTATACAAGATCACGGGAATGCCCAATATATTTTTGAATGGGTGACTGGAGTTCAATTGCCAGTGCATTGCAACATTTTATTGGCTCATATAGAAAGAATATTACCAGAGAAATAATTTTGAATGACCAGGCAATGTCTTAATATAACTCACCTTTCCTAATTTGGATTCTGAGCCATAAACACTTATCATGGCCATAACTTCCCACTGAACTCAATGGGAGTACTCAAGTGTATAAAGCTGATTGTGTGCATTAGCGTCTGCAGGCTCATGTATAAATTTTTACCCTTTTTTCTGTTATAGTCTTGCATCATTTCCTTTAATTCAGAAAGGACAGCATTGATTAACTCAGACGGGAAATGTGAAACTGCTGTGCAAAGACCCCGGGGCCCTTAGCCTACACCTGATGAAGTCATTGGTAGCAGTAAGGGGCTCTTAGGTTGCATTTTTGGAGAGCTTTTTGGTCATTAGAATTCTTGGCAGAAGAAACGATGGGTCAGAAATAACCAAGTGTAGTCATCAAGATTAAAAGCAATTGCACAAATTACAATGAAATAAAGCTAGGAAGATTTTTTTAAAAACTGCTCCTAAAATACAGAGCAGGCATTTAAACCTCTAACCCTTACCACAATGACTTTTTTTATGTGAAGATTGATTTGAATGTAAAATTTAGTAAAATTGTTCTAGTCAAAACAGGAATAATAGCATCTGGCAGGAGTCCTGCTCTCGACTGACCATGTTTCACCAAGATTATTATTAACTATTTCAAAGCCTGGCTGAGTTGTTTCAGCCCCTCTTCATTCAAACTAGAAAGTGTATCTAAACTAACGTCTTATATTCAAGCTGCCCTAATTCTAATGTTTCTGGGTTCTTGTCTGCTGAAACTGAATCTTATGTGTCAGCATTTTTGCTATAATAGGAGCAGTTGTTTGTTAGGGCACTTTTTATATACTTCACAAATATGTCAGAATCAGCCTATTTACAAGATGCCCATTAAAGTAGGTATATTAATTCTTGTTATGAATGGATATTTTCCACACCAATTGACTACAGAAGTCTAAACTCCCTGCTTGTGCACTGTTTCTTTTTACATAAGACCATCACATGTGATCTTTAATTTTCATTGTTACAGTAAACAATGTATGTTATCTTTTATGGGAAACAGGTACTCAGATATAAGTCCTACACTGGCTGGCTACTAGCACGTAGCTAAACAGTATTTTTCAATGTTTCAGGGAAAGTATTTAAACTTATTGACTAAATCCATACCTCTACCTTGGTTTGCATGTATCCTTAAGATCAGTCCTTAGAAGTTATTCACAAGGAATTATCAAGGGGATAAGGGAAAGCTGTAGATGTTATAGATCTTGACTTCAGTAAGGCTTTTGATACTGTTTCACATGATCTTCTCCTGAACAAACTAACTAGGGAAATACAGCCTAGATCAGGGTTCAGCAACCTTTCAGAAGTGGTGTGCCGAGTCTTCATTTATTCACTCTAATTAAGGCTTTGCGTGCCAGTAATACATTTTAATGTTTTTAGAAGGTCTCTTTCTATAAGTCTATAATGTATAACTAAACTATTGTTGTATGTAAAGTAAATAAGGTTTTTAAAATGTTTAAGAAGTGTCAATTAAATTAAAATGCAGAGCTCCCTGGACTGGTGGCCAGGACCCAAACAGCGTGAATACCACAAAAATCAGCTCGCGTGCCGCCTTTGGCATGCGTGCCATAGGTTGCCTACCCCTGGCCTAGATGAACCTACTATAAAGTGGATGCACAACTGGTCGGAAAAGCTTACCCAGAGGTTCAATGGTTCACAATTGAGCTGAAAGGGCACACTGACTGGGGTCCTGCAGGGATCTGTCTTATGTCCAGTTCTATTCAATAGCTTTGCAAATGATTTGGATAGTGGTATAGAGCATACACATATAAAGTTGGTGGAGGATACCAAGCTGGGAGGGGTTGCAGGCACTTTGTGGGATAGGATTAGAATTCAAAATGACCGTAACAAACTGGATAAGTGGTCTGAAATAAATAGGATGAAATTCAATAAGGACAAATGCCAAGTACTACACTTAGGAAGGAATAATCAATTGCACAAATACAAAATGGGAACTGACTGCCTAAGAAGGAGTACTGCAGAAAAAGATCTGAGGGTTATTGTAGATCACAAACTAAAATTAGAGTCCTGCATTTCTATGATTCTATCATCATATTTTTCTCTTCTAAACATGTATCTGACTATAGCAGGCAAATTATGTGGCTCGAAAGAACATCTTTATAGAGAATAAAAAATATTAATAATACTTCTACATTAACCAAAGTTCTGCATTTCAAGCAATAATATGCTGCTTTAATCTAAAGTTTATCACATACACCATTAAATATATGGAAGATAAATGGCCAGTGGAGAAAAAAATAGCACAGGAATACCTGACACAGAGATAGCCTGGCTGATTAGAGCTAAGGGAAAAATGCTATAGGAGGTATTACTATTTATATAAATTAATGTCTACACATATTATGTTCAAATAAAAACTATGGATTTTTATAGGGAGAATAGAAGTCATTGCTCTTTTTTAAAATAAAATGGACTATATGGGGAAATTAGGTCATCAAAATATTTTCAGTGAGTAGCATAATTTAAATGTGATAACACATGATTGTCAGTCAAACAATCTGAGGGAAGCATTCAACAATTATTTCTTTAAAGTATATACTTCACTATATTTTATACTCAGAAACAATTCCATATTTTGGTTCAAAACCCCCAGCAGCATTAAAGTGATATAAATTTGATCAATTAATCAAACAACACCACTTGAACAATTCAAGACCAAATCCTATGGCCACCTCCATGGGTCTGAAATGCAACAGAAATACTGTGTTTCAAAATGTTTGGGGAAGGCAGTGAGGAGCAGGGGATTCAATAGTGCTGTAGGAGCTCAACATAGTCTCTCTTTGCCGTGGGGTTTTGCATAGGTTGTGGAGGTGGTGAGTTCATGGTGGGGCAAGAAATGGGTCACATTAGCGATTCCTCTTGCAAGCCTACAATCTTCCTGCATGTCTGTAAGGCACCTAATGTGCTTTTAGTGCTGTATAAATAATGATAGCAATGGTAGAACAGTAATGTGCAAGGTATAGTGCTGCAGGTTAGGGCTGAGTGCTCTGTTCTGCAGCTCTGTGTGTACCTCCCTGAGCTCACAGCCAGTTTACTCAGACATGACAGGAAATAACACCCCTTTTGGAGCAATCTTCTCTGTCTAACTTATTTAATACTCCCATCTTCACATACCTGATATTTTTCCAAACTGAGTATGCCTATCGCTTGCTTGTGTTTGTTGTAAGATCATAAGTTGTAAAATCATAAGTTTAGCTGTATCCCAGATTGTGCCCCTGTGCAGGGAAATAAAGATGAAAAAGACCTATTCTTCCCCTACCATCCTTATGTGGGATGCCAAGGATTGGCTCCTCATGTCTAGAGAGAAGATGCTGTTTCCTTACTTCCCACTGGGCAGGAAGTAGGAAGAGCCCTGGCAAAGAGAACTGAACCAGTAGGGGGTGGATACTAATTTGCTTCTGATATAAGAGATTCCTCTTGGAGCAAGGGGAAAGCAAGCATAGCACTGTAAGTCCCTATACCACAATTCCTTCCCAGAGATGCTATTGGGGCAGCACAGCAATACACCACCCATGACTATGGGCTGTAGCTTAGCGACACAGTCTAACCTGACTGTCAGGTAGATTGTAAACTTTCTGGGTCAGGAACTGTGTTCTCTGAAACGTGTTTGGGATCAGGGTCCCATCATGTTGGCATTTACAGACTGGGTTCCTACACACTACTGTAATAGAAATAAATACTACTACCACATAGTAGTTAGATATTAAAATGATGCAGTACATCATGAAGTCCACCCCCAGCAAAGGCAGATTACATTCCCCTGCACAGAACACTACTGCCAGTATTTTAGGATTAAACATTTAAGAAACAAGTAGTATTCTTTTGGTATAATGAATAGTATGTCTAGAGGTAGTTGGAAAAAAAAAAACAGTTGCTGTTTATACTATTACTCCCCAATACCACAGTAATGGTAATTGTTGTTCTTTGAGATCTGTTGTGCACATATATATGCCAGCATAGGCATGTGCGCTCCCAATGCACTCAGATTGGAGACTTTTGCCAGCAGTACAGATGGTGGCATATGTCCCTGCCATCCTCATGCATGGAGTTGAAGGTAAAGACAGGTTGCAGCCACTGCCTCCCTCTCCGTTCCCTTGTACCATCATCCATCACAGAGCTGAAGTAGCAGGGAAGGTCATGAAACATATCTATGCACCATATATCTCAAAGAACAACAATTTCTGTACAGGTGAATAATTGGTTTTTCTCCTCCGTGACTGTATAGGTGACCACCCAGCAGCTTCCTCAAAGGACTATTTGAAGTGTGACTGAGCACTGGTTTGCTGAAGTTTGCATCAGCATGAGCACAGAAAGCTTGAGTAATAGCACAGCATCTGGAAAAGGTATGTTCAAATGGCTATGTTGATGCTTTACAGCTGTCCAATGTTGCTGAAAAAGACTTATGATGTGAATTGAGCCCTAATAAAATGGACTGTTATCATCAAAGGGAGTTGAAACCTTAGCTAGATCAAAACAGAGTTTAATACAGTCTGATATCCAGTGAGATATACATTGAACTGTAACAGGATGTCCCTTAAGCCTTTCAGCATAGATCAGAAAATGTCTAGAACATGATATGGAAAAAAAAATTGTATGGTCTAGACCAGCAGTTCCCAAACTTGTTCCGCCGCTTGTGCGGGGAAAGCTCCTGGTGGGCCGGGCCGGTTTGTGTACCTGCCGCGTCCGCAGGTCCAGCTGATCGCGGCTCCCAGTGGCCAGTATGTCCCTCTGCCCATGCCACTTCCAGCAGCTCCCATTGGCCTGGAGCAGTGAACCGCGGCCACTGGAAGCCATGATCGGCTGAACCTGCGGACGTGGCAGGTACACAAACCAGCCCGGCTCGCCAGGGGCTTTCCCTGCACAAGCGGTGGAACAAGTTTGGGAACCACTGGTCTAGGTAATAGGACAATGTCCTATGGGCATCTAAGATCTGAAGCCTTTCTTCTGCCTTGCTGGAGTGGGCCTTTGGAAAAAACATTCATCCTCCAGTGTTCTGATTAAAACTGGAATGCAGAGACAACCTTGGGCATAAATATTCCATGTGGCCTGAAAGAGACCTTGCCCTTGTAGAATACAACATATTCTGCTAGAGGTGCCTGAATCTGACACTCTTTTAAACAGAACTAATCACCACCAAAACATGCCATTTTCATCAACAGATAGGTAAAAATTATGTTGCCATAGGTTCAAAAGGAAGCCCAATTAAGGTCCCGCAGTGGAAGCAGACATGAAAGAAGGAGGGTAGTAGATATATAAGCCCTTTAAGCAATCTCGCTATAAGGGGAGATAAGTATAGCACAGATAAGTATAGCACTGAAATGGCTGCCAAATGGACTCACTGAACTGACTGAGAGGCCAGTATATTTCAGGTATAAAAAGACAATCCAGTATATGTCTGATCTCTGTGTGAAAAGACAATGGTGGAACTCAGCCTGGATCAAAAACCTTCTCCATTTTGCTGCATAAGTGGCTCTGGTGGAAACCTTTCTACTGTTGACCAATATGGCGAGGACATCCTCAGAGCAGACCTTCTCAGTGTAGCTCAGCCAGTTAACATCCAAGCTGGATGGAGGCTTTGCAGTCTGAGGAGACACTTGTGCTGGTTCTGAGACAAGTGATCCTTGACCAGAGGCAGATATTGGGGATTGTACTGAGAGCTGTTGTGGGTCCATATACCAATATTTTCTTGGCTAGGCTGAGGATGGCCAAGACAATAAGGATTCAAGTTGCTTTGTCCTTTTTCAGATTCCTGATTACTCTCAGGATTAAAGTAACTGCAGAGAAGGTGTACAGTAGATGACTCAACCAGGAAACATTGAAAAGCATTTGTTATCGAGCCTGGACTGTAATCTGCCCTGAAGCAAAATCTCCTATAATTGTTGTTCAGGTTCATCACAAAAAGGTTGATTGCAAGAGATCTCCATTTGTGAAAAATCCATTGCAGGATTTCCTTCATTGGGAATCAGGAAATAACATGAATAAAAGCCTTTCCCTTTGTGTTGGTAAGGAACTTCTTTTAGTCCTCCCAACTGCAAAAGACTACAGTTCCTGCAGTAAAACAGCCTCATGTGATAGGCTACTGAATATGGTCAGGGAAAGTGGTTTGGGGAAAGCAAGGTTTATCCATTTCTGTGGTATTGAGGAGGAGGAGTATACATGTTTTACTAAAGGTTAGAGCAAAGTTTAATTCGAATATCAGAGTATTATAAATGTGTTGCTTATGAAAGAGGATATTCTACTGGAGTGGGCCTCAGCACAAGTTTTGTCATACAAAATAAACCAAAGACCTTATATAGTAGGGTTGACCCTAGCTAGTCTAGTCGTGCTATTATTTAAACAAGCTTATTTAAACTAAAATGAGCAAAATTGTTTGTGAAAATATTAGATGGGCATAAATATGCAGCATTCCCAATGGAAAAATTGTTATACCCTTTTCATTCTCAAGATCAATTTCTTACATGCTCACTCTAGATTGATAATATCTGTATTGTTTTTCAGTTTAGGTGTGTGCAGCCGTCTTCCACAAAAGGAGTAAATAGTTAAAGCTTATTCAGAAGTCTTCAGACTTCTACATAAGCTCACTGGCATTTGACCTAACCCTCATAGGTCATGACACTTTATCTGAGCTGGACATAATTACCAGTGACACAGCTTGAAGCTATATTTTTCCTTAGTCCTAGTTATAGAGAAAAGAAGAATGGGGACAGCAGATTAGGGGGTTGGGCAGCAATCCAATTTGTAGGTTATTAGTCTTGAAGGCATATTTTTCCCCTTGACGGACAAGCCTCATTTAGAAGTTTGTCTCATAGAAACTGTGGTCACGGGACAAAAAACATGTGATATGAAGTCTTCATAGACAGTTCTCAATCACTGAATTCCAGTCAAAAGTTACTTCCACATACCTGACACAGTATCAGCGAACAACAAGTTTAAAAATGATGGTGTCTCTTTCAAGTAGCTCATTTTCTAATCTGATTCTAAGAAAAGATTATAAATACATTTGAAGTTTTTCCCTGGTAGCCAACTATGCACAGGACAGTTCAGTCTCACCTTCTGAGAACCTACCATTGAGTATTCATGATATTACTCACTAATTAAGAACTGTAGTAAACAGTTCAAACAATTGAATATTGCATTGAATTCTGCAGTGACCAGAATTTAATTATTAGGGTGAAGTTCGCCTTCATGCAGCACACACACACATAAAACCGATACACCACTTAACTACCACCTAAGCTACCAAAATTGGGCTTAACATAGGCCTTGTTACACCTGTCAAGTAGAGTGTGATCCACTCTCTCAGCCTGCCCTCAACCAGCTATTGCTACTCTTTTATTCTGTTGATGCCACATCAATGATTGCATGAGAACCAGCAACAAAGCAGTACCAGACTGAGGAGGTAGCATTGACTGTGACTGGTTCATCCCAAGAGTTTCAACATACCCTATTATCCAGCAACCAACTGTCCTTCTCTCTACCTAGAACTGTGCCTCCTGGTAGTATGGCTGAAAGTCTACGAAAATGGCAAGCTCTCAACATCTGAGGGATAGACCCTGTTTTAAGCGTTAAAAAAGTTATGGGCAACTTGACATAACTTCCATGGAGTTAAACCAGTTTGCACTATCTGGGAATTTGGCCCATCTGTAACAAAAGGATGAGAGAGTTCTACTTGTTAACTGTTCCCTACTTGAATGCTGATTAACTAATCTCTAGATTTGGCAATGCTAGATTTGGTAAAAGTTTGCCAGTTTGAGACCCCAGAATGAGCTCTCTCAAATGAATGACACTCCTCTGATGCAACTCTCATTATTGCCTTGTATATTGTGAATTTTGAACAATTATTCAGAAATTGTTAAGTCAAAATATATAAGAGGCACCACACATAAATCAATTTACCAGTTAAATAAGTCATTATGAGCCTTTGTGTTACTGAGAAAATAGTTCCTCTTTTTGGACAAACTAGCTGGACATTTAAAAATATATATTGTTTAAACCTGCAATTTCACCTTTGAAAAAGTGAATTTTCCTGTTAAAAATTAATATTTTAAATGAAGTAGTCACTAGGAGAGATGGTTTAAACTTTTAAAGGAGGAATTTTAAGTTAGAAATGAACATTTCACAGTAAGACCAAAAGATGGCAGCTGTAGAGAAAGGATATTCAGGCCTTTTGTCCGTTCTGTAGTATAAGAGGGTTATACTTTCAAGGATTTATTCACAATTTTTTTTAATCTTGCTGAGGAGGAGAGGGAATATACGCAGCTTCAAATAACTTTCACAAGAGTTTTTGGTCATTCCTATCACCACCGAGTAGTAGTTGCTGGTAGTAGATAGAAACTTAAAAGTGTTTTAGAGAAATTGTGGGTGAAATCATGGCCTGTTAAAGTCAATAGCAAAACTCTCATTATTTGTAGCCACTGGTTTTGTGTAATAAGAGCCACCAGTCACATCTCTGTCCCTACCCTAGTGTGCTCCAGTATCTTCTCCATCCTGGACAATGTAGAAATAGAGGGGAATCCTGTTTCCCTATACTTTAGAGGGTGGGAAGTTTCTATACATACCTGTACCTCCACAGCAATCCTGCTGCATTGTAGGCCTGCCACAGCTTCTATATTGCTGGATAAAATTTGCCTTAAATGAAAAACATCAACAGCCTCTCTTCTCAGATGGCTATATGCATGAACAAACACCTAATTAGTGCACAGAGGTCAGCTATTTGTTCATATAAGGTAGTAGTAGTAGTGCCCAATGTTTGTGCAGCATTTGTACTCCCCTGATTCTGAAAGTCTGGCCCTAGTTACAGTGTTTGTGACCATAAGCTCAGTCACCAGCGTAAACTGACATTCCAATTAGCAGCAGCTGATGGTGCAGCACAATGAGTAAAAATAAGCTAATTGTTTCAATTATAAATCAAGTTTAGGGAGTGCCATGTAATTGCTAAAATTGTTCATTTTACCAGTAAATAAGTTAAAATGACCCCATTTACTAGTGACAAAAGCTATTTTCAGCCAAAAACCTGTTAGACAAGTCACTTTTTCAGCCAAAAACCTCTGTTTGTTAGACAAGTCAACTTATAACAAAGCTCGCGTAAGAATGCTTTTATTACTATCATCAGTGGGAGGAAGTGATATAATCCAAGTATGCTTTAAATAAGCAGAAGCAAATCAAACTGCATCCTGTCATTGCTTTCACTCCTGAACATTTAGACTCACAGGATACAGTGTTTTAATTTGAAATGTACAGAATAAAATCCTATCTTAAAGTACAATGTTAAAATTTTAATAGATGGACCTAAAGAAAAAACAAAATCATTTTAATCAGGAAACATTTTTGCTTGATTATTTATTTGCTTCTCCTAATTCCAGTAATTATAATATACATACAGAATTGTTAACACTGAACACCAATTGTATTTGATACAAATGTTATCATTTTGATAAAGGAAAAGAAAGATAGCAATTTGCTTTATCTTTAGTTTTATATTGCTTGATTGATATGTTATATAAAATAATTACACAAATAGTCTTGAATAAGTTTGCTTAATAAGCAGATTTGTCAGTCAAAGAAAGATAAAGAAATTTCACTGATTGCATGGAAATAGAGTGCATTTTAAGGCAATAAAGGACAAAAAGGGCATCAAGAAAATAAAGTGATTCATAATTTTGTAGTATTCATTCTTCTTATTGGACCCCCCCCTCCTTAATTCTGCTTTTAAAAATAAACATTTTTTTTAAATTCTACATTAAAAATAAAACATGTGACATGTTCTGTCTGTTCTCACTTTCTAGATTTTTTTAATACCATGATTAGCACCATAGTATTTTAGCTCCTTACAAATTTTTAAAAGAGCACACAGAATCTCAGTGTCTCTGTCTCCCAAATGGAGGGAATTTGTTGTGTTTTTATTTGAGTACCACAAAGATGGAAGAAGCCTCTTCTGTATTTCATTCTGTGGACTTTGAGGATGTAGCTACCCTGATGCAATCTGGGACCAGAGCTGCAGGGAGGGGGATTTTGGATGAACAGTTTATTTGCTGAAAAATGCAGTTTCAGGTTGAATGAAGCTATTTAGAGAGATAAGGTGGGTGAGGGAATCTCTTCTATTGGACCAACTTCTGTTGTTGGAAGGGACAAGCTTTCGAGCTACACAGAGCTCCTTCAGTTTGGAGCAGATACCCAGAGTGAGTTAAACACAAGTTAGGACAGATTGTTAAGCACAAGAAGTTCATAAATTCACTGAATAGTTTTTGCTTTGGGGAGCCAGGGGAGTGAGCTCTAGCTTCACAAGGAGACTTGAGAGCTAGTCACATAACTGACAAGGTACCTATGCCCTCCTCTTCATGGTCTCACCATTAGAGCATATACAGTTACAGGTTCAAGTTCACCTCTGCCTGATTCAGAGCAGGGCCTGGAACGTGGCTCTCACAAGTGCCCTAACCACCAGGCTATAGGGGCTGAGCTGCTTTCAATCTCTCTGTTGACGCTAGTCCACTTTGTATAACTACGTAAATACTCATGAGGCCAGAGAGTGAGAAAATGACTCTATAGCCTTGTGGCTGAGGGGTGGACACCTGGCTTCCAGTCCCTGCTCCTGTAAATATTTAATCAGGAATAATGGAGACTTAAACCTGGGTTTATCACATCCCAGCTGAGGGCTCTAACCACTAGGGTATGAAGTAGGCCACCTTCTCTTTGGTTTTGTGAATGGTGTTTCAAAATTTCCTTTGCATTTCAAAGAAAACTAAGCCTTTCAGTTCAGCTCAAACAAAATGTTTCATTCAACCCAAAACTAGGGTGACCAGATGTTCCAATTTTATAGGGACAGTCCCGATTTTTGGGTCTTTTCTCTTATATAGGCTCCTATTATCCCCCACCCCCATCCCAACTTTTCACATTTGCTGTCGGGTCACCCTACCCAAAACAAACATGTTTGTTTTTCTGTGAGCAAACATTTGTTTTGGGTTCATCCAAAACAATTTTTAATCTATTATTGCCAGGTACAGTTGTGTGAGTGAGTTCTGCTCTGCAGTCATTGATCAAATGCTGAAAAAACATCTCCACCTCCATAGCTCTCTCTGGTCTCAAACTTGTGGGTTGGCAATTCCATTGCTCTAGTGGACTCTAGCTGTTGAAGGTGATCATAGTCATAGATGGTGAAGTGATAGTCCCTCAAGTAGCTTGGGTTGTTTCCAGAGGCATTTAAAGATCACAGATAAAGCCTTGAGTTTGTCCATATTCCATATAGAATTAGTGTAAGTAGTGGTGGACAAGCTGTCTGTGTCTTGTATTGCTTAGCTCCTGCATTTTGAACAGCACATGTTGATCAGCAGTGGAATGCAGACTGTCCAGCTGTGTACACAGAGCTGGCAAATAGCTAGAATAGTAGAGAGGAAGGATGGTCCAGGAGTTAGCGTGCTGGCCTAGGACTCTGAAAACCTCAATTCATATTCTCTGCCCTGTCCCAGACTTCCTTCGTGACCGTGGACAAGTTACTTAGGCGCAGATCCCCAAAGGTATTTGGGCTCTTAAGTCTCTCTGCATGCCTCAGTGCTCCATCTATAAAATAGGGATAATAGTATTTTCTCACCACACAGGTGATGCATTAAAGTTTGTGACTAAAATAGATAATCTGACTGGCACATAAATGCCAGCTAAATTATTTTTGGTGGGGAACATAGAAGGGAGCAGTTTCACTAGCATTCAAGTAAATGAATAACATTGTAGGCTTAGTGTTGGAGTAAGAGGCATTGCTCAATCTTTGCACTCGGACTCTGCATGGTTAGTTCCATAAGCAGGTAGAGATGTTTTTTACTGGATTTACAGTAGATGGGATGAGGTAGGGGTTAAAATAAGGAGGGCCTGGGGAGAAAGCAACTGCGCCTCTTTCTCTGCCAAAAGCACAGCAAGAGTTCCCTTTACTCTTCCTGGCTTAGGTAAGTGCAGCCAGAGCTCCCTCCTGGTTCAATCTATTCTAACTACTGGGGACAGCTGCACATGCCTGCTGTGCCTTATCCTCTGGTGTCACAATTGGAGAGTCAGTGTGCGGTGCATTCTATTGATTCAAGGTGAGTTTCATTGTGCTAATATTCAAATAGCCTTATACACCACTAGGAGTAAAGATGCTGGGCCAAACTCTGCTGTTATTCATGTCATATATGGACACATTGTTTTCACACCACTGTAAGTGTGGAATAATTCCACTGAAGGCCCTTGTGGCTGATGACTTCTGTGGAGTGATTCTGAATCTGCAATGGTATAAGAGCAGAATTCATCTTCTGATCCAACTATAAAAGAGCTTGCACCTCTTGCAGTTATCTTGAAAGAGAATTGGCCTCTGTGGGTGCAAATCTCTGCAAGCAGACTCAGTCGTCCATGTCATGCCATGCTGGTGTGAGAGGGAGAAGCTTTTATATGGAGATCTGATAAGAAAAGCAGTTCTTAGGTTTCACTTTCACCACTGAAACTGAGATTTCCAAGACCTTGCAAAATAGTTCCATGGCTTTAACATTTAAGGCTGAGATTTTCAAAGTCATATGGGGGACGTGGACGTCCAATTCCAAGTAAAATTAGTGGAAACAAGGTGTCGGAATCCCTTAGTTGGTTTTCAAAAGCTATGCTTAAAATGTTTAAATTTCTGTATGGTTTCGGTGTTGTACACAATATAAAGGACTTGATTTTCAGAACTGCCTGTACTTTTTCCAGTGCATTTTTGCACATGCAACTAAACTGTGGGAACAGTTTATAGCATGTAAACTTTCACTTTTTGTATGTGTCTGCAAATCAGGTAGATATAAATCTGATATACAATGTACTAGAAGTTATCTGCACCTCCAATTGTTTACAAGACCAATGATGTGAGTGCAAAAGCATAACCCCAACTGTGGTCCATCTACAAAATCAACATCTAAAATGCCATTCTCCTTGGGGGAAAAAAAATCAAAGCCCAAGCCTGAGTTCTAAGACTCCCAGAGCTTCTAAGTTCTTCATCATTCTGCCTGGACTGACAGCTAGCTGTGAGCCTATAAGCCTTGGGAGTGTTGGACCTTGGGCTTCAGGTTCAATTTTGTTTCAAGAATGTTTAATAAGATGTTTCAGATTTTCCCTTCTGGAGGACAGTTTAAATTTTCTATTTTTAATTTTAAAACAAAACAATTATTTTCTAGAATTTTCCCATGGAACAGAAATTCCAGCTTTTGACCAATTGTACTCCAGAGTTTAGAGAAACCTGCAGGAAAGAGGAGGGGAAAATCTAGAGACCAGCTCTGTGGCCAGAGAGTTACAGAACCATGAAGCCCAGAAAAGGGGCTGCAGGAAGGCTGGAGAGAGAGGACAACTCTGGTGACAGGTGAAGTAAGAAGAAAAGGCTTGAGGCAATACAGCATGGGTAGGAGTTAAAGGCCCAGTGGCATTACTGGACTTATTAAGGAGGCCTCAGCCTGGGGTGCTTCCAGTGAAGGAAGAAGTCCTTCCAATACCAGTCCCCCTTCAGACTTGCTTTTGTCATACCAAAGACACAGGAGAGGAGACAGCACTGAAAAACAATTGCACCTATTTTCTTGCAGCTTAGCTAGCGGTTTTGCTCAAAATCAGTGTTCTGAGGATGCTTACTACCAGTATGGGATGAAGATGGGGAGTCCAAATGGGCAGGAGGGGCACAGCAGATGCACCCATCACTGAGTTAGCTAGTAGCTGATCCTTGATCTTGTTTCTCCATTTTGGTGCGATGGGAGAACTCATCCATAAGCCAGGAGGCAAGTTTCTATTGTAATATAGGTCGCTGCAGCCCTCCAAGACCTGTCTCTGCTGACACTTGCAATGGCTTTATATTGAATCAAGAGGTCATCAGGAATTGCTCTCAAGAGTTTCAGTGCAAATGTGGCTGGGGACTTATCATGCAGGCATTGTGGTGTGCCTCTGGGAAATGCAGGAGTCAACTTGCCATGCGTCTTTCCGTTGTTCCCATGGACTACTCTCACGGACTGCAACAAGACAACAGTGTCCTCAGAGTCTACCCAGTATGGCTCCTACTCACTCCCTTAGCAAAAATAAGTGACATGTGATTACCAGTTTTAGGATAAGACTCTTCAGGAACACCACATTGTGGATGTCTCAGAAATGACATGCATTCTTTTCTATTTGACATACTTCCAGCTATGGTAGGAATAGATAGAAACTAATTTCTCCTTACCTTCTGCAACAAGTGGTTACAGAATGTTAAAAGCATCTAAAGTGTGTCATTTAAAGTTGTGGGCTCCAAGTTTTTTGGTCTCCTGCTCCAAACTCCTTAATGCACATTTATACTTACTACATCCGAGACACATTTAGCACAAGGCATAAAAGTATTGCCCACCTTCCTGAGTCTCTCAGCTGTCTTTAAGGGATATGTTTCCCAGAATAATCAAGAACATGATGTCCACATCTTGCTTAGTGAAAGAGTACATCTCTTGTTAAAAAGGAAAAAACATTCCTCCTATTGACAAAAACATTTAAATTGGCTGAAGAAATAAAGAGCTTGGTGGGTCCTAGGCAGAGCCAGAGGAAGGAATCGTTTCCTTGAGGGATCAATAGATAAAGAACATCAGCATTTACAGGTCCCCATTTTTTTTTTGTGGCCATGGAAGAACACTTAGTTGACTATGCCTTACAAAGCTATCAAAATTTACCATCCCAGGCACAAAGTCTTTACAATGAAGATTGGAGGGAATGAGAAAATGAGAGATTTTACTTGCCTACAGTAAGTGCAATTTTGTGAGACTTAGGTTACTTTATCTGCTCATCTTCACATAATATAATTGACTTTTGCATGGACAGTGAAACCATGAGGAAGGAAGGGGAATACAAAGTGGGTGGAAGAGCCCCAGTGATCCATCTCTCATTAATGGCAGAACTAAAAGCACAAAATAAATAAAATGATTAAAGATGGTAACATGTAGTAGTGATCTCTCGCTCACTCTCGCTCTCTCTCACACACATACACTCTCTCGCTCTCTTCAACTTCAGTCTCCATTTTCAACATAGCCATTCAGCTCATTGATTTCCAGATGCCCATGGAATATTTGCGAGGCATGGAGGAAGAAATAGGCCTCAACCTGGCAAAAGCTGTTGGCTTGATGCCTTTCCAAGGGAAACTGGGACAAACCAAAGGAGAGATTTGTTTCAGAGATCCAAGGAAGCAGACAGTCCCCTCAGAGAAGCAGCACTGCTGCCATCTATGCAATCTAAGATTTGCATTGCCAGGCTTATAAACTTCTGCTATAAAAAAACACCATCGCCATTATCTTTAGCTACACCACTACCTCGATATAACGCCACCCGATATAACATGAATTTGGATATAACGTGGTAAAGCAGTGCTCTGGTGGTGCAGGGCTGCGCACTCTGGCGGATCAAAGCAAGTTCAATATAACACTGTTTCACCTATAACGCGGTAAGATTTTTTGGCTCCCAAGGCCAGCATTATATCGAGGTAGAGGTGTAGTTTATGAAGGAGCATCTCATCTAGGGTTTAGTAGTTGCTGGTAGGCATCTTTGCTGTGCATGCCATTTCAGCAGTTCAAACAGGTACTCTTCCAGAAGCAGGAAGGAAGAAGAACTTGCAGCTGAAGAAAGCGGGGGAGTGGATTGTAGAGAAATATCTTTCTTCTCTTCTTAGAGAAGCCTGTGTGTGGAGGGGCAAAAGAAAATCTCAACAGATAAGCCACTGGCAAATGTGTCCAAGAGTGGCATTTGGACAGTCCAGCAATCTGTTACTCTAGGAGAGGCAGACACAGAGTTGACAAATGACTGGCAGGAATACTTCTGAAATCACTGTGGCAGAGTGGGATAATAGGCAGCAGAGGAGGATTTATTTCAGAGAAGTATTTAATAAACCAGGAGTAATCCAGTGTGGGAGAACTGTGTGTAGTGACTAGACCCTTTTGAAAACAATGCAAATGATGGCTTTGAGTCAGTTGGTATCAGCAGGTTTAATAGCTCCTGAGGTGGGCACCATCTGTGACTCCTAGATGGACTGACAAGGCCAGAAGGGACTAATGCAATCATCTAATGATAGCATTTCACCTAGACCAATAATTGATGGTAGAATTAGATTATAAGTAAACCTACTAGATCATCTTTCCCAGTTGGTTTGATATACTATAAGTGTTTGGATGGGAGCAGAGTGCGACAAACTGAATGGGAAGTACGTTCACTGTCAGTGCTTGTGGTAAAAGCAGTGATCACGATGTTAGAAATATGCATGCAGTTCTGCTGATGATGTCAACAGCATCAGGGGGAGGGATAGCTCAGTGGTTTGAGCATTGGCCTGCTAAACCCAGGGTTGTGAGTTTAATCCTTGAGGGGGCCACCCAGGGATCTGGGGCAAAAATTGGTCCTGCTAGTGAAGGCAGGGGGCTGGACTCAATGACCTTTCAAGGTCCCTTCCAGTTCTAGAAGATTGACATATCTCCAATTATTACCTTTACCTTAGCATATCATTGAGGCAATTCATGGGAAGATATCTGAAGACTTAGGTTATCATGTATGGATGGATGTATATAACACGTAACTGTGGTTTAGATGACACAGCATAAGGCCCTATGTTAAGCTCACTGAAGTCTTTTCATTGACTCAAATGGTATTTCAAACCTACTCATACAACTGCACATGGATATCAGGGTGGGGAAAGAGGAACAACCTTTTCCATGCAGAAGTAGAGCACCACTTTAGACTGAAGCCTGCAACTGCAAGGATTTCCTTGAAAGGAGAACAAAAAAACCCACAGAACTTGCAATCAGATTCTATGAACTGTCTGAGCATAAAGATAAGTTTTCCATGATTATTTCTATATAAAGTAGACACTTGAGCCTAAGATTAGCAAACTGTCTTTCGAGCAAGTTACCTTTTTATCTCATCAGAGTAATGCCATTCACATTCAAAATCCCACCATATATTAACACACCACACAAGACAAGTTTTCATGTTATTCAACCAGATAATATTTTACTATTGAATCAAAGTGTGAATGGGTATTCTGCCTTCAGAGCCTCTTGAAAGATGGCTTACATTAATGAATAATGGGGTAAACGAGCATCCCTTATTCCATACTGAATAAGGTATAAGCCCTGCTTTTTCTCTTGTGATTTTTCATTGCCTTTCAGTGCTTTAAACACAAAAATGAATTTGTTCATATTAATGCATTTGGATAGTTAGATTTCAAGATCATGGAACTCAGAGAATTAACAGAGGGGGTGGATGGTCTATCTTGTGGCTTGAAGCACAGCAGAGCGGAGTTCATGAGCAACCTTGGGTCTTTTACTCCTGGAGCTACCTGGGACTGGCAACATTCACAGACTCTGGGGAGATTTCTGTCTCCCCATAGCAGGCTGGTTCTGGGGCTATGCTGTAGTTTTGTCTCCTTTTCTAGATGCATGGCTGGTATGAAGTGACATCAGCTATGAATGGATGGAAAGGAAGAAGCAGCATGAACCAGCTAATGGCTAGTCCCTGCCTGTGCTTTTGCTGAGTTTACTGGGCCAAGAGATAAGACATTCAGAGGAAAGGCAACATACAGAAAGTTGAGTGAGTTTTGTGCTCTTTTCATAAGACAGTTTTCAAATTTACCTAGCTCTATCTAGAAGGTAGACAAGGGAAGACTATGCTCTTAAGAATGCTTTATACTCGGACATTCATTAAACACAAATGTCAAAATGTGAAATATGCAATTGCTCTGTGCCTTATTCTGTGAACATATTAGCTTTTTCTATAGGTATCCCCTCTTTCAGTTTCTGACATCTTTAGAATGAAAAGCCCTTGCAAGTGCTGTTTACAGTACATGGCCAGTGTTTCTTTTAGAGGCAGCACAGTAGAGCAGTAAAGAGGATAGGAAATCTTGAGCCCTAGCCCTGTCTGTCATTGATTTGCTGAGAAATGAAGAGCAAGAATAATAACCCATGTCTCTGTTTATTGTCTGAAAAATGAATATGGTTTTTCTTTTGCTTCAGATTGGGGCCCCCATTTAGCCAGGTCCTGTACAAACATTGAAAGGAAGTCCCTGTCCCACAGACAGCACAATCTTAACAGACAGGAGGAATCAAGTAGCATGTTACAGTGGGGGAACTGAGGCACCAGGTTTGTCCAAGGTCACACAGGCAGCCTGCAGCAGAGCTGGGAATTAAACCCAGATACATTTCTTGGGTTTACGCTAGTGCCTTAGCCACAGGACCAACCTCTCACTAATGCCAGCTACACCTGCCTCACAGGATAGTGCCCAGTGAATCTGTGTTACTAAAGGCCCTTGAGCTCTTTGAGATGAAAAACTGTAAAAGTTTAAATGGGTTGAATTCTTCCCTAGGCAGACAGGCAGAACAAAATCTTCTGTGTCACAGGACCCTCAAGGAATGCATTTTGAAGCACTTGGAGAAGAGGAAGGTGATCAGGAACAGTCAACATGGATTCACCAAGGGCAAGTCATGCCTAACCAACCCGATTGCCTTCTATGATGAGATAACTGGCTCTGTGGACAGGGGAAAGTGGTGGATGTGATAGATCTTGATTTTAGCAAAGCTTTTGATATGGTATCCCATAGTATTCTTGCCAGCAAGTTAAAAAAGTATGGATTGGATGAATGGACTATAAGGTGAATAGAAAGCTGTCTAGATCGTCGGGCTCAACAGGTAGTGATCAATGGCTTGATGTCTAGTTGGCACTGCAACAGGCTAGGGACTGACTGGCTAAGCAGCAGTTCTGCAGAAAAGGACCTGAGGATTAGTGGATGAGAAGCTGGATATGAGTCAGTAGTGTGCCCTTGTTGACAAGAAGGCTAACGGCATATTGGGCTTCATTAGTAGGAGCATTGCCAGCAGATCGAGGGAAGTGATTATTCCCCTCTATTCAGCACAGGTGAGGCCACATCTGGAGTATTGCGTCCAGTTTTGGGGCCCCTACTACAGAAAGGATGTGGACAAATTGGAGAGAATCCAGCAGAGGGCAATTAAAATGATTAGCAGTCTGGGGCACATGACTTATGAGGAAAGGCTGAGGGAACTGGGCTTATTGAGTCTACAGAAGAGAAGAGTGAGGGAGGATTTGATAGCAGCCTTCAACTACCTGAAGGGGAGTTCCAAAGAGGATGGAGCTTGGCTGTTCTCAGTGGTGGCAGTTGATAGAACAAGGAGCAATGGTCTCAAGTTGCAGTTGAGGAGGTCTAGGTTGGATATTACGAAAAACTATTTCACTAGCAGGGTGGTAAAGCACTGGAATGGGTTAACTAGGGAGGTGGTAGAATCTCCATCCTTATTGGTTTTTAAGGCCCAGCTTGACAAAGCCCTGGCTGGGATGATTTAGTTGGGGTTGGTCCTGCTCTGATTTAGAGGGGGTTGGACTAGATGACCTCCTAAGGTCTCTTCTGACCCTGATATTCTATGATTCTATGACCCCCTACCTGCAGGTTCTGATCCTACCCTTTGGATGTGGCTATCCATGGGCCTAGCTCCAAACCAAGGAATATAGACCCAGATCTATAAAGGAACTTAGGTGTTGCAACACTAAATGTCATAGCACCTAACTTTTAGGGGCCTATGGAAACCACCCTACACACACTCAGTAAAACCTCTGCGATCCACAGTGCCTGAGTTAAGTGTCTAAGCTCAGATCCACAAAGGTATTTACGCTCCTAACTTCCATTGACTTCCATAGGCTCCCCTGATTTGTGACTCACTTTGCGACTTAGGTGGAGATTTGCATCCAGATGCCTGAAGAAAGGCACCAGCACGCATGCCCAGAGCAGAGACTTAGGCGCAAAGGGAACTGATACCATGAAAACTTACTTAGCTGCCGAGTGATCTTTAGCACCTGCATGGTTTGATGGATCACAGTTGACCCAAAACTGGGACATAGGAACATAAATCTGGGGTTAGGCACTTAAGTATCTTTGTGGATCTGGGCCACAGTTACTTCCTTAAACTCCACAGTCCTAGTGGTAGGAAAGTCTTAAAGTCCACAGCATAAAGCTGAAGTTTTTGTTTTAGCCTTTTGTAGCTGGCCACCCTTTCATCCTCAGACCAGTAAAGCCCACTACAGGTAAGTGACTAGGCAGCCCTTGCCTGCATGGCCTCCTGAGGTTAGTGCACCAGATGTCTGCATAGAAGTTATGCTGGCTAAGAACTTCAAATCATAAACAATGTAATTCTCTGTTGCAGAAGAGAAAAAAATACAGATTTTCTATTAGAATCCTAGATAACTGGAGTCAATGGGAACTTTGGCAGTGCTTTCAGTGGGCTCAGGCTCACATCTTCCATGCTTATTTTTGTTATAAGTTAAATATTTGTGTGTTTATATAAAAATAAAATGTCTGATTAGATCCATAAGGAATAACAATCCCCTCTAACAACCCCACTGATCCCCAGTCATCACAGGATACTGGTAAAATATATCTTTTGTTTTAAAATGCAGCCTACCTAATGGAGATACTCTCTACGCTCCTCTCTGACCCCATGCTGCTCATCTAGCGCTTCTTTCTCTGTCACCACAAACTACCTTATTACTCTTTTGATATGAGAAATAGCCCCTCTATATCTCCCTGCCTCCTCAGATCTCCATCTATTCCTCAATCTCAATTGACAATATCTTTTCACCCTTGCCTATCTTGCTCAATTTCTGTTATGTAACTACTGTTTAACATGGATTAAAAACTGGCTAACTGATAGATCTCAAAATGTAATTGTAAACAGTGAATCATCAAGCAGGTTATGTCTAGTGGGGATTGGTATTTGACCTATGCCATTTAACATTACTGACACTGGAAGAAAAACAAAATGACTGATTGGGTTTGCATAAGACACAAAATCTGGGGGAGTGATAAATAATGAAGAGGACAGATCACTGACCTAGCATGATCTGTATTACTTGGTAAATTGTATGCATGCAAAACAATAAGTGTAAATGTACATATCTAGGACATGCTGACAGGATGGGGACTCTCTCCTGGGAAGCAGTGACTTTGGAAAAGATTTGAGGGTCCTGGTGAATAATCAGCTAAACATGACTTTCCAGTTTGACACTGTGGCCAAAAGGGCTAATGTGATAATTGGATGCAGAAACAGGAGAATCTCAAGTAGGAATAGGGATTATTTTACCTCTATTTGGCACTGGCATTCACCACTACCAGAATACTGTGTCAAGTTCTGGTGTCCACAATTCAAGGAGGCTGTTAATAAATTGGAAAGGGTTCAGAGAAGAGCCATTAGAATGATTATAGGATTAGAAAGCACCTCAGACTTAAGGAGCTCAAGTATATTTAGTTTAAAAAGGGTTAAGGGGTGACTTGATTACAGTCTATAAGTACCTACCTGGGAAACAAATATTTGATAATGGGCTCTTCAATCTAGCAGAGAGAGATATAAAGCTACACAAACTCAGACTTGAAATGAGGTATAATTTAATAGTGATGGTAATAAATTATTGGAACAATTTGCCAAGAGTTGTGGTTGCACCACTGGCAGTTTTTTTTTTTAAATCAAGATTGGATGGTTTTCAAAAATACATTATTCTAAAAATATACGTTCTAGGAATTATTTTGGGGAAGTTCTATGGCCTGTGCTATACATGAGGTCAGACTGGATGATCACAATGGTCCCTTCTGGCCTTGGACTTTATGAATCTATTAACTCCAGAAAGCATTTTGACATAATGACAGTTAAAATACAAAGTTCAATTTATTGCATTGTATTGTGTGTCCAAGAAATAGAATTTCTGTACTGAAAGTACCAAAATGTGAAGCTAGTTAACAGCTGATTAAGTAAATCATATCTTGTATCACTCAAATACTACCTGAACTTTGCAAATTCACTACAATTAAGCTCTTGAAATGTAGGTTGTTACACAGACCATTCTCTAAGTAACTTATAGATCAAAGTACAGAGACAGTGAAATTCAAAGGATGCATTTGTTATGTCATCATGGATCAGTTAATAATCCAGATGTCTAATTATGTAATTAGATTTAGCATTCAAATGCCACTAACGATTAATTTAATTACAGAATGAGTTTAAAAATTAATCCTGAAAAGGTAAACTTTTATTTTGGAACTGTTGTATCAGTTTTTCAAATATGGTGGGTAAAAATATGAAATGTTTAAGGTACCACTAAATACAAATTAATGGAAAAATACTTTGTGCAATACATTTTTTGAAGAAAAAAAAAAGACAACCATACATCAAATTTATACGCTATTTAGTTTGTCTACCAGAGAGCACTAATAATGCAGCTAATGCTGAATTCTGATTGTATCTGGAGTAGCACATAAAGAAAGGCAAACAATAATATACTAAATAAATGTAGTTTGCACTAAAGAGGAAAGAAAATCCCAGCTGAGAAACAAAATGCAGTATTTTGTGCTAATAATCTAGAGAATATACATTGTGACGCGGATGAAAACGAGAGCTATTTCTAGCCATGTAACTCAGTCAAACTCAAATCATAATGTGCTTCAAATGTACTAATCAGCAAGGAAATTAAATAAGATAGTTTAGCTGATTTCACATAGGTATTACAAAATGACCAGGGAAATCTTCAAACCCTGATTGATTGAGACAAGTTCTAAGCCAGATGTACCATTATAAAAATAGGCTGGTAAAGTTAACAGAGCTGATTGACTCTACATTTTATTAATATGCACTTAAGAATAGGTCAAAAACAGCAATCAAACTGCTCAGTTTATGTCTTCTCATCCCAAAGCAATTTTACAGACATGGGGAGCAGTATAGTATCCCCATTCATTCCTGTCCATAGTTTGTTTCTCCATTAAGCCCAGCCTGGTCATGTCCCTACATACAGTGTCCCACCATCTAATCAGTAATCCTCCTTATGTGCCTTGTCCAAAATCCATAGTCAATGGCAAGACTCCTTGATATCACTGTGTTTTGGATCAGGTGGTGAAAGTGACCAGAAGATGAATTCTGTACTCACTGTCAAAAAGAATGGTGGGAACAACAGGAGAAAATATGTCTATTATGTATTCTATGAATTTTGGTTCATGTTCATGGAAGATATCATGACTAGAACAGGGTAGTAGTAATAGGCAGAGAAAAAGTAATTTGATCAGTGAACAAATATAGCTTGAGATTTACAGGCCTGATGTAATTTCCATTGAGGTAAATGAAAAGACTCCCCTTGATTTCAGTGGCTTTAGATCAGACCCTGAAATGATGACAAAGGAAAGGAAAAGTCAAACTGAAAGGGGAAATGAACAACTCCTAAAACTCTTTTATAAGCTAAACTGATTAATTACTGAATCTAAATCATAGACCATCTGAATCAGTGGTTCTCAACCAGGTGTATGTGTACCCCTGGGGGTACACAGAGGTCTTTTCCAGGGGGTACATAAACTCATCTAGATATTTGCAAAGACTACATAAAAAACACCAGCAAAGTCAGTACAAACTAAAATTTCATACAGACAATGACCTGCTATATATACTGTACACTGAAATGTAAGTACAATATTTATATTCCAATTGATTTATTTTATAATTATATGGTAAAAATGAGAGTAGCAATTTTTCAGTAATAGGGGTGCTGTAACACTTATGTATTTTTTGTCTGACTTTGTAAGCAAGTAGTTTTTAAGTGAGGTGAAACTTGGGGATATGCAAGACAAATACAACCCTTGAAAGGGGTACAGTGCTCTGGAAATGTTTAGCACCACTAGTCTAAATTATAGACAGCTCACTTCAAACACCACTGAAATGTAACTGTTCAACAGCTGACAGCAACTCTACACTACAGAGTAGGACAGGAAGTGAAGAATAACTCATTCCATGGAAATGCTCTTCTAGGTAGGCAGAAAGCCTCATTGTCCTGGCCAAATTCTAACACCTCGCAAGTCAAAGAGACATTTCACCATTAAGAACAGGGCCATAGCCAGAATGCATCCAGAGGTGGATAAGAGATTCTTGTAGTTCTACTTGTTTGGAGAATTTGAAACTATTCAGATAGAAAGTGTTCCAGATAATTAGGAAGGCTCTTGGGAATGATTCACATTGGAGGCTATAACCTGCAGGTTTATAGCAGCCTACCCCATTGTGTTCCGGTCTTAGTGACAGCAAACACCACCTTCTTGGGATTAAATATAGAAGACTCCAGAGCAGTAGCAGCAGCAAGAGAATGTAGACATCTTGACAACCCCAGGACTCTACCCCCAGCACACTGGCATCAGAAGGATGAAATGTTTGTTTATGCAGGGGGATTAATAATAAAGATAAACAGGCAATGGTAAGAATTAGAAGGAACATAGGAACTGTTGCATTTCCTTCTTTTCAGTACAGTTTGTTGCCTGCTAGGAATGTAATCTCTGAGGTAGAAGCCTGTCTTTTTCTATCTCTATAAAATCGTGTAGAACACTTTTGAGCAGAATACAAATAAATAACCAATATGAATGGAGGAATTTTAGATGAAATAGATTTAGATTAACAGGGTTTAATTGCAAAATAACTATGGGCTAGATTGTGGCTTTAGGCACAGCCCTGTGTGAGGGGTGGTGTGAGAGAGAAACCTTGCAAGGAACAGCCTTAGAAGGCATTTGGCCTCAGAAACACAGTTCCCCGCTTCTTCCCTCTTGTTCCATATGTATGTGTGTGTCTAGTAATTTGCTACTGGCCTCTGCCAACACCAAATTACAACTCCCCTGTGCCAGCTCAGCTATGCTGACCAGTGTATTGGGAAGGGGTGGAGATGGGGCCAAGGCCCATCTGTCCCAGAAGTGTGTAACAGGTACACAGCACACACTTCTACCTGCTAGGATTCAATGTCTGGATAGCCCCCACAGGAATGTAAAAGGGGTTCTTACTCTCCATTAATCCCCTGTTTGGGCATAAAATGCACATTGCATGCAAACTCTATGTAATTTATAGCAGTCCAGGTAATTAACCCTGATAAAAAGAGCCTGTTTGCCAACTAGAGCCCATATATTCCCCACATAGTAGAAAAAGGGCTGACCGATTACTATCCTGTGGATAACTGGTTCTTTTGTGTTTTAAATAATGTAGCTACTTTGCTTTGTCGTCGGATTTTCCCTTTTTTTAAAAAATAAGGCCTATACTCTTTCTTAGGGGATTATATTTTTTTCTAAAACATTACTTTGCATATGAAGGATCTTCAAAAGGCTGAATATGGCTGTGTTATTTATTACCACAATTTACTGAGGGCCTTTAATAACTCATGAGTGGCAGAATGAAGCAAAATGCGTGAGCAGCAAAGGTAAATTTATAATGTGTAAAAATAATGGGCCAGATCCTCAGCGGGGATAAATCAGTATAGCCTCACTGAAGCCAAGACATACTGATACACACTAGCAAGGATCTCATCCCTTTATGTCCATAATATTTTCTATTTACTCTAAACTATACTCATGCATGTACACTCCTGTCATATGTACCCTACAACCTGCTATCATTCAAAACAAATATTAGCAGTTCAGGATGGCCTGCTATTATCAGTGTACTCAGTATGGACTTTTTATGTGGAGATTTCATTCCTACAGCATAGAGGGGGGAGGGATAGCTCAGTGGTTTGGCCTGCCAAACCCAGGGTTGTAAGTTCAGTCCTTGAGGAGGCCACTTAGGGTTCTGGGGCAAAAATTGGTCCTGCTAGTGAAGAAAGGGGGCTGGACTCAATGACCTTTCAAGGTCCCTTCCGGTTCTAGGAGATTGGTATATCTCCAATTATTACCTTTAGCATATCCCAAAAATGTTTTGAACTTACTCAGCTGGCAATAAAGTACAGGAATGTATACGCTATAGTAGTCACAGCATCTTCTCCTACTGAATTTAACAGCTAAATTGCTGGTGTACAGAACTAACTTTATCAGTGTTTTGAAAATGTTTCATCTCACTCCATCCCCCTCTGATCAGGAACAAATGCCAACACAGTTAAGATGTGAAGAAGTTGGCTGCTTGGTACAAGCAAACAAGGTACCTTACAGGCCTTCATATTGTCCATACAGCTGAGGTACTGGCATTGGCACTTTCAATTATAGGACACTCAGGCATCTTGCCCAGAACTTTGAAGAAAGAAGGTGTGTTTGAGACCTGCCCAGCTGCCTTTGCGCTGCGTTTTAATTGAAGTGATTAGAACCACCTGTGAATTGGTTACTGCTGTCCTTTGTCAAGTGCCTCTGTGGAGCTGGCCATGTACAAACACACCCAGCTGAACCAGGAAATTGAGTCCACAGGATGGCTTCTGACAAGGATTTGTGAGAAGGCTGAGCCAGCCAATTTAAACTATTCTCCTTTCATCAGAAAATTAGATTAACATATAAAATGATGTGTGTAGACAGCTGTTTAATGAGCTCACTTCATCTGACAATGTGTCATTCATTTTAGACTTATGAGCATATGGGTCCCATATTGAAGCTTATCACCACTTTTCCCTCCTGGTTAATAAAAACCAAACTTGCTCTAATCAGCTACAGTGAACAAAGTGTATTGTTCCTAGCACCAAGTATACATTCAAATTCCCAGAACTGTAAGTCTCCTTAAGCACACCAGGATCACTTTAGCATGAAGAACCCCATACAGGAACATTAAACCCCTCACCCTCACCAATATCATGTGCACTCCAGATTCAACACAAGCTAAAGAAACTGGTTTTTCACTGTGGCAAGCCATGTTCACATGTGGACATAGCTCAGAAGTTAACTGACCATACTCCCAATTTCATTTAAGTGGATGGTGAGGGAGGGGCAGAGGCTCGTTGCCGGGGGAAAGGGAGATGATATCTGGAATGGAGGGGGAAAACTAAGGAGCAGGACCAGCCTTCAGTTGACTGCTGTGTCACAGAAATACCTGGTGACTCCTGACTCCATTTCCCATCCCCAGGGTGGAGACCAAAGAATTATCTTTGTTCTCCTGCCCTAGTCTATTCACTAAATCATTTTATTCCTGCCTGGCGCTACAAATAGAGAAGCTGGTGTCGCCCTTTGGAGGACCTGTGATGTAAGGCCTGTTTGGGGATTACATACACTCTGGCAATGCTTGGCTGATGTGGCAGCTCCTTGTGGTCGTTGGCAGACAGCACCAATTAAAGCAGCCCTTAGAGTGCCTGATGCAAAGCAGAGTAGCCTTCACAGCCCCCTTTTCACTCAGTGTTTTCCCCAGGAATTGAAATGGGGGGGGGTTGAATTTATAGGCGGATGGGGTCAGGGCTGATCAAGGGTGAAACTGGGCAGTATGGCACCATAGTAAAAACTGAAAAGTGTTACATGACCATTTTACTAGATTTAACTAATGTTTTAAAATCATCACACAAATTAAAGTTGGCTACTCACACCTTTTATGAAGCACTACATCTACATCCTTCTTGGTTTCTTGTTATAATTTTGCACAACTCTGTTAATGAACTTCTTGAATGCAACGCATTCATCTTTGGTGGCTTTTTATGTGTCCGGTACTTCCATTCCTTCAACTGATATGCTCATTAGCTCATTCACATGATCAGGCAGAAGGTGACTTCTTTCAGAACACAAAATTCTAGTTAATGATGAAAAAGAACGCTCAACTGTAGCTGTTAAGACTGGGAGTAGCAAGAGATGAATTCCTACTTCTTTCATCCCAGGAAACATAGCACAAAGATTGGGTCTAGCCAAAAAAGAAGTTGAAGTCAAATCTTCATTCATTCATCGTATGATATTCCATTCTGTGTTCAAATTCTCTATTCTGTCCGGAGCACATGGCAGCCCCATTGCTAGTAGTGCCTCACTCCACTCAACTGTCAGTGTTTTATAGGACAGAGATCTGTAAAAGCTACGTAGAGGTTGAGTAGAATCTAGAAGTCACTGCTGTAGATTTTTAAGAATCAAGTCTGTGTACTTTTTCAGTTGTCTTAACAGACACTTCTTGTTCTCTTCACTTAAGGATTCAGTATAAATGCTTTCATTAGTCAACTTCTGGACTGAAGTCTTTGCTTCTTCCAGGTACTTTTTCCAATGGATAGCTCTCTGATTGATCCAAATGTAGCTTCTATTGCTGGACAAAGATCTACTACTGTTGTAGGAGATGCCTGGATGGCATTGTTTAATGACCCAAGTGGTTTCAACAGGAGACTTACAAGAGAGAGAATGGCAATAGTCTTCTCTCAACATAGTAGCAAAAGTAATCCACCAGCCTCACTACTTAGATCCATCCCACCTTGGTAGATGCTTTCCAAAGCCAGTAACAATGGCTGGAGTAATTTTAAGACAATAGCCAAGGATCGCTCATGAGAAAGTATGAGCTCATGAGTAGCCATCTTTTGTAACTTCAATAAATGGGAACACTGACTGACAAACATTGGGAACTGCCCTTAGGTTTTGGAGACACTGTTTCTTCAGTAGGTAGATGTATTTGTGCTTCAGGCAGGTCGGATATAGATACACCACTTGAACCTTCAGATGACATGTTAATATATTCTAGGTTCTTGATGTGTTCTTCACCTTGGTTGGTTTTTGAGGCCTTTGAGTGGAAAAATTGTTGCACTTTTTTTGTCTTTTCATTTTCACTTTGACCTGCAAATATAAAAGAGATATGAATAAATTAAATGTTTTGTTAGGATAATGCAAATTTAACATAAGGATAATGCAAATTACACCAAAACATATAATATTTCTAGAGTTCTATAACAAATATTTTTTTAAAAAAATATTTAATTTAAATTGACTTTTGAAAAGTAAGCCATCATGGGATAAGAGGGAAGTCCTCTCATGGATCAGTAACTGGTTAAAAGATCGGAAACAAAGGGTAGGAATAAATTATCAGTTTTCAGAATGGAGAGAGATAAATAGTGGTATCCCTGAGGGGTCGGTACTGAGACCATTAGTGTTCAACATATTCATAAATGATCTGGTAAACATTGAGGTGGCAAAATTTGCAGATGATACAAAACTATTCAAGATAGTTACATCCAAAGCAGACTGCGAAGAGTTACAAAGAGATCTCACAAAACTGGGTGACTGGGCAACAAAATGGCAGATGAAATTCAATGTTGATAAAAGTAAAGTAATGCACACTGGAAAACATAATCTCAACTATACATACAAAGTGATGGGGTCTAAATTAGCTGTTAACACTCAAGAATGAGATGTTGGAGTCATTGTGGATGGTTCTCTGAAAATATCCACTCAATGTGCAGCTCAGTCAAAAAAGCAAACAGACTGTTGGGAATCATTAAGAAAGAGATAGATAAGACAGAAAATATCGTATTGCCTCTATATAATCCATAGTACGTGCACATCTTGAATACTCTGTGCAGATCTGGTCACCCCATCCCAAAAGAGAGATATTGGAATTGGAAAAGGTACAGAGATGGGCAACTACAATTATTAGGGGTATGAAACAGGAGGAGAGATTAAAATGACTGGGAATTTTCAGTTTAGAAAAGAGATGACTAAGGGGGGATATGACAGAGGTCTATAAAATCTTGACTGGTGTGAAGAAAGTGAATAAGGAAATGTTATTTAATCCTTCACATAACACAAGAACTAGCAGTCACCCAATGAAATTAATAGGCAACAGGTTTAAAAAAAAAAACCAAAAGGAAATACTTCTTCTCACAACATAAAGTCAACCTGTGGAACTCTTTGCCAGGGGATGCTGTGAAGACCAAAACTATAACAGAATTAAAAAAATTAGATAAATTCCTGGAGAATAGGTCCATCAGTGGCTATTAGCCAGGATGGGGAGGGATGCAATACCGTGCTCTGAGCATCCCTAGCCTGTTTGCCAGAGCTGAGAATGGGCAACAGGGGATGGATGATAGAATCACAGAATCTCAGGGTTGGAAGGGACCTCAGGAGGTCATCTAGTCCAACCCCCTGCTCAAAGCAGGACCAATCCCCAGACAGATTTTTACCCCAGTTCGCTAAATGGCCCCCTCAAGGATTGAGCTCACAAGCCTGGGTTTAGCAGATCACTTGATTATTACCTGTTCTGTTCATTCCCTCTGGAGCACCTGACCTTGACCACTGTCAGAAGACAGGATACTGGTCTATATGGACCATTGGTCTGACGCAGTATGGCCATTCTTATGTAAAAATTAATTATAAAAAATGTTTAGTACAGAAACTGCCCAACATAATAACCTCTCAAGATAGCAACGATGTGAGATAACCTTAGCAAATAATGCATTTTAAAAACCTTGACTTACTAGGAAACATTTATATAAGTTTCCATTCCCAGTCACAAATCTGGCATTCTGGAGCAAAATCACTAAAATATAGTCCAACAAACAAATCTTTATTTAACATGCCCCTCACTTTTCCCTCCACCACACTCCACTCACCAGCGTTGTCCTTGGTCAGTGGAGACTCAGAGTTCAGAGGTGCTTTCACATGAGTTCACCTCCCAGGGGGGCAAGAAGGCACCTTGCTCATTCCTCCAGCTGCTTACTGTTCACTCTGGCCACTGTTGTTCATTGTGCCACTGTTAATTCCATCTCTCTGTTGCTAATGACCCTGCACCATCACCTTCTGCTGCCACCTGCGAGTTGGTCTCTTGAGGTTCCACCCAGCTCTCAGTGATTTCAGCTGAGCTCTCACTGCTAGTGCAGACTGGGCCACCTCTTCCACAGAAACACTGTCCCACAGCAGGTCTAAGCACTTAGACCTGATTATCAGTGATTTAGGCTGCAGTGGTCACTTAACAGAACAAAATAGTATCTATGGAGCCTAATCAGCTCTGTCTTTAAACAGTAGAGAGGGGCAGTCAAATAGTACTTGTGACTCAGGCAGACCATCAAGCAAAACACCTGTCCCCACCCTCTCTCTTGATGCCCTCAATCAGCACAGGCTAAGTACAGTTCTACTGCCCTTTACTCATACAATAAGAGCAACAACATTTCATTACCCCCCCACTCACACGCTCTCAGGTGATTTGTAACCCAATCCCAGCCAAAATCTAATCACTTGAGCAACACAGCTCTATTTGCTGGATACTTAGGTAGATTAGGTGTGAATGTAAATACCATCTGGTCCTGAAGCCCTTTCCCCCAGCCCATCACCAGCTGTCATGGAGAGCTCATTTAGACTTTGCTTACACATCATCATAATTTGAAATTATTAGGTTGGCCAACATCACCGAAATGAATGCACTGACATTATCATAAAAAACAACAGCTGTATAAGGAAGCTAGTCTATGTTCATACTTTTCAAAAGTATTATACTTTCTCAGATACATGTATTTTATCATACACTGTATGTGCTTTTAAAATGTGTATTAATATTTCAATATCAATTCAAATTTCCAAACAATCACTAAATTGACAACACTGCATGTAACTAGTTCACAAAACTGGGGGGAGGGAGGTGTTGGGGAAATTCAGGGGGGGAATCCCTGTTTGCACCCCTCTCTCAGGTTGCACTGTGCATTCTTTAGTTGCAACCAGGATTAGTGCCAGTCTTATTGCTATGTAAGAGAATAGAATCATAGAGAAGATCAAATCCTCTGCTTGCTTGGACATATCAGAACCAAAAAGAGGTAGGTACATAATGTTTCCATTGCACGTGTCACTGAAGCAGCAGAGGGTCTCCAAACCCTTGTGGATGAGACCCATGAGCTCAGCTCTGCTCATCTTTTCATGGCTGAGTGTACAAACTTCTCTGTAGAGAACAGTCTCAAACAATTAGTGACTTCCCAGAACAAAAAGGCAAGTTAGTTTGATACTACATAGGGATGTTCGGTCTCATCTCAGTACATGAAAAGTTACTGTAATTGGAGTGAAAAGGCAGTGCTTTCAGAAGGCCCTGGAGATTCCTCATGCTAGGAAACAACATGATTTTATGTTTCTATAGCAGTACATATTATGTATGTCAATAAAGAATGAACACCTGTATAACTATGTGCAGTGACTGTACACATTTGTTTAGGACAAGAGGTGAAAGAATCTACTACAAGGCCTAAAGGAAACTATTTTTCAGCTGTTTCCACTGCCTATGAATATAAGTCTCCTGTGCACTGAGTGGGAATGAACTCCATCTTTCTAAAAGGGCTGGTGCTGGGCTTAAAGCTGTTCAATGACAACAGTAACTTCTGCACTGCTATTTACATGAAATTTGTGGCCTAGCAATTATTTCTGGGTCATCCACAGAAGAAGCTGCCCTCTTCTTTTTAGTAGAGAGTATATATAGGAATTATTTGTGGGTTACTGCACACATCTCTAGTCATTAGTTCACCATTCATTTGGTAGGAGGGTGATTACTTTAACAATCCAAGCATCACAAAACACTTGGAGAGTCTATGAATCTATGTCCTAGACATTTTATTTTCCTACATTAACATTATTTCTTTGTGAAATGTTTCTATTGGTGAAAAATGTCCTTCCTTTTTAAAGTAGTAACTGGAGTGAGTCTGAATTAAAGACAAAGATTTTTCTTCATATCAAATTTTGAAGAGAAAAGGGAACTTGTTGCACATATGTAATCTGCTTAGATTGGAAATGAAAGGAAAACTGCAGTGACTTCAATGCAAGTGTAACATGTTAAGTGTAATACAAGAACCAGTTAATTTATTCCTCACACTTATACCAGTGTTCAATTCTTCCTCCACTCTCATTGCTCTTTAGCATCTTGCATACAAAGATTACAATACAAATTTCTCTGTAGCACTTCACTAAACTGGTATCAGGCACTTTATGCACATACTTTGTACATTTAAAACTTATCTATTGATTTCTTATATTAAGCCCTAGATTATACCAACAGATTTGAGGATGAATCTCCCGGGATTATGCCATACTCCTAAAAGTGTTCTTCTACAGATTCTCACCTCTTATGTTGGAGTTAACAAATCCTCAAAGGGGAGCATTGTCAGCATTATGTACCACCAAATCACATTCTACCATTCTGACACTGGAATAAATGAAAACCAATTCACATGACATTACTGCAGATTTGTTATGGATTAACTGATAAACAGCAGTAATTTCTTCTGTTTTAGTAAGGCTGTTGTACTGCACCCGTCACTGTAACATCTGAGTGTCTTCTCAAACTGAACAAGAGAGCTTGTGGGAGTCTGATTATTTTCACAGAGGTCGCTGGGGAAGCATTCGCACACAAGCACATTAAGTAAACTGACGCTGGTTTAAATAGCTCTATTTGTTGCAAACAATTTGTTAGTAATATCTGGCACTTTTTTCTGTTAATGAGTTATCCATGAACTGATCATGATCTTTATGGATTTGTTTATTGTTCATTGAATAGTTCTTGCAACCATAGTACTTTCTAGTAAAAAAAGAGGAGAGAAAATGATTCCTATAATTTCCTGTGCCTGCTTATCTTCTTACCACTGAGTCCAAGTGGTAAGAATCACTCAATCACTGGACAATGCTTCCTTTCTTTTTGTAAAGGTTAAGTTATCCGGTGAGACAACAGTAATTGTACCATGTGACTTAGGTGCCCACTCACACAGACCAAATATCACATTTTTTAAGGAACATTTGCTATGAAACTTCATGATCTAGGCCAGTGGTTCCCAAACTTGTTCCGCCGCTTGTTCAGGGAAAGCCCCTGGCGGGCCGGGCCAGTTTGTTTACCTGCCGCGTCTGCAGGGTTGGCCAATTGCGGCTCCCAGTGGCCGCGGTTCGCTGCTCCAGGCGAATGGGAGCTGCTGGAAGCGGCGGCCAGTATGTCCCTCAGCCCGCGCCACTTCCAGCAGATCCCATTGGGAGCCGCGATCAGCTGAACCTGCGGACGCAGCAGGTACGCAAACCAGCCCAGCCCACTAGGGGCTTTCCCTGCACAAGTGGTGGAACAAGTTTGGGAACCACTGATCTATGGGTTTTCATGGTGCTCAGAGTTTTGAACTTTAAAGAAAAATAAAAAAGGAATGTCAGCTGTTTAGGATGAACTGGGCATGTTTACTAAAGATAACTACAGTGACTGGCTATTTATCTGTGTATTTTTTAATTAAGAAGGAGTTTTGTTAATTGCTTTGGCCAATCATAGCCAAATTCTGGTGAATACATGGTAAGTCGATGGGAGAGTGCTCTCCTGTCAACCACTGTACTCCACCTCCCCGAGAGGCAGAAGCTATGTTGGGTATCAGAGGGGTAGCCGTGTTAGTCTGGATCTGTAAAAGCAACGAAGAGTCCTGTGGTACCTTAAAGACTAACAGATGTATTGGAGCAGCTATGTCGACTGCTGAGTGTCTCCCATTGACATAGCGCAGTGTAGACAACGCTGTAAGTGGACCTAAGTTACATTGACTTCAGTTACATAATTTACATAACTGAACTAGTGTAACTTAGATCAATTTACAGCATAAGTGTAAACCAGCCCTTAGTTATACCAGCATGAATCCAAAGTTACCCCATTAAAGATAACTGGGCTACTCAGGATGTACACTGGTAGAATTGATAGTAGAATTTGACTCCATGAGGTAGGAAATTCCAAAGGCTGTTTACCTCAAATATGAAAGGAGGTATGTGTCATTTTGTGGCATGTTTTGTGCTTATTATTAAAATGAAAGCCATATTACAGAACTGCCTTTTTTGGCTCTGAGGTAAAAGCTAGGGTATATTTAGGGTGACCAGATGTCCCAATTTTATAGAGACAGTCCCGATTTTGGGATCTTTTTCTTATATAGTCTCCTGTTACCCCCCGCCCCGTCCCAATTTTTCACACTTGCTGTCTGGTCACCCTAGGTATGTTTGACCTCAGACAGAACTGACATGACGCAGCCAAAAAGCATCTATGGGACATGTCTTTCCCTCCACCAGCCTGAATGCAATATGTTAGAAAAATGCTACAACCTTCATTGGATTTGTGTTTAGCTGAATGTTTTCACTAAAATGATCAGCAGTTAAATAGTTAATATTAATGCTTAAGGCCGTCTGAAGTCAATGGGAGAACGCGTGTTTAAAGTTAGGCATATGCTTAAATACCTTGTGTATCCCACTATTGCAGCCCTCACCCCAAGGCTTATCAGGAACCAAAATCCCCTATAATCTTCTATACTGCTTCCTAAGCCTCCTGCTTTCCTCCAGAAATATCTAGAATGCAGTTAGCCATCAATACAAAAATCTACAGCCCACTGACTAAACTAGACATTTAGAGGAAGAGTAAAATAAGTTGAATTTAATATCAAATTAAATAAGACAAGGAACACTTTCCTGAGCATATTATTCATTTGCATACATGATTCCATAAAAACCTACATTTTGCGGTTACCTGAGATTGCCACAGAACGTCCAGGCTTCTTCTCCATGGGGCCAGGAATTGAGATCTCAAACATCATAGACATGCAAGGTTTTACATATTCATTACACTTATGTCAGTCTTCTTCTGTGGTACTGAGCACAGATAGCATTATGTCACACATAACAAATGGGAATATTACACATTCAGTCACCAAGGCACGGGTACTTTTTGGTATTCTGTAGGGTATCCATTTGAGTTGGGATTGCTTTGGTCTGTGAGCAGTGGTTTCCACATCCTTTTGTGTTATTGTTGTCATCATGTGGTACATTCACCACAGGGGTGCCACCTCATAGCTGTGTCTGGGGAATCAGCTTTCATCTGGTTTGGAACCATCTTCTGTCATTCACTCACCCCATGGCCTCTCACTCTATCCATGACTAAGAATGCTCCTTCTTCCTAGCTTGGCCCTCTAGCCAGGTCACTGTAGTTTTCCCTTTCTAGGGTTTCAAAGTCTCACCAGTCTGGTTGTTTGGGTATCATTCCTCGAATCCTCCAATTCAAAACTATCCTACTGCAGCAGTAGCTGCTAGGAGACCCCAGGCCTGCCCACTACTCCTGGTTCCAACCTAGGGATCCTACAATCAACAGCAAAGGTCTACACAATCTCTGACCTAGCTGCTCTTTCCCTGGGCTGCTTCCTACTGCACCTCCCACAGGCTTTCTTCTTCACCCTTCTGGGTAAATCCTTCCCTCAGGGCCAGGATCCCAGGCCTTCCTTCCTGGGCTTCCTCCTTTTCCCATTCTAAGCCCACAAAGCAACTTCTGGTTTCCATACTGCAGCCCTTTTTTTCTGTCCCAAGCTTCCTGGCTTTATACCTTAGCCAGCTTTCCTCCTGACGCAAGCTGGGATTTATCAGACATTAATCATTTTCAGTCAACCTAGACGCTCCACCAGGTGTGACCCATAAGACCAATTGGCCCTATCTGTGCCACATTAACACCTTCAGGGCTGGTGTGGGGTGAAAACCCCATCACAGTTGTGCAACTAGATTCTTGTGTTGTGCCGTAAATTGCTGTTCATGCACCCCTGGATTTGAGGAAGAGGCTGATCTATAAACAGACTCAACTCCCAGAGGCCTTAATCGCTTTGCTGCTTGTCTCGTGTAATTGCTTAAATTTAAATCCTTTTTTTCTCCTTGGCATGTTGTTACTGTGCCTAAAATGAGGCCAACATGAGACTGCTGGAGCCAGGGGCCTCTGAACATGACAGTTTCTGAAAGGAAGCACTCAGTATGGTCACTAGATGGAATTTCATCCACTGTTACACTGTGCCCAACCTGCCTATGAGAAAAATGAGCTGCAGGTCTAAATTTCTGCCCTCTAGTCAGCAACAATGTCTGATTCTTGACATTGCTACATGAGAAACAAGAGGTCAGTCAACTTAGGAAGCCTATAAATACAAAACTGCCAATTAAGGAGAGACTGTCTCAAACCAAAGAGAAATAAACTCAGTTTAACAACAAAAGCCCTGATAAGGCTCAGCAGGGAAGCTAATCAGAGAGACCTTCCCTTCAGAAACCCCAAGGTGTAATGGACAACATCTCAAAAGGAGATATCTGAGCAGAGAATAGCTGTGTGCTTTAGAGCTTCTACTGAGAGTTGCATGAACCAAAACAAAGGGCAAGAATATGTACAGAATATGGAAAGCAATGTTTATTAAAACTGTTAGTATGATGAGCCAAATCATCTCAAGGGATAGTACATTGGCACCCAAGGCAAAATAATTTAATGTCTCCCTCCCATATGTATGTGTGTGCATGCATATGTACACACACAAATATACTTTTAAAACTCACTTTTCTTTCAAAAAACAGTAAAGGTTGCTAAGTGACAACAATGGACTTCCTTTTATCAGATCATTTACAAAACCCCAAGCACTCAAAAGCAAGGAAACAAATATTTAAGGCCATCTATCTAGTTTCTTATACTGATGTTCATTACTATAGCATCTGAACAGGCAAATCTTACTTTGTCCACATACAAAACATGCTGTTTTGTATCTACTAAGACGAATGCCTTTATGTTTATTAGAGGCACTGTATAGATTTTGAGATTCTTACTCCTTAATTATTCGTTTCCTTGCTTTAACATGCCTGGATTTTGTCAATTATGTGACAGCTAAATATATTGTTTTCTCTCAGGAGTGTTATCGGTTTTACTTTAACCAAAGTTTTGTTTAATTTTGGAATTTTAAAATATCTTCCACTTTTTCTTTTGTGTAGACAAATGAAGAAATGGGAACATGGTCCTAAGCTGCTATTAATAGTTCCCCTGTAGGCCATGGAGCTACATTGTTTGACACCAGCTGGGGATCTGGCCCATGGTTTTGTATATGCTAACGGATGGGATGAAATAGGTCACACCATATTGTTAAATTACAAGAGTAAGCAGAGCTGGCCCAGCTAACAACAGGAAACTAAAATTCATATTCTCCTAGTAACTTTGAAATTATTGCAGAAAGAATCTGTCAGTGAAAATGTACTGTCTAGCTGCAATATATCACCCAAGTATATCTGTAGGGCTGGTGGAAAGCACTCCTCAATAAAAGCCCATTGTATATCACCAATACATCACCCAATACTTTTGCTTTAGCTGGAAAAAAGTATATTCATGACTACTGTCATGAACAAATTTTCTGTCTGCTTTTTTCTTTTTTCTGTCAGCTCCCATAATGGGGAATTTTGTCTCATTTTCAAATAACTCCAGTTTCCTAAACTTTTAACTATTCCTGCCCTTGAAAACTTCCTGTTGTAAGAGCCAATGCCAATTGAAGAATGTAATTTATCGGCATTTATAAAATGCCTATCTAAATTCCATGAAAAGTTTGAAGGAATAATAAACATGCCGTTTCTGAGAGTGAGGGAAACAAAGAAACATTAGGCAAAGGAGAAATCAAGGTAAATATCCAATTGTCTTTAAAAACTTTGCATAAAATTCTCCTTCGTCTTCAGAGTAATCTGGCATGCTTCAAGCCAAACAAAGTTAAACAGGGAGTCTAAAATAGGGCTCTTATGGAAGTTGATCGCAGACTACTGCCTCTCCCTATTAAAAAGGTCAAGGTAGGTGAGGCAATATTTTTTATTGGACCAACTTCTATTGGTGGAGGGTACAAGCTTTCAAGCTACACAGAGCTCTTCTTCCAGTCTGGGGAAGGAAATCAGAGCTTCCTACCCAAGAGCTGTATGTAGTTGAAAGCTTGTACCTTCCACTGACAGAAGTTGGTCAATAAAAATATACTTCACCTCCCTTGTCTTTCTCATATCCTCTGACCAACACAGCTACAACAACTCTTCCTCTTAATACATTTATACACACAGGTAAAACAAACACAAAATGAAAAGGTACCACTAGGTCATTTAAAAGAGGAATGCAGAGCTCACGGCAGTGCATAATTATACAGCATAGTCAGACAGTTACCTTGTCCCTGTCTTTACAACAGAAGAGGAATTAATATCCTAGGGACAACAGAGAAGGGATGTACATAGAAAAGAATTGGCTATGAAAGTGTTAGATGCACTTAAAGTAGAAAAAGCTGCAGGGCTAGATAATATGCATTAATAAATGTTATAGGAAGGAAGGCAGGAAACTGGTAAACCTTTTAATTATATTTTATAAAAGTTCAGTAGTTTCAAGAAAGATTGAAGAGTAGCAGACATAAGTCCCTTGTTTTAAAAAGGGCAAAGAAACAACCTAAGAACCTAGAGACAGATTAAATTAAGAACCATTATATAGAGAATTTTGGAAAATATCTTAAGGGATAAGAACACCTGGATAAGCACAGGGAATCAGACGGGGCAACACATGCTTAACTAACCTACTTGGAGTTCCTTGCTATGATACACAAGAGAAATTCAGAAGAATGCAATAGACTGTACCTACATTTTCAATAAACATTTAAAAATGCTTCCCCACCAGAAAGAGATTAATGGCTGTGATAAAGAGTGGTGGAGCCGCAGTTAAACAGTCAGTATTAAGATAATATTTGTAATCAAGGCTAGTGGAATGAGTTTTTTATGGCTTTTTACACTCTGAGACATCATAGACTCGGAATATTAAAGAACAACTGTGGGGGGACATGTAAGAAAGTCACACCTCCGCCTGCAAGAACTAGGAGGGGTGGGTTTTATTTCCCTTTCCCAATATGGCCAAGAGAGGATATTAATGCCGCTGGAATGGTTCCTGTTTCTATTGGGATCAAAGTAGGGGTGTCAGACTGCAGGTGCTTCTTCCTCTTCTTCATGGGGCTCGGGAAAGGGCACGCAAAGGAGAGATGCTAGGCAAATTACTTTCTCTCCACTTCTCCAGGGGGAGGAAGAAGGGAAAGGTCAGTATGGGGAGGGTTCTATATTCCCCTGTACAGTTAGGAAGAGAAAAGCAGAGTTAGCATGTCTGTTTACCCAGACTGGGAGACATGCTCCCAACTGCTATGCAGACATTTCTGAAAAGACCTAGCTGAAGGGCTTTATCTCCAACTCAGCAGACATTGGAAGCTGGGCAGCACAATGGAAGACTCAGTGGCTGTTGCACCGCACAGCACCACAAGGGGATGCTCAGTTAAGGATCTGTAGTAACAGGTGCCACAAACCCTTATTATTTATTTAAGTAATAGTGATGGATGTAGAGGACATGTCCTGGTAATGAATGACAGGCAGATTAACTGGGGAGTCTATGCAAAGAAGGATCATTAATCCAGCAAACAATATGCCCTCCCAGTTGGTCATTATTATTCTTAACAGATCCTAAACATATATACAAAACACAAAGAGAATGTAATGCAATTGCCTTTGTATGTGCTGAAATGCCTTGGATCCAGTGTCCTGTTTACAACACTGCTTTTGTTCTAGCAGCTAAGGAACAAGAGACAAATCCTGCAAATCTTTACTCCTTGAACTTCAGAGGAGGCCTCACAGAACAAGGACTGCAGGATTTAGCCTCAGGACAGTAAGCAATCAAAAATAGGTTTTCATGCTCCCCTTTCCATGAACCAGGGTTATGCAAAACACTTGCAACAAAATTCCAAAAATATTAAAATTCAAGGTTTCACACATTTTAATGTCATGACTTTTTTTCCCAATTTCTCCAAAAAAATCCTCAGCGAAATCTCACAGTTTTTTTAACTCAAAACCAGTGTTCTGCCCATAGTTCCTAAGTGCTAAATCAGGAGGTTTTTCCAAGCACAGGAGGTAGCATGTTGGGAGTGGGTGACAGAGACATAAGCTGCAATCACAAAAGAAGCTTGGGGAGAAAGTAGAGAGTAGGGGATGAGGACAGCAAAGTAGGTGTGGGCATGGAAATGGATACTTTTGAAAGTATATGCCGCTCGAACGGTTTGTTGAAGCAAATAGAAAGCCTATGCAGAGATTCAGGAAGTGGAGGTGGCAGTGAAGATATAATCAAAACACAGGAAAAGAAAATTACCTTAGCAGAAGGATTTGGTGAAGAATGGAGAAGAGTTAAATGACAGAAGGAAAGGCCAAAAAACTGGACTGGTATCTTGGCAAGATAGATATTGTTTATGAGTGCATGAACTGTGTTCTGGCAGATGGGAGTATTGACATGAGGGCAGTATTTAGACTTATTTCTTGACAGACACTATTACAATGCACTGCACTAAGTCCTAGTTATAGAATGACTTTTGGCTGAGAGAGAAGATAGAAACAAAGTCTGAGAGGTGTCTCCCATACTGTCAAAGGTATTTGGGGTGTGAATAAGCCCTGCTTCATTCTATCCTCTTCAGCATATTGCTTGGGAAAGGGAAATTATGGCTAAATGAATAAAATTGTACTTAATTTTAAAAAAATCAAATTCTGGTGTGTTGGGAAGAGATTTGAAGTCCAGTAGGCATCCTTGAGAAAGGCTCTGAACAGCTCTGTACCATGCTGTGTCCAGTAAGAAAACAATTCATATCAAAATGATGAAACCAAACCTGATTTATCATGATTGATGCTCGGTTCCAACTCCTTTTGTCATATGTCTTCCATGTATGTAAAAGGCGGACACTTTTAAACTTTATCTATTCTACATAATTTCAAACCTGCAAATGTTTTACAAATTATATATATGGTGGTTCTTGTGGTTAAAAAGTAATGAGAAGATATAATATCACTGTGAGCCAGGCACAATTTGGTGCCAACTGGCAGAGGGCATAGGGATGCACAGGGTTTTACAGGGATCCCCAGAGTCCAATATATGCATAATAATTCACTAAAGCATGTCAGGTCTCTACCAAGAACCCACCGGTCATCATAATCACTGTGAAATATATGGACCGATAATATTTAAGGAATTATGTATCTACACTAAAAACATGTTCTTAAGATCTGGGAGTTACGTCAGGTTACCAGGAGACAATCTCAGACATGTTCATTTCAGGCAGGAGGTAACAGACACTTATCTTTCCCTTTTTGCCATATGTGTGCTGGGTACTGTATGCCTTACAATGGATGCCTATTTGCATACTGAGACAGATCCCAGTTGAAGGATTGTTTTGTTTTGTGTTTGTTTTACAGTAGATTTTCTCTTATAGGTTTCATAGTCAGCAGAGGGATGTCCTGTTTATGAAAGAAGACAAAGGATGAGACTAGTATATCTAGAGAGGACAAAGAGACACACTGAGGAGATAAGCTACCAGCTGTTTGTCCTATGAAAGGAGGATCACACCAGCCTGGCTGTAAAACTCTGAAAAGGACTTTGGATAAGCATTATCTACAAGGCATGAGAGTATCTAGTTAATTAAGTCTATGGTCTAGAGTGTATGTTATGATTTTATATGTAACCATCTGTTTCCAATACTTCTACTCGCTATCACTTGAATCTGTGCTTTGTTAAATAAACATTTACATGTTTTCACTGTAAACATATCTTAGACCTGGTCTACACTACGACTTTAGGTCAAATTTAGCAGCTTTACCTCGATTTAACCCTGGACCCGTCCACACAACGAAGCCCTTTTTTTCGACTTAAAGGGCTCTTTAAATTGATTTCTTTATTCCACCTCCGACGAGGGGATTAGCGCTGAAATTGGCCTTGCCAGGTTGAATTTGGGGTAGTGTGGATGCAATTTGATGGTATTGGCCTCCAGGAGCTATCCCAGAGTGCCCATTGTGACCACTCTGGACAGCACTCTCAACTAATGGCATCTGCTCAGGTAACCCAGGAAAAAAGGCGCGAAACGATTGTCTGCTGTTGCTTTCACGGAGGGAGGGAGGGAGAGAGGGGGCCTGATGACATGTACCCAGAAGCACCCGTGACACTGTTTTTGCCCCATCAGGCATTGGAATCTCAACCCAGAATCTCAATGGGCAGTGGAGACTGTGGGAACTGTGGGATAGCTACTCACAATTACCCACCGTGCAATGCTTTGGAAGTCGACGCTAGCCTCGGTACTGTGGATGCAGTCCGCTGACTTAATGCACTTAGAGCATTTTGTGTGGGGACACACACAATCGACTATATAAAAACGATTTCTAAAAAAACAACTTCTATAAATTTGACCTAATTTCGTAGAGTAGACATATCCTAAGTGCTCTGTGCTAAGCAGAGCATTGATCTAACATGGAACTGGTAAGCTGGGATATACTGTTTCTTTGGAAGCAGCAGTTCTGTGAATACTGTGAGTGTCCAGTTGACCAGGGACTGGACACTCCAGGGAGAGGTTTGGAGGACTCAAAGGTTGGAGTATGCCTGTTGCTAACCTGTCAAGAGAGAATAGGGCCTGCATAAGGCTAGAGGGGCAATTTGGCGGTGGGTACGCCAAATCCACAGGACCTCAACCTCCCACGCTGCCATAAACGTATAGTACATGAAATTCTGTCATTGCAAAATGCAGACATAGCTTACCTGGCCCCTGTAAATTGGGAAAGGAAACAGTTCTTACAATATGCCTTCAAAATACACTGCAAATTTAAAGCACTTTAGAATATGCATTATGTTGTTAATAATCATGATTATGGACCAAATATGAGGTCTTTACTCCGTTATGCAGTACTGACTCAGGCAAACTTACTTGATTTCAGGATTTGTCATAATAAACAAAAATTTTAATAATATTAATAAACATTAAATTTAGTGTACAGGCAATTCTTATGTGAAAAATAACCAGAATGTTTTAATACACAAGGTAACAAGAACTATTGCTTCATAGAGAACTTATTTCTACTCTTTGATGTTACAGAATCACTGACTGTGTCTTTGAAATGTAGCAGCTGAGGCAAATCACTCTCAATAGACGTTAGTGATAACCCATTCAGCCTCCTGTCTCATGGTTGACCTCAGTCTGGTTTTGATCAGAGCTAGTTTGGGGGAAAAAGAGCATTCACCTTCACAGTCTGACAGGAAGAGTCAGGTAAATTGAAACCTATTTATGTACATTTAGAAAAATAGATTGTATGCCGTCTGATCTTCTCACAAAGTTGATCAGAGAATGGTATTTTGTCATGAAACTAAACAAACTCATCAAAAAATGTGAGCTCCAACTCTTTTCAGTATTTGGATTATGAACTGGCAGCAGCTAGCATGCCACTGGTATCAAATGCGTGGTGAATGCTAGTCAGAAATTTAAAGTGACCATAGGTAGAAAACTCACCTAAGCTTCTTGACAGTGCTATGACTCCTTGGGCAGACTGGAGATTTGGATGCACATTATCAGTGGATCTTTTAATGCCAGACCATGCGAAAAAGTGAGTGTCAAATGTCAAATGTTTGTTTAGGACTCTGAAGTATTTATAGCATTAGCCCAGGTTTTGACATTGTCCAAATTTACCACAGAATCCATTTTGATTTTGGCACAAGTCACTGATCAACATCTCAAAATGAATAATTAGATGGCACGCAAACTATTTTTTTTAATTGTTGACATAAATAGCTTTCAATTTACCTGACTATGATACAATATACTCCAGTTTCAAAAGACTAATACTTAGCACATTAAATCAGTGTAAATGTTTTCAGCAGCACACCATGCATGGTAGGTATACAGTCTTCAGTAAATCAGTTTCATCATGGAATATAGGCTTTCTACTAGTACTAAATCTTTCCACTCGTGTGCCATCTACTAATAACCACCAGTTGTTAAAAGACATATAGTGCAAAATTCTTCTATCAGTTAGGCTCAGGTAACCTTAGTGCCTTTAAATGGTATTGCATAGCTGTAACTGATGGCAGTATGTTATTTATAATGTTTTGACAGTTTGGACAGAAAACTCCGCTGGCTCAATTATAACAAGACTTTTTTGTATTAGCTGTTTTCAGCATCCAGAGTGTGTATATATTTAAGACTGTCATTGTGGATTGTCATTGAATACAATGTTTGTTTGCTTCCATGTGTATACAGTAGGCAGCAACTGCGGGTGCGGGGGAGTATTTGTTAAAAAGGAGGAGTAATTAGATATGAGATTGCAATGGAATATGATAGAGGAAAAATTCAATGCTAATCATATTTGAAGATTATGTAAATTGTACCCTCACTACTGATACAAAAGTGGACCTGGGGAAGAGTACATAGTTGTATACCCTTAGGCCTGGTCTACACTAGGAGTTTATGTCGAATTTAGCAGCGTTAATTCGATTTAACCGTGCAACCGTCCACACCAGGTAGCTAATTAGTTCGACCTAGAGGGCTCTTTAGTTCGAATTTGGTACTCCACCCCGACGAGGGGAGTAGCGCTAAATTTGACATGGCTATGTCGAGTTAGCCTATGTGTGGACGGAAATCGACCTTAGTAGCTCCGGGAGCTATCCCACAGTGCACCACTGTGTTGACGCTCTGGACAGCAGTCCGAGCTCAGATGTTCTGATCAGCCATACAGGAAAAGCCCCGGGAAAATTTGAATTCCTTTTCCTGTCTGGCCAGTTTGAATCTCAATTCCTGGTTGGACATCGGGGCGAGCTCAGCAGCACCGGCAACGATGCAGAGCTCTCTGGGAGAGAGGTCCATGCAATCTCAGAGTAGAAAGAGGGCCCCAGCATAGACTGACCGGGAAGTCTTGGATCTGATCGCTGTGTGGGGCGATGAGTCTGTGCTTTCGGAGCTGCGCTCCAAAAAACGGAATGCAAAGACCTACGAGAAGGTCTCCAAAGCCATGGCACTCAGAGGATACAACCGGGATGCAACGCAGTGCCGCGTGAAAATCAAGGACCTGAGACAAGGCTATCAAAAAATCAAAGCGGCAAACGGACGCTCCGGAGCCCAGCCCCAGACATGCCGCTTCTACGAGGCACTGCATGCCATTCTCGGTGCATCTGCCACCACTGCCCCACCAGTGACCGTGGACTCTGAGGATGGGACAGTGTCGATGGGCAGTTCCTCGGCGATGTTCGCGGATGGGGAAGATGAGGAAGGGTTTGTGGAGGACGAGGCAGGCGACAGCGCTTACAATACTGCTTTCCCCGACAGCCAGGATCTCTTCATCACCCTCACGGAGATCCCCTACCAACACTCCCCGGCCGTTAATCCGGACTCTGAATCAGGGGAAGGATCAGTCGGTAAGTGCTATAAACATGTAAACATTTATTTTTTAAAAAACAGGAATAAAAACTATATGAAAAGAAGGTCAATGTTTATGGGGATAGAACAGAAATCCTCTTGGGAGAGTTCCACGAAGCTCTCGTAGAGGTACTCGAAAAGCCTCCGCAGGAGGTTCCTGGGGAGAGGTGCCTTATTGGGTGCTCCGTGGAAGCACACTCTTCCGCGCCAGGCTATCCTCACGTACAGTGGGAGCATTGCCTCGACGAGCATGGCAGCATAGGGCCCTGGTCTGTGCAGGGTTTCATGCAGCATGCGCTCTCTGTCTCTCTTAGTGACCCGCGTCAGGGTGATCTCGCTCGGCGACTGCTGCATCTAATTAGGGGAATTAATGTAATATTACTATTGGGAATGCTTCACTTTTCCTTTGCATAACAATAAGTGTCATTTAACAGCGACGTGGTGGAGGCTGCAGAGGGGAAGCATACAGGGATCTTTCCCGGGGACAGCCGCGAGAGGGTGGAACAGGGTCAGAGTTATGCTTTCCAGATTGCCTGCAGCAGGAGGGCACTGCTATACATTAACTTTTAAGCAGCCTAAACTTTACGGCTTACCAGGCCTGGCTGCTACACGGATTCTGCTGTCCTGCCCCACTTGTCTGATCTCCAGTGCAAGACCCCAGGCAATGAAAGCGAATGCCGAAAATTCGAACTTGTCCTGAGAGCGCATGAGATAGGTGCTGTGTATGGTCTTGTTCACAGAGACAGACTAGACTGTGTTCAGTGTTTGCAAACATGTATCTTTGCAAGGAAATCACTTCCTTTTTCCCATCACACAGCTGCGGCTCTTTCCCGAACTGCCCCAGCATCCCCCTCACAGAGGCTGGCGCAGATTAGGCGACGAAAGAAAAAGACTCGGGATGAGATGTTCACTGAACTGATGGCCTGCTCCAGAGCCGAGGCAGCCCAGCAGAGCCAGTGCAGGGAGACCCTCTCTCAGCAGCAGCGCTCACACAGCGAACAGGAGGACAGGTGGCGGCAGGAAGACCAGCAGGCGACTCAAACGCTGCTTGGCCTAATGAGGGAGCTCCGGCGCCTTGTGGATGTTCTGCAGGACCGCAGGCAGGAGGAGAGAGCCCCCCTGCACTGTATCTGCAACTGCCCTCCCCCGCCACAAAGTCCTGTCCCCCCCTCACCCAAAATAACAAGAAGGAGGGGTGCTAGGGGCCGTGAAAACTGTCACTCCACCCCAGCAGAGCGCTCATGTACCAAACAGCTCTCATTCCCTAAAGTATGAGAATTGCTTCCCTTCCTGGCTCACCCAATTCCAAATCCCAGTTTCATCCCCCAACTGTGTAGTTGAGTATTAAAAATAGTTTGCTGTTAATTACTGTTTCCGTCATGTTTCTTTGCAGAAGACTTTGTGTGTGGGGGGGAGGGGTTTGTTAATTGCATAGGACAGCCACCATTACCAGAGTACAGACATGGGGGCAGGATCAACAGCAGGTCACACACAGAGTGCAGTCACTAGGCACCTGGGTCACTCTGGGAGGTGTCTGCTGCCCCAGGGTCCGAGCGCCTGGCATCCACAAATGGCAAGGCAGGCTGCCCTTACCATGCCCTTCCACCCTAGCCATGAACCTCTCCGATGCCCTGAGCCCCAGCCAGAGCCATCATCCCCCTACACCTACTCACCCTTCCCACACACCCCTCACCCCTTCCTGCAAACCCACCCCTTCCTGCACACCCTCCTGTAACTGTCCTCCCCCCAGAGACCGCTGTAGGAGCAGGAGCCTGTCATTCCTCGAGTGTAGAAGCGGTCTGTACATCACTGCACACCATACCCACCACAGTCTGCATCCCTGTTTGAACCCTTTAACGCGAATTCGTTAGTAAAGAAAACTTTGTTAATTAACAATGTTCCAAAAACTTTATTTTTAAACGTCTGTTGGAAGGGGGGAAACCTGGTGAAAGGGGTATGTAACCGCTGAAAAAAGTGAATAGTAACTGAAACAGGGGCAGGTTCAGCTTCTCTGTAAAGAGACTGGACAGTCATAGGTTACCCTGCTCTCTGAGGAACCTAGCTTTCAAAGCCTCCCGGATGCACAGCGCTTCCCGCTGGGATCTTCTAATCGCACGGGTGTCTGGCTGAGCGTAATCAGCAGCCAGGCGATTTGCCTCAACCTTCCATCCCGCCAAAAATGTCTCCCCCTTGCTCTCACAGAGATTGTGGAGCACACAGCAAGCTGCAATAACAATGGGGATATTGGTTTCGCTGAGATCCGAGCAAGTCAGTAAGCTCCTCCATCTCCCTTTGAGACGTCCGAAAGCACACTCCACCACCATTCTGCACTTGCTCAGCCGGTAGTTGAAGAGCTCCTTGTCACTGTCCAAGGCGCCTTTATAGGGCTTCATGAGCCAGGGCATTAGCGGGTAGGCTGGGTCCCTGAGGATCACTGTAGGCATCTCCACATCCCCAACAGTTATTTTGTGGTCCGGGAAGAAACTACCTTCCTGCAGGCGTCTAAACAGACCAGAGTTCCTGAAAACACGCGCGTCATGAACCTTGCCTGGCCACCCGACGTAGATGTTGGTAAAACGTCCCCTATGGTCCACCAGCGCTTGCAGCACCATTGAAAAGTAGCCCTTTCGGTTAATATACTGGCTGGCCTGGTGGGCCGGTCCCAGGATAGGGATGTGAGTCCCATCTATAGCCCCACCGCAGTTTGGGAATCCCATCACGGCGAAGCCATCTATGACGACCTGGACGTTTCCCAGGGTCACTACCTTTGAGAGCAGTAGCTCAACGATTGCGTGGGCTACTTGCATCACAGCAACCCCCACGGTAGATTTGCCCACGCCAAAGTGGTTCGCTACTGACCGGTAACTGTCTGGCGTGGCAAGTTTCCAGAGGGCTATGGCCACTTGCTTCTGCACACTCAGGGCTGCTCGCATCCGGGTGTCCTGGCGCTTCAGGGCAGGGGACAGCAAGTCACAGAGTTCAAGGAAAGTGCCCTTACGCATCCTGAAGTTTCGCAGCCACTGTGATTCATCCCAGACCTGCAGCACTATGCGGTCCCACCAGTCCGTGCTTGTTTCCCAGGCCCAGAATCGCCATTCTAGAGCATGAACGTGACCCATTGCCACCATGATCTCCGCGGCGCGGGATCCCGTGCTTTGAGAGAGGTCTGTGCCACTCTGACACTTCATGTCCTCACCGCGCTGCCGGAGCCTCCTCGCCCGATTTCTCAGCACCTGACTGTGGAAGAGGTGGACGATAAGGTGCGAGGAGTTGACAATGGCCATAACTGCAGCGATGATCGCAGCGGGCTCCATGCTTGCAGTGCTGTGGCGTCCGCGCTGTCACTGACCAGAAAAGTGCGCTAACAGATTTCCCACCGGCGCTTTCAGGGAGGGAGGGCGGGAGTGACGGTTGAATGACAACAGTTACCCAAAACCACCCTCGACACATTTTCCCCCCAGCAGTCATTGGGGGCTCTACCCAGCATTCCAATGGGAAGCGGGGACTGCGGGAACTGTGGGATAGCTGCCCAGAATGCACCGCTTCCAATGTCGACGCTTGCCCCGTTAGTGTGGACTCACAAAGTCGAATTAGTGTCCTTAGTGTGGATACACAAATTCGACTTCATAAGGTCGAATCCACAAATTCGACCTAAGTTAAATCGAACTACTCTTGTAGTGTAGACATACCCTTGTATGCATAGAGAGGTCAGAGTAATTTGTTAATAAACTAACCACTCTGATCCATGCACCATCCCTTTCTGGGACCCTGTCTGAACCAATAGACAGCAAGTGGTCAGACTAAGTATTTTTCTGCTCTTTCTCAGGTAATTTCTCGGTATTCCATAACTAAAGCCAGTTATTAAATACAGTATTTATAGATATAAGCATGTAAGGCCTAAATATACATGTGCCCAACTTTTATTTTGTGATTTTCCCCCCTAAGTTTTTATAATTTGCCAATAAAATATGCTTTTTCTAAAGAAAACTTTTTAAATAGAGGCTTGAAACTTACTTGTGGCACACCCTGTTGGGTGGTTAGGAGGAAGAATGAGAGAAGACCATATTTTATGTAAGGTCAGTACACAAAGGAGCTTATGGTTTTCCCTTCACAAACTGCTACAGAAGGTTAGCAAGGACCATAGTGGTTTTAGGGAACAGCAGGCAACCTGGAAGATACTAGGCACAGTTATAACTGCCTTCCCATTACTTTTATAAACTATTCTCAAACTTAATTCTGGGTGCCAGAAATAAACTCTCAGAGCGAGTAGCTAGAATATGTAGCTGTCATTAAAACAGAGCATTCAGACTGAGCATGTTGTCCTGAATGAATACCTACTAAATTCTATTATAGTCAAAAGTTCACAGGAATTTTCATTCAGAAAACCTTCAAATTCTCCCATTCTCAGCTGAGTTCTTTAGGTCCATGCTCAAAAATATAGTGTGACAGGGAGAATCAAGTCAAGCAGCAGCAGCTTCTATAAATACAACGAGATGTGACTCCTCATAAAGAAGCAGTTTGCCAGACAGCAATGAGAACAATATCCAAGGCAATGTTTAAAATTCCTCAATAATCCTGCTAGTATCAATAACCAAATGAATAAAGCACTTCATTCCTACTCAGCTAGAAATACTTTATATTCTAGGAGGCTATGAAAAATGCATGCTAATCATTTTGTTCTCATGTCAGTTATTTAATACACTGTATATAAATCAGCCTGCTAGATACAGAGTTTAATCTTTCCTGGTGTTATTGCTTTACCATGTCACTGTATTTCTCTTACATTTTGGAGAGATGAAACTTTTATTTAAGCTTTACCCTGTATGGGCCTGAGAATTCAAAGTGGTGCACACTGCCAACTTAGACAATAACTTTGGGGGGAGGGGAGTTCACATTTTTAAGTTTCTGGTCTCCCACGAAGCCATTCTTTTGAGGATCCCTAAACACTTCTGATTTGTTCATCAATTCACATTGTGTATTCACACAATCCAATACGTTCTCTGGGGCTGCGATGACCTCTTATTGCCTATTCCCGCGGTGCCTAGCTCAAATAGACCCTTGCTCTTGTTTGGGTCTTCTAGATGTTATCATAAAGCAAATCATAATTATTATTTATATTCATTTGTTGTACCATTTTAGTATGTAACTCTGTAGGCTACTAATTAAATATGTATGTGACTAACATAGAATCTTAGAATCATAGAATCTCAGGGTTGGAAGGGACCTCAGGAGGTCATCTAGTCCAACCCCCTGCTCAAAGCAGGACCAAACCCAACTAAATCATCCCAGCCAGGGCTTTGTCAAGCCTGACCTTAAAAACCTCTAAGGAAGGAGATTCCACTACCTCCCTAGGTAACCCATTCCAGTTCTTCACCACCCTACTAGTGAAAAAGTTTTTCCTAATGTCCAACCTAAACCTCCCCCTCTGCAACTTGAGACCATTACTCCTTGTTCTGTCATCTTCTACCACTGAGAACAGTCTAGATCCATCCTCTTTGGAACCCCCTTTCAGGTAGTTGAAAGCAGCTATCAAATCCCCCCTCATTCTTCTCTTAAGAACATAAGAACATAAGAAAGGCCGTACCGGGTCAGACCAAAGGTCCATCTAGCCCAGTATCTGTCTACCGACAGTGGCCAATGCCAGGTGCCCCAGAGGGAGTGAATCTAACAGGCAATGATCAAGTGATCTCTCTCCTGCCATCCATCTCCATCCTCTGACGAACTGAGGCTAGGGACACCATTCTTACCCATTCTGGCTAATAGCCATTTATGGACTTAGCCACCATGAATTTATCCAGTCCCCTTTTAAACATTGTTATAGTCCTAGCCTTCACAACCTCCTCAGGTAAGGAGTTCCACAAGTTGACTGTGCGCTGCGTGAAGAAGAACTTCCTTTTATTCGTTTTAAACCTGCTGCCTATTAATTTCATTTGGTGACCCCTAGTTCTTGTATTACGGGAATAAGTAAATAACTTTTCCTTATCCACTTTCTCAACATCACTCATGATTTTATATACCTCTATCATGTCCCCCCTTAGTCTTCTCTTTTCCAAACTGAAGAGTCCTAGCCTCTTTAATCTTTCCTCTTATGAGACCCTCTCTAAACCCCTAATCATTTTATTTGCCCTTTTCTGAACCTTTTCTAGTGCTAGAATATCTTTTTTGAGGTGAGGAGACCACATCTGTACACAGTATTCGAGATGTGGGCGTACCATGGATTTATATAAGGGCAATTATATATTCTCAGTCTTATTCTCTATCCCCTTTTTAATGATTCCTAACATCCTGTTTGCTTTTTTGACCGCCTCTGCACACTGTGTGGACATCTTCAGAGAACTATCCACGATGACGCCAAGATCTTTTTCCTGACTCGTTGTAGCTAAATTAGCCCCCATCATGTTGTATGTATAGTTGGGGTTATTTTTTCCAATGTGCATTACTTTACATGTATCCACATTAAATTTCATTTGCCATTTTGTTGCCCAATCACTTAGTTTTGTGAGATCTTTTTGAAGTTCTTCACAATCTGCTTTGGTCTTAACTATCTTGAAAAGTTTAGTATCATCTGCAAACTTGGCCACCTCACTGTTTACCCCTTTCTCCAGATCATTTATGAATAAATTGAATAGGATTGGTCCGAGGACTGACCCTTGGGGAACACCACTAGTTACCCCTCTCCATTCTGAGAATTTACCATTAATTCCTACCCTTTGTTCCCTGTCCTTTAACCAGTTCTCAATCCATGAAAGGACCTTCCCTTTTATCCCATGACAGCTTAATTTACGTAAGAGCCTTTGGTGAGGGACCTTGTCAAAGGCTTTCTGGAAATCCAAGTACACTATGTCCACGGATCCCCTTGTCCACATGTTTGTTGACCCTTCAAAGAATTCAAATAGATTAGTAAGACACGATTTCCCTTTACAGAAACCATGTTGACTATTGCTCAAGAGTTTATGTTTTTCTATGTGTCTGACAATTTTATTCTTTACTATTGTTTCAACTAATTTGCCCGGTACCAACATTAGACTTACCAGTCTGTAATTGCCGGGATCACCCCTAGAGCCCTTTTTAAATATTGGCGTTACATTAGCTAACTTCCAGTCATTGGGTACCGAAGCCGATTTAAAGGACAGGTTACAAACCTTAGTTAATAGTTCCGCAATTTCACATTTGAGTTCTTTCAGAACTCTTGGGTGAATGCCATCTGGTCCCGGTGACTTGTTAATGTTGAGTTTATCAATTAATTCCAAAACCTCCTCTAGTGACACTTCAATCTGTGACAGTTCCTCAGATTTGTCACCTACAAAAGCCAGCTCAGGTTTGGGAATCTCCCTAACATCCTCAGCCGTGAAGACTGAAGCAAAGAATCCATTTAGTTTCTCGGCAATGACTTTATCGTCTTTAAGTGCTCCTTTTGTATTTTGATCATCAAGGGGCCCCACTGGTTGTTTAGTAGGCTTCCTGCTTCTGATGTACTTAAAAAACATTTTGTTATTACCTTTGGAGTTTTTGGCTAGCCGTTCTTCAAACTCCTCTTTGGCTTTTCTTATTACACTCTTGCACTTAAGTTGGCAGTGTTTGTGCTCCTTTCTATTTGCCTCACTAGGATTTGACTTCCACTTTTTAAAGGAAGTCTTTGTATCTCTCACTGCTTCTTTTACATGGTTGTTAAGCCATGGTGGCTTAACAGACTAAACAATCCCAGTTCCCTCAGCCTCTCCTCATAAGTCATGTGCTCCAGCCCACTAATCATTTTTGTTGCCCTCCGCTGGACTCTCTCCAATTTCTCCACATCCTTCTTGTAGTGTGGGGCCCAAAACTGGACACAGTACTCCAAATGAGGCCTCACCAGTGCTGAGTAGAGGGGAATGATCACATCCCTCGATCTGCTGGAAATGCCCCTACTTATACAACCTAAAATGCCATTAGCCTTCTTGGCAACAAGGGCACACTGTTGACTCATATTCAGCTTTTCATCCACCGTAACCTCTAGGTCCTTTTCTGCAGAACTGCTGCCCAGCCATTCGGTCCCTAGTCTGTAACAGTGAATGGGATTCTTCCGTCCTAAGTGCAGGACTCTGCACTCGTCCTTGTTGAACCTCATCATATTTCTTTTGGCCCAATCCTCTAATTTGTCTAGGTCCCTCTGTATCCTATCCCTACCCTCCAGCATATCAACCACTCCTCCCAGTTTAGTGTCATCTGCAAACTTGGTAAGGGTGCAGTCCACACCATCCTCCAGATCATTAATGAAGATATTGAATAAAACCGGCCCCAGCACCGACCCTTGGGGCACTCCACTTGATACCGGCTGCCAACTAGACATGGAACCATTGATCACTACCCATTGAGCCCGACCATCTAGCCAGTTTTCTATCCACCTTACCGTCCATTCATCCAGCCCATACTTCTTTAACTTGCTGGCAAGAATACTGTGACTATACTTCTGCTGCTTACGTTTCTCCTCTTTTTCTTTCCCCGTCCATCACTTCATCTGTTTCTTCCCTTCTACATCTTGGCAACTTTCCCTTTCAAAAGTTTATTTTTGATGCACAATTTACAAATGATCCTTCCCTCTCTTTCACTTCCTCTCTCATTCCCAAGCTTGATTTAGCTTCTTTCTCTATGTGCTTTCAACTTTTTTACCTTTTCTTCCCCTTTCTTCCCTGTCTCTTATATGCCCCTGCCTTTCCCACACATAGCCACATATACACCTCAGCTGTCCCCACACACAGTATCCTGACACACATACAAATTATCATTAGTTCCACACATACAAACATGGATTCCCCATGCCTCACTGCCTTAGTCACAAATCCCATTTACATAGCAACACACAAATACTGCCACTCACTCAATAGAAGGCTTTCTAATGGACTTTGGTGAATGTTCGATTGGGCCCACGCTGCTCCCAACCCATGTCAAACACACACCCAAATACACGTGTTTCACATTTAAAGTCACACACCTGCACTGTCTGGCCTCAAACAGTGGGCTGGTTGGGTAGAAGGGATTTGTTGGTGATGAATGAAAGAAGCAGGAGTGCTCTCCTGGCAGAGTGCGGATAATGATGATGAACTGAAATGTTCTGTATACAAATAATGTGTACATTTTATGTATTTAATTTAGATAGAGAATTTATTTTACAGTGATTGTCTTCGTTAGTAAGGTATTTAAAAATAAATGTCCCACCCTTCCTCATGCACTGCTCAGTATCCACCTTGCATGCTCAGTGAGGCAGTGATGCTGCAGAAGTAACCGTGTGTGATTCAGGTATGTGATTATAAGGCCAGAAGGGACCACTGTGAGCATCTAGTCTAACTTCCTGTATAACGCAGGCCATAGAACTTCCCTAAGGCTATGGCTACACTGGCGCTTTACAGCGCCGCAACTTTCTCGCTCAGGGGTGTGAAAATACCCCCTCCTCCCCGAGCGCAGCAAGTTACAGCGCTGTAAAGTGCCAGTGTAAACAGTGCCCCAGCGCTGGGAGCTCCCAGTGCTGTAAGCTAATCCCAGCGCTGCAACCACACTCGCACTTCAAAGTGCTGCTGCGGGAGCGTTCCCGCGGCAGCGCTTTGGAGTTTCGAGTGTAGCCATGCCCTAAATTAATTCTGCTTCCAGTTCAATAACTCTGGTTGAACTACGGAGTATCTTTTAAAAGAATATCTGATCTTGATTTAGAAATTTCCAAGAATGGAGAATCCACCAGAACATTCGGTAAATTGTTCCAGTTCTTAATTACCCTCACTGTTATATATTTGTGCCTTGCTCCTAGTCAGAGTTTTTCTAGCTTCATCCTCCAGCCACTGGCTTGTTACACTTTTGATCATGTAATTCAACACCATCATAATGCACGTACACAAGAGGCTAGAATTAAGATTGAATAGGCCAACTTCACTTTGGTATTCCTTGCTTTTGAGTGCTAAATTTTGCAACTTTAATGTTCCCTTAACAAGTTTTTTGTATGGACATTCTTATCTGTATTAGTACTTATCCATAATTTTATTAAATATTTGTATTATGGTCCCGCATTGGAGCCCCAGGCATAGGCGCTGCACAAACAGTGAACAAAAAGATGGCCCATGCCCCAGAGAGTTTAGAAACTAATCTAATCTATAATCCAAACATAAATCTGCATCATGTTTCAGAGACAAAAATATAAAGCTCAGCCCCAAGTCCAAATAAAGGTATATTATAAGGTAGCCATTTTACTGCTGGTAATATTTAAAAAAAAACATTAACCAATACCAGTCTACCCAAGATAATATAATTATTTCCTATTCTAAGCTAAGGCAATAATTCAGTATCTTGGGTACTGTAGTTTAGTTACTACTGGTAAATACCCTTTTTTTAAATACAAAATAATGACTAATGCATTGACACCATAGTTGAGAGTGATATGGGCAATTCACCATTTTATAATTATACTGTATCAAACAGCTTTAAAAGTGGCTAGTGCACAGTGAACTAAGTGGTTTCTCGTAGTTTTCTTTAGCACAGATGGCAAGTTGTAAAACCGTTGCAAAGATTATTTATTTTAGAATATTTCATCAGGAAAAACTCATTGAGATGACACAGCTCATTTCCAAGGATACCCTGGGGCAACAAATGAGAGAGACCCATTTGCATCTACACTGTTTAAAAAAAAATCAACTAAATAACACATACAAAAAACAATTACAAACAGTTATCAGTTCTTTAGTCAATAAGGCTTTAAAAGCTGTAAGACTAAAAGCCCCAAAGTCTTTTTTATGTTAATAGTAGTTTGCATATTCTCATCCAGAACGGCTGTTTAACATGCAGTGTCTTTTACTTCATACTCATTAGCACTCTACACTGGGAAATATTTTTCCATCTAATAAGTTACAAGTTTGTTTTTTTAATTACATTTTTGGGTATTAAAAACTCATGTCCAAATTCTGCTCTCATATGCACAACTGTCACTGAGTTTCAAAGGGAGCTGAACTCACATACATGAGGTCAGTATCTGGCTCTATACAGAAACAGTATGATAAATAGTACAAACATTATTATGTTGTGTATTACAGTAGTTCATAGGGGCAGGATGAGACAGGGGCCCCATCCTCACAGGCACTGTACAAACAAAGTAATAGACCATCCCTTCAAAGGGCTCACAATCTAAACAGACAAGGCAAAGGGTAAGGGAAGACAGAATTCATCAGCAGAGTCAACAGACTGATAGTTTACTAAGTCATGTTGTAGTATTTTCATAATCTTCATTTTTGGGGTGGATGGGGTTGGTGAAAGGGCTTGTTTGGTTTTTTAATTCTTTGAATGGAGTTTTCTTAGGAGAGGATTAGCTAAATGGAAATACAAGGAAGGGGAAAATGTCACAGAAGAGAAGAGCTAAGGGGCTAGGACAGGGAGCGGAGGGAGGGAAGCATGCAGATGGAGTGAGGCTGAGCTGGAGAGCATGAGAGGGGGCAGGAAAGTGTGGGAGCAGAGAACTGCTAAACACAGGGAGAGAATGGCCAGTCAAAACTGTAAGAAACTGCAAGAACTGTAGAAAGCAGCCTGACATCGTCAGTGTCCAACAGTCACAGTATTGCTAATCCAAAGCATTCAAAAATCACATCAGGTCCCAAACAATCACGAGATTGATTTAAAAATCAGGACTTTTAGGGAGAAAACAAAAGTGGTGTTCTTTATGTTTTCCTTCTGGTTTCTGAGCCTTTAGGTCACTAATTAGGTCCTGTTTCAAGCTTTTCTATACCTCCATGCAGGAAATTATATATATATATATAATATAACATATATATTAAGTAAAAGCTGAGATTCTTGGGCACTTCTTATGCCAGCAGCTGGAACACTAAGAAAAAAACACCAAATATTGCAAGACCTGCTATAAAATCACATGAGTTGGCAACACTGCAAGTCCTTCTTGAGGCTGCTTCTGTACCTGCCTCTATTGACTTGAGTTTGTCTAGACCTGGGAGCTGGTTCCTTCCTGGAATTTCTGTTTTACCCAGTCCTCATGATTTAGGGGATTGGGGTTGTCACAGGTCCCTTCCTTAGCCATAGAATACTAAGTAGAAAGGTTGGAATTTAATCAAGACAGAGGTTAACACCCCTTTTCTTGTACAAAAAGCTAGAGGACATCTCTAATCATTAGTGGTCTAGACAAAGGTCCAGAGTCTCACTTGAAAAAAACCAGCCTTTCTGAGACCTGCCCATAGCACTAACAAAGCATTGGCTCAGATTGGATTTAGCATGGAGAGTCCTATCTAGTGAGTCACACAACTATTTCCTGCAGTACCTTCATTCTCCTTGGAGGTCTCCTGTGTAGGTACTTGTGAGTTTACAGAATCCAACAAGACAGCAGTCAGATGTGGCTGCAGAATTACTATGGGTTACTTTATACGAATGAGAAGCATGATGATTTCAGGTTCAAAGCTAGTCAGCCTTGCAGCAGAGAGGCCCACGGAAGTTTGAATCCCAGACAATCCCCTACTTTTTTGCAACAACAGTATCTTGGTTGTCATAGTGGATTGAGCCGAGGATCTCCAGAGCTGACGCATGAGCCTCTAGAGCTGTAGCTAAAGGACTAGCTTCTCCTGCAGCTGTCTCAGATTCTACGGATCAGGCACAGATGGGAGCACATAGCACATGAGTGCACTGGGTTACAGTAGTATGTGTTGGTACTGAAAAAAATGAAAGTGCTTCTCTGATTTTTTTTGTACTTTAATTGGCAATAAAAAAATCTACCATTTTCAGAACATTATGAAGTCAGTGGAATGGTTAAACTCCCTGACTAAAGCAAAAAATATTTAATTTTCATTTTAAAAATTTATGCCAGACACTTTTTAAAACGGTTTATATCCCTTAGTTGGTTGTGCTTTCTTCCTTCCCCTTTTTACGGATCACAGATCAAAGTCATTTATAATTTTCTCCAGCACAAAAGGATTGTTTTACAGAAATGTACCATCATGTTCTTTTGCATGTATTGGGGCAGACCCTCGGATGCTACAAATTAGCTTACCTTAGCTTACCTTACCTTAGCTAATTTGTACCATCTGTGTAGAGTTATGCTGATTTGCACTACTTGGAAGTCTGGCCCCTAACCCTAACCCCAAGTGCACACACTTATACTACATATTTATTAAATGGTTTTAGAACAATACAGGAAATGCCACTTCCACTGACAGCTCACCTGGACTCCTTTGTACTAGTTTGGTTTGTCTGTAGTATAGAAGTTTGCTGCTATAGCCTTTGTACTTTTGATACACAAATAGTCCTGGTCCAGATTTAAACATCAGGTAAATTAAAAAATGGTTGGACTTTTGACCTTGGCCCCAAATGTTTTATATTGCTCTGTGCCATATCTCATTTTTTTGACATGTCGCCTACTAATTAAGCAAAAAGGTTAGGATATTAAAATGCTTAAAGGGAGTGATTACAGCAAGACTGTGGTACTCAGTACAATATACAATTTGCTTTGAAAAACCAGCTGGCCCCAAGGCAAGTGAAAGATGGTACATTATCTAATTCTAGGGAGTCCAGAGAGCAGAACTGGAATAGAAAAAATGTTGTCATCCATCTGCCAAGAAGTAGCAGATACTGGGGACTTAGCAAGTTGGCTTGCCATTGGAGAAATCAGCAACGCAGAGTCCGAAGATATTCTTAGTGCTACTTGTTTAGTTTACACTACGTACACAACCGTCTTTGAACAGAGGTGGTCACAAAACAGCATGCAGCCAATCACCTTTTTCAGAGACCTTAGTTCAAATGCCAAAGCCTAGTTCCCAAGAGCAATAGTGCACTAAAAATTGACTCTCGTTGGGGCTTGTCCACAGCTTTTTTATGCTTATCAGCTTGCACATGGGACAGTGTGCCTTTGTCAATACACATCATTGTATACACACAGCAGCAGCTCGCTGTGTTCTAAATATGTGACATTCTCAGAGGGTGTACCGGGGCCCTTTGCTTTGCTGCTGAGCAGTGTGCATTCTGGGATTTTTATCACTGTGCATTGTGGGATGTATAACAGAAGCCAAGTGAGTTAAAAATTTAAAACAATCCCATGTTTTCTGTCTTTGCCCCATACATCCTTTCAGGATTGGCTTTTCAAATTCCTGTGGGCCAGCATGGACCCAGTAATCCTCTGCACCAATATGCTGGTATCCTCAAATACACAGAGGCAGTTTGGGCTGTATTTCAGCTCTCAGAGCTGGATCAATGTGGCCTTGGATTCCATTCACTACAACACTGAGCAGCAGAGTCAGATTAACTCTCCTGTGGGCCCAGTCCAACACCCTGCTCAAAGCAGGACCAACCCCAACTAAATCATCCCAGCCAGGGCTTTGTCAAGCCTGACCTTAAAAACCTCTAAGGATGGAGATTCCACGACCTCCCTAGGTAACCCAGTCCAGTGCTTTACCACCCTCCTAGTGAAATAGTGTTTCCTAATATCCAACCTAGACCTCCCCCACTGCAACTTGAGACCATTGTTCCTTGTTCTCTCATCTGCCACCACTGAGAACAGTCTAGCTCCATCCTCTTTGGAACCCCCTTTCAGGTAGTTGAAGGCTGCTATCAAAAGTGTACTTCCCTAAATGATCTGCCTTGACACAGCTAACAAGTGCTGATGGTGAATTTCTCATCACAAATCACACTGCCATCCACCAACAGTGGGGTGAACACTTTTAGTGAATAATTTAATCATCTATCTACTGTCTCAGATGAGTCACTTAATAAAATCAGCAAACTGTCTCATCTAATGCACTTGCCGATCCACACACACTAGCTGAGATGTTAATAAGGTTGTCCAATCAGTGAAAAATAACAAATCTCCTGGTCCTGGTGCCATTTCAGCTGAAGTTCTCAAAAACTGAGGAAATCTTCTCATTGACAAGCTTTCTGAATTCTTCTCAAATGTCTGGTTTCCAGAAATCACTCTACAAAAACTGAAAGGTGCCAACATCATTACTATCCATTAGCACAAAGGCTCATAAAGCAACTGAGGTAATTTCCACAGCATCTCCTTGCTCTCTGTGGCTGGTAAGATACTTACCTGGATCCTTTTGAACTGGCCCTTGGCCCAAATTATCAACAAAATTCTATCTGAGTCTCAATGCAGCTTTTCTGCTCAGAGAAGCACTTTTGACATGATTTTCATCATCCAACAATTACAGGGAAAACGTCGCAACTAGCATCAACCTTTGTACATCATGTTTCTCAATCTATCCAAAGTTTTTGACACAGTCAGATGCACTGGAAATGGTTTACTACATTTGGATGACCAGACACATTCACTAATATCCTTTGGCAATTCCACAAAGGCATGGCTGGAAGAGTTAGTGTTGATTGAGATTTACCAGACCCATTTCCAACCACAAATGGAGCGAAGCAAGACTGTGTCCTTGCTCCTAGCCTTTTTGGTCTATTCTCCACAGCAGTGCTAGAGGAAGTCCTCCATGGCTCTTGAAATCGCATCTGTATATGCTTTCTCACTGGAAAGCTTTTTTAATCATTTGCGTCTGCATGCAAATACTAAGGTGATCAAAGTGTTGATCCAGGAACTACTCTATACAAATGATTATGCCATAGAGGCACATTCTGAAGCAGCACTACAAGCTCTTACAAACTACTTTGTGGTGATGGCTCATAGCTTTGGCCTTACCATCAGCTGAATGAAAACTGAGGCTATGTACCAGCCAGCTCCTCAGCAACCATTCCAAGATCCATCAATAAGCCTGAAAGGTATCACACATCAAGCCATCTTTTCACCCAACAGCTTACTTTTCTTGGCAGGATGTTACACAATGAAGCAACGATCAATTGTGAAGCAGATGTGCACATTAAGAAAGCCAGCTCTGCATAATACTTGGTAACGCTTAGGAGATAGTTGATGGCTTTACACACATGGGGTTCCCAAACTGTACTGGGGCAACTGATGGGACCCATGTTCCCATTGTCTTCCCCCACCATCAAGGATCACAATTTATAAACAGAAAGACATATTTCTCCTTAGTGCACCCCAGACTGGTTGACCACCACGGGAGGCTTGCAGGGTGGTCTGGAAGAGTCCAGAATGCAAGGATCTTTCAGAACTCCACTCTATTTAATACAGCAGTCATGGGATAAGGTGGAAGGTCCTCTCAGGGATCAGTAACTGGTTAACTCGTTAACAGATAGGAAACAAAGGGTAGGAATAAATGGTCAGTTTTCCCAAGAATCTGTGCTGGGATGTATTCTGTTCAACGTGTTCATAAATGATCTGGGGAAAGGGCTAAACTATGAGATGGCAAAGTTTGCAGATGATACAAAATTACTCAAGATTGCTATAAGCTTTGAACTTAACTAAGAGTAACAAAGGAATCTCAAAAACCTGAGCAACAAAATGGCAGATGAAACTCAATGTCAATTAGTGCAAAGGAATGCACATTGGAAAATATAATCTCAACACAGAGATCTTGGAGTCGTTGTGGATAGTTGTCTGAAAACATCCGTTCAATGTGCATTGGCAGTCAAAAAAGCTAACAAAATGTTAGGAGCCATTAGGAAAGGGACAGATAAGGCAGAAAATATTATAATGCTGCTATATACATCCATTGTACACCCACATCTTGAATATTGTATGCAGTTCTGGTTGCCCCATTTCAAAAAAAGATTAGTAGAATTGGAAAAGGTACAGCAAAGGGCAACAAAAATTATTAGGGTTATGGAATAACTTCCATATGAGGAGAGACTGGGACTGTTCAGTTTAGAAAAGAGACAACTAAAGGGGGAAAGGATATGATAGAGGGCTATAAAATTATGAATTGCATGCAGAAAAGGTGTTATTTACTTCTTCACATAACACAAGAACTAGGGGTCACCCGATGAAATTAATAGGCAGCATGTTTAAAACAAAGGAAAGGAAGTACTTCTTCAGACAACATTCAGTCAACCTGTGGAACTCCTTGGCAGGGGATGTTGTGATGGCCAAAAGTATAACTGGGTTCAAAGGAGAATTAAGTAAGTTCATGGAGAATAGGCCCTCCATGGCTATTAACCAAGTCAGTCAGGGATGTAACCCAATTCTCAGGGTGTCCCAAACAGTGCCGTAACAAGGGCGAGGCGAGTGAGGCACTTGCCTTAATCGCGCAAAGTGGTGGGGTGCAGCTCTACTGTGATCAGCAGTGCTTCAGTGGCAGCTCTACCGTGGGTCCCTGAGTCCCTCTCGGAGGGAAGGACCTACCGCCAAATTGCTGCTGCCACTTCATTCATTCTTCAGCGGCAATTTGGCAGCAGGTCCTTTTCTCCAAGAGAGACTCAGGGACCCGTCGCTGAATTACCACCGAAGAACCTGGAGTCGGCCCTTGCATTGGGTGCAAAAATTCCTTGTTACAACTCTGGTCCCAAAACCTCTGACTACTAGAAGCTGGGACTGGACTATAGGGAGATGGATCACACAATAATTACCCTGTTCTGTTCCTTCCCTCTGATGCATCTGGTACTGGCCACTGTCAGAAAACAGAAAATTGGTCTGACCCAGTATGACCATTCTTATGTTCTTATTTACCTTAATTAGGAAAGGAATGTTTGGTCTCAGGGACATTAATGGCATGGAGATTGCTTCGGTTATCCTAGGATACCCAGCCTATCCTCTGCTTCCCTGGTTACTGGAGCAATTCACAGGCCAGTTGGACAGAAGGAAGGAACATATCTACTGCCTCAGTATTTGCAAAATGGTAGTTGTGCATGCATTTGGCAGTTTTAAAGAAAGGTGGTGCTGTTTATGGGACAGGTTGGAAGCAACAGAAAAAACAGCCTCAAGATTGCAGCAACCTGTTGAATTTTTGCCCCATATTTGAGAGCAGCTTGAGCAACCAGCAAGGAGTCCAATACAAAATGGAAACAGCTGAGGCAATGTCTATTATTCTTATTTTGAGTCTCAGTCCTGAAACTGTGCAGCTGAACATCCAGCTGTTAATCCGTGCAGGTGGGGCGGGAGAGGGATTGATTGTGAGCAGTTCAGTGTTGTTTGTAGGTGGTAGAGGTGAAACATTGTGACAATCCTTATTTTACCTTGTGTCTTTGCCTACATACTTTTGTAAAACCTTATGAATTATATAACACATAATGAATTTCTGTGTTAAATGCATTGTTGACTTCTTATGAATGAGTTTTTCAATGTTTTTTTTTATAATTAAACAATCTATTATGGAACAAACAAAATAAACCTTCAAATGAAATGATACTGAAAGGGTCTTTAATTATGAAACAAAATAATCTATTGTGTGATAGCTACAAAAAAACCTTTAATTAAAAACTATAGTCAAACAAAACAGTAAAGTGGAACACTACAGTGCAATGCAGAGCCTGAGTTTGGCTCTGTGAAGGGAATGGCCTCTGGGAGCACTATTGCGGGGATACAGCTGGGAGGAGTTGCTGGTCTTCCCAGTATCCTAGATTGTCCAAGGGCTGCAGAACACGGCTGAGTCCTGGTTTACAAGACTACATTTCTTGCTGCTGTAACAGCTGCATGTGCTGCAATGGAGCATTCTGGCTCTATATTACCTCCAGGAGTTTCCTCTGCATCTCACTATCTTTTTTGATACTGTCTTTGGCCATGCCAATGCTTTCTCTGGCAACTGCCACTCTGTTCTTTGCCACTGCCACAATCTCTCTGGAGAGCTCTCTGTCTGTCTCCCACTCTGTCCTCAAATACTGCCTCCATCTCTCCACTATTTTCAGGGTGGTGGGGTTCTGTTGTGATGCCCACAAACTTTTCATCACAAGTTTTCTGTTTCCTCCTCTCAGGTTAGCATGGCAGTATAGAACAACAATAATAAAAAGTAAAGTTAGATACTTGTATCCCAAGGTGCCCTCCATAGGACCAGCCTCCTCAGTCCTGACTTAGGTTGCTTCCTGGAAAGTGGGGTTGGTTGCTTCAGGACAGGAATTGGGCTCACCCTGCAGAGCAGGTAAACCAACAGGTCAGTAACAGTCACCGACAAAGCAGTGCGCAGCAGCACTGTGTAAACACAAACAATACACTTAACACCTTGAGTCACAGCAAAAATTAGTTCACTTTGAAAGAGGATTCCATAGTTCATGATAAATGCATAGTTAATAATTACAATAGACTGAGTCATGCATACATGAGCATTTTCAAATCAGATTAACTCAACTTAATCCAGTTTAAACCCCCTATGCAGACACGCCCTAAAGAGACTAATGCAGAGTGCTAACTCCCTTGCCACCTTGCAACAGCTTCCCTGAAGAATTACAGAAGAAAACCAACTACACAGCACTGTCTTCCAAGACTACAAAACTACCTCACACACTAAGAAAAAGAACTTGTAACACTATATATAACAGCACCACCTGGTAACCCCTGCCATAGCAATGCCCTCTCTCACACTAAGGACCTGATCTACAGCCCTTTGAAGTCAGCGAGAGTCTTTCTATTAACTCAATAGACTGTGGATCAGGACCCAATAAAAATCCTCCCCAGCATAAATATTGCTTTATAATATTAATCATGGAATCAGTAGAATCTGAGAACTGGACATTTCATTTCCCTTTGCGGCAGCTTTAAATTCCCTCACAGAAGGTACATATGCATTTGTATACCTGTGTGGTGCTTGTTACATACAAGTATGCAGGTTGCCTTTCCCTCTCTCATCCTCACTGAGGTAATGCGTTTGTGGCAGTTTCTACTACAAGGGCTCAATCATCCCTTCCTTGCACACTCAAACATTCAACTGAAGTCAATGGGAAATCTGGGTGAACACCTGCCATGGTTATAGGACAATACCTTTCAGGTGACGGGTCTGGCTTCCTTCACCTATCTCAAGAGTGGAACTAATTTTGGGACTGGATTTCTGAGCCCACTTTACAGCCTCCTTTGCTTTAACTTGATACAGTTAGGCAGGATAATATTACACAGGTAAATTGAAGTGCATATGATATTTACTAAAAAAATAATACATAACTCCCTCATTCTCCAGAACATGTAATGCAGTATTCACCTATGTCTGGATCTGTGTGCTATCCCTAAAAGGAAACAAGGAATGCTGCATGATGAACCTATATTTTCAGTACCAACATAAAATTAACTCACAGGAAACAATGCTCCACTGAAAGGAAAATTGTGTTAAGTACATGTTAATGCCATTTACTTCTCCATTTGGAACCGCTAATGAAAACTATTTATAAAACAAATGGCTAATTATATTATACTTGCCGAATAATTAAACATTCAGAACATACGATTCACTCAGGCTGGAGATTAGCAATTAAATGTGATATCCAATTTGAGCTAAAATTTGAAAAAAGGACAGATTAAACCATATTGATCAGATATGGATCACCCTTGGGAGGAGAGGGGGGTACCTGAAAGGTGGGGAGCGTCCTAGGAACATGGCACGAGTGCCTGTAGTGGTTTTCTGCAGTCTGAATTAATGCCATTTTCTGAAAGATATCTATTTATGCTTTTGTCTCAACAGGCTGAGTAGAAAAGACAAAGATTTTTTTTTTGTGTTAACTTTTGTGAAACTACCATACAAGCAATTGTCATATAATCATAAATGTTAGTGCTGAGAAAAACCTATGCCATACCTCTGCTAGTGGAGGACAAAGCTTTTAGCAAGAAGTTGTAGCATTTATTAATCTGATGATGCTAGATGTATCACAAATAAGCACTGATCACAAAGTGTCCATGATGATAACCTGCTCATCTCTGTATAAAAGCAGTTTGCACAGGGGAATTACATAGGTGCCAAGGGAGATTAAATCCTCTCCATAAACAGAGCGGGGAACATGTGTACACTCTGACGCTGGCTGCTACCACTACAACCCTCACCGTGAGGAACGAGAGGGATTGTGAGGTAGATGATTCTCTCCGTTCATAAACTAATTACCAATGCCCAATCTCTACCCCTTCCATGCTTTTGCCTTAAAAGACACCACTGAGTTTGTTCCACACCACACACCATCTGAGAAGTCTTCCTACATGGCCTCTCTGCTTCCCAACTCACCCATGTATAGGAAAAAGTGTTTCCACTAAATCTAGGGGGGGGGTTATCCACAAAGATTCAGCAATTCTAGGCCAGAAGGGACCACTGTGATCATCTATTCTGATCTCATGTATAACACAGGCCAGAGAACTTCCCCAAAATAATTCCTAGAGTGTATCCTTTAGAAAGACAGCCAATCTTGATTTAAATTGCCAGCAATGGAGAATCCATCACAACGCTTAGTAAATTGTTCCAAATGTTTAATTACTTTCAACTGTTAAAAATGTATACCTTATTTTTTGTCTGAATTTGTCAAGTTCATTTTCCAGTCATTGACTGTTATACTTATGTCAGCTAGATAGAAGGGCCTATTATTAAATCGTTCCCCATGTAAGTACTTATAAACTGTAATCAAATCACCCCTTAATCTTCACTTTGTTAAAGTAAATAGATTGAGCTCCTTGAGTCTATCATTCTTAAGGCATGTTTTCTAATCCTTTAATCATTCTTGTGGCTCTTCTCTGAATCCTCTCCAATTTATCAACCTTCTTCTTAAATTGTTTGAAACAAGAACTGCATATCAGAGGCAAAAATGTGGGTAGCATTTACAGGGCTGGTGTGCCAGTGTTTTGGTAGCATCACAGAACAGGATATTCCTGGAAAGTAGGATAGTATTGCACTCTGCCCATTATTGTATTGCATGTATGGCCTACATTCAAAGTATAATTGACTTGTGAGCAGAAACCACCCAAGAAGGGGAGCAGGCCTCTGACAGGCCATGTGCTAGAATCGCCGAAGACATAAATGGTTGTTTATTTTATTTTAAGATTTCAGATTTTAGGCGGGATAGTATCAGTCAGGGTAAACCCAAAGTCAAAAGGTGTGGAGAAGGAGGTATTACAAATCCAAGTATGAATGTGTATGCTTTAATGAATTAAATGAAAAACAATCTCGTTTTATTATTCAAACATTTCCCAGTAAAATTGGTTAAAAACCTAAATATATTGGCGCAGGTTGTTCCCCTGAGAACTGTATTTAATACCTGATCAAAAGCCTTATGAAGTCAATAGGAATCTTTCCATTGACTCTAATGTGCTTTACACCAGGCCTATAGAAAAGACCCTCCATGCACACATCTATCCCTTTCCACAGGGAATAGGGCCCAGGTCTGTCTGCGTGGCACAAGTCTCCTCCGTCTTCTGGACCCCATGCAGGGTGCTCTGTGGATCCGGGTTTTCTGATGATGAGGGAACAAAGACTATCAGCCTATAGAGAGGCTGAAGGAAATGGATGTAATTCCCCCTACATTGTCTCTGAGATTCCCTGGAGAAAACAATTCTGCTGAGACCTCCCCACCAGGAATGTCTTGTAGCGAGTCTCCAGGGCAACACTGTAAAGGGCCTTCAATAGACTGTTGTGGGGAGCTTCAGCAAGAAATTCTCACTGAGTGTTCCTCCTCCTGAGCCCTTTTTAGCAGGTTTTACCTCAGGGTGGTGGATAATATTTAAAAAGTGGACACTCCAGCAAGAGTGCTGGAACCTCCTCTGCCCTGCCTCTTCCCCCCAAGGCCCTGCCCTCCATCCTCTCCTCTTCCCCTGTTGCTTGCTGCTTTTCCCATTCCACCTCCCCTCCTGGGTCAGGAGGGACTCACTTGCAGAGCTGGGGCTGGGAGCTGCAGCTACCCAACCCAGGTAGAAAGCAGCCCTGGCTTAGAAGGGGCTGGAGTGGGTGATGACCCAGCACCTCCTCCAGCCCACAGTAACTGGACTTTGGGTGTCTGGTCAGTAGATCTGACCTGACACTGTTAGGTCCCCTTTTCGACTGGACTTTCCGGTCAAAAACCAGGCACCTGGCCACCCTAGTGGGGGAGCAGGAAGGTAAGCGGGAGATAATCTAGCCCAATAAGACTGTGCTAGAGCATAAGAATCAGAAATTGAAAATAAACAGTCTAGTTTTACTGTCAAAGCTGCGTTGAGTGCAAAAAAGCACACAACCAGCACAATGATGGCATTTACTGATCGGTGTCTACAGTCCCCCCTGAGGCCCATCTCCCATTAAGTCAATGGGAACCAAGTCTCAGTACAGACTGCGTAAGGAAGGCCTACATTAAAGTTTTCAAATTATTTCATTTTCATTAATCGGTGTGACTTGTAACTGCTAAGGAATTTTGTTAAAACCCTCAGGTGATTTTCACCTTGACCGTGTCCCTTTAATAAATACATTAAATACTTATTAATTATTTATCTGCTTTGAAGCATATAAAATAGCTCTGCTGACAATTACCACATGTTTATACTTATAGAACAATGACACATATGTAGAGAGGGCCAAAAATCATTATTTATACAATGCTGGTTTTATATATGGGGGGAAAGTCAGTAATTAGTAGAGTTTGAGATGATGTTACTGGTTCAGTTTTAGTACAATAGGCACAAGTAGAAAAACAGAAGTGCAAAACTGAAAGTCTTGGCAAGTTCAGAAATCAAACAAATTTCCCAATCCAAATGGGTTCAATAAACAAATGCCACTAGTATGGGTAGAAAAGAGCTTATAAGACAAAACTGATAGCACTAGGGGCTGCAATGGGGGGTTGGGGTTTTATTCATTTTTTTCAGATCTAGGGAAATAAAATGTTAGCTTTCAAACATGTTTACCCAGTGCTTCTTTCCCCTCATACACCCCTCCACATCTACACACACACACACACACACACACACACACACACACACACCTCAAAAAAAGAGAGAGAGGAGGTGGAAAAATTGTATAAAATATAATTGGCCCAGTCCTGCACTCAAGACTTCTACTGACTTCAACGAAAGTTTGGAGTACACAAGAAACACAGAACTGGGTCCAGTGTTTGAAGCATTCTTTAACTCTTCTCCCTTACAATCCAATGAATGGTCTCTGTTAAAATTTGATTTCTCCTATTGCTAATGTCTTGAAATACTCCAGATAACCTAAATCCATCAACAACAGAGAACGCTGAAGTTAGGCTCCAAACTATAGTACTTTAACATTCAGTAAGCCTAAACAATGCCAGTCTAGTTAGAGGTTTACAGAGCAAAAATGCTCAAGTCTGCAATCCTGGGAGTTGTATCCAGTTAGGCTGAAAGCAGACAACATTCATCCCCTCATGTAATTAATGCACCATCAATATTTCATGTGTGTAATTTCAGATGAGTAAATAGCTTTCTGCAAGTTGCATAATTTGTTCATAATCTCAGTGCCTCTTGAGCCATTTAAAACTAAGTGATCCATTTAAAACTAACATTTTAAAAAATGCCCCTACAAGAATGATTCAGTTTAGCCAAGAAAGACTGTACCCATCTTTAAAGAATGTACCTATCTTTAAAGCCCATATAGACCACTGACCCCAATGCAAATACCAAAATGAGGCCAAGCAACTGAATTTAACAAATATTTTGTATTGTGGTCTTTAGATACTAGGGGATAAAAAGACAGTGGAAAGCTGAGCTGTTACATATGAGGTGTGCTACATATAGGAAGGGTAATGAAACTGAAGGCTCAGCCATTAACCTTCAAGGAAGAAAAGCTAGGCCTGGTGCTTTAAAAATTACTAGGACAATATTTCACCATGACAAGCATTAGTAATGAATAATTAAGCGTTTAATATAATGTTGCTTTGGTGAAAAATGATAATTTTACAATTGATGGCCCTTAAACCTATTCAGTGTTATTATCCTGTATTAAAAGGGGCGGGAGGAAGGAAACGGGGAGAGCTTTGATGAAATAAATGTTTTTTTGATGGCTGGACCGAAGCAGTTATGGTTATTAGGTTCAAAATCTTTTCAGAGCTGAACAGTGGTCCTGCTGAGAGAATTTCATGAAAAATTTAAGAAGGCAAATTCAACCTGAAACAGTCTTATGTCTCATACCAGCTCGCCTGAGGTCAAACTGTGTTTTTCCCCATAATACTCAGTTAATGTCAGGGAAATAAATCAGTCAGCAGATGCAGATGCTGAAACTCTCAGAAAAGAAACTTTAACAAATTCACTCAGGAATCTATTTTGATTAAGTAATGCAGTTATTTAAAACAATTTAACAGATGCTTTCTCACTTAACTCACCGTAATGAAATGTTTATTGCAAAGGAAATATTTGAGTAGTACTTTTTTTATATTTAATTGCACTGTAAGAACTCTCTTTGCAGTTTACAAAATTGCAGGAGGAACTAGGTTACAGAGCCCCATTGCATTTCCTCTTTCCTCCTTTTCCTCCAGCTCCGTCTGCTGTTAACAAAAATCATAGCTGTAGATAATTAAAAAAAAAAATCTTGGGAAGACTTTGAAGAGAAATAGAGGATGTTGCCATCATATATCAGACTACTGTTCCATCAATTCCTACTTCTTGGAGAGGTCACTTCCTGATGCTGAATGGGGAGATAAATAAACAAACCCTATATTCACATAATCATGCTTTGCATGGGGAAGGTAGAGATTTCTTACCGTTTCCTGCAGCAATCAGTTTTGATCCTTAAACATGGTAATTGCCACTAGCATACTGGAGACACACAATTCTGATTCCCATTAATACTCATGGGGGTTGAGGGGTCTCAGTATATCAAAGAATCAGGCCTCATTCATATGCTGACTAAAGGTATTATGGTTTATAAAATTGTCCAATCCCTTTTAAAATACAGTGACAGAATTTGGGCTATATTTACTATTGGGATAAGTGAGTATACCTCTAGTGACCTCAGCAAAGTTGGACTTGCTTAGACCAATGGTGAACCTTGCCCTTTGACTCTACAAACTGCTGTGACAGCTCATTTCACATCATCCCTTCTACCAGTGTGTGAGGATGTGCCACCTCCTCAGGAATAAGAAGAAAGGAAAACAAGGGTGGGAACATAGTAGCTAAAATACTTAGGAGCTAAATGAGAGGGAAATGCAGTCTGCAACAGTCGGGTGCAAAATGGCCATCTTCTCTCTCCCAGATTTAAAAATGTACCAACCACTAGAAGAACCTACTGGAAAGGCTTCTCTAAGAGTGTGAGCTCTCAATGGATAGTTCACAGAGGTCCTGCCCATCACAGAGAAAGTAGTTTCTAAATTAAAGGTGAATTTCATTGCTCTTTCTGATAGCGGAGGAGTTGGCTGGAAGACAACCCAAAACGTGCCAAGCTAAAGTATGCTGAGTTTGAGACAATTATGTCCTTTTCTTTTCCTTCAGCATTATGTTTCTTTAATATAAAAAGTCAAAGGGGAAATTTTTCAAAAGCACACAGCATTTGCCTAACTCCGCTTTCTCATCATGTTTTCGAAAATAATCACACCTTAAACAATGCCTAGCACAGGGGTTCTCAAACTAAGGGTTGTGACCCCTCAGGGAGTCGAAAGGTGGTTACAGGGGGGTCACTAGCTGTCAGCTTTGTGGGGCTGACAGCCCCGAACCACCATTAAATTAAATCTGCCCCATTTTAATTTATAAAGGAGGGTTATATTCAAAGGCTTGCTGTGTGAAAGGGGTCACCAATACAAATATTTTGAAAACCACTGACCTAGTGCTTTTCATTGGTAGAGCCAAAAGCAGATTAAGTAGCATTATCCCCATTTTACAGAAAGGGAAATTGAGGCACAGAGAGGTTAAACTGACTTACCCAAGGTCACCCAGCAGGCCAATAGCAAAGCCAGAGTAAAACCAAAGCCAAATCTTCTGAGTCCCAGTCCAGTGCTCTCTTCACTTAGCCTCACTGCCTCTCTGTTTATTGGATGTTAGTGGCTTCCTGTGCTTAATGTTTATTCCCATCACATCCCACTGTTTCATTAAAACTAAAAAGAGGCATACTGGGGCTGATTCAGCGATCCCCAAATCATTTAAAGCCCATTTTTTTCTAGCTTCACTTCAGAGAAACTCACACATCACTCCAGCCTTTCACTGCTACAAGAAGATACGCAATATCACCAAAAAAACTCCCAAAGAAATCAATGAAGAAGGCAGAAAGGGTTAATTAGTAACTGAGATTTATTTTATTCCATCTGGCTCTTAAAGCTCTAGTCTGTAATAATTTATAATCACTATCTGAGGTATCCTTTCTAACAGTGTTCTGTAACCTCTCATGCAATAAACTGAAACCAAATTTTGTCTTTTTTCCCCTCTTAATTGGTGACTGGTAACCAGATTGTGCTTAAATTGAAGCCATTCTGTTCAGCTTTAACTTAATGTAGCCATTATGCCCAATACACAAATTAACTAAACTCTTGTATACTAATTTTACATTGCAGTATTCTTTGTGCACAGATTTGTGGTCACAAGGAATTGTATGTGTTCTATTAGGAACCAAGCTCTCTTTCAATAACAAATACTGAGCTTTCATCCCCTCTCTGAATATGCCTCATCTCCTTTCATTCTTATGCCACGGAAAGTAACTGAGCTGTAAAAATCTCAGATAGTAGGGGGACCCACACAAAGCTGAGGAGGAAGATAAATAGTGCATTTCTTATTATAATTAGCAAATGGTAAATGTAAGTCACAGAAAAAAAATACATGGATTCCACCCAAATTCTTTCCCACCCAAATCCAAACCACTGCATGGGAATCATAACTGGAAAGGAAACTGATATGTGTTCAGTACATAAAACAGGTAAGAGAGCATCTCTTCTGCTATTTACAGGGAGCAATTATAGCCCACAGAGGGTGCTCAGCAGGAACATTTGCTCACACTACACTTGCAGCCTTCTATCTGTAGAAAAAATCAGCACTACCAGACAAGGTCAGTTGAAACTCTGTATTATAAACATGACTGAGCTGCTCTTCTATTTTCTTTACATGTTTGTATTTTCATCACTTTTTTTTAGTAGTAGTTTGCTTTTCCAAAATCATAATTAAGGCACAGAAGGATAGCCTAGTGCAGGGGTCGGCAACCGGTGGCTCGCGGCTCACCAGGGTAAGCACCCTGGCGGGCCGGCCCGGTTTGTTTCTCTGCCGTGTCGGCAAGTTCGGCAGATCGCGGCTCCCACTGGCCGCGGTTCACGGTCCCAGGCCAATGCGGGAGGCAGGAAGCGGCACGAGCCAAGGGATGTTCTGGCCGCGGCTTCCTGCCTCCCGCATTGGCCTGGGACCACGAACCGCGGCCAGTGGGAGCCGCGATCGGCCGAACTTGCCGACGCGGCAGATAAACAAACCGGGCCGGCCCGCCAGGGTGCTTACCCTGGCGAGCCGCGAGCCACCGGTTGCCGACCCCTGGCCTAGTGGATGAGGCACTGGGCTTGGACTCAAGAGAGCTGGGTTGTACCTGGCCCAGACACGAACTCCTGTATGACCTTGGCCAAGTCATTTAATCTACAAAGAGCCATCCGTAAAATGGGGATTAGGCATCTCTACCATAGGGGACTGGTGCAAGGATAAAATCCATTAATAATTGTGAGGTGCTCAGATACTAGGATGATGAAGGCCATATGAGTACCTAAACAGATAGAGATCTAACTGTACCTCTCAACTTGCTATATTAGGATCAGTATAAAAAGTGCATCTAGGATGAACTAAAGCAGGGGTCGGCAACCTATGGCATGTGTGCCAAAGACGGCACGCGAGCCGATTTTTAATGGCACGCTGCTGCCTGCCGGAGTCCCGGCAGGCAGCAGCGTGCCATTAAAAATCCTGCCCAGCCCGGCCTGGTCCACTCTTCTCCGCCCTCCGCTCCCCCCGCCTGTAGACTTATAGAGAGAGACCTTCTAAAAAACATTAAAACGTATTATCGGCACACGAAACCTTAAATTAGAGTGAATAAATGAAGACTCGACACACCATTTCTGAAAGGTTGCTGACCCCTGAACTAAAGGGTTTTCTGGCTGCTACTAGGCAGTAGTGGTATTTGTTTTTAGTATACTGACACACTTGAAAAATGGCAAGAAACTGAACAATAAAGAGGAAAAGTTGAAGCTACAGCTCTGACTCAATTGGCAATCTTTTTCTACAATCTCTTGCAATTAATTTCCTCTTTCAGGGCGACCCTGACAGATCCAATATGTGGACAAGAGGATCTGATAAATTGCTGTAGCGTGTCCACCTGGACTGTGTGATTCATTGTGTATTTGAACATAATACCATTCTGTGTTCACTGAGGCAAAGCGGCAGTCCTGTGCGTGTTTCATTTCACCCTTCTAAATTTCACAATAGCTTTTATCACATGTCTCTGTAACACCTTTAGCAATAGGACCTACTGGCTTTAGTAGGAGGCCTTTGAGAAATCACTCAAAAAAATCTCACACAGTGCCTTGTGTATATGTGAAAAGGGACTGCATGCTTTTAGGGGGTGTATTGTAGAATTTGCTTAGATTTTTCAGGACAAAAGATTCCTGTCTCAATAGAGGCAACATCCAACCCTGAGATCCCTGTGGATGAATCAATACCTAGAAGTGTAGCCATGACAACCATGGAGATCAAATAGACTCAGCACACAGAGTATTCACAGTATTGATTTTTCAGCACAGGACAATACAGTGCTCTCAGTGTCTGAATATGGATGAAGAGTGGCTGGCTGAAGCAGAATTCTGCAAAGACTGAAGTGATACAGGTGAGAAGAGAGAAGGACTTCAAAGAATTCTCCACCACTATAAAATCACTCTCCAGTAAGGGAGTCTGTTCGCAGATCATTAAGACAGACTGCAGGCTTCAGTGGACTTCCAGACAAACTAGCCATGATCATGGAAAATGCCTTCTTCCTGCCCTCTTTTGTTGGAATCTGACTTTGCCATGGTGATGCATACATTTATGACATCAAGGCTTGAGCCTTTCAATTCTCTGTGCCTCGGTATGAAGCCACTGGCCTCAAAACTACAGACAATTAAAAAGCTACAATTTGTTCAAAACACAGCAGTTCATCAGCAATGCAGGCCAACAAGAGTGCATCACCACAGTGCTCCACTCTTTTCTAGACGTCTGTGATATACTAGGTCATACTCAACAACTTAGTCCTCATTTGCAAAGTCCTCTAAAATTACCTGCATGATCATAATCTCAAGTGACCCAGAGGCTTTGTTAATGCAATTAACCACAATCATGACCCTGCATGATCATGACTTTTCATGACAGCTGCATTCCACTGGAACAACAGACCTGTCAATCTCAAGAGTGAAACTGCGTGCAGGAGACAGAGCCTTTAGGAACCTGGAACTCACTTTTAGAAAAGTTAGAATGACTGCAAACCACTTTAAGAGGAAATTGAAAAGCCCAATTCTCTGACCTAGCCTTCCTGAATTGACACCATAACACAAAAATAAACAAAACGTAGGCCCTGCTGATAGAAGAAACGAGCATGAGTCGTTGAAACTTTTTTCATCAAAACTGTTTTTTGATAAAAAATTGAGTTTTTGATTAAACAAAATTTTTGTTAAAAGTATCTACCTTGGAAACTTTTAACTTTTTGTAAAAAAACAAGCACCCCAAAAGTTTTCAGGTTTAGGGGGGAAAAAACATTTTTCAGTGAAAAACAAACATTTTGATTAAAAAATGCCACCACAGTGCCTCATGAGAGTTGTAATTCTTTTGCCTCATGCCGCCGTTCTTCTCTATGAGCCAAGTTTCCCAGCCAGACTACACCTCCCATGATGTGCAATGGCCAGGGCTGCCCTGATGTATCACAGCAGCTCAGCAAGAAGGGAGACTGTTATGATGCATCATAGGAAATATGGTTCAGACAGGGAGGCCAGTCAATAGAGGAGAATGGAGGCATGAGGCTCCTGAACTATGACATCCATGAGGCACCATGGAGGCATTTCTTAACATCAGATTTTGATTTGTTGTCAAAAAAGTTAAAATTTTATGTAGCATATTTAAACAAAAATGAATTTTCTTCACTTTCATCAAAATTTTCTCTGGGAAAACCCAATTTCTAGCCAGCTCTAGAAAAAAGAAAAATATGTCTTTTATGTGTTCCCTTCATACCTTGCTGGGCACTCGGTTACCATGGTAATGGGCTGCTAAATAGGAATATATCCATTGATATATTCATATATCCATAGAGAAGTGTATTACAGAGTGGACAGGGAGTTCCAGTGGTTTTACAATACTATACACTGAGGCAGATGACACTGTGAACTTCCAGTTTTAGAGATGCACAAAAATCTTTTATTTTTTATCCTGCTGGTTTGTCTCTATTTGACCTAATAATGTTGTGAGGGCTAGAAATTAGCTTTTACAAATTCATTGTTTTTCCGCTGTTAGCTGATACTTCATCACTAAAAGTGTATTTTTAAAAGAGAAGCATATCCACAGGAGATTCAGATACTCTAGGACATGACAGTAATTATTATTATTTACTGCCTATAATAATCTCAGTATCTGTCTTCTCACAGGAAATATGGTACATACCACACTTGGGGAAAAAGGAGTGAACTTTACGCTGCCAGAGGAAGTCAAAACAAGAACCATTCTTTTAACAGGTTTCTCTAGTTATATTAGGAATATGGAAACTGTTTGCACTGGCTTCCATCCACCCTATTTCCACTCTGGACTAATGCTAAATTACAATATTGCAAGCCTGGGCCAGATCCTCAGCTGGCATAAATCATCACAGCTTCTTTGATTCCTATGGAGCTATGCCAGTTAAGCCAAGTGAGAATCTGAACCAGGTTTGTTTTGGTTTTTTAGAGAAAGCTGTAAAATACCATGATTTGTGAATTCATTAAGCCACATTTAGATGGATCAATAGTAATAGATTGTATAGATTATTGAGTCTGTAAATTCCTTGGGGGCAAGGACTATCCTGGAAAATACTTACATTTGGGAAAGAAATCAGATAGTAGGGTTTTCAATCTTGCTGACAAAGACAAAACAAGATCCAGTGGCTGAAAGTTGAAGTTAGACAAATTCATCCTTGAAATAAGATACAATTTCCTAGCAGTGAGGGTAATTAAACTTTGGAACAACTGACCCACCATTCGTTGGAGTCTTTAAGGTGAGATTTAGAAAGCTATCTAAAAGATACGCTCTAGGCCAGCTTCTGGGAGAAATTCTATGGCCTGTTGGGGGGGTGGGTTAGGTTGGATGGATGTGGTGGTCCCTTCGGGCATTGGAAGTTGTGGATTTATGAATCCTCCTGTTCATCCCCTTCTTTCATTGGCCATTGGGACAATAGGACTGCCTGCATCACCCTCATCATGATTGTAAACCTTGCAGCTTTACATTAAGACAATGACAATAATCAAATATCATGCTTCAGGGCTTCAGATAGTTGCCTGCAAGGGTCAGAGAGGAGATTTTTCCTCTGATACACAACTAGTGAGGGAGACTTTTGGAAGACTTTTTTTCACCTTCCTCTGAAGCATCAGGTATTGGCCACAGCTGGAGATGGAACATCAGATGGGAGGATCTGTGCTCTGTGGTGGTACAGAGAATCCTTTTTTTAGATGCCTGGCTTGTGTGTTTTGCTTACATGGTCACAGTCAAAGTAAGCAACAGATTTCTCTCAATTTTGCTCCAGAACAGACTGACAAGGATATTGGTGTTTGTTCTCCACTCCCCCACTTCTCACCCTCCACCTTCCTCTGTAGCACGGGGATGGTTCACTGGCTAGGATCATCTGGGCATATTGACCTAATCAATTCCCTGACACTTGCAGGGGCCTCAGACATTGGTGGCACCTTCGAGTGTCTTGTTCTCTGCCTGTGGCAAACAGGTTAGATGCTTGAGAAATGAAATGCTTTGGTCTGACTAAAGTCATTGGACTCAATATAGGGGTATCTGGATTAAATGTAATGGACTAGATGATTTAAGGACCACTTCTGGCCTTAAACTTTATGAAATCTACCTTTTACTTTCCATTAATAGTGGGGAGCTCAGATCTAACTGAGGACTCCAAGAACTTCCAGAGTATAAATGTTTGTTTAGTATTACTAATACTACAACTGTGCACCCTTTCACATAGCATGTATCTCCTCCTCCCTTAGTTCCCCAAACAAGGGTCTGACCACTTCCCATACTCACCTCCTTGGCAGATCTCGATCCCCAGGACTTCCTTCCATAGAGGACTGGAAGCCTTGGAATCAGCTATCATCTGTGCAGAAAAGGAAGAGGTCTACACAGAGGGAATATCTCCATAGGAGCTGGAAGCTGGCTTTTCCAGCATGGGTAGACATATCCACCCTAGCTCTGATCGAGTTAATGTGCTAAAAATAGAAGTGCAGCTGCAGCAGCGTGAGTAGTGGAAGGGGCTAGGCAACCAATATGTGCCTACGGTCTCAGACAGGATCATACTCAGGGCTCTAGTCCATCCCACTGCTTGCACTGCCACAGCTACACTTCTCTTTTTAGTGTGCTGGTTCAATTAGACCTAGCACAGGTATGTCTACCCAAGCCAAGAATTACACTTTCCAGCTCCAGCAGAGACATACCTATAGATCACAGGGGCATGATTTGTCCCTGGGCTATTTACAGGGATCACCACATCTACCAACCCTACTATCAGAGGGGTAGCCGTGTTAGTCTGGTTCTGTAGAAGCAGCAAAGAATCCTGTGGCACCTAGAAGACTAATTAACAGCAGCATGCATTTGTGATGTTAACACACTTTCTTCTGATGCAAGCAGGCAACTTATGCAAGAAGTGTGAATGATTCACCCAAAGCTCATGCTGCAAAACTTCTGTCAACCCTACTATATTTAGAATAGAGTAAATATAGGGATGCTAACACTGGAATATCTTGAGACTTGCTTAGGAATCACAGAGATTTATTAGGATACTGCAAGTACCAACTCCAGCAAACACAGGCAGGGCTGAACTTTCTGCTAATCCTCCAGGTCAGAGCAACAACATAACAACATGCCAGAGAACAACTTAACACTAACATAAAGGTACAGCGCCCTCTACTGGTGGAGATGCTATCTATGCTAAACATTACAATACTCTGACCATTCCCTCATCATTCCAAAGGACAGCAGATAAAAATACTGGTGTTCCCAATGAAACATTGGCTCAAAACCCAATGATAAAAATATTCCCCGTGGGGCTGCAAGTATGTCATATTTTACGTATATTGACGTACTCCAACTCATGCAATAATGAGCTATAATAGCAGTTATTGGCAAATGAACTCCTTCAGCTTTGTGACATGCTTCATAATGCACCTGAGATAATTGTTAATGGCCCATGACACTTATGCACCTGTTCTCCTTTCTGTTGATCTGTATTTCTCTATTGAAAATAATGTGCTCTACTTTATAATTACATGCATCTTTCCACATCTCAACAAGGACTCTAATTCTTCCTAATTAACAGTTATTTGGTAACCATTTCAATAACTTTCTTACATCTTTTGCTATCCTGGTTTGTCATTTAATGTCAGTTAGATTCTGACTTCCATATGACTAGATATCTCTGGATTAGTATGTTTGATTGGAAAATGTGGTTACTCTTAAATGTAGTAAAGAGAGATTTAGTGCTTCTCTCCAATATCTTGCCAAATATCACTGATGGTCTTAAATTAAGCCACTCTATGCTCCATTCTGACTTTGTGAATAAGATACACTAGTATACATGAGCACAGTCTAGTACTCTTTACTTTAAAATATGGTTCCAATCAGCACATGCATCCTACTGCTTCCTCTTTCTCTCTTCTTCTGTCCCTCTATCCATGTTTTTTCTTTGATATAAGTACATTAAGGGACACATCCTCCAGCTTCATGCTACCATCAGCAGGTTTTGGCCACAGACCCCACTGTATCTAGATTCTACACCAAAGAAGATCAAGTGAGATCCTGTGGTGGCCTACAGCCTGTACACAAGCTCCTATACCACCCCCATCTCTCTTGCCAGGGATCACATAGTGATCATGGCTGTAGCAAGGGATACATTGCCAGGATGCCCCTATCCTGTTGTTTTGACCCCTAGGGACCTAGCACCCAAAATAAGCCAGAGCAGCCCTCAGCATCTCTAACTTAACACCTGGCTATTGACCCGGTACACAGTGACTGCATGTTTTGGAGAGTACAAATGTGAGCTTTACCACCAGCTTGCACATTATCCTCCTTAGCTGTAGCAAGGATCCGGGCCAGGGTCTTTACACTAAGTTACACAAGATAGGAATGAAGTCTTGCAAATTATTTATGGTGCAAATTGGGTTTGTACAGAATTGATTTTCTTAATTTGAAGGAGCCAGAAGCCAAAATAGAGTGTATCCAGGATGGAGTTGGATGGTAGGAACTCAGGGCAAGAGTTTTAAATTATGCATTCAATATATTATTTATTATAATATATATTTTGAGTGCCAGCAGCATGCAGTAGACAGGGATAGGAGTAATTATACCTCACTCCTTCAAAGAATATGCTGCCTGTGGGGGCCAATTAAGCCATTTTTTTAATCTGTCGGTATAATTTTACCCAATATTTTAGCATCTGGACACTTGCTATGAGTCACAAAATATAACGTGTATGACACACAGGTGTGCTAGAAACCAGACATGTGTCAGGTGTTTGGGCCTAGAAAATAAAGAACAGTCTCTTACAAGCTCTCCTGTGTCACTCCTTTCTTACAGAAGCAGCATCCCCCATCAAGCTAGAAAAATTAGTGACCTGCAAGGCTATTATCCATTTATCAACAAAAGGAACACTGCGGTTACTTTGTACATATTTGTGAGGAGAAGCCTTTTGTGAGAAAACAATGATTAGCTGGTGATATCGAGAACTTTAAAAATAAGTGACACACCATTGAGTTTATAAATGAGCTGATAAAACAAGATGCTTTAAATGCACTTTCCTACCTATGTTTTCTTCATCCAATAGTCGAGATTCAGGTAGCAACAGAAGCTCTTCTTAGCTGATGACAAAGCATATACAGCTTGATGTGAGAAAAAGACAGCTCTCTGAATAATTAGTCTGTTCCCTGACTTTAAAAGTCACCCCAACACCACCACCAAGTGACAGTAGGGCATGGCAAATCCATGGCACCAAATGGCAAAAGTGATTTGGAGTGTCTCAGTTTTTGGATACCCAGCATGAGGCATCTTGAAGGGGGTCTGATTCTTAGTATGACCAAGCATCCAGCCTCTTAAAATCAGGCCCCTTTACAGTGTCTCAAGTTGGATGCCCACAAATGGAGGCACCCAAAATCACTAGTCACTTTTGAAAAGTTAAGCCAAGAATTCCAGCCTGAACTTTTCCCCATTTTTTTTTTAGCTGAACCTTCTGAAATGCTCAGATACCTTCCCCACACCGCCCTTCTTTACAATGTTGGTTTTGTTACAAATGACAACTGGAAATGATGAACTATTCAGAGAGAAGCTGTTCTTAAAACAGTTCCAGTTGGAGCAGAAGTTGCCTTGTATATCGTTTACATGTTTATACCAGAGGCAAAGTGAGGTTACATGCTACCAAATCTGGTATAAACAATTACAGCAGATGCACAGCCATAGAAAAATAGGGGCCAAGAAATTTACAAAGCAGCTGGACCTTGAAAATGTATCTAAATTAAACCTGAACCATGAGTCACATCAGTTTCACCAATCACTTCTGGATATACCACTACATGTAGTGTGAGAAGCAGCATTATGTCTATGACTATAACACAGGTGGTGGATAAAATAATTCTCTAATAATAGGCATTTAGAAAATGGTTTGAAATATGGTTGTATAGGAAGGTCTTTCTGCCCATGACCCTTATATATTTACACTTACATAAAGATATATAATGACCTTTTTCCAATCATTCCATTAAACCATGGCTAAGCAGAAAGAATGAACATAATCTAAATCTTTTGTGTTTCATTATTCTAAATTTAAATTGGCAAATATCCAGCACTTTAAAAAAATAATGGAATATTTTACTTGTATTTTTACATGGGGCAAAGGGATTGGAAATTATTTTATACTCTATTGTAATTTTCCTTTATAGTTTTAATACTTGGGGAGCTAGCTTATTTCTAACTATTTGACACCTGAAAATTAGGTGATATTTCTACAGGTTTGGGAATTTGATGGAAACGGATATTAGTTTTTAAACTGAATTTGCTGGTAGGTCTCCAGGAACTGGGAGGTTGGGCAGGTTGACAGTCATGCCTGTACCAATATTCCTACTTGTCTCTTTGCTGCATGAAACCCTCTCTCATTCCTAGGGCAGGCTATTGTCTCAAAGCAATTCACATTCTCTTCTATTGGATTTCAGCATGACAGAAACCTGCAGGGATGTGGATCTATTTGGGAGCTCAGGCAAGGTCACTGGGAAGGGAACTGCCATAGACCCAGAAGCAGGTCTCTTCTATATCCCTTGCTCAGAAGAGGGAGAGGTTCGGAGTGAATCATTTTAGGATATTGAGTGGGGGGATGGAACAGGGCTCTGTTTTGATGGTTGTTGAAAGAAGCTTTTAAGGGGGGAAAGGGAGTGGAGAGGAGCTGAAAACAAGTATAACCATACTGGTCATCTGTCCCTCATTGTACAATAAGGATGAGTATATGATAGTTGCTAAAAAGCTGCTGTGCTTTTGTGAAAACTGCCAATAATTCCAATGAAAATTATGGTACGTGTAGAGAGCCATGGTAGTGAGATGCACACTGTAATGCATATATGTCACCCCTGTAACTGCACACTTCTGTTGTGAAGATGTCTATTTCAACTAGAAATCATGTAATTACTTGTAAAGTGATATTTAGCCTATCCTGACCTCTATTCTTACAGGTGTCCTTCACAATTCAACCATAATTGGTACCTAGAGTATCTATTCATAAGTGACTCTGCATCTGAGTAATAATGTTTCAGGTCTTGGGCGCAGTTTATTTGCAATAGTCCAGCTCAGTTTACAATGTAATAAAATGCTTCTGCTACTAAGATATTCAAATCCACTACTGCGGTAACTAAAAAGTATTTGTACAATATATTATGATTTATTGTTTATGTCAGCGTATAAAAGGGTGCAGCAGATACCAGTGTGTAGAATTCCCACTTAATAGCATGTCAAACAAATACACAAAAATCCACATAATTTATCACTGCAGTAAATTAGACACTCCGTTTTCTAAAATTGACTAATTTTTTTAAAAATAAATGCATATAGTTTATTATAGCCCACAGAGTCTAAAGTTGCATCAGCACTGCTGCTTTCTGCGGTGGTTTACCTCAGTTATAAAAGAAGATCATCGCTCAACATTTGACCTGTGAGATTTCAGACACAGAGAATTGTTTGTACCAAATTAAGAGAACCAGGTTTATTTGTCCATGTTATACAACTACAATAAAACCAGGAATTTACCAGTTTTACTCACTTACTTTACTTACATAATTTAAAATATAAAGTCAAATTGATAAACTGTACAAACTGTCCTATTATCCAATTAGTTTGCATATTCAGAAAGCAATCTTAAACATACAAGCCACTTAAGGGGGGCATGATTCATCAAAAGCATAAAGGGGGCTCCCAGGAGATAGTATGGTAGGGCATCCACAGCCCGCTGGACCTCTAAGGCTTCTTTTTCAATTACAAAGTAGTTCCGCTCTTGAGGCAACAGCTTTCAACTTATGTACACTATAGGACAGGGGTAGCAACCTACGGCATGTGTGCCAAAAGCAGCACGCAAGCTGGTGGCACTCACACTGCCCAGGTCCTGGCCACTGGTCCGGGGGGCTCTGCATCTTAATTTAATTTTAAATGAAGCTTCTTAAGCATTTTAAAAACCTTATTTACTTTACATACAACAATAGTTTAATTATATATTATAGACTTATAGAAAGAGACCTTCTAAAAGTGTTAAAATGTATTACTGGCACGCGAAATCTTAAATTAGAGTGAATAAATGAAGACTTGGCACACCACTTCTGAAAGGTTGCCGACCCCTGCTACAGGATGTTCCCCTCCTTCACTTTCCTCAGCAAGGACGGCTCCAAGGCAAGGCCGACCTTTGATGCGTCGGTTTGCAAGATTAACTCACGTGTGAAGTTGGGGCTAAACGCTATCAGCTCCCAGCGCAGGTGGTCCTTGAGGGCTATGTTGGGGGAGCCAAGATCAAGGCAAAATGAAGACAAAACAGTGGTAATAGCCAGCTAGCCCGTGAAATTGCCACACCTTCCTTTTTGTTGTTGGTGGCATGTAAGACTGCAGAGTCTGGTCCTTTCCCACCAGGGGGTGTACTCGACTGCTCCCCAGGGTATACCTGAGGTAGGTGCTATGAGGCCATAGGATGCAGTCCATCAGCCTCTGGAAGGTAGCTGGGACTCCATGGAGACAAAGGGCATCTGGGTGAACTGGTATAATCCGGTCGGGGTGTCAAAGGCTATTTTCTCCCTAGATCTTGAATCTAGCAGAATTTGCCAATACTCCTTTGCGAGAGCCAAGGTGGTAATATACTGGGCATCACCGAGTCAGTCGAGCAGCTCATCAATTTGAGGCACTGGGTACATATCAAAATTTCAGGATGGCGTTCACCCTCTGGAAATCTATGCAAAATCTCAAGTTCTTGAGACGACACTAAGCTGGGGGGAGAGGTAGATAAGCTGGAGTGTAGGGATAGGGTCCAGAGTGACCTAGACAAATTGGAGGATTGGGCCAAAGGAAATCTGATGAGGTTCAAGGACAAGTGCAGAGTCCTGCACTTAGGAAGGAAGAATCCCATGCACCGCTACAGGTTGGGGACCAACTGGCTAAGCAGCAGTTCTGCAGAAAAGGACCTGGGGATTACAGTGGACGAGAAGCTGGATATGAGTCAGCAGTGTGCCCTTGTTGCCAAGAAGGCCAATGGCATATTGGGCTGTATTAGTAGGAGCATTGCCAGCAGATCGAGGGAAGTGATTACTCCCTTCTATTCAGCACTGGTGAGGCCACACCTGGAGTATTTCATCCAGTTTTGGTCCCCCCACTACAGAAGGGATGTGGAAAAATTGAAGAGAGTCTAGCAGAGGGCAACAAAAATGATTAGTGGGCACATTACTTACGAGGAGAGGCTGAGGGAGCTGGGGTTACTTAGTTTGCAGAAGAGAAGAGTGAGGGGGGAATTTGATAGCAGCCTTCAATTACCTGAAGGGTGGTTCCAAAGAGGAGGGAGCTCGGCTGTTCTCAGTGACGGCAGATGACAGAACAAGGAGCAATGGTCTCAAGTTGCAGTGGGGGAGGTCTAGGTTGGATATTAGGAAAAACTATTTCACTGGGAGGGTGGTGAAGCACTGGAATGGCTTACCTAGGGAGGTGGTGGAATCTCCATCCTTAGAGGTCTTTAAGGCCTGGCTTGACAAAGCCCTGGCTGGGATGATTTAGTTGGGGTTGGTCCTGCTTTGAGCAGAGGATGACCTCCTGAGGTCTCTTCCAACCCTAATATTCTATGATTCTATGATCTGGTTTCAGGACCAGAAAAAATGAGACTATACCACTCTTTGGGACTTCTCAATTACTCCCAGATCCACCAGAGTTTGGACCTCCACTATTTTGCGTGTCTGTAGCAGAAGGGGTCAGGTAGTCTCACAAACTTCTCTGAGGCTCATGAATTTGGTATATTGGGTGAGCTGGGTTCGACCCAACAGAGTGGTGAAGATTTTGGGGAAGGCCTTCAATAGCTTCTGGGCCTATCTCCACTGTTCCTCAGTGAGGGTGTCCTCCAGTTGTGGTTCTCTGGAGTCAGTTGTGGCAAAGATGCAGTTCTGGCTCGGGGGGGGGATATGGGGCAATTAGCAGCCCCTCGCACTCCTGCCATGGCTTTAAGAGGTTGACACAATAAATCTGTCTTTTCTTCTGTCAGCCAGGTTGCCGTATTTCATAAGTGACCAGCCCCACCCAGCGAATAATTTCATAAGGTCCTTGACATAGGAGCTTTGATTCGTCCTAGGGAAGCACGAGAAGAATCCTTGCTCCCTTATTGTACATCCACTCCTGAGTTCCCTGGGTGGCCTAAAGGTTTTCTTTCACCAGGTCCCTCACCCAGGACAAGCACCCCTGCAGGTGTAAAACATAATGCAGGAGGCCCTGAAATGGAGATGGTGTTTGTTCCCACGTCTCTCAGATAAGGTCTAGCAGCCCCTATGACTGCCGACCATAAAATAATTTGAAGGGAATTTTGTCGAAGACTGGGGAACCTCTTGAATGGTTAGCAATGGATAAGCTGATCCCACGGGGAAGTTCATTTGGAGGAAACTTCCGTAACGTCCTTAAGAATCTGGTTAAAATGCTCCATCAGTCCATCAGTCTGCAGATGGTAAACGGACATCTGCAATTTTTTTATCCCTAAGAGATCACAGACCTGTCAGAGCAGTCTGAGGTAAAATTCATGCCCTGATCCATCAGTATTTCCCTGTGAGGCTCACCCTGTCAAAGGTTTTAAGGAGTTCCCCAGCAATGGCTAGGGTTGTGATGTTCTACAGGAGGATAGCTTCTGGGAACTGGGTGGCATAACCTAAGATGACCAAGATATATTTGAATCCCACAACACTCTTTGTGACAGGCCTCACGAGGTCCATGGAGATCCTCTCAAATGGGGTCCCAATCACTGGCAATGGGATGAGTGGGGCTTTCGGTACTCCTCGTGGGGCCACGAGTTAGCACTTGGGGCAAAAGTTGCAAAAGTCCTTTATGTCCCAGTGGACCCCCAGCCAAAAGAACCAGGATAAGACTCAGGCTAAGGTCTTTTTATGTCCTAGGTGTCCCACCACAGGGATATCATGGGCTAGTTTCAAGACTGTGTCAATGGCACTGGGGTATGACCAACTGGGTCCAAGTGTCTTGGGTCTGAGAGTCATGGTCAACATGGTAAAGGTGGTCACCTGTCAATTCAAAGTGGGGATACTGGGTTGCTCGATGGGAATCTGTCACCTCCCCGTTGACATGAGCCAACTGTTCATAGGTCCAGCAAAGTGTGGGGTCTTGCCACTGGTCCCAGCTGGTTCCCAAACTTGGGGACTTTTCACAAGTTTGGGAAGTGGGTGGTGCGGGGATGACCCCACACAGTTAATCTCCTGGGTTGGCTGGTCGCCCGAGTCCTTGGAAAGCTCATCTGCTCCTTTGAAAGGATTCCTCTTGAAGGCCATCCCAGCATGTTGATTTCCAAGGTTCACGGAGTGCAGGACCTTTGCAAATCCCCTCCAGTCATGCCCTAAGATGATGGGGTGTGCTAGCCTCGGTGCCAGGCCTATCATCAAAACCCACATCACCCCATCCACTATCATAGTGACCTGGGAACTGGAGTAGGGCTTCCCATTCCTGTAAATGAACTGGAATTGAATAACGCCAAGCAATGAGTCTGATATCTTGACGAGGCCCTGGCAGACGAGAGTCTGCATACAGCCAGAATCTAAGAGGGCAGAGACCCATAGCCCATCCCTGTCAAAAGGGATCATCACCTTGCAAGTGGGCTGGTTTTGGACTGGCAATTCCCCAGCCCAGACCTGGCTAAATCTGCATTCCATCATTGGAAATTCATGTTGCAGGTGCCTGAAATGGCCACAGGTGAAACAGGGGCCTATTTCAGGGAGCCTGGGCTTATCATCAGGGTTTGACGAGCATGTGGGATGGCCCACCACATCGGGGCCTCTGGGTGCTCGGCAAGATGCTGGGGATGAGCACAGTGGATTTCTGACATTCCGCTCATTGGGGCTTCTCGGGCCAGGCCAAGGGACGTTCTTTTGATCCTGGGTCCTTTATTCCCCTGGCGTTGGGGGCCAAGCTCCAGGGCCGACCAAGGTCTCTGCTGCCAAAAAGTCTTCCATGAGGGAGACAGCCACATTCACTGTTGATGGCCAGTGGCAAAGGACTCAAATCCTCCCTCAGGGCAGGAGAAAGTGTGTAAATTGTTTGAGCACCACTTGCTCTGCAACTTCAGCACCAGAGTGTCACTCAGGCTGTAGCCATCGCCAGCATGCATCTTTTAGCTGGTAGACTACGATCCTTGGCGACACAGATAGGTCTTTCCCCAGAATCATTGCCAGAATGTCTCGGGCGAGATATCTAGAGAATCTAGAATCACTGCTTTCAACCTCCCATAGTATTGGGCTTCCTCAACCAGGAGTCCATGATATACTGCTTGTGTCAGGTCCGTTAGGTACAGGGCCAAAAGGGTGGCCTACTGCTCAGGGGGCCATTTGGCAGCTGAGGCGACCCACTCAAATGTAATGAGGAAGGCCTCTGGGTTGTCCTCCGGCCGCATCTTCGCCAAATGCACAGGCACAGCCTGGACAGCTGGTGTCATTTCTTCCCTGGGATTTGGGCCTCCAGGATTAGGTAGCAGGACAGCAAGTTGCTGCAGACATTGTTGCTGCTTCTCCCAATGTTGGACTCACAGCTCTCAGATCAGCTGTTGATTACTAAGTTGTTGCAGGAGTTGTTATTGAAGCTGTGCCACATCTTGCTGCTGCTGGCTATCAGCCAATCACTTTATAAATTTTTCTATATCCATCCTTTATGGTCAGGGATTTTGGTTCTGCCTAAGGCTCAGCCCCTTGTCTGGATCACTGCCTGCATATTCCACCACATGTAATGGTCCTTCCCTCTGGGGATATTGGGGAGCCCACTCTGTCTCTGCAATGTCTATGGTGCTATTTTTAGGGCCACAGTGCAAGCCCCATCCATGAGCAATAGTCTGCAGATCTGGTCTCTGAGACTCACTGCCATGGGTTTTAAAACACAGTGTAGACATACCCTCTGTTAAAATCCTGTTTGCTTCAACAAGATCCACCCACAATGAAATTCTCCTTTAAAGTTTTTGATGTAGTTTGTTTTGCTGACTGTAAGACCTGAACCCAGAGAGCAAACTCTTCAGTGCAGGGACCTTTTCATCCTATTTGTCCATAGATTGCACTTTGTTAGCCCTATGGTCAAGATTTTCAGAAAGGGGTGCCTATGGGGAAGGGCAGGGAAAGACAAAAATGGTGTGTGTATTCAAGATCAGTTTATTCTAATCTAGGATTGCAAATATTTTGTATGCACTAATCATAATTTTGATTCATTGTGTCACTACTATGCAGAATTAAGGTTGTATGGGTACCTTAGCTGTGCATTTCCGTACCTTAACATGTTCTGATTTCTTTTAAATTTAACTAGCTCTACATCTCCTCAGTTTATTATGCTTGTTTTGGGAATAACAATATCCCTTTTTAACCCTAAATTATTCATACATATTCTCAGTTTTAACTCCATCATAATGCAGTTTTTGTCTGGGAATTAAAGATGCTTCTCAGCTCTAAGTTAATTGTATAGCATGTGAATTAAGACTCATTGCAAATACAACAGCTTTTTAATTTATTTTGGAATAGGACACACTGAGCATCTATTTGTAGGACCTAATCTGTCACCTACTCACCTTGAGTAGTACTTTATTCCAGGAGTAGTCCCATTATTCTCCCTAGGGCTACTCCAAAGAAAGATATTAATCAATATGAATAAGGATGTCAGAGCCTGGCCTACAATTCTAAAGCAGGCTTACTATAATATTATGAGGGATCATGGGTCTCAAACCCCAGGTAAACATACCCAGGCATGATTCAGACTGCACTGTCACCTGACCATCAATATGCTATCCCTCTGCCCAAATTCATTGACGGAGGCTGCTCCAAATTCTGAAACTTCAGAAATCAGTGCCACCTCATGTTCTCGCTTTGACTGCAGACGTCTTTTTCCTAACAGACCAAGACAGGCATGATAGTCAGCCTGCTGATTGGGAAGGTGTTGGACTGGGCCTTTTCCCTGTTGGAAGCCAGCAGTGTGGTACTGTCCAACTAGGATGCCCTCTAATGAGCAATTATCAGCCATCTTTGACCACCCCAACTGTGCCACTCCGCTAAGGCCGCCAGGTGAAAACTCTGACTGGGGTCGGGCACACCCACTTTCTCCGCAGCTCACTTCTGTCACCTCATATTGGACACAGAATGAAATGAGGAGACCCAGTTATTTCAGTCTCAATGGAGCTTGTAGATGAAGTCAAGGATGAACTGGTCCCAATGGGCCTTGATGCCTTTCTAGATCCTGTTATCCAGATTGACAATTGTCTGGGCAAATTACAGGAAAAAAGAAGAGGGGCATCACAACCACACACACCCCATTATCAAATTCTGCGCCACCACTTGAGCTAATTATGGTTGACTTTGGCCCACCAGAAACTGGCCCCAGAAGAGAGGAAGTGTTGGCGACACTTTAACCTGTGTTACCACAGTGTGGCCTGGCTGTTCATCAACAATCTGCCTTTTACACCCTCACATAAATTTATCTATGCCAATGACATCTGCTGCACTCCCAAGCTCAGCCCCTCTCAGAAATTGACACAGTCTTGAATGAAGATATGAAGCTCATGGCAGACTACTGTAGTCGATAGCACCTGCAGCTGAGCTTTTCTAAGACAGTTTCTAGTGTATTCCATCTACATAATGCAAGCTCAAGCCACAAGATAAACATTTTCCTCAATGGCCAATGCCTGCAGCATGATACAAGCCCAGTTTACCTTGGATAGGTCATTAACGTACTGCAACCACTTGAGGAAGATGGCAGCCAAAGTCAGCACTCAAAACAACCTGCTTAGGAAATTGGCCAGTTTAATCCAAGATGCAAGCGCACAGACACTCAGGTCATCAGCCCTTGCCCTCTGCTATTCAACAGCAGAGTACTGTGATTCCTGTCTAAGGTCACTCATCTCACACAAGGCTGACTGATGTTGAGCTTAACAAAGCTATGCATATTGTAACCAGGACTTTACGGGCAACTCCATTGCCATGGCTATTATACTTAGCAACATAGCATCGCCCCATATTCACTGGGACCTCTGTCATGCTACTGGCTACGATCCGTGAGAACAGCAACCTGCAGTTGTACACAGACTTCTTTGACCATCCACCAGAGTGCTTGTCTTCTAGATGGCCTTTCTGGTCATCTATGCTACCATAGGACATGATGGTGGAATCCGCTTGGTGCAACAATTGGTCAGCGATGTCAGTTATTAATCACTCTCTCGTCCCAACTATCTGTCCACCAGGTTTTGATCTGCTAATGACTTGTGATCATCTCTGAACTGGTTTTAAACAGGACAGGGCAACTGTGTGGCAAATCTCTTTTAATGGGGGCTTTCTAATGACAAGTGATGCAGCTATGGTCAATTTCAGTCTATGTCACATATCATTGTCAAGTGCCTACTGACTTATTTCGATGGCGGGCATGGTGTTTTTTTAGTTTAATTGCAGGATGGGGTTTCAGAGTCAACTCAGGGAGGCAATTAGTTTTAGGAAGTAATAAGATTGAGTGCAACCAGGTTCAGCTCCAAGTCTTAATGAGCCCAGCTGCTTTCAGAGGAGAGAAGGGATTACTGTGGAAAAGGCAAGTCAGGGAGTTCTAAAGACAGACGAGGTGCAGAGCTGCCATATTATACTATGTTGTGCTCTAAATCGTTCAAGGTGTTGTTTTTGTTTTGCTGTGGGGTTTAAAGATTTTAAATGGTGTAACAGAAGTGTGGCCAGAGACTGTGGTCACTTTGGTTTTGTAGGGTCTTAGTGTTTTCTTCTGGTCCCACCAGAACCTTGTTAAAAAATAAATCTGAAACCTAGAGAGAGAGGTTTATTTTTGCTTACCCTGTCCTCTTGCTGCACAGATCCTGACCTTTTGCACAAATACAGGTTATGCACATGCAAATGTAAGATGAGTGCACCACTGTGTGTGGACATAGAACATTCTGGTGCCATGTCAGGGAATGGTTTTGAAAATCTGCTCATTAGATGTCTCATCTTTAATGTCTATGATAAGGATTCAGCTTCTAAGGGTTGAAATTAGTCAATATTAGCAAAACTTATCATAAATACTTATTCAATGAACTTTCTCTCTGAATACTACATGGCAAGGAACATTTTTAAAAAAATCACATTACAACATAACAGTGTTACCCTTATATTACAGGAGAGTGAGTGCTCTTCTTGGAATATTTATGATGATTTACTGTTTAAAATTAAGTTTAGGGCAATACAATTTTGTTAGGCTCAGCAGAACTATAATTCAACTATCACTGGCTACTTTACAAACAAAACCCTATTATAAAACCCCTTAGGTATCTGGCCGAGGAATGTAAATGGATAAGCTGGAAGGTAGCAAAGTGTACTCTAATACACACTTCCAGGCTAACTTAATCACAAGATACCCTCTAATCTTTGGAGATACATGACCACATTTTTCTTCTGAAACTCTGGAAAAATAGTGAATTACAGATTCAGTCAGCCAGGTTCACTATCCGTCCACATCTCCCTCTGGTGAGAGCCATTTCAGATGGCTTCAGTTCATATTTATAGCCTAAGTATAGTATAGTATGTTTTATACAGTATTATCTAATCAGGGAAACTCAGCTGGTTGCTGTGTGGAGTCTATCTACCCTGATGATGGCATCAGGCTGCTTTCATAGAATCATAGAATCTCAGGGTTGGAAGGGACCTCAGGAGGTCATCTAGTCCAACCCCCTGCTCAAAGCAGGACCAAACCCAACTAAATCATCCCAGCCAGGGCTTTGTCAAGCCTGACCTTAAAAACCTCTAAGGAAGGAGATTCCACCACCTCCCTAGGTAACCCATTCCAGTGCTTCACCACCCTATTAGTGAAAAAGTTTTTCCTAATATCCAACCTAAACCTCCCCCTCTGCAACTTGAGACCATTACTCCTTGTTCTGTCATCTTCTACCACTGAGAACAGTCTAGATCCATCCTCTTTGGAACCCCCTTTCAGGTAGTTGAAAGCAGCTATCAAATCCCCCCTCATTCTTCTCTTCTGCAGACTAAACAATCCCAGTTCCCTCAGCCTCTCCTCATAAGTCATGTGCTCCAGCCCACTAATCATTTTTGTTGCCCTCCGCTGGACTCTCTCCAATTTATCCACATCCTACTTGTAGTGTGGGGCCCAAAACTGGACACAGTACTCCAAATGAGGCCTCACCAGTGCTGAATAGAGGGGAATGATCACATCCCTCGATCTGCTGGAAATGCCCCTACTTATACAACCCAAAATGCCATTAGCCTTCTTGGCAACAAGGGCACACTGTTGACTATTATTCAGCTTTTCGTCCACCATAACCCCTAGGTCCTTTTCTGCAGAACTGCTGCCCAGCCATTCGGTCCCTAGTCTCTAGCAGTGCATGGGATTCTTCCGTCCTAAGTGCAGGACTCTGCACTTGTCCTTGTTGAACCTCATCATATTTCTTTTGGCCCAATCCTCTAATTTGTCTAGGCCCCTCTGTATCCTATCCCTACCCTCCAGCGTATCAACCACTCCTCCCAGTTTAGTGTCATCTGCAAACTTGCTAAGGGTGCAGTCCACACCATCCTCCAGATCGTTAATGAAGATATTGAACAAAACTGGCCCCAGCACCGATCCCTGGGGCACTCCACTTGATACCAGCTTCCAACTAGACATGGAACCATTGATCACTACCCATTGAGCCCGACCATCTAGCCAATTTTCTATCCACCTTACCGTCCATTCATCCAGCCCATACTTCTTTAACTTGCTGGCAAGAATACTGTGGGAGACCGTATCAAAAGCTTTGCTAAAGTCCAGAAATAGCACATCCACTGCTTTCCCCTCATCCACAAAGCTGGTTATTTCCACCATTTTGAATCTGCACATTTTTCACTAGCTGTTTGTTCCTCTTTCTCTCACAGCCTTACTCTAACTGTGCTGCATGCTCCCTTCTTGCCTTGCCTCTTCTTTCTCCCTCTCCCTTCCTTTGTCTTTCCATCTAGACACTTCCCTCCTAGTAAAATCTCATCTAAATAATTTTTTTTAATTGTGGAACTAACATGAAAGTTGCAGACTATTACTTTGCTTCTATGTTACATCCGGTTCCTGCACCCTTTGTCTTTTTAGATTGTAAATTCTTTGGAGCAGGGATTGTCTACTACTCTGCGTCTTTACAGTGGTACACAATGACACTCCATTTCAGTTGGTCCTTTGGCACTAATGTAATAAATCTAATAATAAGACCATATGTCCCACTGTGATAAATAAGAGAGGAGATAGCTCCCTTTTGTGGACACCCCGCCAGCCAGTTGGCTATGGAATTCCTCTTAGTGGTTGTTCTCTACATGCTTTACCTGCAAAGGGTTAACAAGCCCAAAGATAAAAGGAAAGGAGTGGGCACCTGACCAAAACAGCCAATGGGAGGACTAGAACTTTTTTAAATTGGGAAAAAAACTTCCCTTTGTCTGTGTGTAATGGTTCTCTGGGGAACAGGGAGCACTGCAGTTATGCTGTGAGAAGCTTAAGCCAGATATGAAAAACCATCAAATCATACCTAGAGATTACTTATCTGAAACCCTAGATATGTAAGTAAATTAGGGAATGCCTAGAAAGACGTGATTAGGTTTATTTGTTTTTATTTCTTATTGTCTTATGGACTCCTTTGTGCTAACCCCAAATGCTTTTTGTTTTGCTTGTAACCTTTAAGCTGGACCTCAAGAAGGTTATTCTTGATGTTTAAATGTTGAGTAATTGAGTTTTTTAAATATAACAAAAGCCTAAGTTCCAGGGGTATTTTCTATCTTTTTGTTTTTAATAACATTTACCTTTTTTAAGAACAGGATTGGATTTTTAGTGTACTAAGAGGTTTGTGCATATGTTGTTAAATTAGCTGGTGACCACAGCTGATTTCCTTTGTTTTTCTTTCTAATCTCTTCCCTGGAAGGGGGTGTGAAAGGGCTTGAGGGTACCCCACAGGAAGGAATTCCCAAGTGTGCCTTTCTGGTTTCAAAGGGTATTTTTTGCATTTGGGTGGTGTCAGCATCTACCCATCCAAGGTCAGAGAGAAACTGTAACTTTGGGAGTTTAATTCAAGCCTGGAGTGGCCAGTATTAATTTTTTGAATCCTTACAGGCCCCCCACCTTCTGCACTCGAAGTGCCAGAGTGGGAAATCAGCCTTGACACCCACTTTTACCAAAACAGACCCAATTTTCCATCAGATGGCATGGAGAAATCTTTTCAGGACACCTGAAATATCCTGATTGTTCATTTCATCAATCATTTGAGTTGTATTTTACACCAGTTTCACTTTCATACTGTAGCGAGTGTGTGTGTCACACCAACTATAGTTCAAGGTCAAAACTTCTCACTGTCAGGCTCCCATAACAAGTATTTGCATAAATTGCCAAGCCCAATCAATGCAAAACCCTAGTTCTGGTCCCACAAAGGGGTTGAGGAGGTGGCAAGTCCTTGTGTCATTTCCTTCTCCTCTCTCTGGGGTTGCTTGAACCAAGTCCAGGAGAGGTGGGAATCAAGGAACAAAGGGGCACAAGGGGCAAGGACAAAGCTTGACCTTTCTTTGATCTGCTGCTTGCCCCAGGTTGCACTTTTCCTTCCCAGGCAGAGCAGATCAAACCCAGGAACCAGAATGAAGAACACTTGAATATTTTATGATGTGTTTTGCCACAAAAGTTTCTCTTTATTAAATGATGAAAATATGGTGACCTTATAAAATACTCCCTATTTTTAGGAAGACGTTTTCTGCTATTAATCTAATCTATGTGAGTGTACTTGGATATCCTGGTGATGAACACTTCATAAATATGTGTACTTGTGATGCATTAGAAAAAATATTAAATTTTCAGTAGCTGAGCACACAAAATCCAGCAGGATAATCATAAGGTACAAAAGTAAGTATCTGTGATGCTGTAAAACTGTAACAAAGACCCCTTGTAGGGCTTGGTGCAACTCCTGTTAAAGTCAATGGAAAGGCTTCCATTGAAGAAGCAGGCTCAACTACTGAAAAGGCTGAGTTTTAACCACTAGGACAATAGGGAAAATCTAAAGCAGGAAAGAAAGTGGAAAAACAGTGCAGGGTGGGGGATTAGAGGAAAGGAGAGAAATAGGGCCCTGTGCTGAATGTGATGAACCATTTATTACAATCTATCCAGAGCATAGAATATTTGCAGTCTCTCAAAAACTGCACAGGCACTTTACTGAATGAAGCCCTAAGACATATACAGATTTATTCTGAAGTGATTTTGGCGAGAAACTTTATAAGCAAAAAAATGCATTGAGACTTTCAAAATCTTCTCCTTTCCTTTGTGGATCAAAAATCAGTCAACCAGCCACTCACCTGATTCTGAAATCTTTAATCATAATAAGTATTTTTATTTCATTCCAAGCATACATATCTGTGGGGGTCTCCCCCTCCCTCCCTTTATATCCAATATTTGTTTTTTCTACATTTATTGCTTAGTTTTAAAAGGTAAGAACTTTTTTTTTAGTCAAGGAATTTTGGTGTACAATAATTCTCATTTTTGCCTCAGTTGGTTTTTTATCACTTTCAACTTAAAATTGAGAACCTCTCCTATACAATGTAATCTTGATTCAGCCTACCTCCATTTACAAAGCCTCCTCATTTAGTAGCCACAACTTTTATCATGTAAGCTTCCAGAGAAAGTACTGGTAATTAAATTTAACAAGAGCCACCTTCTATTTACAACCAGAGGGAGAAGTAATTAAATATAATGGAAGCTGTAAAGCCACAGAGAATTTCTACTCTTACCCTACTGAAAATGAGGTTACACACAATGGGCCACATTCAAACCCAATGTAACTCCATTATCTCCAATGGGTTTAGACTAGAAATGTCTTTGGCACACTGTGCTGTTTTTTTCTGTCTGTAATGAAACTAAGACCTATGCACATCCATATGCTTGCAATCAGACAAAGCAGAGAACAGAACTAAAGTGCTATAGCAGCATAATAACGGGTCCAGCATCACCAACAGAAAATGCAATTAAAATTAGATCTTTTTTGAAAATCTATCCCCACCTCTGTGATGCATGGCTGGCTGCCAGAAGAAAGCCTGGAAGATGGAATAGACCCTGTGCAGAGGAATTGTCTGGGCTATTATAATTTGATATTTTTGAAGAAAGTACCCTAAAAAACTGCAGTTCTTTACAAAAGTTTCAGATTTAGAGATTATAAACAAGCAAATTCTGAAATATCTCAAATAGGGCTGCTTGAATTTTTTTCTGTCAAAACTGGGTGTGACATTAAATTTTTCAGAAAGTGTCTGATTTCTGAGGAAAATTTTGATTTTTTCTATCCAAAATCCAAGTCCCTAAAAAATGAATGATATTAGCAGAAAACCAAAATATTTAAATCTAGATAGCCAGCCTGCCACAGTCCCTTGTTGGCATTTTAGTTCAGTTCCCTCATCTACTCATTCTACTCTATGGTCCAGGTTCACCAGGTAGACTAAATCTCTCACAGTATACTATGGTCATGAACTCCCATGATGCAACCGTCTTCCCTCACCATGAGGGGAGACCATGGCCCATCATGAGAAATGGAGTTGGACCAAGGAGCCCAGCCTACAGAGGGGAAGGGAAGCATGAAGAACCCAAACTGCAATGCCCATGAGTCACGATGGCAATGTTTCCAAATCTTTGACCAAAAAAGAGAAGGTTTTCCATGGAAATCTTTAACGGAAACCTATGTGTGAGTTTCTCTCTCATCAAAAGTTCTCCTTGGAAAAAAAGCCCATTGTTCAAGCACCTCTAATCTCAAATTACTCAAGGACACATGGCGGTACTATCTGTGGCAAAGCCCCATATGAGCAATATATCGAGGCCTGCCTAAAGGGCTTTGATGTTAATGTAAGTGAGACGAGATGCCTCCGGGTGTGTCATTGGGAGTGGCGATCAAACCCAGTATCTCTGGATCTGAAACCATGAGATTATAATGCCTGGGTTAACATACCCAGCTGTGTTAGCTCAAAGCCATTGGCAGACTCGTACAAATAGAATCTCTGGTCCAACTGCTCGTGAGAGACAGTAGCTATACTGTTTAAATAGGGGTTATGTAAGGAAATGTATGTTATGGGATACTTAGGATCTTCAGGCCCTGCTAGTGCACACATTTTCATATATGCTTAAATTAACACAGGTGAGTTTAGTGGGTTTACTTACCTGCAGACACTTAATTGCATATTTGTTTGCACGATCAAGACCAAAGGCTGAAATAAGAACAGCGTCACAATTTTGGGGGTAAGATGTCCAAAGGGAGTATTGAGTGGGGAGTTGCTAGTCCCTGCAATCCTACTGCAGAAGTGGAGCGATAAAGTGGCTTGCTTTAACAGAAGGGAAAGGGTGTGGCCCAAAAGCACATAGCCCATTTAATCACTTGTGTTGTATTGTGCTCAAGGCCAGCCTCATCCTCAGACCTTTATAAGGGCCCAGTCCTGGAATGGGTGCAAGAAAGGGCCTACAATAATATCTGTTCACATATTAAAACATTCAAAGACACAATGTGAAATTAACAGCTTCCCTTACCTTTGTGTTTAACAAGTGAAGCTTCCAATACAGGGTGCAGGATGGCACAGAGCTAACTCTAGTACCCCAACATGCCTAGGCTTGGAACAAGGTGAGCCCCCCCGCCAAATAAGATGGTCCTCATTGGGAAGGGCGATGAACGGAAGCCATGAGGCCAGGAGCTTCCACCGAACATAGGCCAGAAGCAGCATCAAACCTGGAGCACCCACCACCACCCCCAATCTGGCTATAAAGGGTCCGATACTGTAGGATGCTGAGCACTATCCATTCACGAGCACTCTGTGCTTCACAAGGGAGAGCTGAAAACCATACAGGATCGCACCCGGACTGGACAGTCCTTTGCTTTTGTGGGTTTGTCTCGCCACCATAAAACATTCCTTAACTTGAGATGAAACTTTCTCTGTTTTTCAGGCTGTTTTTACACCATTGCCATGTATTTACACAATTGTTGTAATTAGGTCTAATTACATAATTATTGTAACATGTGTGATCGCATAATCAGAATGTGTAATTATGATGTGTAATTACATAATTACAATGTGTAATGACAGACTATAAATATCCCTCTAAAAATGTTATGAAACAAAATGTACGGTGGAGGCAGAAGGGCTGATTTTTAAAGTTCAGTTTTCAAACAATTTCAGTTTCCCTATGAAAAATAGGCCTCATTATGAACAAATTTCCTCAAAACAGGTATCAGGAAGACAAATTCTCTACTGGCTTAAACTGACTTTGCTGCTCTAAATGTGCAGTGCTCCACCAGAGAATTTGGCCCACTCTAAACAAATAAGATGGAAAGAAAAAAAGACTGTAGAAAAGAAAAACCTTACTGATATATGGCTAAAGGGTTTAATTTTATTTTAGAAAGTAAAGATTCCCTTTTTAATCTGGAGCAAATTTTTCATAGTGAAGTTTAAAAAACTTCACCTGCAACTAGTAAATTAAAAATAACACAGCTAAAGAAGTACCACTGCATACTGCTAAAGTAAACCGAACTAAATAAAATATGCCAGCAATGAAACAAGGACCCAAAATCAGCCTCCAGTGTAGTCCCTTTACAGCAGCTTAGTTGTCTCAGGGCCAGATCAACTCTCCTGCAGGGATACCCACAGGAGGGTATCATGCTCTCATGGAGTGTCCCAAAAATCATTCCTTGTGCCCCACAACCAGCACTTAATTTGTAATGAAAGAGGTGTCAGGCCTCAAGCAATTAGGTGACAGGCCTCAAGCAATTTTTTTTTTTACATTCATAACTGATGCAGCAAGCCCAAAGGTACTGGGGCTATGTACTGCCAAGCCTAGAGGTGCTGGGGCTCAGCTCTGCCACAAATTAAGCACTGACCCTACCTCTGGGAAATGGATTGCATTTCCCCGCTCGTGTCCTCAAAACCATGGCTCATAGGAGAAGAGGGCTACCCCTGGGGAGGCTCTGTGGCTCTGAGACCACCTCAGCTCCCCCAGCGCTCCACCCCAGTGCTTTAAAGGGCGGCTCTTTTCTGAAAAGATGATAGTCTAAGATGTTCTCTCTCTCTGCATTTATTGTCATTTCAATTAGTAAAGTAACCAGAAGTAAGATTTTACTCCTGTTGGCACTCAAAAGCTACCACAGCTACAGGAAAGTGAGCTCAATTCAGTTTCAACTGCAGAAAATTTATTGCTGGTGGTGACATGAGCCAGAAAGGGCCCAGCTTGACTTTCAGCTCCCGCAGTGAGATTGCAGCATTAACAGTTTTAGACTCCACCATTTTGCAGGTCAAATGAATAAAGCTGGTCAGTTTTTGAACTAAAAATTTTCCTGATCAGATCAGAGTCTACATGCACACGTACTGCAGTACAACTCTCACAGATTTAGCATTGTGTCTAACGTGCTGAGTGATAGCATAACAGGATGCAGAGGTGCAGAGTGAAGACCAAGTAGCCACTTTACAAATGTCCTAGATAGGGACTCATTCAAGAAACGCCTTCACTTGTGGTCTTGGTGAATGGGCAGTTACTTTGGTTGGCAGCGAAAGGCCTGCCTGGTCATAACATATACAAATACAGGAGACTATACACAAAATTCTCTTTGAAGCGACTGGGAGACCGTTCATCCTGTCTGCGATGGCCAGGAATAGTTGAGTCGATGAACTGAACTGTTTAGTTCTGTGTATGCAGAATGCCAAAGCCCTTCGGGCGTGCAGGCATTGTTCATCTCTAATGAAGTATGGTTTGGGGGAAAATGTAGGTAAATAAATTGATTGGTTAATATGAACATTAAATAGCACTTGGATGAGGGCATAGGTATACTTTGTCCTTAAAAATCATTGTATAAAGAGGTTCAGATGTCAGAGCAGGTAGCTCAGCCACCCTCTGAGCTGAAGCAGTGGCTACCAAAAAAGCCACCTTTGCTGATATGTATAGGAAGTAACACATTGCTAAAGGCTCCAATGGAGGCCCCATAGGCTTTGACAAAACTAAGTTCAAGCCCCAGAGAGGAACACATTCCCTTATCCATGGATACAACTTTTCCAGGCCTTTCAAAGCTCTGACTGACATGGCATGAGAGAGTATCAAACGGTTGTCCACATAAGGATGGAAAGCCAATATTACTGCCAAGTGGGCCTTGATAGAACTAGTTGTCAAATGTGATGTTTTAGGAACAATAGATAGTCCAGGATATGCTGGACTGAGAACTGCATTGGTGAAACCCTGAATCAACAAGACAAAATTTAAAAGAAAATATCGCTTCCACTTCAAATTGTAAGTAACCCTGGAGGAGGGTTTTATTTATTTAACAAGACATCCCAAACTTGCTCCAAGCAAGACTCCTCCCTATGATGATCCATGGAGCATCTAAGCTATTAAATGATGTGCCGCAGTTTGGGGGTAGGAGAGCAGCCAACCATGATCCTGGGGTCTGTGTCCAAAGAAAGCAAAATCACAGTCTCCTCTGAAAGATCAAGAAGAGTGGAAAACCAGTGCTACTGGGCCCTTATTATAATCTAAGCATGGTCCCCATTGATCTTTAGCAATGCTCTGTGAAGGAGTGCAGTTGGAGGAAAAGTGTAGCAGAGCTTGCTGGACCAGGGTTGTTGGAAAGCATCTGTGATGGAACCAGGACTGCAACCTTGTAGGAAACAAAATCAATGGCATTTCCTGTTGGCTTTGGTTGTAAATAGGTCTATCTGGGGATTGCCCCCACTGCTGGAAAATACACCTGGTTATATCCAGGCACAAAGACCATGCATGGTGATTTGTAAACAATCTGCTTAGGTCATCTTCAAGCTCGTTCTGCAACTCTGGAAGTCAAGAGGCTTTGAGATTGATTGAATTGGCAATGCAAAAGTTCCAGAGGTGAATTGCCTCTTGACAAAACAGAGAAGAGAGAGCTCCTCCCTGCCCGTTGCGGTAAAACACTGCCACTATGTTGTCTGTGAGAACAAATAGGCTCTTTCCCTTGACCTGAAATAGGAAAGCCTAACAGACTAGGTAGATAGCCCTTAGCTCCCTGATGCTGATATGTAGAGAGAGATCCCTTGGGGACCATAAACCCTCAATTTGGATGGAACCTTGAGAGCACCCCAATCCAGGGAAGATGCATCTGTCACCTGTGTCAGCAAAGGTTGAGAGCAGACAAAGGGAATGCCTGCACAAACATTGACTGAGTCTGTCCACCAATCTAGAGAAGTCAGAACAAGAAATGGCACATTCAGCGCACAGTTCAGATGGTGACAACTTGGCAAATAAATGGAGGCCAACCAACTCTGAAGAATCCTCAGACGTTGTGATGCTGGCAGACAAGATGCTAGCTTATGCCAAGGTCCCCATGCCTCAGTGGAACACTGACAGACACACAGCTGGAATCAGTCTGGCTCACCTGTGTGCTAATATTTTTAAAATAGGTATTAGACTTATTAGAATGTGTTTAGCATTTAGACTTTATGAAATGCTTGTACATTGCTGCATGCATTAATCTCACTTATAATTTCTCAATCCCATATTATGAAGTAATATTTGAGTGTTTGCTTTGTAAACCTCTGTAACTGTGTAAATCACCAGACAGGAGACACATTAACTAGGGTAAAGTGCTGATTTCCAACAGAAGGTATTACATCCTGGCTGACAAGGAAGGCCCATCGACACCAGACAGACTAGAGTGGAACATTAAAGAGGATAGAAGACTTTGTCTGCTCCCCACCCCCTCCAATGAAGATAAGTCTTGCAAGTGAATCCCTCCCATCAGTTGAGCTTGAACCTCAAAGCTGAATGGGGGAATAAAAACTCTTAATAAAGAGGAGCCAAATCTTTATGCTGCTTTGATTTGGGGGGAGGGGGCAAGGATTACTAGGTTTAAGCAAATGATTCCTACAGCTTAGCCTAGGTTAGCCCTAAAGGACATACAGAGCTTTTTTGTCATAGAAGCTACTGTCACTTTTTGAAACCTAATAGATACACACAAATGAGTGTCACAATGTTTATCTGTTTTAACTTCGTAAATAACTCTTATTTCCTTTTCTTATATAATACCTCTTTAGTTAGTTTATTATAGGATTCGCTACAAGTGTTGTCTTTGGTGTTAGATCTAAATGGCCTGCAATATCACCACCATGGGCTCTTCTGACCTTAAAGTCTATGAGTCTATGAGACCTGGGGTAAGTGACTGGTCCTTTGGGACTGGGAGTAACCTAAACATTGCTATGATCCTTGGTATAAGGGACGATCTATCACAAAGATAAGCTTACCTGGGAGTACCCAAAGGGACAGCCTGTGACTTCATGTTAAGGCTGTTATAGTGGCTGAGGAGTTTACACTTAAACTCCTCAGTGTAGAACTCACAATCAATTTGGAGTTTGTGCCCTTCTTCCTAACAGTCTGCCCTGAGGTTGGTACTCACATTGTTGTGTCACTGCAGGCCAGCTTGACAGGTCTGGCACGCTGGACTAAGCATGTGCATGAGGCCATATACTCCAGGAGCCTCATATAGTTTTGTGCTGTTGTGACTGGGTAAGCCTTGAGACCTGCAACAAGAGATGAACTGTTTGGAACCTTGTCTTCGGAAGGAAAACTCTGGCCTCAGTAGAGTTCAATACTGCGCCCATTACCTCTGTCCTCTGAACTGGACAAAGGGTAAATTTTTCTAAATTGACCAGCAGACCCAGCACCTCGAAGGCTGACTGGATGAAAGATACACCGGACAGTACCTGCACCCTCAACTGGCCTCTGACTACTTGGACAGCTGGCTAAGGATAGACTTTCACTCCAGCCCTCATCAGGGAGGCAGCTACCACTGCCATACATTTTGTGAAAACCTGAGGTGCCGCTGACAGCAGCATGGTGAACTGATATTGAGAGTGCTTTAATACAAATCTGAGATACTTTCTGTGACCCTGATAAATTGCCACATAAAAGTAGGCGTCTGTTAAGTTAAGGATGGCATACCAGTCTCCAGTATCCAGGAAGGGAATAATGGAAGCCAGAATGACCATGCGAAACTATCTTTTTTAGATATCTGTTGAGTTAGCACATACCTAAAATTGGCCTGAGACCTCCCTTTGATTTCAGGTTTAAGAAATAATCAGAATAAAATCCACATCCCACACTAGAAAGAGGACCAACAAATTGTGTTCATCTGTGTCTAATAATTCTCTTCTTCACTACAGGCAAATTGGTTGAAACTATAGTAATGTTAAGCTTACTTTCCAAGATCACCTCTGGAGCCTTTTTTAAAATTGGCATCACATTAGCTATCCTCCAGTCATCTGGTACAGACATAGATTTAAACAATAGCTTACATACCACAGTTAGTAGTTCTGCAAATTCATTTTTAAATTCCTTCAGAACAATTGGGTGATTGTCATCTGATCCCGGTGACTTATTACCATTTAACTGATCAATTTGTTCCAAAACCTCCTCTACTCTCACCTCAATCTGGAACAGTTTCTCATATTTCTTACCTAAAAAGAATGGCTCAGGTGTGGGAATCTCCCTCATATCCTCTGCAGTGAAGACCGATGCAGAGAACTCATTTAGCTTCTGTGCAAGTTCTGTCTTCCTTGAGTGCTCCTTTAGCACCTTGATCGTCCAGTGGTCCCACTGATTCTTTGGCAGGCTTCCTCCTTCTGATGTACTTGCAAAGGTTTTTGCTGATAGTTTTTGAGCCTTTTGCTAGATGCTCTTCAAATTCTTGTTTGGCCTGCCTAATTATACTTTTACACTTGACTTGCCTTTCTGTTTTTCTCAGCAGGATTTGACTTCCAATTTTGAAAGGATGCCTTTTTGTTTCTAACCACGTCTTTTACTCTGTTTAGCCACAGTGGCATTTTTTGTCCTCTTACAATTCTTTTTAATTTTGGGGTATGCATTTAATTTGAGCCTCTGTTATGGTGTTTTTTAAGAAGTTTCCATGCAGCTTGCAGGCATTTCACTCTTGTGACTGTTCCTTTTAATTTCTTCTTAACTAACTTCCTTATTTTTGTGTAGTTCCCCTTTCTGAAGTTAAATGCTACTGTGGGTGACTGATTTGGTATTTTCCTCCCAAAAGGATGTTAAATTTAATTACTTTATGGTCACGATTACCGAGTGGCTCAGCTATAGTCACCTCTTGGACCAGATCCTGTGCTCCACTTAGGACTAAATCAAGACTTGTCTCTTCCCTGGTGGGTTATAGGACTAGCTGCTTCAAGAAGCAGTCATTTATGTTGTCTAGAAACTTTATCTCTGTATCCCATCCTGAGGAGACATGTACCCAGTCAATATGGGGTTACTTGAAATCCCCCATTATTATTTTATTTTCTATTTTTATAGCTTCTCTAGTCTCCTCAAGTACTTCACAATCACATCACAATCAGGTGGTTGGTAGTATACGTCTATTTCTATAGCATGGAGTTTCTATCCAGAGATAAGATTTTTATTATATCTGACTCCATGCTTCTTTTCACATATAGTGTCACTCATGCTCCAACATGACCTATTCTGTCAATCCTGTATAATTTGTACCATAATATTACAATCCACCAAGTGTCTTTGTTGCCTATTATATCAATATCCTTGTTTAAGATTCATTTCACTTTGTTTCAGAATTTCCCACAGAAAATTGAAAATGCACGGCCAAACTGCTTATCCCACCCCAACCTCTCTGGTTTACCATGCCCTGAGCCCAGATCTCCAGCCCCATAGGCAATAGGCAGTTTCTACAGAGTATGGGACAGAACGGACAGTGCCACAGACACCCTGCATACCTGCTCCATATTTACAAAGGACAGATCCTGGTGGAGGAGATCCTCCATGCTGGTAATTGGCCTAATGATGTGACCCTTGGACATCTGTCAGTTCAATTGTTTCTTAGGAAGGTATATATTCTTCATAACACACCAACCTTAGGTAATAGCACATACAGCACCATGAAATGAGACTCCTTTCTGATCCCAGTTTATGCCGGGATGCATGAAGATTGGTAGCCCGTGTACTTTTGTCTTAGCTAAAGCAATTGCAAATGCTATTATGCTTCTCAGTGCAGCTTTTTTTAAAAAAGGGACATCTCTTATAAACCAAGCTATTATGATGTATCCACTCTTCTTATTATAAACTTCTGACAATAGATTACTACATTTTGGCTCCCAAGAATATTGTTGTTTCTCTCTATGTACATAAAACATTTGTATAATGCTGCAGAGCCAGCACTGTAACAAGTGAAGTATGCCCCTTTTGCTTAAAAGATGTTTTAATTTTGAGAGCTTCAGGCTCAAAAATGACTTTTCTGTTCTGCCTCTCTCAGATGCAATTGTTCTTTAGACATATGCCCTTACTGGCAGCCTTCAATCTGGAAGTAAAAAATAGAAGCCCTCCTGAAATATAATATTTAATCAGTTCACAGGATGGTTATATTGTTTGGATCCTGCCAAAAAGTCCAGGAATTCCTAATTCTCTCTCTTTCCCCTCCCCCATTTCACAAGACAAATCAAAGTGAAAGGGCATGTGCATGAAATATTTATCTTACATTAATCATTCCCCGGCAAACCCTAGAAACACTAGCAAAATAAAGCCACACTGGCTCCTGGCATTTAAAGACAAACTAACTTTCAGTATCTGCCAACCCTGACAAAGACCAAAATGACTCACCCCCAATTTATAACGCTTGTTATAAAATGAAAATTAAAGTAAAAAAATGGCTCTTGGCTGGGAAATTTATTGGCAAACATAATTACTAACTCAAATGTGATAAATCCTTATAAATCATCTGCTCATAAATCCAGTGCTATAATCCTCGTAAAAACTACCACAGGTCTTTAATGCATCTTTCCCATAAAACTATGGAGTGTTTCTTCTACTATACGGTTTGTGGAATTTAAGTTATGAATATAATTTGGGCACACTATAGGAAAGCCATTTGGGTATATAAAAGTTAACTGCACTGTATATTTTTATTATAGTGGTTGGTTTACAGTGGGCCTGATCCAGCTCTAAATGCGAGCAAATATAGTACTGAACAGGGATATTATTCTTCCAAATAACCATTACACTGATGCTTGGAACCGTATGTGCTTTGCCCCTGGGCAGCACTAATGCTGCTCATGAAGAGATAAGAATGCTGAATGTTTTAGTTAGTCCCATGTTTATACTATAAGTATGCATGGCCCCAGTTCCTAGGGCAGTTCTATGATGACCTTGCCCGCTGCTCTGAGCCAGATGTGTAAAGCAATCTAGTCTTTTTCTTTAACAGGCTGTACTGCTGAGCCCGTCCTAAGACAAGCCTGACTGCTACACTAAAGAAGTTTAGTCTGGCAGTTGGTTTGGGGCAGTTAGCAGAAGTGGCGTACTGCAGGTCTTCATGCATATGTCCCATACAGGATCTCAAATTGGACCTAAACCATAGCTGTGAGAATTCAGTGTCTAGGAAGCAATGTTAAAGTTGAGAGGACTTTGTTTTTAGAATCATAAAAATATTTGAGTCTTTACTCATGTATCCATCCCCCTTGGTCTGGATTTTCCAACTGCTTCTATTTTCCCAACATAGAGCCCCACCGTATCACCCTAACACTAAACTGAAGGAACCATAAAGGCTAAAGAAAACTGTGCCTTTTTGAAGCTCTGAGGTTGGCAGGTTCTTTTTTCAGGCTGCAATGCTTCAATTGATAGCACACAATAGTTCACCTGTGCCCTGCACATTGCAGGATTGGGAACTTAGTTCACATTTGCCAATTAATATGATGCTTATGAAAGCGAATTGCTTAAGACAGTGATGGCCAACTTGTGGCTCCGGAGCCACATGTGGCTCTTCAGAAGTTAATATGCAGCTCCTTGTATAGGCACCAACTCCAGGCCTGGAGCTACAGGCACCAACTTTCCAATGTGCCGGGGCAGGGGGGGAGTCCTCACTGCTCAACCCCTGGCTCTGCCACAGGCCCTGCACCCACTCCACTCCTTCCTGCCCCCTCCCCTCAGCCTGCCATGCCCTCGCTCCTCCCCCCCCTCCTCCCCAGAACTTCCTGTATGCCACAAAACAGATACTATGCTGATGGATACCTACAGATAGATATTTTCTGGTATTCTGGTATTCCCAAGAGAAGCAACGATCCAGGAAGGCAGATGGAGAATTGGAAAAACGGAAGTGTTACAGAATTGATACAGTGGTGGGAGGAAGCTTACCTTGTCTGTACCTGTATGATACTTGTCTTAAGCCAGGGGTGGCCAACCTGAGCCTGAGAAAGAGCCAGAATTTACCAATGTACATTGCCAAAGAGAGACAGTAATATGTCAGCAGCCCTACATCAGCTCCCCACTCTGCTCCAGAATCTCCCACCCACTGGTGCCTCCCCATCCCTCCCCAGCCACTCCCAGTCCCTATTCAAGCCCAAATTAATGGTGTTAAATTTGCAAATGAATATCAAAGAGAAACAGCAGAACTAAAATTCATTTGCAAATTTAACACCATTAATTTGGGCTTGAATAGGAACTGGGAGCGGCTGGCTCATTACAAAAGCAACATTGCCTCTCCTCATCTATTATTGGGAACAGACTACATCCACCCTGATCGAATTGGCCCTGTCAACACTGGTTCTCCACGTGTGAGGTAACTCCCTTCTCTTCAGTGTCATTATATAATGCCTGCATCTGTAACTTTCACTCCATGCATCTGAAGAAGTGGGTTTTTAACCCAAATAAATCAGTTAGTCTTAAGGTGCCACCAGACTCCTTGTTGTTTTTGTGGATACAGACTAATAGAGCTACCCGATACTTAAAAAGGTGTGTACTTAGAGTGGGGTCAGTGTACTTAAAGGAGTAATGTGCATCTCTCTCTCTCACACGCAGGGTGTGTGTCTCTGTCTGTATTCCATGCTGTCTGCCGTGCTGCCTTGTAGAGTGTGAGGCTACATTAACAACAATAAGTTAACCCTTGAGGGCTCAGCTGATTGCTAGTTCATCATTTAGCAGTAAGGCATTCCCTGGGAAATATCCCACCCTCTTCCACCCTCTGACTTCACCACCTCAACCAAGCCTCACAAACATGTTATTATATGTGTGTGTATATAACTTATTTTGTTTTGTGAAAACATTATATTTCCTAACCCCCCCATTTATTAATTTTTATTAGGAATTTATATTATTTTAATTAAACAACATAGTTTTGCTTAAGTCGCATTTATTTTATTTAAGATTTAGTTTATTGTTTATATGTTGTTGTATGTATTATACATTGTAGTTGTTGTCACATGACTAAAAATTTAAGTGAAGACCTACCTTTATTTTTCACACATCAATGTTTTTATATACACTTGATTCTATATGTTCTGATCTGGGATTGATACACAGTGACTTGGGATTCCTCTTTTCAGGAGTGGAGTGAGTTGCACTACAAAGGCTGGCTTGGCTTTAGCATAATTAGCTGAGTATTCTGTCTGTGATGATGACTGATCTCTTCTCTGTGATTGAGATCACCTTTGACCGCCACATCCAATCAATTCCAAAATTTCAAAAAGGAAATCAAAATCAAATCAAATTCAAATCAAATTTTCAAGAGAAGAAAAAGGAGAAGAGAAGGGAAAATGGAATGGAAAGAAAATGGAGGCCCTGCCAGCACTCACAGCCTCTAGCAACCTCTAGCATGTTGGGGGGAGCATTATTAGCCTGCTAAGAGCATTAGCCTTAAGTTTGAGGTTTGAGAGGCCATTTTTGAGGGATTTAGGGAGGGTGGTGGGCTGGGCTGGTGTGGCTCCTCCTTCCCCTCAGAGACAGGCCCTGGACAGGGGAAGCGGCGGGGGGCAGAGCCAGGCGGCCAGCCTCAGAGGGTCAGACGGCGACAAAAAGGATGGGCCGCCAGCCCCCCCCAGCCAGCCAGTGCCCCCAGCCAGCACACCAGCCTGAGGAGCTGAGGGAGGATGGAGAGCAGGCGGCAGCCTGGCCTGGCAGCTGCTGAGGAGCCTAGGCCCTACTGCCCTGCCTGCTACCCACCTCTGGAGCTTCCCCCGACCAGGAGCCAGGAGGAGCCAGTAACCCCGTGCTGCTACCTGAGGACCTCCCCACCCCCACCCCAGGCAGGATTTCCGCCGGGAACTACCCGATCTACCCTTCCCCAGGAACCCAAGGAACCACCCCACCCAGGCCCAGGACCAGCCACCAGTGGGGACCACCCAGACCAGGGGGTGGGGGGAGGCCTGGGGGGGGGGGGATGCCTCAGTCAGGCTGCTGACCAGATGTCAGGCTGCTGCTGTGTGTGGTCAGCCCATGGATCCCCACGGTCCGGTCCCGTAACGACCCCGGCCCCTGGGGCCGGGCCTGGGGGGTGGGTGGTGTGGGTGGCCTGTGTCCCCCACCCACCCCCCACCTGGTGGCCCCTATCCCCCAGACTGCTCAGCCCTCCAGCCTGCCTGGGCCTGAGCTGAGAGCTACTTGCAGCCCAGCCCCAGCCCCTGCACCTGGCTGGGCCTTTTTTCCAGACTGGTACTATTTTGCAGCTCAGCTTGCAGCAAAAGGCCTGAGCCCTGAGCCAACTCTCTCTGTTGTCTTTGCCTTGCTTGAAAGGACAGGGGAGGGTCCCGTGAGGACAGCGCGGCGGGTGGCTCCCCTCTCCTCCTCAGAGAGTGCCCCGGACCCCCACCAGTTACAGGGACCTGGGGCAAAAATCTGTCTGGGGATTGGTCCTGCTTTGAGCAGGGGGTTGGACTAGATGACCTCCTGAGGTCCCTTCCAACCCTGATATTCTATGATTCTATGAAATGGTCTATAGATAAAAAGTGGTTGATAGCATCCACAAGCTCCATAACAATGTCTCAATAGGTGCTGAGATGATCACATACAGCAGGGGCTCCTTGCATACCTCCATTTCTCTCCCATACCCCCACCCTCTGTGGGCCACCTCCCATAGTTCAGGGATTCCCTGAAACTCACCCCAATCTCCTCCTTCCCAGGAGCTGTGTGGCCCCCAACCTCCCTCTCATACCAGGGTCCCCCATTCTCCCCCCATACTAGCAGCTCTGTAAGCACCTCCATTCCCATTTTGCCCATCCCTCCATGGCATGGGCTCTGTGCTCCATTCCCACCCTCTCCATACCAGGGTTCTCCCAATCTTCCCCAACCCATGGCAGGGGTTCTGTGTAAACCCTCATCTCCCCTTTTCCCCCCAAGGCCCTGCCTCCCCTTCCCTTCCCAGGCTAGAGACTGACTGTTCCCCTTCCTCTCTCCCCAAATACCAGGATCCTCCAATTTCCCCCATGGCACAAGCTCTGTCTGTCCTCCTATTTCCCCCTCCCATACCAAAATTCAACCAATCCCACCAGGGGTTCTGTGTGCCCCCCATTCTCTGCTCCGCCCATTCCAATGTCCTCCATTCTCCCCTCATAGCAGGTTCTGTGTGCCCTCAATTTCCCCCATGCAAGGGGCTATGGGTACCCACCTTCCCCCTGGTACCAGGGAGTCTCAGTCTCCGCTTTACTATTGAAAAGAAGAGAATTATCGGACAAAGAGGAACGCAATTTGTTGGGGAAGAGTCAGCCTGGCTTTTGTAAAGGGAAATCATGCCACACCAAGTCTATTAGAATACTTTGGGGATGTCAACAAGCATGTGGCTAAGGGTGATCCTGTTGATATAGTGTACCTGGACTTACAGAAAGCCTTTGACACCAAAGGCTCATAAGCAAAGTAAGAGGGAAAGTCCTTTCATACATCAGTAACTAATTAAAATATAGGAAACAAAGTGCAGGAATAAATGGTCAGTTTTCACAATGGGGAGAAGTAAATAGTGGGGGTCCCTCACAGATCTGTACTGGGACCATTGCTGTTCAACATATCCATAAATGATATGGAAAAGGGGGTGAATAGTGAGGTGGCAAAGTTTGCAGAGGATATAAATTACTCAAGGTAAACTGGGACTACTTACTTTAGAAAAGAGACTAGTAAGGGGGAGGTGGGGTATATGATGAAGATCCATAAAATCATAATCATGAATGATATGAAGAATGTGAATAGGGAAGTGTTATTGACCCCTTCTTAATATGAACCAGGGGGGGGTCACCTAATGAAGTTAAAGGCAGCAGGTTTTAAACAAACCTCAGGAAGTACTTTTTCACACAACACAGTCGACCTGTGGAACCTGTTGCCAGGGGATGTTGTGAAGGCTAAAAGCATAATGGGGTTGAAAAAAAGAATGAGATAAATTTGTGAAAGATAGGCCCATCAATGGCCATTAGCTACCTTGATCAGGGATGTAATCCCATGCTCAGGGTATCCCTAAGCCTCCAACTGACAGAATCATCTGTCACTGGCCCTGTCAGAAGACAAGGTACTGGGCTAGAGTGACCATTAGGCTGATGCAGCATGTTCTCCCTGCAGCATAGATGTTCTGCTTACCCTATTCCTTTTTCCTCCCATACCAGGCTGGGGATTATCCCCTTACATTTCAGGGGCTATGTGCATTCCCCCTTCCTTCCATTCTCCTCCCTCCTCCCCTCCCCCATTATTCTTTTTCTGGCTGGGAGAAATGTCAACATATTAAGGTATCGGGAAGATAAGCAGAGGAAGCAGGAGTATTGTTCTGCATTAAGGTATTAATGGGTGCAATCAGTTCTTTGATTATAGACAATTGCAGAGGTGCTAGAGGCCATACTAAAGCACTGGCAGGCGCTCCATTTGTCCCGCATTTTCTCCTTTTGGTTTTCCAATTTTCCCCCAAAGTCAATAGGGTTCTGAGTGTTGATCCCTAGAACATCCCCTGAGATTTTGGGGTTGATACATGTGACATTCAAGAGTTATCCTGTTACATTCAGAGAAATGCTGTCTAGTTGAGTGTAAGGCCTTCACAAGCTCTACTTAGGGTTGCCAACTTTCTAATCCCACAAAACTGAACATCCTAGCCCTGCCCCTTCCCTGAGGCCTGGCTCCCTACATTCCCCCTTCCTCAGTGGCTCGCTCTCCTCCACCCTCACTCACTTTCACTGGGCTGGGGCAGGGGATTGGGATGTGGGAGGGGTGAGGGCTCCATCTGGGGGTGCGAGCTCTGGGGTGGGACTGGGGATGAGGGGTTTGGGGTACAGGAGGGGGCTTCAGGCTGGCGGATGGGGCAGAGGGGTCAGGGTGTGTGAGGGGGCTCTGGGCTGGGGCAGGGTGTTGGGGTGTAGGGGAGATGAGGGCTTCATCTGGGGGGGGTGCATGTTCTGGGTTGGGGCCAGGGATGAGGGGCTTGAGGTGCAGGAGGGGGCTCCAGGTTTGGGGGCTCAGGGCTGGGGCAGGAGTTGGGGTGCAGGCTTACCTTGGGTGGCTCCCAGTCAGCAGCAGAGCGGGGGGGCCTAAGACAGGCTTCCTGCCTGTCCTGGCAACATGGACTGCACTGCGGCCCAGAAGCAGACAGCAGGTCTGGTTCCTAGGTGGGGGGGCCAGGAGGCTCCATGTGCTGCTCTTGCCCGCAGGTACCGCCAGTGGGAGTGTAGAGCTGGTGTTCAGAACAAGAGCAGCACATGGAGCCCTGTGCGCGCCCCCACCTGGGAGCCAGACCTGATGGCCACAGGTAGGGACTAGCCTGGCTTTGTTCCACAGCACCACTGACCGGACTTTTAATGGAGCCGCCAGGGTCCCTTTTCAACCCAGTGTTACGGTTGAAAACCAGACACCAGGTCATCCTGGCTCTACTAACAATGTCCAACATCTTCTCTTAATTGAGGGTGTTTTAGTCAAAGAACAAGTTAATCTGAGAGCCTTTTTCAGAAAGTAATCAGAACAAGTGGCAGAAACTATTTTCCAGGCTTGCCAAGAATTCAGAGATAGTTTATTATTGGTTTCCTAGATTACATTTATATTGTTCTGTTTAAAAAGTGTGGTAAGCTCATAAGGTTTCTTTAAAACGGAGGTTCCCAAACTATGGGGCATGCCCTGGGGGAGGGGGGAGTGTGGTCACAACAAGGTCATCACAGGGCAGCCAACAATACAGAGCAAAGGCACTTCTGAGCCAGCTGCATGCTGCAGGCCATCACAAGCCATGCATGGGGGAACTATTAGGAGGCTGACTGAAATTTTTCCCAGGCTCAGGGTGGTAGCTTCCCTCAAGTTGAGGTCAGGCAGACAGCTGGGCAGCCTTGCACACTGCAAGGGTGCCAGATTTGGGAGAAGGAGTCACTGTAGTTGTAGCCTCCTGCTGACCGAAAGTAGCAGCACTGAGGTGGCAGGCCCTCCCTAGCAGCTGCAAGTGGTCTTTCTGGGCTCTGAAGCAGGTGAGGCAGGGACAGCTGGGCACCTGGTACCCACTCCTGACACAAGTCTACATAGGGGAGGGGATGAGAGTGAACCAGGGGTTCCCTGCCTCCACTACGCACCCAGCACTCATCCTTTTCCTGCCTCCCGAACAATTTCCCCCTGCCTCCCATTCTCCAATATTAGGTGACTGTGATGTCCTTCTGTCTTCCATTGTGGGGAGAAGGGTACAGGGGCACAGAGTGCAAAAAAAAATGCTTGAGAAACTAAAGCAGAAGTTCTATTATGTCCTGCTACTACACCTCACCAGGTTCTTGTGGGAAACCATGGTAAATGTTTTTCCCCAGTCAGTGATAGGAAAGAAAGCCCTTTCCTTATCAGTATCTCCTATAGTATTTGCATAAAAAAAGAGTATATATTGCAACATCTTCCTCTTTCATAACCTAGAAACTATATATTGCAATATGTAACCATTTTATCTTGCATATCCCCAACAGTCTTATGTTCATTACATACAGAGAAATTAGATAAATTACAATATTCTTGCTGAAGTGTTGCAACATCATTACTTTATTTCTTAGAATTCAGAATGATAAAACACAAGAACCGCAAAGCAGAGAGAAAGCAGGCTGCTCCCTGAAGAGAGGCACAACTCATACCATTTTACTGTGCGCTGGCTCTCTGTAGACTGACTGTATATGACCGAGATCACACACTTCTCTATAGAGCCCTCTAGCCAGCAAGCAGGACCAGGAAACTCCTTAATATTACAAGCTATCACTTCAAGTGAAACAATTTACAATACACCATATAAAAACAATATGATGTAAATTTTTAACAGGGGAGGCAATTAACCACTTAAAGAACTTACCAAGGGTTATGGTGATTCTCCATCACTGACAACTTTTAATTCAAGGTTAGATTTTTTTTTTTTTCTAAAAGCTATAGTCTAGTTCAAATAGGAATTAATTCAGAAGACTCCTATGGCCTGTGTTATACAGGAGATCAGAGTAGATGATCACAGTGGTCCTTTCTGCCCTTAGAATCTATGAATAAGGCAGTGAAGTAATTCAGTGTGGTACCCCTGAGGCATATTAAACACTTGGAATCTTTTTTATTAATATATAAATAAAGGTTTGTACTTTCCCCTCTTCAATAAAACTGACCTTTAGTAGAACCTTCCATCCCTCCCGTGAGTGTCTGCTGGCATTCTAAAGCCATTAATGCAGCACCATATTTCCTGTGTTTTCATAGAAGGCTGGAGACCTGAACAATCAGGATTATAATTTTACACTTTTGTTTGTTTTACCACTTGTGTGATAATGTGATTTAAACAGTAAATGTCAATTTGTTCTTCAGATACACACCAATTTGTCACAGAGATGCTTAATTTTTGTTCCCTGCTTTTTAAAGGTTTGTATAACTATTCCCCACAAACTGCACAGGAAACATGAACAAAACTGAAAGTCCTAATCCTGTGCCCTTTTTAAGCTTTTTCTATGGCACTTATCACCTCACATAATTTTTTGAAGGAAGAGTCAACATGGTTTTGGTAAAGGGAAATCATGCCTCACGAACCTACTAGAATTCTTAGAGGGAGTCAACAAACATGTGGACAAGGGGGATCCAGTGGATATAGCGTACTTAGATTTTCAGAAAGCCTTTAACAAGGCCCCTCACTGAATGCTCATAAGCAAAGTAAGCAGTCATGGGATATGAGGGAAAGTACTCTCATGGATCAGTAACTGGTTAAAAAATAGGAAACAAATGGTAGGAATAAATGGTCAGTTCTCAGAATGGAGAGAGGTAAATAGTCGTGTCCTCCAGGGGTCTGTACCAGGACCAGTACTGTTCAACATATTCATAAATGATCTGGAAAATGGGTAAACAGCGAGGTGGCAAAATTTGCAGACAATAAAAAAGTAGTCAATGGCTATTAGCCAGGATGGACAGGGATGCAAAACCATGCTTTGAAGTGCCCTTAGCATCTGTTTGCCAGAAGCTGGGAATGGGCGACAGGAAATGGATCACTTGATAACCACCTGTTATGTTCATTCCCTCTGGGGCACCTGCACTGGCCACTGTTGGCAGACAGGATACTGGGCTTTTGTGGACCTTTGGTCTGACTCAATATGGCCATTCTTATAAATGAATTAATTTATGGTCAACACTGCTGTGAGCTCAGCATTGTTATCCCCACTATTCTCCACAGTCATATGGGAGCTAGTACCTTCTCCTTCCAAGGCTCTGGCTCAGGAGAGATGCTAATTATCTCAGAGTGAAATATAGAACATCCACTGAGTAGGTTTCAGTGGAACCTATTTATAGTTTAAGAAAAACTCTGTGCTATAAATAAAAGGAAAGCCCACTGAAATGTACTGAAGCAATTTTAATTTCATCATTTGTTTCATTATATTGAATCTGGTAAGTACAAAATGGGCTCCATTCTCTCTGCACCACCTTTTCATATTCATTTCAGTTCTAATTATCCTTAGTGGGTTTTTTTATGTTGCCCAAAATGTGCTAGGCTTTTCTAAAGACAAAAGATAACTCTGCCCTAGAAAGTGAAAATATGAGCATTGTTATTCTTTAGCATTGTAATCTAAAGGTACTTATATGGCCCCCCATAAACATAGTATCTGAGCACTGCACAATCTTTAATGTATCTATCCTCACAATGCACATATGAAGTACTATTATCTCCACTTTGGATATGGGGAATGGAGGCACAGACCCCCAGAGGTATTTAGGTACCTAACTCCCATTGAAATCAGTGGGAGTTAGGCACCTGGATACATCTGAGCATGTGGGCCAGAAAGATTAAAGTCCAGATCCTCAACGATATTTAAGAAACTAAATACCTTTGAAGATGTGGGCCAAGGTGATTGCCTGGGCTCACATAGTAAGTCTATAGCAGAGCAGGGAATTGAACACTTGTGTCCCAAGTCCTACACCACCATCCTATCCCCTAGACCACCCTTTCTCTTTGGTTCTCAAGGCTTCCACAAGTTTGCTTCTTTGGATTTCTGCTTATTCAGCCTTTGTATTATTTTGACACCCAAGCATCCTTTTCATGGACCATGTTTGAATCCCTGAGAATAGGTGTATGCTTAAAATGAGTGGCCTCTCAATCTTTAAGCATGTGAATAGTCCCATTGACTTCAATGACACTATTTGAACACTTAACTATGTGAGTAAAGTGCTTTGCTGAATTGGGACCTTGGGATAAGTCTCAGCTTCCACTAAAGTAAATGAAAAATCTTTCCACTGATGTCAGTGAGAGCTAATCACATCCTAAATGAACAGAACTTATTGCATAATATGGTTAGATATAGGTTGGTTAGGGAACTTTATTTTGTATTATGGCAGTGATTCTCAAACTTTTGTACTATAACCCCTTTCACATAGCAAGCCTCTGAGTGTAACCCCCCTTATCAGTTAAAAACACTTTTTAATATATTTAACACCATTACAAATGCTGGATGCAAAGCAGGGTCTGGGGTGGGGGCTGACAGCTTGCGACCCCTCCATGTAATAACCTCACAACCCCTCAGGGGTCCCAACCCCCAGTTTGAGAACCCCTGAATTATGGTCATGCCTAGAGGCCCCAGTCAGGGTCAGGGCCCTGTTATGCCAAGTACTATATAGACATGCAATAAAAAGATGGTCCCTGTCCCTTTTTTAAATGGGAAATCACTTAAGGAAAGTCATAAGCTGTAACATGAATATTTGGTTATGTTTGTATTCTGTTGTGTAGTGCTGAATATATATTTGGGGCAATGCACTGAAATATATTAAGGGAAGTGGAACAGACTAACTGCGTGAGAAGGCACTGTAACAGGTATGTTTAATCACATCCCTATTACATCTAGAAAAATGGTTAGAAGTGATCATTCCATAAACTTTCAGTATTTTGAGTCCAGTGAACGGGCACTGGTCACTATTTGTGTTCTTTTTATGTTTTAAATGTTTCTCCTAGTCAATGCTATTAATTACTATTGTTATAGTGCCCACCATTGTGTAAGGTGCTTCACAGAAAACACATGGATCAGTCCCTGCAATTATGCAATAAGTTCTGTTCATTTAGAGTGTGATTAGCTTTTCAATTAGATTTTCATTTACTTTAGTGGAACCTGGGACATATCCAAAGGCCCCAATCCAGCAAAGCACTTTACTCACATACTTAAATGTCTAAGCAGTGCCATTGAAGTCAATGGGACTATTCATGTACTTAAAGTTAAGAATGTGCTTAACTGTTTTGCTAGGTCAGGGCTATTTTTGACAAGTCTACCTCTGCATAATGTTCAGAGGAGGAGACTAAAAGTAGTTCAGGAATTAGAATAATGATTAGTAAGCAATCATATGCCATGACCCACTTTAATTAAAACTGGTTACTTACCTCTCTTAAGTGAAGATTTATTGGTGATGCTAATTCTTAGTTTTATTTTAAAAACTTGGTAGGAACTGTAGTAAGAGACCCAGTTCAGTCTCATCAATTCTTTAAATACTAAGGACAAAAATTTCATAAGAGGACACTGCTTTTGTGTGCCTCAGTTTCTGGAAGCCTTGATCCTGATTTTTCCAGGAGTGCTGGGCACTCAACTCCCTTTGACTTCAACTGCAGTGGTAAGCACTGGTCAGGATTCCAGAACAATCAGGCTCCAGGTGCCACTAGTCCCAATCTATTAGACAATTGCAAGCAGTTTGGTTTACTCTGGATAATTTTCCTTATATTCTGGATTATAATACCATCAAGACACTGCTGCAAAGACAGGCATGTCTTCAAGAGTTTTTCCTCACTGGAAAACAGTTTGTCCTCATTGAAAACAAGTTTTTCATCTCTACAGATTAATTAAAGTGAATTATACAGAAAATGACAAGAAGGACCCGTTTACTTTAAAGCTTTCATAAGTAAGTTCAAATAAGGTCAAGATACATACTGCAGAGACAGTCTGTAATATTGCTTTTGAAAGAAATATCCCTAGACAGAGGACTGTACCCAATGGCTACTTTTAAGAAGCCACTTACAGATAATGTGTGTTCAAATGAACAAGGAACTTTACAGAAAGCATGAACATGAGCTTAGTAGAGTTAATAACTAGCTTTACATTTATTATCCCAATAATGACTGGAAAGTGTACAATCACACACAAAAATAAAGAAAAAAACTGAGCTGCCATATCTTAGGCTGCAGTTCCCAGAAGCTAAAACCCCTGACAGTTCTTTTTAATGAAGTTTTTATATTACTGATCCACATCACTGTAGAATTTATGGACTCATTTCTATGGGGGACTATAATTGCATCAAAGCATTTGAAGGACAAACACCAAAGAGCTAATGGAATTATTGAGGAAGGCCCTAGAAAGTGTAGTAAGGAATAAGGGGATAAAATTAAAGAGGAACATTTAGATCAGATATCAGGAAAAGTCCTATCAGACTATGGAATGATCTCTGAAGGGAAGTAAATAAAAACCCAATCTCCAAGGTCAGCTGGGACTGAACTGACCAAACTAGTAGGGAACATACTGTATAAAACAAGCCAGCATTGGTAGTGGTGTGAATAAGATGACTTAACAAGTCTTTTTCATCTGTAAGATAGAACAGTCCTCTTCAACTAGCCAGCCAGTTAGGTATTCAGTGTAGCCAATCTAGTCTCATATCACAAGGGGTGTACCTCTAATTTTAGATGGCTTGTCAACCTCTTTTTCATGTCTGGTAAAATATAAATTGCAGGTCTGTTAAATACATAGAGGGCTACCTTCAAACTAAAAGGCCAGATTCTCATCTAGTGTAAATTCACATAGCTCCACTTACCTCAAATCTGAATCGGCTTTTAGAAATCAATGGAGCTATTCCCATTTACACTAGTGGAGGATCTGCATCAACACTTGTGAGCAGAAATGTGGTAAAAAACTAAGGCAGAGGAAAGAAGTAGGTCTATTGTCACCAGAAAGTTTTATTTCTACTAAATGCTGTCTCAAAGACTGGCCTTCATCCAACTCTCTCTCTCTCTCGCTCGCTCTAGTCTCGCCATCAGCAGAGAATGTTTGTTATAACTAGCTCCAGGAAGACCACTTTTCACTCCAATTTGTGATTAAAAGATTGGGGGTATGTCTACACTGTAATAAAAAAACCCTGCAATTTTATAGCCCCGTAGCCCAACCCCTGAAAAACCAAGTCAGATCTGTCCATGCTGCAGGTCTTTTATTGCAGTGTAGATGTACTCCAAGAGGCCAGGAACCTGCTCCTGGGCTCCTGCCAAGGTGCTCAAGCCCACTCTCATTCTATTGTTGTTCCTTTGGGTACTGTTAAGTTTGGTGCCAGCTTTTCCCAGTGCTTCCTTATAGGCAATTTCTTCCTGCCACACCATATACTGAGTAAACAGCAGTTACTCACTTGTAACTGGAGTTCTTGGAATATATTTTTCCTCCGGATCTACTTCATGGAAGCTCCTCATCTCTACTGAGAGTGGTAATCAGTGAGGCACATGAGCACACCCATGTACACATTCAAACAGATCATGCAATACTACATACAAGTCAGCATCCCGAGCCACTCAATGACATGAAACTCCATTGAAGGATTCCAAAGAAATGGGAAAGTGAGTGTTGAAATGTAGGGGCCATATACTCAGAACTCCACTGCTGGCCAGCAAGGATTGTCTCTGCAGATCTCAACTCTTATGAGATTGGTTAGCAGTAACAACCCCAGAGGTGGGCTTAATCAAATAAAGAGTGAAGGGGTGTTCTCCCAAGAGATTTATTCCATTGGGAGAGTCAAAAACATGGATGTCAGGGCCATTTTGTGCTTACACTATACATTCCTGAAACAGTCCTTGTCTCAGACAGGTGAACAGTGTGAAGGAAAATAGATATGTGGAGAAATGACTTGCTTAAGGTTATATAGAAGATTTATGACAGATATGGGAATTAAACCCATGTCTCCTGACTCCACATCCAGTGCCCCATCCATTAGATCCTACTGCCTCTCAGGTGATAGAGAGAGAAAATAAAGCATAAGCAGAGCCATAAAGTAGGTCTGCAACACAGTTTCAAAGCTGTATATGCAACTTGTGCCCTGCAAGTAGTATTATCCATAGACAAAAAATCTAGTTGCTTTCTCAGACTATGAAATCCTGAATTTCTGAAGATGCTCTTCCCCTTATGCACTGAGCTGTAACCGCAAGACATGGGAAGAGAAAGGTATTTTGGTTGCAACTGTGAGGTTCCTCTGAGTGTGTGTGAAATGTTATCCTTTTTCAATGTTAAGTAATCTCAAATCCCTAACTGTACAGTACTTATTATATAAAGGAAGGATAAGAAACATCCCCACACAATGGTTATATTCTAGAACATGGAAATTCTAGCACTCAGCATAGAATAACCCATATGATTTATACTGTAGCATTTACTTTGGCCCAAAGAAACAGAAGTCATGGGGAGGAGAGATGGATTGTAGTTGGATTAATCTGTCTCTGAAGAGGTGCACAGAGCAGGGGAACTCAGCTAGAAGGGCACAGAAACATCCAGAAGTAGGTCCGACAGTTACTAGTCATACTCAGTAGCTGTTTCTGAAACTGCATAGAAAGGCTGCATCGTGGGCAAGGAGTGTTGCAGCCCAACAAAGCTCAGCCAACAAAAGTAGAGGGGGAGGAAGGTTATGAATAATAGTTAAAGGCATCCCTCTATTCAACAGCTGATTGACCAGGACCAAGAGATGTGTCTACAGATCCCAACATCTGTACCACTTTGGATACAGGCTACAGATTTCAGCTTCACCAGCAACTGAGGACCAGTCAACTATTAACCTATGGCTGGACCACTGCTAGCTGTGGAGATCCCCAGACTGTTAGGTTTCTGAAGTACTTGAAAGGACTGAAGTGTTGCTATTCTCCTCAAACTCTGAAGAATCCAAGTGACACACTACATACTACAGTCACGATAAAGACTGAGAAATCTCTGAAAGTAAATCAAAGGAGAATGTGTTTGTGCACACCAATGTACAGAAATATAAATATTAGGTTGGAGCCTTATATTTAAATATAACAGCTACAAAGTAGGGATGTCTGTATAAAGAATACTAGTCTATTTACCGCCTGTTTAAAAGTTATTCATCGTATTCCAATTACGGTTTACAATGTTGTGTGTATTAAATGTTTACTAAATTATATGGTACTCTTAGACTGACTGGGAACTATTAACACCTTCTTGTCAGGATTTTATATACAATAGCCCCAAGGCGGTTTAACTCTGTGTAATGCTTTCTGAGAGACCCTGTCCTGTGTCAAGCGGAGGTGCAGGAAGATGGAGTGTTTGGTGTACTTATTGACTCCGCCTCCCACTACCTCGTTATAAAAACACTTTAGAGCTAGTTTGGACACATGCACACAAGCAGCATACCCAGCCTAGTGGTACAGTGGTGTTGCACATTAAGCGGTCCTTGTAGATTAGGGTGATCAGATGTCCTGATTTTATAGGGACAGTCCTGATTTGGGGTTTTTTTTCCTTATATAGGCGCCTATTACCCGCCAACCCGTCCCAATTTTTCACACTTGCTGTCTGGTCACCCTGTTGTAGATGCCGCTGGTACACTTTAAGTAGTGCTGTTTGAAACTGTGTTATGTTAAAGCACACTAGGGAACCTTTGTGCACCAGCAGGGTCTACATCGACCAATTTATGCACAACGCATTAGTGCGCTTTAGAAATCAAAGCCCCAAAGAACACATTATCTCATCACGCAGACAAGCCCATGGTTGGGTGGATAGGGCATGGGGCTGGGAATCAAAAGGTTTAAGTTTCATCCGCACTCTGCTGCTGAGCTACCGTGTAACTTTGGGCAAGACACTTAACATTTGTGCCTCAGTTTATCCATCAGTAAAACTGGGATAATGATGCTTACATGCCTCTGTAAAGTGCTTTGAGATCTATGGATGGAGAGTCTTATGTAATTGCTAAGCATTCTTTAACTAGAAAAGAAAGGGGGAAAGTCAATCCTTTCTGTATGATGACATTAGGCCAGGTCAGAACATTGTCATCTGACCCCTATGTTTCCAATCTGATTAAGGACTCCAGCTCACATTCAGTGACAGATTAACCCCAGTTGAGGCCTTGGTTCTTAATGCTTTTACATTTTGAAGGAAGAGTTTGGATCATGATCCAGATGTGAGCTTTGCAAATCGCTATTTACATTTGGAATAGGAAGCAGGTCACTAGCAACATGAGCCTTCTCTCTAGCTTCTATTATCTGAAAGTTAAATGACTGTTGGCTGCAGAACCTATCAGCAAGAGTTCTGTGAAGCTGGCACCCCACTTCCTGCTTTAAAAAAACCCTTCATTTTGTTACTTCATAACATTTAAGCCCAAAACTCCTCCCCAGCTCTGCGTTGAACGTTGGCTAAAGCAATTTTATCTAAGAGTTTTAGGGTATTGGAGCCAAATGCATTGCTTGAAAAGTCTCTAATAGAACAAGTAGAAGGCCAAACTATGGATAAAAAGGAATAATCTCAACTTGCTGCCTGGATAAAAGGGACAATTTTTGTGGCTAATGATTTCACAAATCATTAAACATAACAGCAATCAAAGCCAATGTTTCCTGCCTATTTTAAAACATGGTCTCATAGGGTAAAATTGTAATGTTCCTTTTGAGTGGCCATTAGACTGACCATTACATGGAGGGCTAGTGCATAATTGCTCCCATAGTGTCATGCTCAAATAGAAGATGCAGCTGGTTATAGCTCCAGGGTCAGAAACCACAAGTACTTACTGTGATTGCAAAGGTCTCATCTGTGTCCAGATTACTCATTTCTTTTCCAAGAGAAAACTCCAGTTAATCAGCTTTAATAAAGCAGCACAACATTTACATTTAAAGAGACAGTGTGTTCATTGCATTCCTCTCCTCCTGCGACTGAAAAATACCTTTACTTCCAAAGTCCCAACTAGACAATAGGCCAGCTCTTCAGCTGGTGTAAATGAGCATAGCTCCACTGATGCCCTGGAGCTGCATCTATTTACAGTAGTGAGATGGTTCTGGCCTGTTACACTGCCATGTGAGGAAATTATTTTTACACCGAGTTTCTAAAAAAAGGTGGTCTTTGTTACTGTGTTTAAACAAACCTATGTGCTATCTGCACCCTGGCACAACCATTTTAGCATAAGCCTTTTAAAAATGTTTAATGTAATGAAGATCAGACCTTCTACCACACCCACATTGCATCAGCCTAATGGGCTTGGGATAGTGCTCTTTGCTGCCATGCAAAGGACCAAACATAGTATACCCAGTCCTAGACTTTCTCCCGTGCCCAGCAAAATATGAGTGTGCGATGAGGCAGGGTGTTTACCATTTGTGGCAGTTCCTCACATTGCTCCAATGCAATAATCCCAGTGCACAAAGGAGGAACCTCAATGGACTCTGAGGGAGTCATATCCCATACTTCACCAAATGCCCAGCTACCACCCCACAGAACCAGAAAAGTGGCTAAAATAGAGAACAGTAAGTCAGTTAGAAAATTAGGACATGGAACACCCATTCAAAAATACATTCCGAGCCACTTTACAGTGGAGTCCAGTCCTTGTCCCTTTATATTAGACTATATTTTACTTTTTTTCACATGCTTGAGTAAATCGTGTAGATAAAAATAGTGAGCAGTTAGTGGATAAACTGAAACCAGGATGTTGGTTCCAGCTGCTTTTTTCTTGAGGAAAGACTGAGAACATCAGATTCCCTGGAATAATTTGCTCTAACATCTTGCAGTTGTACAAGATCAATCAGTAATGCTCTGAGACAAACAAAAATAATTTCACACTCTCTTTACATTGGGTTGTTGGGTTTTTTGTCGTCCCCTCCCCATGTTCCCACAGTCTTCCAAAGTTACATTCCGTGCCTGGTATCAATGAGCTATGGAGAAATTTAGTTAAAAGATTTAAAAACAAAACAACACGCTGGCCTCTCCACTCTCAGTCAAGACTGAAATTGGAATAGAATATGGGCACTTGGAGCTTGTTCTCACAATTGGATCGGTCATATGCTATAACACTGACGGTTACAATCATTCAAGCACTGCATTTACATCTTATTCATGCCATGACATGTTTCATATACTCTATATAGCTTCAATTTTCTCTCTTAAGAGATTCCAAGATATCATTTAATGGTCAAATTTTGTCTGATATTTTTATAGGAGCAGCTTTCAACTTATGGGGATCAGCCCTGCTTTAGCAGAACTCTAGATGTTATTAAGAAAACAGGAAGAAAGATTTTGTACTAGTATCAGCTGCTTTGAATTAAATATTTACAGGATCATATTCTGAGAGATGCCAAGCACTCTCGAAGCTTCTCCTGAACTTTGGGGGGCAGGGCAGAAAAACAGCTGAGGGTGCTCTACACCTCTCAAAAGGGACTTAGTACCTGCAGGATCGGGCCTTTAAACCCTGAAGTTGTTACTCAGCTTTTACTCACCCTCCTTTCTGGGGTGGGGTTCTCGGCGTCTCCTGTGGAAGCTGTTCCACTTTATTTATAAATCATCACTGGAGCAGGGATTGGAACCTGAGTGTTCTTCCTCTCCGAGAGTCACTCTCTGTCCCAGTTTGTATTTATTTATACATACAAGGTGGAACAGCTTCAGCAGGAGACATTGAGAAAAACGTCACCAGGCTGTTGGCTATTCTGGGGTGGTAGGGCATTCACCTAGGAGATTGAAACAGGGATTTGAACCCCTGTTTCAGAGTGAGGATTCAAACCTAGGCCTCTCCCATGCCAGCTGAGTGTCTACAACACAGGGCTGTTGTCGCTGCAGCTAACCTTTCATAACCTTTGCTTTTATTAGAGGTGAGAAATGCCTGAACATAAAGTGTTTAATTGCAGGTTGGACAAAGTGTTTTGTTGAACCCAAAATGAAATTCCCCCAACTTCTCTAATTCACCAACAATTCTGAAGTTTGTTTCAGTTCAACCCAATCTAAGGTCTCAGCATTTTGGAACTGCCACTGAACTGAGGCTAGTTATTCACCCATCTCCAGGCCAGAGGTAGCAGGCGCTGCAGAACTATGTCCCACATTTTGGGCAGAAGGCAGCAAGGAGCATGCAGAGCCTTGACTCCATCACCCCCCAACAAGCCCAGTGGCTTAGCTAAGCCAGCATGTTGGAACACACAGTGTGACCTACCACAGTTTCTTCCTTCCCCTTATTCTGGGAAGATCACAAACCAGCCCTACTTGTCTAATTTATACAATGGAAGGATTAGTTGGTTAGCATTGCATAATCGTGTAGTCTCTTATACAAACCTAATGCCATACAGGCTAAGGCACAGGGGCGGCTCTAGGATTTGCGCCGCCCCAAGCAGGGCGGCACGCCACGGGGGGCGCTCTGCCAGTCGCCGGTCCCGCAGCTCCGGTGGACCTCCCACAGATGTGCCTGCGGAGGGTCCACTGGTCCCGCGGCTCCGGTGGACCTCCCGCAGGCATGCCTGCAGATGCTCCACCAGAGCCGCGGGACCAGCGGACCCTCCGCAGGCACATCTGTGGGACTTCCACCGGAGCCGCCTGCTTCCCTCCCGTGGGACGCCGCCCCAAGTGCGCGCTTGGTGCGCTGGCGTCTAGAGCCAGCCCTGCTAAGGCATCAGTAGTTGTTTTGAACATTTTGGTCTTCACACTTTCCTTCTTGGTGACTTTGTGCTAAGAGAAGTGAGGAGTTGATTGCACAGAAGATGCTTGCTTCCCAGAAACCATGCAGTAGGAGCAGGTGTGTGACAACTTCTGCACCTCTAAGTTTTGTCTAGAAGTAAGATCTATAGCAGCTTCTAACATTTTTGGCCTACAAGTTGAATTCCAGGCTTACAGATTCACTTTTTTCACAAACAAGGAAACAAATGGATTCCTTTATTAACCATTTAATCTTTCCCAAGAAGTATTTAAAGTTCAACTAAATAATCCACTTCTGTATCATGGCATAAGAGTGTACTGTAACCCTATTTTCTGAGGAAAAAACTGCTATTGTAAGGACTGGACATAAATTTAATACATATTTTGATAAACTTGAAAGCAAACTGCAAACTAAGTTAATTCACAAACATTGGACTAAAGATTAGATATGTGAACTCTCTAGGGCAAATTTTCAATGCAACATGTGGAAATACAAGCATAAATCCCACTATGAACTACAAGGAGTATGCGTCTATCACTCTGGTACACCATATGGAACATCGAGCCTTCGGGCTGATAATACACCACCATTCCAAAAGCTCTGGTGGGAGTTTAGGGTTCTCCTGAGCAGTTTAATTTGGAGGCAGTTGAACAGAGACAGAAGAAAGGAAGCAATGACAAAATAAACTGTAGTTCAGGGGTGACACTAATGGCCGTGTATGTAACAGCCAAGTGTCTCAGTTGAAGTGCATGAAAGGCACTGTAAGCTGGTATGATTTACATAGCTGCTTTTTCTGCTACACCTGGGTAACAGGAGAGGTCAGGTTAAGTGGGCAGTCAGTCTGTTATGCACACCCTCAGAGATTTATCAGTGCGTAACTTGCACTACCATTTACATCACCTCTGAATGGGGCCCTGTACTGCTGAGTTTTGGAACAGAAGAATTATTCCTGATTTTAAGGGACGTTTATGATATAGTCTGTCCTCCTGCATAACCCAGGCCATAGAATCTCACCTGGTAATTCCCACATCGAGGCCAGTACTCTGAGGCTGTTAGAGTATATATGTCAGAAAGTCATCCAGTCTTGTGTTGAAGACTTCAAGCAATGAAGAGTCCACCAGAGCCCTTGGAAATAAGAACCACATATGGGTCATCAGCATGGCTCAAAGCCAGCACCTGCCGCTTGGCTACAAGGGTAACTAAACAATGCTATATTATTTGTTTAATGATTTCTCCCCATCCCACCATCCCCGGACATTAGGGATCTATAATTGCAGTTAAAATGACAAAAAGATTAAAATATTAGTAAACACAGGCCCAAGTCCTGCAACAAGTGCCACACAGGCAAATCCCACACAGCTTCACTGGAATCAGTTGGCCTCTGTGCAGGCAGAAGGTTCATGGAGTGCTCATTGCAAGGTGACAGTTGTAAGCCAGCATGCAGACTGACCAGCTAGTTATAGAAAAGTAAAGGCTCAACTCTCTTTATATCCCTTTATTCGGGACTTGCTTTATTTCCAAATCCCCAACTCAAAACCAGAGCAAGTCAATCCAGACTATTGGATCCCAACCACCTACCACCTTTCCAGAGTCAGTCAGCTGGGGGAGAAGAAAGCATACTTTTACCCAGGGTAGCCTCCTTTCTATCAGCTTCCCCTTTCTTTTTGTAACCCAGCCTGAGCAGGCATGTGATAGTTAGGAACACATTAACTCCTTATATGCTGAAGTGCCTTTAAACTTCATCACACAGATCTTTTAGGTTAACAGCAACATAAGAAATAAGTTGCTTTTAAAAAAGCAATCCCAGACCATCTCAAAACCTTTTGTTAACATTATAAAATATGTGACTGAAAGGACTGCAATAGATATAACCTATTAAGGTCTAGACTGCAGCAAAGCATTCAGCATGGCACCTGTAGTAGGGTTGTCATTAACTGAGCAACCCCCCCCCCCCATAGCCTGGGGTCACTTTGCAGGCACCCTGACCCTATTAGCCTCTTGCATGCCCCTTAATAACACCACAATCTCTCTCATAGCTAACAGCACACCTGCAAGGATCTGGTTTAGTTATAGAAATGGTTCAAACAATCCTCAGCTCCCCAAAATAAAGATTATAACTATAACACAAAGGTTCATAGTCAGCCCTGGTTCTTCTACCAGACAAAAGCTCTTCCTGTCCTAGTTTACTCCACCCACAACCACCAGCCCCAGCCCTTTCTGGCCAGGGCTCAACCCACTAGCTTCCTTCTCCTGTCAGCCCACTCTGCTCACAGGGCCAACCAGGCTAGAACCTCAGGCTTCTACCTGGGTGCCTACAACTCCCCGGTATCAGGATCTGTCCTGCAGGGGCATTTCTTTGTACAACTTCACAGCCTATCCATTCAGTGTAACCACCTGCTGACCTTTATGGGGAATTATCTGATCCAACCCAGGTGTGCCTCTTTAGTAATTAGAAGAAAAAGGATAGGGGAGATATGGATGCACAGATTATATATCAGAGGGAGGAATAGGAGAGGAAGGAGAGTCATATTGTAGCTCAGTGCTAATGTAGACACGAGGACAACAGGATATAATAATTGTCAGTTGAGAAATAGGTGAGAATTTCTAACCAACAGAGAGAGTGCAATTGGAACGATGGAACAACAGGAAACAGTAGGCGAGGAAGGACCATGACTTTAAAGAGATTAAGCTTAATAAGTATGATGAGATAATAGGAGGAGGTGCTATAATATATAACGGGTTTAAATTAAGTGCCAATCTGCAAACTGGTAAATAGTACAATGGGTCAATGATATGATAACCTTTCTTTTTTTCCAGAGCTGGTATGAAGATGCTTCATGCTCGGGCTCGGGCCGCCATATTTGGGAATGGGATTTGGGGGGAAGGCCAGGGCAGATTGGCAGTGGAGGTGGAGGTTCTTTTTTTTTTCTTCTCCGGGCATGGGGCAGGGGTCGCTACAAAGGATCAGAGTTGACTAGCCCCAAACCCTCCAGTCCTCAAGTGGCAAGCTACCCTGTCATAGTGCCATACAAAACATATTAGAGACAATAAACTGAAATGGATCAAAGAATGGTTGACAGATGGGTTAACAGACTGTAACACAGAATAATTACAAAGAGTACTGCATTGCATTTAGATGGGGTGAAGTATGTAGTGAGAAGCTGGAAGGGCCCTACTTTCTTTATCGGCTTCATAAATGTCCTTGAGGAGGAAATAAAAGGAACATGAATTACATTTACAGACAATACCAGGCTAAGGTAGGAGAGACTGAATCAAAAAAACAACATGAAGAGAAAATATAAGCAAATCTACAGACAATTGTGAAGTATCCAAATTAATCAGGGAGGAAAAACGACAATACATATGGGCAAGAAAAATCTTAAACAAAGGAGTTAGTTAGATTGTTGGTTAGAAATCAGACAAGTGCCAAAAAAAGCCAAAGCTGTATTGAAACAGATTCACAGAGGTATACCAAAAGTCAAAAGGAAGTTCCTCTTCATACTGGTGGGATGCAGTGGACTAGGCCCAAAGGCCCCCTGCTGGAGGCCTCAGGGTTCTGCCACACCCATCCCAGGAAAAGAGAAGCAGAGAGGTCCTCCATGCAGCCTAGAGTGGTTGTGAGGAAGCAACCAATCAGAGGGGCTGCTGGAACAGCCAATCAGGGGCTAGGAGGGCCATATAAAAGGAGCTGCCGACTAGCATAGTAGCTAGTTGTTGCTTAGAGCTGGAGAAAAAGGGCTTGTGTGTCTGGCTGGAAGAGTAGCAGGCCCAAAGATAGTCTGCTTGTAGAAATCAGGGGAGCGAGAGGCTGCTGGCTGCTAGGACTGAGCCAGAGTTTGCTAGCAGAGACTGAGAGAGCAATGAAGGCTGGTTGTGGGAACTCAGCCTGGGCAGAGATGCAGGAAGACAGTATCCCCAAGGAGGAAGCCCTGGGGACACAGCCCCATACCAGGGTTGGAACGACATAAAGACTGAGCCCAGGGAGGGCTAGAGAGACACCACCAGAGGGGTATGGAGATAGGCCCTGATGGATTATATACCCTGGAAGGGGTCTGTTCTGGTTCACATACAGTATGTGAGACTTGGCAGGAGGGCTGAATCAGTGGAAGGAAAAAACTGCCTGAGAACCACTGAAAGGGGTCACCAGAACTGAAAGAATGCAGACACACTCAACTAGAGGGGGTGCTCATGGGAGGTGGGTGCTTGACCCCCTTACAGTAGGAATATATTATCATTCTTGCTTATGCTGAGTGGTTACATTGTGCATCGTTCTACTGAAGCTAATGGGGTTACATGCAAAGTAAAGCACTATTCAAAGTCAGAATCAGGCCCACAGCATTACTGTGCTCATACTTTGAGCAGCTATGGGCAACTCATGATAGGAAAAAGGCAAGTAGGAAAGGATCCAGGAAAGGGTAAAAAAGATGAAAGGATTGGGATGATGGTGAAATAAGGAAGGGTCAGATGTGCTCTAAAACGATATATAACATGGTTATTTCACAACTGTGTACTGAAAGGAGTCAAGCTTAATAAAGGTTGAGGGAGGACCTTGAATTAATGGCATGAAATAAGGTATAGGAAAATGTTGGCTGGAGATTGAGAAGTCAATTAATATTGAAGTCAATTAGACTATGGACTAATCTCCTATAGGATGTCATTGAAGTTCCATCACAGTCTGGAGTTATTCAAAACAAAACACATGAGGATGCAAAGCAGAGACAGAAACTAGGTGACCTAGCAGGTCTATTCTATCCCTAATAATGACAACAGTAGAGGTTTAGTTTTGGGGAGCTCAGTGACTACAATGTTGGGAGAAAAACAACAATTTGTAAATTGATATTTTCAACAGTTATAAAGAATAAGACTCATACTAACATGTCAGGGAAAGAGTACTTAGAGAAAGCTCATTAATAAACAAGGAGGTGAATTAATGACAACTCGGCAATTCTAGACATTGAACTCCTTAAGAGCTATCTTTAACAAGAAAAATAAAGAAAAGAAGTTGGCACAATTAAGACAAAAAGTAAGAACCTACAAAATAATTACTGGAAATGAGCAGAGAAAGGGCAATTTGAACAAATACAAACTGATGACTCTGGATGGATAGGGTATTAAAGGAATTTGATGATAAAAAATTACCATCAGCTGGGGAGAAGATTGGAGAAAAGTGAGTGTAGTGCCAAGTTTCTAAAAAGGAAAGAATGATCCTGGTAATGACTGTCCATTAGGTCTAAATTCTATTCCTAGTAAAACAAGGAACTAATATTAAGAAAGAAAATCAATCACTCTTTTAAAATGGACTGGAAAAGAAGAAAGTAGTGTGAGGGTAAGATCTCTCTGAACAGCAATGGGTTCAATCCTAGAAGGGACATAAATGAGGTGGAACTGCTTTCCAACATTTTTAACAGTTTAATCTTGATTTAGAATTCCCTGGCCTTCCAATATTTGCTTTTGGCTACAATTTGTATTTGTTACAAGGTTCCTGTAAGGTTCTCTTTAAGTGACTGATACATATTTACAACTTAACTCCGCTCTTGAAGTTGTTTTTTGCTTGTTTGTTTGTGGGTATTGATTGGTGTTTTTTTCTTTTTGTTTGTTTTCTCCTATAAATGTCCCTAGTTTTATAAAAACATGTTTAAGAATTGCCCACTAACGGTCCCTGCAACAACATTTTGGGGAAAGTTTAATTTATTTGAAACCTACAAAGTTGGTAACTAACTAATTAAATACAATTAACTATGAATATTTTGTTTTCTTGTGTCGGTTTATTAACGGTAATTAACTCTACCCATATTTGAAATGTATTCTCATGTCTATATTAATTTGGGCACTGTGCCTCAATTTCAGTCCATGTGGACTCATTTCCAGTGCCCATTACTGTTGAATACTGAGTACAGTATACTCCCATGATATTTTTCTTTGTGTATATCAATGCGAACCCTAGGATGATCAATAAACACAATGTGACATTTTCATTGAAGGTGCACCTACAACATGTGGTTGCTACTAACATCGTAACAAGAATGTGCACAAATTCTCTCTGTGAAACTAAGTAGTTGTAAAGAGGGTTCCTCTAGGTTCAGCTTTCTCCACCACCACCCTCCATTTTCACTGATAAATATGCTGACCCTTAGCCCTTTGTTTTGAATTCAATATACTGTAGTTAACTGGCTGGTATACATGTGCCATGGACTTCTACTGGTTATAATGCAAAATGTCAGCCGTGTGGAGCTGGAGATCTGAAAACTATCTTCACTGTTGCAGTGACATTCCAAGCAGCCATGGTGTGCAACCCGGTGATGAACATGAAGTCCTAGGTGGCCACAGGCCTGTCACAATCATCTGACTCCCATCGAAAATATACGCCATGAAATGCAGAATGCTGCATGAAGAACTGTCTGTTTTGCCATGTGATGCACATTTGCTGCATTAATCAAACTTTGGGAAGCAATCATCCATATCTTCTGGGAAATCATGAGAGGAGTATCTCTCTCATGGGCTGGACTTACTAGCTGTAATATTTTCCCCCATTCACCACAGAAACTTTATTACCAGCTGGGAGAAAAGTTAACATCTATGTGTTGTCAAAGTTAATTTCTTAGGTGAGTTTATGCCCATAGCTGCAATGGGCTGTTATAAGCAATATAAGTTTACCTTTGACTGACTGCCACATCAAATTTCAGTCAATCTTCAATTATATTTTTACCAAGATCTGCTGCACTTACAGGTCTATTACAAACATCTCCTCTCTCCTTCTAGCATAAGAAGGTTTAAAATAAACAAATAATTTTATTTAGATTACCAAATTTGAATGCATACTATGGCAAAATAAACTGTAAACAAATTGAGCTGCTTTACTGTTCAAAGCAAAAACAAATCATGTTCTGTTTCAAATTTCAAGTGGGGGGGGGTTACTGTCCAGCTAAAGATCTAAACCTTCTCTTCAGTTCTGAATGAAAAAACAAAGCAACTATATTCTGAATTTAATAAATTAGCATGTTTAGTCTTTTCCCCATAGTTGAATGACGAAAGGGCTTGTTTGATATGAGACAAACATATCTGGACTTGCTTCAAGAGCTATTTTTTTATGTCCAGGTGAAGGATCTTTAAGTGGTGTGTCCATGGAGAAACAGTGACACCCAGTGGCCAGATCAGTCAACCACTCGTGTTTCCCTGGCTATAAAATATACACACATATTCTGAAGGGATACCATGAAACTGAAAATACATACATGCTTTAAACATTTGTATAGTCAGTCAAAAAAACCCCTCCAAAATAGAGAAAACTAAACTCAACTTCTTTAATGGAACTTCACATACAGACTTCACATACAGCTGAAGCAAAACCCCAGATCCAGCCAACTCCAGCAACCCATCCCTGACCTCTGTGAAAGCTAGGATCCAGAGTCAGATTTTGGACTTGGTTCCATCTCTATTTTTAGGGTTCTTTGAACCAAAGCAGTAGGAATACTGGAAATGAAAGTTGGTTACCCCAGTGGTCTTCTATATAAGGATTCAAAGATTGTCACTTTTGATGTCACTCTGAAGTCTAGGATGCCTGTTGAGTCTGTGTGAAGTGATGGAAACAGCTACAAGTATAGCTGAGAGCAGTTTTTGTTCAGAATATTACTAGGCTCGCTCATCTCTGGGATTCAATCTGTTACTATCTGATTTTTAAGTTCTCGTCCATTTTAACTTGTGCAACAGGAAGGCATGTATCTATGTCAGGCCAAGAGTCCTAGACCATTTTGATATCAAAGGTAACTCAATCAATCACCACCCTTACCCTGTAGCTAATTTATATGCAACAGTTTCATTGGTTATAGGATGGAGACTGCACAGAGGGTGAATTACTTTGCCAACCTACCACACTTGGTGGACAGCATGGGCTTTCAGCTGCTAGTAGTAAAATAATAGTTGTGATAGACACAGTGTGTGTAATTACTGAAAGTTGTCTCTAAAATGATTGGGAGAAGAAATGGCAAAGTATTCTGTAGTGTGTTGGGAGGGTGGGGGCGTGTTTGTTGGTTTTTGGTTTTTTAATGAGTCATAACTAAAGTACCTGCTATGTACAACACTTCTATAGCCTTTTGATCAAGTCAGACGCAAATTGCACAAGTCACTAGTAACAGGTTCTTCAGTTAGGTTGCTACCTGTATTTATTATGAAAAATGAGATTGGTGGGACATATATAGAAACTTAGCACCCAAATAAGTCCAAACATAAGCATCAGCACACAGAAAATAAATATTCAGAATATGACAACTCTAAATATTAACATACTCACAACATTGTGAAGACTGTTAGAAACAAAAACTGAAGAAAACATTAAGTGAAGGACATCATAAGTGGGAAGGGATAACCCAGGATTCTGCCATCCCATCACCCCAATATGCCCACTAGAGGTTAAAAATACACATTACTTTATGCCCCTTTTTCCCATATAGTCACACATGTCCAGTGGCCATATTTATATTACCTCCCAGCCTTCTATTCCAGGGAACTATAGCTTGGATTCCAATTGTTGATAGTAAGTTATTTGCATCAATACGTTTCCCAATATTTCCAACACGTTAATGCACTTAACCTCATAGTTAAGTCTTTGTTCTTTTGAGGTTTACTTGTTTATTATAAGGCATAATATTGCAAGCAGCCCTTATAACTGAGGTCTTGCTAATTTATGCCATTTTATGCTGTCAAGCCTTACTAGGCCTTCCACTCATGGCAAAGCCTATTTCCAAAAATGGTTTAAATAATATTTGCCTCTGTTTGCATAGGATTTCCTGAAGCAGCTTAGCTTATTCTAACATAAGAATAATAATCAGGGCTGGCTCCAGGCACCAGCATTCCAAGCTGGTGCTTGGGGTGGCAATCTTTAAGGGGTGGCAGTCCCTGTTGTTTTGCCACCAGCAGTGCGCCGAATTGCCGCCGCGGACGGCAGGGGCAGTCCGTGTGCCCTTAGGACGGCATGTGCATTTCCGTGGTGGCAGCAATTCAGCAGCAGCTTCTATATTTAGCTGTCCATGGCTTCTTCAGCTAAACATAGAAGCTGCCGCCGAATTGCCGCCGGCACGTAAACGCGCCTGTCGCCCTAAGGGTGTAAACGCGCCCGCAGTCCGCGCCGGCAATTCGGTGCACTGCTTGGGGCGGCGAAAACTGTAGAGCCGGTCCTGAGTATAGAATTCTGATCTGGTAGCATTTAACATTCAGTTTGAACATAAGTATGTTTGTATAAAAGACTCTCTTCATAGGGAAGTCTCCGGTCCTGTAATATTTTTTGTTACCTCTCTGATCCCTTTCTATTTTTCTGCTAGATCTCTTTTGAGATGAAATAAGATGACCTGAACTGAACATAGTATTCAAGGTGAGGGAATACTACCCATTACCATCTAATAGTATTAGAATATTTAATTCCATTACCTGCATGTTCAGCATTGTAAAAGTCCCATTCTATGAAATTCTTCTTCTTATGTGGCATCTCTTATTACTGGAAGTTTGCAACCACAGTATCACACTGCATGATCCACTGCTAATCTCTTTGTGGATTAATAGTCCTTTTGATCCACCCAGGATATAACATCATCTGTGCGAGATCTTTTTTTTTTTTTTTTTGCCTTATATTCTTCTGCCATCAATTTTCCCTTTCAGAGCCGGTGAACATGCACCACCCACTGAACTCCTAAAATGTGCTCTGCAAATCAAATCTTTCTTTTCATAAGATCTCTAACTAGTGTTCCTGAGTTCCAATCATCTCCAGTACTTTTTCATTGGTTACATGGCCTATCCATGATCTTTTTGGAATTCTTCTAGACAGGGGTGGCTCTAGCCATTTCGCCGCCCCAAGCACTGCGGCATGCCGCGGGGGGCACTCTGCCGGTTGCCGGTCCCGTGGCTCCAGTGGATCTCCCGCAGACGTGCCTGCGGAGGGTCCACTGGTCCCGCGGCTCCGGCGGACCTCCCGCAGGCGTGCCTGCGGATGCTCCACCAAAGCCGCAGGACCAGCGGACCCTCCACAGGGACGCCTGTGGGAGGTCCGCCAGAGCCACCAGCTGCCCTCCCAGGGACCGGCAGAGCGCCCCCCATGGCAAGCCGCCCCAAGCATGCGCTTGGCGTGCTGGGGCCTGGAGCCGCCCCTGTCTATACTCACTTTGCTCAGGAGAAAATGACTGCCCATGGTGCAAGGCAGTGGAGAATCAGGTTCTAGAAATGTAGTTACGAGGGCAGATGAATCAGGAGGGACAAGGCAGATAATTATTCAATAATGAATAGCCTAGAGAAGGCAAATCAGGATACCATTTTTCTCATGATACAACAATAAAGGGAAATCAGTGAAAATGCAAAACTTAAAATTAGTACAAGGATCTTTTCACACAATTCATTAACCACGTGTGGACTACTCTGAGTCCAAGAGCTTACCAGGATTTTAAAAAATTGACACATGGATAATGAGAATAACCACACTTATATTAGAAATGACAAAACATAGCAGAGAAATCAGCCATTATGCTTCAACCATAAACTAATCACTAAAAACAGGGGTCATAAAAAAACTTACCTGAAAAGCAGCCTGTTTTGAAGATTCTAACACCTTCCTGTGAAGTATCTGATACTGGCCACAGTTGGAGACCGGATACTGGAACTCTGGTCTGATCCAGTATGGCAATTGCCATCTTCCTAAAATTCCTGTTTATTCTGTATAAATTAGACCCAGCAGAATGTCCCTGCTGGACATAAGGGAACAGAAGGTGAAATATTCTTAAAGTTCAAAAGAGATGGAACACAGTACTTGTAGCTTGACTGCAGCATGTGCTATAGTGACCTTGTTTAAACAATGGATTATGTCACCAGGTATATCTAGGCCCAAAGCAAAGTTTTACTAATCAGTGGAACTTCTGATACTTTTGAAGAATATGTACAGCATTCAGAGTCTAGTCAGTGGAGGTACCATTACCAAAAAGGAATGAAATTGTTGCCTGTACTGAAATCTAGTAAGAAATCATAATACTACATTCTTTGTAATATTCCAAGCAATGTTTAAAAAGAAAGTCTAGTGTCATTATTTCTATTATTGTAGCACTTAATGACCTTGTCTGAGATCAAGGACCCTTTGGATAAAAATGAATCTTGTTTCTAGTGATTTGAAACAGTTCCTAGTACAAACAATAGTTTACTGGATGAAAGTTTTGGAGCATAGCATCTCACATAGCTAGATAAATATATATTTTACTGCATTACTTCAGTAACAGTTCTGATCCTCATGGATCATAAAGTCACTGATCACATAGGTAATTATATGCCAAGCCAATGCAGAAATCAGTTCAGCACTTCTTTTTTATTCACCCATTAGGTTTTGTATCCATCCCAGAGACTGCTGGGGCTATTCACCAGTGAAGGCTCTGCTCTGAACTGGGACAGAAGTAATCTATTATAATTATTGTTATGATGGAATAAAATAGCTCTAAAAAGCACTTAGAGAATTAAACCCTGTCCTCCACAGCAAGCCTCAGTATTAAGCATCTAAGTATTAAATCCATGAGCCTTAAGGATGCAATGGCTAGTGATCTATTTAGCAGGGGATTTGTCTTTGCCCTCCAAATCCAGGTGCACAGGGTTGTGCCTTTAAGCCAGTTCTGCTGAAATCGATGGGACTAGCTGTGGATTAAAGTACCACTCATCAGGAACATGGGTGGTAGATTTGGCCCATAAGTGTAGGAGAGACAAGGAAAATTCCTAATGGATACATGTGTAGCACCTGAATACAAGTACAACTTCTACCTCAATTTAACACCCTCTATACATCCTGCATTTGAGGACTATTTCTTTTAGTTGCTGCTGAAAGTCTAGGGCTAAAACAAATCAAGACAGAGTGGCTGGACTGGCCTTGCCTTGTTCATCAAATGTTTGCCACAGGTTTGGGCCCTGTGTTTATAAAGTCAACAGATTGAGAGTTGTGAATCAGTGAATCTCCAAGAGGAGGGCTTCTGCCAGCTGAGTTGATATTAATAAAGATTGATAGATGGTAGCAGCATGGACTGAAATACAGTATGGATTGTGTCAATACCTGTGGCTACTATTTGTGCTGCTAAGGAAACTCAGAACGTTATTACTCTAGAAAGCCAAAATGAAAAAAGTTATTACTCCGAGGATAAAACTGGTTCTTCTTTGCTGAGGGGTGTAACAGGTGCCAGCACTCTGAAGGCCAAATCTTAGGTTATAGACCATATTTATTGTCTGGGGTTATAACATGACCAGAACTAGATTGACCGCATTCACCCATCGATGAATGGGGGATAGGGAGGAGGGGGAGGCATTATTTGTTGGGTTTTATTTTTATTTTGTTTACCTTGCAATTAAATGCATATATCTTAACAAGTGCTATGGACAGATCCTGCCACCCTTCCTCATGTGAGTAATCCTTGCTCACATTACAAAACCTGTTGATGTCAAAGGGACACTTGTGTGAATAAGGAATACTCATATCGGTAAGGATGGCAGGATGCATTATTATTATTTGCATAGTTGTAGCACCTAGGAGCCCCAGTCATGGACCAGGACCCCATTATGCTAGGTGCTGTACAAACAGAACAGCCAGGAGCTTCCAATCTAAGTATAAGACAAGAGACTACAGACAGAAACAGACAGGGGAGCACAAGGAAACTATGAGACAATATTGGTCAGCAAGGTAAACAGTGGTCTCAGCACACCAGCTACCTAACTTTTGTCAAGTTTTCTGTAGGCATCCTGGCGAAGGAGGGTTTCTAAGGAGGGTTTCAAAGAAGAATGGGGCAGGTTGGCAGATAACAGCCCCAGTGTATGGGCTGCTATTGGGGGCCAGCTTGTAAGAGGACTGTGCTTGGACAGAGTGTGTGGGGTGTGTGGAAAGAACTCCACACACATACCCTTGCAGAGCCCACCCAAGTACCCATCATGCCTGTGATCCCAATGCTCAGGGACCACTTCTACTTTCCAAAGGGATCAGGAAGGCCTGTGGGAGACAAGGCCATGGCCTTCCCTCTTCCATCCAGGCTCACCGAGGGGGGTTATCAGCAGGCGGCACCGTCCAAACAACCAGCACAGCTGCACAGTGCTCCTGAAGACAATGGCGCTCAGGGAGGGATTGTGTCATTGTGAGTCATAGTCCTTCACAGAAATTTCCATGGTCAGGCCAATAGCTGCATGCCACACTTTTATTCACCCAGTAGGGTTTCCAAAAAGCCCTGGGATTTTAAAGTCACAAATCCTCTTGTTTTATTTATAATAATTGAAAGGCTCAGTGTCTTTTTTAGTCAGTGTAACAGAGTGCCGCCCCCTTGTGGCACAACATGGCCCTGCAGGCACACTGTCCAGCAGTAATTTACTCCTGAACCTAAGTGCTGAGGTCTTATTAGTAAACTCCGTTACAGAGTAAAAAACTCTTCTTTAGACTCTCAAATCCAATCCTGCCTTTGGGGCCTGGTTGCTAATGCAGACTGGGTTCCTCTCCTAAGTTTTGCAGTCCAACAGCCCTCCTTCTGGGGCCTGTGTCACCGTTCAGGTAGGCTTCCTCTGCTTAAACCTTAAGTCTCTTAGCTCTCCCTTCAGAGATGAATTATAATTCAGGGCAGCTGTGGCCCTCAATCAGCTTCTTCCAACTGGCCTCTTTCCACTCAGTCCTTTCACCCCTAGGCACAGACACAGCAGTTGCCCTCCTCCTGCTAGAATCACCCCCCACCCCACCCCCCGCCATCATTATAAACTTGGAAAAGATTTGCTATGTATATGCGCTATAGCTGCATTATAGGTAACATTATTTCCTAATGCAGCGTTTGTTGTATGTTTCCACAACAGAGAGAACAGGATGCTGTTACATTTCCCACTTGTCTTCCCCCCCCCCCCCTTGGGTTCTTTTATCAGCTGTTGCAGGTAATCTCTTTCATGTTCCCTGGATTAGTCTTTATTTTTTTCTGGCTATAGAAAAATTAAACTTTAAACCCAAAAACATTAAATCACTGAAATAAACATTCTTTTGGTATGAAAATGTCTTATAAAATCCTTTTAAATTTCACTTCCAAGCTTTAAATGTAGCTTTTCCATATTTAATCAAAAACACTCAGGTGTCTGCTTGCAAAGAATTTCGTAGGAAACTGCATGCTTATGATCGGCAAGTTGCAATTCTGCAAAGAGCCTTGTGAATTGACCTCCGCAAATATAAGAATGCTTCTTAATTTAAAGTCATTTTCTGCTAACTTCATGGAAATATAAAGTGGACAATATGGTCACCATCCTTTATTTCTGAAATAAAAAACAAACTTTTTTAGCATTCAAATAAAATTGAATACACTCAGTTATGAGCGTAATTTGATTTCACATTTAAATAGATGACTATTGCGCATCTCAAATTGTTCTGAGACTCTCGGTTAAGCTCCCACCTGTTTAAATTGTTGGCTGATACAAATACAACTGCACACCCATATTAGCTGTATCATTTCCAGACTTAAACATTCAAAATGGACACAGCTTAGCCTTTGTATTTTATGGGTCTTGGGAAAAAGCTTGAATTCTCTTTCAGTGAGCAAATGAAATTCATCTCTCAACATACAGTAATACATTGTCTTCAACATACAGTCCAGTCCATCAAAATGTCCATGACAGTTGTCATAACAGACACATGAAGGAGACTGAGGTGCTGGGATCAGACACACAATTTTCTATAAGGAAAATGAAATTCAGGACTTGGCTTCACTTTGCACTAGTCCACACTAGAGAGGTGTAAATTCTAGTGCACACTAGAAAGTTCTGCACTAACTGGCCTGTGTGGACCCTGCTGGTGTGCCCTAAATGTTCCCTAGAACAGTTAATGTAGTCGCCTTCCAAGCAGTTCTACATGAATACATGGGGAACTCTTAGTGTGCACCAGCAGGGCCATCCAGGCCAGTTAGTGCACAACACGCTAGTGCGCACTAGAATGTATACCCCTCTAGTGCGGAATAATGCGTCATGTTGACAAGCCCTCAAACAATAAAAACAGATCGTTTCTATCGGACCTTGATTCAGAATTCTAGAGGAGATCTAGTTTTAATCAAACATTCCTTCAGGAGTCCAGCACCAGTCTGAAACCTGGGGGAAATCATAGGAGCATGAAACACTCAGATATGGCTGTATCTGAAAAAAAAATCCTTGTGAATGGAATAAAAGAAACAGCAGCAGAGCACTAAAAATTGCTAGCGCATCTCTAGATAATGTATGAAATTCAGTAATGACAAACCCATTGTCCTGAATGGGATTCTACAGGGGTGTAAGTCAGTACTAATTAGAGCTAATGAGTATAGCGAATTTGGCTTATTACAATCCCTTTACATTTTCCTTCTGGGTAAACTTAGCTTTTCATCCATGAAAATGATAATATTGATTTTGTTTCCAGCTAGCTGCCACTAAATCTTTAGTTCTTTTAGGGCATGGGATATTGTTGTCTTTTTCCACCACTACCATAGTACGTAGTGTTGCACACAAACATATGAAGTCAAGGTCTGTGCTATACAGAACAGGCAGAGAAAGAAAAAGATGTCCCCAAAACATTTGAATATGCATTGTTGTAGTCAATTTTATCTAGGTATTTATATGGGCACCACCACCATAGTATCTGAGCACGTCTTGTAATGCTGGACCCTTTCCAGGGTTTGTTTGGTTTTTTTACTTTTTAAGCAAGAGAGGAGAAGATAATTAGTGGTAGAAGACACACGCTGAAAGAAGGGAGTGCCTGGAAGGCCAGGAGGGAGGAGATCAAAGTAGGTAGGTATACTGAATAAGAAAGGCTGCTCCTGATATAGGGGTCAACATGGAAAAAAAAATACAGAGAGGTGGAGAATTTTAAGTTCTTTGGGGATAAGGGACATCTTTATACTGCATGTGTTTCCAGCACCTAGCACAATGGGGCCCTGATCCTGATTAGGGGCACTACTGCAATACAATACAATAAATACACAGAAAACAATAAAATGAAGGGCTCAGTGTGACAGAAAGAACTGGCCAAGCATAGTGCACTAATGAGTGTGCAGTAGAAGTCTCTAGTTTTGCTAAATATTGTTCCTCTTTATTGTAAAGCAACCAGAAGGATTGATTTAGTTTTGTTATATTAATTATTCCAATCTGGTCATGAGCCTATTAAGTTTCACTGTGAATGGCAGATGAAGGGTATAATATTAAATTTTGCAGCTATTCCTATCAAAATTGTAGGCATCTGAGGTCCTTTTTTCCACTTTCATACATGCCCCCCACCCCCCGTCTTTTCCATTGCTCAAATATTTTAGACTTATTACCTGTGAGGAAGCTTTTGGTTTTTCTGAATAATCATTCAAGGATTCTTTGTTAAATTCTGCACTCTGATTTTTGGAGGTTTGGAGTAGCCTTCAATATGGTACCGGGTTGGTTTGTGGGAAAGTAAGCCACTACCTACAAAAAGTCATCTCAGACCTGACTAAATCATGAATATTTCCAGGACAAATAAAGCCACCTGAAGTTAAATGCAAATGATGAGTGATACTGACAAGGAACATATGAGTAGACCAGGGATTGGCAACCTACAGCACGCATGCCAAAGGTGGCACGCGAGCTGATTTTTTTGAGGGCACGCAGCGTGGGCTGAGCCGCTTAGCCTGCCACCACTCTGGGGTTCCTGCTGCTGGCCCCTTGCGAGCCAGGGTCCTGCCGCTGGCACCACTCAGCGCCCGCTGCCAGCCTGGGTGAAGGAAACCCAGGCTGGCAGCGGGCTGAGACCCCGGCTGGCAGGAACCAGCGGCTTAAACCTCAGAGCGGCGGCAGTGGGCTGAGCCACACAGTTGTTGCACTGGGGTTCCAGCTGCTGGCCCCTTGCCAGCCGGGGTCCCCCACTACGGCCCCACTCACCTTGCTTCTGGTTGGAGTTCCAGCACAGGCCTCCTGCCAGACAGGGTCCAGGCCTCCGGCCCTGCTCAGCCACCAGCTCCACTCTTCTCAGCTGCCGATGTGGGGTTCCAGCCGGTTAACAACTGATCACTCAGAAGCCTGTGTGCAGCTTAAAGTATCCAAATATGTGCCAGACATTGGAAAACTCAGCAAGGAAAAGCAAGGGCAAGGATCACACTAAACTGATAAGATCTGCATTTTAATTTAATTTTAAATAAAACTTCTGAAACATTTTGAAAACCTTGTTTATTTTACATATAACAGTAGTTTGGTTATATATTATAGACTTATAGAGAGACCTTCTAAAAAACGTTAAAATGTATTACCGGCACATGAAGCCTTAAATTAGAGTGTATACATGAAGACTCGGCACACCACTGCTGAAAGGTTGCCGACCCCTGGTGTAGACCTAAGAGGGAAAATCAGCAGTCCCTAATAACAAAGGGACATATTCAAGTGCCAAGACTCACAGAATATTATCCCAGGCAATTATTTGTCAAAGGTGCAGACCTATGTTCATCTCATAGAAAGAAAGGCAAAAAGTGTTCATAAAACGAAGCATTCTGGGGTGTACAAACAAGAATATCATAGTAAGATACAGGAGGTAATTGTCCCGATCTATTCAGCACTGGTGAGGCCTCAGCTGGAGTATTGTGTCCAATTCTGGATGCCACACTTTAAGATAGATGTGGACAAATTGGAGAGTCAAGAGGAGAGCAAGAAAAATAATAAATGGTTTAGAAAACCTGACCTATGAGCAGGTAGACCTTAATATCTATTGAGAGGGACACAGCGGTGAAATGAGGATACATGCATGGTATTAAGCGGCAGGCTGCAACTTTTATTAAACTTTAGCACAAGGGAGAGGCGCTACCTGCCCATCACCCATACTCTCCTATACCAGGCATTTAATTGGTTCCAGTGTGGTGGTTGCAGAGCTCCGTACTATCTAATCCACAACTCATGGCGGGCTCTCCTCAGCCTATGCCCAGGACTCAGCTCACTCTGAGTCCTAGCACCCTCCCCGCTTACAAGGGAGACAAAGAGTGCGGACGTGTGAGGACCTCAACCTTCCAAGGCCACAAGGTCTCCTCCTATCCCATGAGTCTAAGACACATCACCAAAATCCAGGGTCTTTTACCTGTGGGAACTGTTCATTTTATACCTTTAACCACATGGAAACCAGCCACAAGGACTGCCAGTGACTAGCTTGGTTGCTCCCCCCTCATCCACACTGCCTCATGTCACAATTCCTTCCAATCCATTCTCTCACATTCTGTTGCCATATGTCAGCACCTCCATTTGACGAAGGTATGCTACCCTCCGTGAAAACTTCAGGCCAATTGCAAGGAGTATCCTTATGTTATATCACTGAACCCCCTTTTTCCAGGAACAGCTTGTTGACCTCCCTATTCACTTTCTTTCCAGCCTTGTCCACGTGGGCTGTTTGTGGCTCCCTGCCAAACCTGTCTTGCAGCAAGCATTTCTGACCATACTAATCTCACCTCTGGCCATGATTGCCTAATCTGTCTTACACCCCCTGGATTCTGTCCCTTATGCTGACTCTTGTACAACCCTTGAGATCTTTATCCCCAAGGTGAATAGCCAGGATGTAAGGTGAGACCTTGTTGTTTGTCAGTGAGTGCACAAGTGGCATGAGCAGATCACACTGCATGCCTCTTGTGCCGAATCATTGGCTGCAAATAGCTTCAGCCCAGAAGCCCAGCTGAGATCTTGTTGCCATCCTGGCCTCCCTCTTGTGGGCCCAGAGCACTGTAGAGTGCCCACAAATCCAAACATTGTGTACACTCTGGGTAGCCTTTGAAACAAACAAGCACATTGGGTTAATTATGTTTTATTGCTCCCTGCAATCTTTTCCTTGGTGCAGACCTAAGTCCTGTAACACCTTGATTTCCAGCACTCTAGTGCCTGCACCTGCCATGGACCAAACTCTCTGCAGCCACTGACATTGCTGTCCTGATCCTAGAAGAATGAGAACCACATTTTCCCAGGTGAAGACCGCAGTAGCTCAAGGTTTTTGTGTGTGAACAGTGGGTCTGGCTGCAGCCCCGGACTTTTAATAAGTCTTGTATCACCTTTACAGGGCACAAGTGCTTGTCTGCACATTCCTTCAGTACCACATACACCCCCTTAAATAAAATGGCCTCCCTCACACAGCTGCAGAACCCTGAAAGGGTTTCCTGTGTTATGGGTAGCCTGTAGTCTCTCTAGCACTTGCCTTTCCATGACCACCCTTCTAAGGGTTTCGTACTATGAAATGCCCATATGAGTTTTAGAAACCCACCAATCTACTCCAGTAGGACAGGCCCACTAGTCGGCTAGAGATAGTGGAGTGTGTCAACCAGTGGTGGGTCAAAGACACTACACATTGCACCACCTGGTGTGGGAATGGGCCACCCCCCAATGAAGCCCTTCCTGTGCCCTAAATTCCACCAACTCCGAACACTGTCCTTATAGGCTCTCAGAGTCCACAGAGCTACCAAGTCCTTGACTAGTCCCACATCTGTCAGGAGCCACGGTTCCAGAGTTGTTGGGGCATCGCCTGTGGATCTTTGAGGGTCAGCAAGGCGAGTTTCCAGAATTTGTCATCCTGAAATCAAGCTAGAGCATTGGCAATACCATTATCCACTCCTGGTACATGCACTGTATGAAAAAGGAGGTTAAACTGCAGGCAGTGTAAAACATAGGCCCTCACCAGCCTTATTACCTGAGCAGTCTTAGCCAAGTGTCAGTTCACAATACGTACTGCAGATTGGCTGTCACACCCAAAACAGATTTTGTTTCTGAAAGTTTTCTCCCCAAATAGAGACTGCCACCAAAATAGGAAAATACTCCAGATAGGGCATATCCCTTGTAATAACCTGAGCCACCCAGCTCTCTGGGCACCTCTGTGCACACCACTCTACTTGAAAGTAAACCCCAAAACCTATGCCTCCTGAGGAATCAGATTGCACCTGGAGCTCAGTCTTGAGCAACTGGTCCAAATGCCATATAAAAACCCAATTAAACTCTTCCAGGAATCTTTCCCACACTTCTAAGTCTTCTTTCAGTTCTCTCACTATTCTAACAAGGTGGTGGGGTTTTTGCACAACAGAGGAGGCAGACACCACATGGGCACAAAATGCCTGACCACTAGCCACCATCCGCCATGCAAAGTTTAGCTGCCCCAGCACCACCTGTAGCTCCCTCAGTGTAATTTTCTTTGCCTCTTTGAGAGCCCATATCAGTGCCCTTCCCAATTCCAGTTTCTCTGTGGGTAACACAGAAACACCCCAGACTGTGCCTAGTTCAGTGCCCAGATAAGTTAAACTTTGGGCAAGGCATTCTATTTTTTCTGTGGCAAGGGGGACCCTGAGACACTTAGCTAGGTTCTGAAACACATGAAACATGTACTTACCGTTGCCTGTCACCAATCTTCTTGCATATAAGAAGTTGTTGAGTGTAGGCCAGTCTCACGCACAATTGCCCACTTCAACATGAAGGTGAAACTTTTGAAAGCAGCACATGACACCGAGCACGCCATAGGCATGGCTTTATCAAAATAACAGGGGCCTTCAAATTGAAAGTCCAAAGCAAGTTAAAATTCCTGAGATACACTAGAAGCAACTGGATGCAACCATAGCTACCATAGCATCAAAAGATGAATATCTCATTGAACACAGATGGGGGTCAATAAAGTCATTTATTGATGAGCCCTGGGGGTAGGACAGATGATGGATTGCTTTCTTTGATACATCACCCAGGGGAGATATGCACAATTCCAGCACTGGAAGCCTTGCGAAGAGGCCTGCCACTCTCCCTGCTGCCACCTCCGCTCCGAGGCAATCTTTGCCCTTACTACACGATCAAAGCCTTTAACAGATTTCAAGTTCTCTGCCCAGGAATGACACCTGAAACCAGCCGAAAATCCATTCCATAAATAAGCGACATCTTTTTTCCCGGGGTCATCTAATAACAAATGCTGTAACACCTTTATACAAATTATACTCTCATAAATGCAAAAGGCTGCAGGCCAACTCTTAAGAGTTTCAGACACCTTAGGTCTGTGGGTTTGCCCTTCTTCTTTTGTCCTTTTCCCCCCTTCCTTTCCCTGAACAGCAAGGTAAATAAATCCACAAATACCCCTTTCCAAATCTTATCCTTAACCCTGTTAGATGCTTCCCAAGCAAGCGATCGGATTCCACATAAGCTCTAGGGCATCATCCGCCATGTCTCCTGCTGGGGTTTTTTAGGAATGCTGCGACATGGCAATGGGATGGGGGGTGATGCTCCCTGATTGCTCCATGTTCCACTGCAGGATATCACCCCAAACCTGCAACAGCATTACTTCCTCGTCAGAGAGGGGCCCTCTCTTGTCAGGAAGGCTGCTCAACCTATCAATCACCAGTGCCAATGATTTTGCCAGGTCATACCATATCCCTTGATGGGGGGTGGTCTCAGAGGAATGAGAGACCTGGGCTGCCACCCTTGCCCCTGAGTGCAGAGGATCACAATCCCCCCTTTGGTATCTGTGGGCTGCTGGCAAACCCTACTGCCATACCCCTAGGATGCCTGCGGGAGTGTATGTCTAGCACTTAACCGTACTAGTGTCCAACTATAGCCTCCACTCACATGTGTACCAGACCAAAGGAACAGTGCAGTGCACCACCCAGGGACTTAGGCCTCGTCTACACCAACAAGGGATGCCGGTAGAGCTATTTTTCTAGTAAAGCCATACCAACAAATTCTCCTCATGTAGACACAAGTTATACTGGCAAAAGAGTGCTTTTGACACTACAGCTCATACCAGTTCCCCTAATCATAGAATATCAGGGCTAGAAGGGACTGCAGGAGGTCATCTAGTCCAGCCCCATGCTCAGAGCAGGACCAATCCCCAGACAGATTTTTGCCTTAGATCCCTAAATGACCCCCTCAAGGATTGAATTCACACCTATGGGTTTAGCAGGCCAATGCTCAAACCACTGAGCTATCCCTCCCCCAGTATAGCTTAATGAAATAAGCTATACTGGCACAGTACACAACGGCTTTTGTTGTTATAGCTCTGTTGGTTAGGGGGATGCTTTTTTTCACACTCCTAACCAACATAGCTATGCCAGCAAAACTTTTAAGTGCCTTAAAGAATCATGCCATCAGAAAGCAAGCAGTACAAAGATACAGCAGTTACAAAGACCAATGTGTCCCATGAATTGGCAGCAATTATATTTGCAGGGAAAAAACAGAACTGGCCAGATGTTTCACCCAAGAGACTGCAGCATATTTGTCCAAACTAAAAATACAGCTGAGTACAAGAAAAATTACAAACAAACTTTTAAATGTTAAATAATGCTAACACCTTGAAGCAAGTTTGAAATTCTAACAATTGCTATTACTATTCTTATTTGTTATTATTTATACTATGTCCAAATGTTTCTCATATGAGACTTTATAGGTTTGCTACACCATTTGGGCAATATACACTTATTATAAACCTGCCATTTAGAATCCATTCAGGCTCAAAATGGTTTCACAGAAGAGTAATTCAACCATGCAAGGACATAGATGAGAGAAAAAAGCACACAAGGGATGCATAGAAGTCTAAATGTTGAAAAGCATCATGAGCCCAAAATAAATCAAATTAAGAATAAGGCCCCAATTTAGCAAAGCACTTAAACACATGCTTAACACTAAAGTCATACTTCAGTTGATCCCAGTCATCAAGGGCCTGACCCAAAGCCCATTGAAGTCAATGGAAAGATTCCTATAAACTTCAATGGGCTATGGATCAGACCTCAAAGCATTTAAGCATGTTTAATTTTAAGAATCTACATAAATCTCATTGAATCTATTAGAAATTAAGCATATTTATTAGCATTAAACCAATGCTTACTAAGTGCTTTGCTGAATTGAGACCTAAGTCAGGGGAAATGATTTTGAGGTAGTTTTCATAAAAAAACCAAACAAACTCACTGTCCTTCTAAGCATGGGTGGTGTGTGAACCGCCAGCTGGGGGAGGCTAGCTCCCACACCCCCAGTTTCCTCTCAAGGCCCCACCCTTTCTGCACCACCACCCCCACCGGAGCCCACTCCCCACCACAGCCACCAGTCCACGCCCCAGGTTAGCCCTGGAGCGCCAGTGGCATGCGGCCCCAGCCTCCCCAACCCTAGAGCAACAAGAGGGCAGGGGCTACCACACAGGCGGACTAATGGACTCTGGAGCAGCACGGCTCGCAGAGCAGGAAATTCAAATCGGGGGGAGACTGGGGGAAGAGCATGGGCAGGGCCGTGCCTGGCTGTTTGGGGAGGCACAGCCTCCCCCAGTCTGTGGTACCCGCTGCCCATGCTTTTAAGTGTCCTAGATACCTACAACTGAAACTGAAATCTGCTTGTGAGTGCTGAACCATTAACATCATATTGTTTTTTTTGCGAGAGAGACAGTAAAGGAAAGAACTGATGTACTTATTTTGGAGAAGAAAAGTAATATCACTTATGACATGGACCTTGCAGATAGGTAATAATAAAAAAAAATAGGACCAGTTTTAGGCCTGACAACCTTGACTGTGTCCCTCCCTGCTGAATAAAAAAAATGGGATAGATCTCAAAGAAGTAAAATACTATAATTTGGTCATATACTCTATGATAGATGGAAATGTGATAAAAGTAAGATTGATGCAATTTTGAGTATACCACTGCCTGAAAAAGATTGGTCACCATGCCTAGAAACCTATCTGTGAAAATGCAATGTATCAGAACATGCAGCACTCCTCAAATAAATTCTTGTAAAAGATACTGAATGGTTCTGAGAGAAGAGTAATGGAAAAGCTCTAGAGATGCTAAAAAAAAATGCTCACCAACATCCTAGTGTAATAGAATTGGTATGTCAGTCAACCAGTAAAACTCTCTGTAGATGCAGCCAGAAGGGAGCAGGAAAATATTGCAAAAAAAAAAAAAAGATGTCATGGCATAAGCTTTAAAAGCAAAAGTCAGAAACACAGATGTTTTGTGCTTAAATTGAAAAAAACAAAACAATGCCAGCAACAGTGCTCAGGTTGGAAAATTGCAACAATGGAAAAGTAAGAAAAAAATAAAGTTGTAAGATCAATGAGATATAAAATAAATTAAATATACTTGCCAGAATAGTCAAATCACTGACCAGCTGGAAATAGAGTTTAAGACCCCAATAAAGGAAAGCATTGCTTTAAGGAAGGGTATGGGATTTAAACACATGCTTAAAGTTAAGTGCAAACTTAAATTCTTTCTTGACTAGGGTTGGGGTTCAGCATTTGCTTAAGTGCTTTCCTTAATCAGGCCTAAAGTAATAAACAGAATTAACTGAGTACTTACATAAAAAAATCCACAGATTTTTTTTTCCTTCAGATTTGTAAGCAAATTTGCTTCCCATTGTGTTTGCATCCTGTTTATGTTTAGTTTTTTCAAATATTCTAGCAAATAAGTTTCCTGGCAGGAATGTTTGTGGAAATATTAAGTGAGGATTGGATAATATTCATAGGGAGTTAACTTCAAATTTGCAAACACAATATTCACACCGGACACCTGGCTAGTAGAGTCTCAGATGATAATGTGCAAGGAAAACGCAGCACTCTGGAGCCGGGCTCTTGGGATCTAACCTGTGCAGTTAGGCCCCTGTGCCCACACAGAAAGCCAATGAAGCAGTTACATGATAAAGGCCTTAAGTGGCTCAAAAAGCTTTACACTCACCTTACCAGTCTATCAGCATTTCACTTATAAAACATCTTCAGGGATTCATAACTCTTCCATTAAAAGAAAATCGCTGTGTGTTGGAACTTGGATTACATAAATCCTCGGGCTACAAGCATTTTAAAACGTTACTTTTTTTTTTAATCTTTTGAATTTTAGGCCATGTTTCATATATTGGAAGAAGACATTAAAATTAAAGTGTATTTTTTGGGGGTTGGGGTGGATTTCTCATTTTGAATGCTTTAAAAAATAATTTTTTTTTCAAAAATGGACATGTTGCACTAATTTTAATGATTCCACACCAAGGAGTGATATTAAATGGAGCCAAAGTCAGTCATCATGTCAGACACGTTTTTCTCCATTATGTAGAAAATGTTATAGTTGACTCCATTCCTGGTAATAATGTTGTCAAATGTTGTTTTACTAGGATTAACGTAATAAACTGGAACAGCTCTGAAGCAGCTGATGTTCTCCCCTGAATAAATAATATATTATTGTTCTGAGGCGGGTGAAACCTTGTTATAGATCAGGGGTTCTCAAAGTGGGGGTCGGGACCCCTCAGGGGGTCGCAAAGTTATTACATGGGGGGTCACAAGCTGTCAGCCTCCATCCCAAACCCCGCTTTGCCTCCAGCATTTATAATGATGTTAAATATAGAAAAAAGTGTTTTTAATTAATAAGGGGTGGGGGGGTCACACTCAGAGGCTTGCTATGTGAAAGAGGTCACAAGTACAAAAGTTTGAGAACCACTGTTGTAGATTGAATTAAAACACCATCGAGACTGGTAGGTGTGAATTCATCCTTCAATTAACATGATTGTAAACATAAGCCCACACCTAAAACAAAAGGGTGTGTATGAACCCACCCAGGAGCTTTTGGCTAAATATTGTTGTTGGGGCTTTGGGTTGATTTTGTTTTTTTTGTTTTGTTTTGGTGTTGGGGTTTTTTTTGGGGGGCGGGGGTGAGACATCACACAGAAACTGATAACAGCTAAGAAGAGAGAGGAATAGGCCAGAAAACCAAGAAGGAGCCTTTAGGGACAAGATGACACTGGAAAAAAAGCTAGACAGAGAGCTTTTGAGTCTGGCATTGGCTAAAGATACTTAAGGGCTATAAACTAAGAAATGGTCCTTTTGTTCTAGGTTCCTTCTGCATTCAAAAATATAGTCCATTCTTTGTAAATAAGCAAGATAGTGTCAAAGAAAATAACAGACTCCATCAATTTCTACTTTGAAGGGGAACATCCCCAGAGCCCTGAACTTTGACTAGCCGTGTGGGTTGTTTATTTTGTTGTTTAAAGACCTTAACCATGTCTATATGTGATGCATTGAAATAAAGTTTCCTTAGACTTATTGCATTTTATCAGGTAACTAATATCAGGCGTTTAAAAAGTTGTCTAGTTTATTTACAGGATACATAGTAATAGTCTGTCAAATGATTTGTGTTTTTAAAAGTTCTTTATAAACTTTATGGTGGGAATTTCCCCCCCTCCCCCAGAAAATAGCAGTGGCACTAATGATTATCTCATATTAGAAAAAAACTGCCTGCCTAGCTACTTGTCTGCATTAAAGAAATGAAACTACTGTGCATTATATAAACAATTGCAAAAACGTCACAACAAATTAAACAAGTTTTGTGAAGCACCTGAAGCTGATTCCTATTTCTAAACAGAGCACTGGAGCTGGCCAGAGACTGATCATTCTGTTTTGCAGCAACTTTTGATGTTTGTTTTCATTCCACATTGGAACAAAAACAAAACTTTTGGAATGTTTTCACAAAATAGAATTGTATAAAAATGTCCATTTTGGATCAAAAAGTTCAGATTTTTTTTATTTGGGTCTCTCTCTCCCCCCTCCCAATTTGGAAGAGACAAGAGAGTCCACCCAGGACCTTAGAAACCCTCAAGTCAAACATTTTGTCAAAATAGATTCATCTCTGTGAAATATTTTGGCATCAACAAAAGAGCATATCTAACCCTCTGCCTAATAGGGAGAGCTCTCTTTTCGATATCTATTTGAGGGGTAGGAACGAGTTGGGTCTGGTTCATTGTTGCTAGGCAGATGCACAACTAGCTCTCCACACTCAGAAGTTTCTGGACTTGGTTGTGGTAGTTTTGGGTATGCAGTATAGGTTCCTTGTTGGTGGACTCAGAGTCCATGAGGCAAGCAGTCAGGGCAGCTGCTTTGCAAAAGGCCATGTGTCCAGTGTGGAGTCCGAGAAACTGAGCCCCAGGAGCAGAAAGCAGGCTATTTCCCCCGAACTCTGAAGCATTTTGCAGCAGGTTCGTGATAAGGACAGCTTAATTTTTTATTTAAATTTTATACTTTGAACATTTGATTTAGCCAAACTGTTTTAGTTAAATTGTCTCGACGAGTATGATTCACCAACTTTTTCCCCTGTCAAAATGTGATGATGGGGACTCACTTATATTTTGCTATTCTCAGTTTGCATTTTTCTTGTCACAGGATTTTTTTTAATTTATATACTTAAACTGAGTGATTTCAGCAGAGGAGGCAGAAGAGTCTGCATGGATCCCAGTTCAAGGTTTCTACAAACAAGAGAAGAGAAGATATCGTTTAAGTTCTTTTGACTGAGTGAGCAGACTGTGTAGATTTGGTGATCAAAGACTGTAACTGAGACTCAGGTGAACTCAACCTAAGCTTTTGGGAACTCTGAGTTTCTTCTCACTATGTTTCTGTAAGGCCTGACCTGTTTAGATTTAATTTGTTTTCTTTATGTATGTTTATGTATAACTGCGAAGATAGTGTCTGTAGATTATAAAGTAGCCATGTTACGTTGGAGAAATTAAATTCTAGTTGTTATAATTTATGTTTTGTTTATCCTTATACAGTTGATACTTAATTCTTAAGTTCATTCCTTTTGTTCTTTTTGTATTTGATTGTGGGGAAGTTGACCCTGTGCACTCCTTGTTGGAAAATCCTCAGTGGCTGAATTGACTGACTGACTGTCTAGGTCACTCTGGATTGGGCTAAGCAGTGGCTAAGCAACTGGCTAAGCAGTTCTGCAGAAAAGGACCTGGGGATTACAGTGGATGAGAAGCTGGATATGAGTCAACTCTGTGCACTTGTTGCCAAGAAGGCTAAGAGTATATTTGTCTGCATTAGTAGAAGCATTGCTAGCAGTCTGAGGGAAGTGATTATCTCCTCTATTCGACACTGGTGAGGCCACATCTGCAGTATTGTGTCCAGTTTTGGAGCCCCCACTACAGAAAGGATGTGGACAAATTGGAGAAAGTCCAACAGAGGACAACGAAAATGGCACATGACTTATGAGACGAAACTGAGGGAACTGGGCTTATTGAGTCTACAGAAGAGAAGAGTGAGGGGGGATTTGATAGCAGCCTTCAACTACCTGAAGGGGGGTTCCAAAGAGGATAGAGCTAGGCTGTTCTCAGTGGTACTAGATGACAGAACAAGGAGCAATGGTCTCAAGTTGCAGTTGGGGAGGTCTAGGTTGGATATTAGGAAAAACTTTTTCACTAGGAGGGTGGTGAAGCACTGGAATGGGTTACCTAGGGAGGCGGTGGAATCTCCTTCCTTAGAGATTTTTAAGGTCAGGCTTGACAAAGCCCTGGCTGGGATGATTTAGTTGGGAATTGATCCTGCTTTGAGCAGAGGGGTGGACTAGATGACCTCCTGAGGTCCCTTCCAACCCTGATATTCTATGCTATGATACTACAGAGTCAGGTGGTCTTGTCACCTGATACTAAACATTACCTGGGACTTCTTGTATCTTTCCACTGTGAGGGAAGGGGGGTCAAGTTTGAGAAACAAAGGATTCCCACTTATGTAAATCCTATTTAAGGGAGGGGATGAAGGCAAACAGGAGTCCTCCTCGCCATGGCCTGTCTGCCCAAAAAGAAAGACTGCAAAAGGGAAGGCAAGCGGGGAGTCCAGGCTGAGACAAGCGTCTAGTTTGAAAAGGAATATAACTGGAAGTCGTAACCACAGAAGCTTTGCAAACTGCCAGCAACAATATCTAGGGTGAGAAATACTACACCTCTACCCCAATATAACGTGACCCGCTATAACATGAATTCGGATATAACACAGTAAAGCAGCACTCCGGGGGGGCGGGGCTGCGCGCCCCAGTGGATCAAAGCAAGTTCGATATAACGCAGTTTCACCTATAACACGATAAGATTTTTTGGCTCCCGAGTAAAGCGTTATATCGAGGCAGAGGTGTATTTGTAACCAATTTCTTTAGGGAAACTAGCTTAGGTTGTGTGTTTGGTTTCATTTGCTTAGTAGTCTTCTTTGTTCTGTTTGTTACCCCTTTTACCATTTAAAATCTGACTTTTATAGTTAATAAAATTTGTTTTGTTTATTATTTCTAACTGGGCAGGTAAGAAGTGTGCACACCTCTCTCCACACTGAGGGAGGGGGCAAATTTCATAATATATCTTTGGATCTGTACTCCAAGGGAGATGGACATCTGAGTACTGGAGCAAGTCCTTTAAGCTGAGTCTTCCCAGAGCTGATCTGCAGCTGGGTGTGGCTCTGCCTGTGTGTGTGTTAGAGGAGGTTTTAAGAGCCTGGCTTAGCAAGACAGGTTAAAGGGGGCCCAGGCTGGCAAAATAGGTAGACTCAGTGGTATCTCAGCACATCAGGTGGCTTCCCAATGGGTCCAACTCGTCACATCAAGATCCATGGGAAGCTCCATGCAGGCAAGCTCATCTTTCACTTCCTTGCTGAGACCAAACTGGAATTAGAGTAGCTGGTATGATGCTGGCAGGCCAAGTGACAGCTTATGCCGAAGCCCCAGGTCAATTCACTTGTGCGTTAGTATAGATCAAAATCCTTAACTATATAAGAGTGTATTTGGTATTTAAACTTCATGAAAACTAATGGATTGTTACTTGTTTTCACTTAGCTATATCTTGTTATAATATAATAACAAACATTTACATTGTAACTACCTCTGTAACTAAATAACCCATCAAACAAGGACGGAGCCATGTGTAATGCAAATGAAGAACTTTAACAGAAAAGTGCTAATTGCAAAGCAAGTGGTCATTGTGTGTGATGTGTGTGATGATCGGAGGTCAAAGATTTTAAATGCATTCCTCACTCTCTGTCATCAAAGGAAAAGCCCAGTTGGGTAGTGACCCTGTCAGTTTGTTTTCTGTGAGAAGCTATAAATATGGATTCAAGGAAAAATACTTCATCTCTGGACTGTTTGGATTCTAACAGGGAAGAATAACTAAGTGAGAAGACTGAGATCCCCAGAGTTACTCTGGGTAGCTCTGAGAGACTTTTGGGAAACTGTCAGATTACTACATCTATGTTACCATTTGGAATTACAGACCGTGACTCGTCTGTTCATATATTTTATCTGCTTTAACCTCTCAATAACTCTCACTTCCTTTTCTTAGCTAATAAATCTTTAGTTACTTTACTATAGAATTGGCTGCCAGCATTGTCTTTGGTGTAAGATCCAGAGTACCAATTGATCTGGAGTAAGTGACTGGTTTCTTGGGACTGGAAGCAATCTAAATGTGATGTGATCTTTGGTGTAAGTAACCTTTTATCACAAAGTCCAGTATGTCTGGTTGATAAGATATACTGCAGTGTCCAAGGGGACTGTCTGTGACTCCATGGCAAGACTGGCATAGTGATCCAAAAGTTCACATTTGTTACTGGCTTGGTGAAATCTACTTTTAGAACATACCACCGGCTTGGAGTGTCTGCCCTGTTTTCTGAGGAAAGGACTCTCAGTTGTGAGCCACTCCAGACAGTGTGACAGCTGGGCCAGCCCATTCCAAGCTGTATCCACCACCAGGTGTTGAAAGAGGGTTGCATACATTGCTGATGACCCCAAGGCCTGGCAGAGGCTCTGTAGGGCCACCTCAGTGGTGCAAGCTCAGTATGGTTCATTGAAGATTGTCACAAATACTCTCAGAAAGGTGTCCCAGCCATCCAGCATGGGTGATCCTGCTCTAGCAGAGAGGACAACCAATCCAGGGCCTCACCTGTTAGAAGGCTGATGATCAGTCTCACTTTTACCTGGTCTGTCTGGTAGGTGTTGGATGATAGCAGAAAATAAAGCCTGCACTGGTTCACAACACCTCAAAATTTGCTGTGGATCCTGTTGTAGCACTCTGGTAAAGGTATTGTGAGTTCAGGTCCTGAAGGCAACATGGGCCATGGGGCTGCTTGCATTCCTGTGGTCTCTTCTCACCGGGTGCAGTTTTCCACCTGAAGCGGGTCCATTGTGACCTGTAAGGCTTGGTTTTTCATCTGTAGGCAAGTGCTCTGTTCCTGGAGGTTCAGTGTCCCATGGGGTGCATGGGGCATCATACCTGTAGCTTCTATACCTTTTTTGGGTAGGGAGAAACTAAAATGGTCTGAGCAAACTGTAATGCTAAGTGGCTCAGGCAGACTAGGGCAGTCCAGAGCAGTAGCCAAGTGTGCATGGGTGGCCGGATAGCTGGCAAGACAAGCTGTATCAGAGGCAGTCCAGGGCAATTCTCACAGGAGTCAGCAGCTGGAAGATGGCCAGGTCAGTGAGTTGGGGAGGTGAGGCAGTAAAGCAGAGGCAGGCGAGACAGCAGGACAACAAGCAAGGTCAGGCAATGCAGTAAGGCAACAAGGTAGGGTCAGAAGAGGCAGCACAACAAGACAGTCTTGGCAGCAACCAGCAGTGGCCTGTTGCTCAGACAGCTTCCACATCCTGCTGGGGAGGTGTTATATAGTCCAGCTACCCAATGAGAGTACTACCTGTAGACCTAATCAGGGGCTTGGGGCATGGCTGATGTAAGCTAGGCCTGTAGCAATAAGACTGTTAGCACCAGCACTTTAATGCATTGCTGTGGCACAGTGGCTAAGGATGCTGCCTAAGGACCTGGCAGGCCTGAGCTCACTACTGCAGCCCTGACAGTGGTGTGTCCCTGTAGACAAGCAAAAAATTGTCCACTTTCTGCTGAGGACTCAAAATAGACTTGCTAGCTCTTAAACCATGCTTAAATGTCTGTAGAAAGCATTCCACTAGTCTTTTTGTAGCAGCATGATAAGGAGTACAATGTATGTGCTGAATGCCATTTGAAGTTAGGAACCTCTTCAGAACAGAATTGAGATCTATTGTCATGAACCAACTGTAATAGCAAACCAAATTGGCTAAACAAGGTACAAAGATGTTCAATGGTCTTGATAGCTGTAATAGAAGTCATTCTGAAAACTTCTGGCCATTTTGAATGGGCATTGACTACAACCAAAAACATATAACCTTCGAATGGTCTGGCAAAGTCCATGTGAATACATGTCTAAAGTGTCTGAGGCCACAAGCCAGAGTGTAAATGAGCTAGGCCAAAATCATTCTGAATTTGCTGAAATGTAGTACAGCACATTGCATTCCTCTCAATATCTTTGTCAATCCCTAGCCACCAGACATGATTCCAGGCTATGCCCGTCATCTGTACAATGCCAAAATGACCTTTATGAAGAGCTTCCAAAGCCTGAGATTAAAGTGATTTCAGAATGATCACATGCATTCCCCGTAAGATCAACCTTGAGTCACAGATAATTCATGTTGATGTGACATGAATTGTGTACACTGGGGATTCTTATAATCCAACACTGTACTTTGTAGTACCATTCCCGTCACAAGAGAAAGCACATCATACTTAGTGGTTTCTTTGTTGATGTCTGTGCTAGTGATGGGTAATCTAACCATCCAACTGAGATAAAACACTTTGTTCAAACTTTCTTTGGGTTAACAGGAGCGTGGGCCTGGCAAGCATGACATCCCATCAGCACTGCCATGCTGAGTCCCTCTATGGAATTGAATAGTATAGGAATGAGCTGAATGTAGCAATGCTCATCTTTGTATACAAGCAACAGCCAATGAATTCCATGTTTTGGTCCAAAAATTGAAATAAATGGATGATGATTGATCAAGGTTAAATGTCTACCATACAGATAGGATGGAACTTCTGAATTCCGAAGAAAATGTTGAAAAGCTTCTCACTCTATTTGCACATACTTTTTCTCAGGCATAGTGAATGTTCATGAAGTGAAGGCAATTGTTTTTTCCATGCCAGCAGGAAAATTGTGAGAAAGAACTGCATTCACTCCATATGGTGAAGCATCAACAAGCCAATTGCACTGGTAGGCAGGCATCAAAGTTCATAAGAACTTTGGCTGGTATCAACAGTTTCTTTGCTTCTGTCAAGGTGTCCCCCCACTCTGAACTTTAGGGTACAGATGTGGGGACCTGCATGAATAACCCCTAAGCTTATTTTTACCAGCTTAGGCAAAACAGTCGCTGCCACCACCAAGCGTGTTCCAAATCTTAGGGGAGAGCCATTGGGAACTCTGCCTTCCCCCAAGTCTCTATACCCTTTTTCCTGGGTAGACTCAAGAAAATTCCCCCCACCAATTCCTGGTGAGCCCAGATCCAAAATCCTTGGATCTTAAAAAAAGGAAAAAATCAATCAGGTTCTTAAAAGAAGACTTTTAATTAAAGAAAAAGGGTGAAAGGAATACCTCTGTTAGATAAGAAAGCAAGATAATCTCACAGACAACAGATTCAAAACACAGAGGATTTCCCTCTGGGCAAAACTTTAGAGTTACACAGAAACCCAATTTGATTCTCTCTCTATTTTTGCAAAAGAAATGACAAAGAGAAAAATAAAGAAATCTACCACATTCTTATCTAAATACTCACTAATTTAAACAAGGGTTAGATGGTTGTTTTCTGGATCTCTGACTCCGGCAAAAGCACACACAGAAGAGACACAGGACTGTTTTCCCCCCTCCCAACTTTGAAAATATCTTGTTCCCTTATTGGTCCTTCTGGTCAGGTCTCAGATAGGTATTGTGAACTTCTTAACCCTTTACAGGTAAAAGGGGAATTAACCCTTAACAGTCTGTTTATGACAGCTTCATTAAATGTTCACTCCCATTCTTCAGTCCAGTTCCATTTCTATTTTGCTTCTAACAGTTCATGTAAAGGTGCCCGTACTGCCACCAGATTAGGCAGAAATTTACCATTGTAGTTAAGCAGTTCTAAGGATGAACAGAACTGTGACATGTTTTCTAGTGCTGGCACTTGAATAATCACCTTATCTTTCTCCAGTGATTTCCTTAAGCCCATGGCATCAATTACATGTCCCAGGTATTTAACTGAAGGTTTGAAAAACTCACATTTGTCTTGACGTACTCTCAATCCATGGTCTTCCAAATGTTGCAAGACAGCATCCAAATTTCAAAGATACTCTTGATCTTTCCCTGTAACCAGGATGTCATCCAAATAGCACAGAACCCTGTTCAGTTCCTTCAGAATCTCATCCATGAGTTTCTGGGCAAGTGCCGATGTGATACTGAAAGGCATGTGTAACAAAATAAGCTTTTTTGCATGTTGATTGTGAGATATTTGCGAGATGCCAGATCAATTTCCATTTATAGGTATGTACTTAGCAAATTCAAATTACTGAGTCACTGTCCCTCACTAAAAGTAGCAAACAAATCTTTAGTATGAGGTAGTGGATACTGGTCAGCACATAAAACTGGATTCAGTGTCACTCTGAAATCTCCAAAAATTCAGATGGCGCTATCCTTCTTGATCACTGTGTAGCTTGATTTAGGGTGTAGTGATAATATTCATGTGAATAATATTGTAATTTAATGTATTTATTTAATTTTAATTTGATTTAATTTAAGTAACAATATTAATAATTAATTATTATTATCAATAGTAATTGGTATGGGTTTTAGGCTCGCCAACAGAAGATAACAGTTTTTGTCCTGAATCAGGCTTCACAGAATTTACAAAGGACCCTTAGGGGGTATGACAAGAAGCTCACTCTGAGACAGATATAGTCTTAAAGATTTTTTTATTAAAAGCAATAATAGTAAGTAAATGGTAAAATAAGCAGAGTTACAAAGTTACAATTGTATTACTGCTATTCAAAAGATACATATGATAATAGAGTATTATATGCAACAAAGCTTTGGTTAATATACTCACACCCTTCCTTGATAACCTGGTGGTAAGAGACACAGGAACAGCCTTGTGGTTCAGGTTCCTGAGTGAGGAATGCAGTGCTTAGAAGAAACTAGTGCTACGAGCTATTAAAATGAACTTAGGGTTTACTTGACTAACAAACAAAATCAAAACCTAATAAACAAACTAAGAATAAAAGCTTAGAGAAACCAAGCTTAGCCTAGTTCCTTTGAAACTTAAACTTTAAGAAGAACAAGTATAGCCTACTAATAGTAGCAGTCATCGTAGATAGATAGAATAAATAGAGTGGAGGAAGTAAGTGAGAATAGAGTAAAGTGAAAATGGAGATGGAGTAAAGTGAGAACTGGAGTACTCTATTGAGGTGGGTCACCTCTTTTATAGGGCAAATGCTGGAAATCCTTCCTCTTATGCCCAAATTTCATTCCTCACCCACAGAAATTTTAGGGTATACTTACCCCATAGGCTAATATGTACACCGCTACCTCAATGTAACACCACCCGCTATAACACAAATTTGGATATAACGCGGTAAAGCAGTGCTCCGGTGGGGGGAGGCTGCGCACTCTGGTGGATCAAAGCAAGTTCAATATAACACGGTTTCACCTATAACACGGTAAGATTTTTTGGCTCTCAAGGACAGTGTTATATCGAGGTAGAGGTGTATGTGCGTATTGATGACAGGTATGTATGCAGATCAGTCTCTTGTGGTGTACTTGTTAAATCTGTGGGTACAACATTGAAAAAAACCCTATGTCATTCTCCATTGTCTATTGGTCTAAATAAAAGGTCATGGACATAGGTGTGGGTACTCATCTATTTAGGTAACAAGATATAGGTCAACTTTGCTTTCTGAGTAAAAGGTCTTAATATAGATATGCTAACTTTGCCTTAGCTTAACATACAGGATATGGCCTGTAGGTCTCTTGCATTAGAGCCAAACTTACTTTAATATAAATCTATAAACTTATTACAATAAACCAAATACTTAAACTATAAGAAAAGAGATATATATGCAAGCAAGCAGGTTAGTCCTATAGGCTACAACTGGTACAACTGGTGTAACACACTCACTGTGTGAACCTGGTGACAAGATTTGATGTTCACTAGATGGTCCAAATCAGCTTCTACCAGAGCATAAGGCACCACTCGGTGCTTGCAATATTCTGATTAGTTGTCAAACTTACAAGTGAACTTCACAGACATGTTGCTCAACTGTCCAAGTTCTTTTCAAAAACTCTGGAGTGTCTGTCCAGTATTCCTTGAAGATTTTGATGTGTTTTTGTGATCACATTGATATCAGTCCAGTTCACTTTAAGCTTCTCAAGCCAAGTTCTGCCAAATAATGGTGAATATTTTCCTTCAATCACATACAAGGGTTAAATGAATGATTGCCCATCTAGTTGAACTTTCACCTGGAATACTCCTTTTGGGATCAATTTTTCTCTGATATAAGTCTTCAAAGCAATGGAGGGTTGTTCCAGAGGAACTTGTGACAAGGTCAGGTGATAGGCAGATTCAGAAATCAATGAAGTGGCAGCTCCAGTATCAGGCTCTACTCTTGTAGGAACTCCCTCAATCCGGGGTGTGACCCAGATGCCATCTCTGACTCCAACTTCTAATAACATGTGCAGTGCTAGGTCTCAGTCAGTGTCACTAGAGCTTTTGTCTTTTTCCCATTATGAATTCCCAAGTTCCATCATTCCTTAGGTGCAGTCTTCATAGGTGTCTTCCTGGAAGGACAATTACTCTGTGTTGCTGGTCACTGAACTTTGACAGGTCACCGTGATGTGTCCTTTTTTCTGACACTTTCTGCAAATACCTAAAATGCCTAGCAGTCCTCCGTATGAATAGTTTGTGCACAATTGCCACAGGGAAAATCACTACATTCCCATAGTCCTCTGTCTCACCAATTCAGGAAGTGAACTTCTTGTCTCACACTAAATTCCAGAGAATCCTTCTGTGGTTTCTATGATAGCAATAGCTAACTCAACCTCCTTCTTAAATGTAAGCACTGATACAGTCAGTAACTTCTTCCAGATCAAGTCATTGCATAATACAGAGAGAAATGGGTCACGGAGGGCATCACTTTATGTTTGATCAAACTGACAATGTTCTGACAACTTCTTTGGAGTGGCAACAAACTGTGCTACCGATTCTTCACTTCCCTGATATTGCTGGTGGAACCAATATCATTCCACTCTCATTGATGGGATCAGAGAAAAATCTTGCTGCATCGCTTTAATAATTGTGGTGTATGTAGCAATTCCAGACACTCTGGAGACAGTTCATGCAGCAGTCCATATGCCTTCAAACCCATCACTGTCAGCAATGTTGAAACCGTCTGTCTGGAGCAGAATCGCAAGCTACAAATTGTTCTAAATGTTCAAAGTATACCACCTATGATTTGCAGTTTTCATCAAACTCATCAACTTTGTCCACAAAAGTTGCCTTTTCTCTTCGCTCTTGTCAGACTCTGGGCCTCCCAGATGTCTTCGCTGGCACAGAGAAACATTTTTTTTTTTAAGTGAGTGCTTCCTGTGCTTGATTTCCCTCTGCTGTCAGTGTGCTTATACTGCAAACGGGCAGATTCACTCCTTTGGTTGTACTTGGACTCCCTCTGCTGGCTATAGACCCTTAATGCAGGCTTGCAGGTGGTCAGCCAAGATGGCTACTTGCTTCCTCCTCACTGCTTTGTCTTTCCAGAAATTGGATAGCAATGGCAGAAACCACCTCCTTTGTTTTGCGTTTAATTGCCTATTTCTCCAGCTGTCCCTGCAGCATAAAAAGCAGCAGTCTGCCACCTTGTGTCTCTAGGTGAACTTTCCCTCCCTTTTTAATATATTATTTGCTTACTGTTTCTTCTTCTTAGGCCTGGTCTACACTAAGACTTTAAATCGAATTTAGCAGCGTTAATTCGAATTAACCGCTCAACCGTCCACACCAGGAAGCCGTTTAATTCGACCTAGAGGGCTCTTTAGTTCGAATTCGGTACTCCACCCCGACGAGGGGAGTAGCGCTAAATTCGACATGGCTATCTCGAATTAGGCTAGGTGTGGATGCAAATCAAACTTAGTAGCTCCGGGAGCTATCCCACAGTGCACCACTCTGTTGACGCTCTGGACAGCAGTCCAAGCTTGGATTCTCTGACCAGCCACACAGGAAACGACCCGGGAAAATTTGAATTCCTTTTCCTGTCTGGGCACTTTGAATGTGATGTCCTGGTTGGACATCAGGGTGAGCTCAGCAGCACCTGCAACGATGCAGAGCTCTCCAGCAGAGGAGTCCATGCAATCCCAGAATAGAAAGAGGTCCCCAGCATGGACAGACCGGGAAGTCCTGGATCTGATCGCTGTGTGGGGCGATGAGTCTGTGCTTTCGGAGCTGCGCTCCAACAAACGGAATGCAAAGACCTACGAGAAGGTCTCCAAAGCCATGGCACTCAGAGGATACAGCTGGGATACAACACAGTGCCGCGTGAAAATCAAGGACCTGAGACAAGGCTACCAAAAAGTCAGAGTGGCAAACGGACGCTCCGAAGCCCAGCCCCAGACATGCCGCTTCTACGAGGCACTGCATGCCATTCTAGGTGGGTCTGCCACCACTGCCCCACCAGTGACCGTGGACTCTGAGGATGGCATAGTGTCGACGGGCAGTTCCTCGGCGATGTTCGCCGATGGGGAAGATGAGGAAGGGTTTGTGGAGGACGACTCAGGCGACAGCGCTTACAATACCGCTTTCCCCGACAGCCAGGATCTCTTCATCACCCTCACAGAGATCCCCTACCAACCCTCCCCGGCCGTTAACACGGACTCAGAATCAGGGGAAGGATCAGTCGGTAAGTGCTATAAACATGGAAACATTTATTTTTTTAAAAACAGGAATAAAAACTATATAAAAACTATATAAAAAGTTTTCCATATAAAACTATATAAAAAGAAGGTCCACACATATAGGGATGGAACAGAAATCCTCTTGGGACACTTCCACGAAGCTCTCGTAGAGGTGCTCGAAAAGCCTCCGCAGGAGGTTCCTGGGGAGAGGTGCCTTATTTGGTGCTCCGTGGAAGCACACTCTTCCACGCCAGGCCATCCTAACGTACAGCGGAATCATTGCCTCGACCAGCATCGCAGCATATGGTCCTGGTCTGTGCAGGGATTCTCACAGCATCCTCTCTCTCTCTCTCCGAGTGACCCGCCTCAGGGTAATGTCATTCGGCGACTGCTGCATCTAATTAGGGCAATTAGTGTACTGTTACTATTGTGAATGCTTGACTTTTACTTTGCATAGCAATGACCTTCGTTTAACAGCCACGTGTTGGAGGCCGCAGAGGAAAAGCATACAGTGATCTTTCCCGGGCACAGCCGCGAGGGGCTGGAACAAGGTCAGACTTTATGCTTTCCAGATTGCCTTCAGCGGGAGGGCACAGCTATCCATTAACTGCTAAGCAGCCTATAGTGTAGGGCTTACCAGGCCTGGCTGCTACACGGATTCAGCTGTACCGCCCCGCTTGTCCGATCTCCTGTGCAAGACCGCAGCCAATGAAAGCGTATTCTGAAATCTCGAACTTGTCCTGAGAGCTCGTGAGACTAGGTGCCCTGTATGGTCTTGTTCACAGAAACTGAGTAGACTGTGTTCAGTGTTCGCAAACATGTATCTTTTCAAGGAAATCACTTCCTTTTTCCCATTACACAGCTGCGGCTCTTTCACGAACTGCTCCGGCATCCCCCTCACAGAGGCTGGCGCAGATTAGGCGGCGAAAGAAAAAGACTAGGGACGACATGTTCTCGGAACTGATGGCCTGCTCCAGAGCCGAGGCGGCTGAGCAGAGACAGTGGAGGGAGACCCTATGTCAGCACCAGCGCTCACACAGCGAACGGGAGAACAGGTGGCGGCAGGAAGACCAGCAGGCGACTCAAACACTGCTTGGGCTAATGAGGGAGCAAACGGACACGCTCCGGCACCTTGTAGATGTTCTGCAGGACCGCAGGCAGGAGGAGAGAGCCCCCCTGCACTGTATCTGCAACCGCCATCCCCCGCCACAAAGTCCTGTCCCCCCCTCACCCAAAATAACAAGAAGGAGGGGCGCTAGGGGCCGTGAAAACTGTCACTGCACCCCAGCAGAGCGCTCATGTACCACACAGCTCTCATGCCATAAATTTTGAGAAGTGCTTCCCTTCCTGGATCACCCAGTCCCAAATCCAAGTTTCATCCCCCCACTGTGTAGTTGAGTATTAAAAGTAGTTTGTTGTTATTCACTGTTTCCGTCACGTTTTTCTTGTCAGAAGACTTTGTGTGAAGGGTGGGGAGGGGTTTTTTAATTGCATAGGACAGCCTCCATTAACAGGGTACAGACTTGGGGGCAGGATCAACAGCAGGACACACACAGACTGCAGTCACTAGGCACCAGGGTCAGTCTGGGAGGTGTATGCTGCCCCGGGTCAGTCTGTGAGGTGTATGCTGCCCCAGGGTCCTAGCGCCTGCCATCCACAAATGGCAAGGCAGGCTGCCCTTACCATGCCCTTCCACCCTAGCCACGAGCCTCTCCGATGCCCTGAGCCCCAGCAAGAGCCCTCATCCACAGACACATACTCACCCTTCCCACACACCCCTCACCCCTTCCTACGCCCCAACCCCCAGCCCAGAGCCTGCATCCAAACTCCGTCCCAAAGACGGCACCCCTCACCCCTTCCTGCAAACCCACCCCTTCCTGCACACCCACCTGCAACCGTCCTCCCCCCAGAGACCGCTGTAGGAGCAGGAGCCTGTCATTCCTCTAGTGTAGAAGCGGTCTGTACATCAGTGCACACCGTACTCACCACAGTCTGCGTCCATGTTTCAACCCTTGAACAGGAATTCATAATTAAAGAAAACTTTGTTAATAATCAGTGTTCCATTAAATTTATTTTAAAACGTGTTTTGGAAAGGGGGAAACCTGGAGAACGGGGTATGTAACCGCAGATCGAAGTCAACAGTCACTGAAACAGGCTCAGGTTCAGCTTCTCTGTAAATCAAGTGGACAATCATAGGTTACCCTGCTCTCCGAGGAACCTAGCTTTCAAAGCCTCCCGGATGCACAGCGCTTCCCGCTGGGATCTTCTATTGGCACGGGTGTCTGGCTGAGCGTAATCAGCAGCCAGGCAATTTGCCTCAACCTCCCATCCCGCCATAAAGGTCTCCCCCTTGCTCTCACAGAGATTGTGGAGCACACAGCAAGCAGCAATAACAACGGGGATATTTTTTTTGCTGAGGTCCGAGCGAGTCAGTAAGCTCCGCCATCTCCCCTTGAGACGTCCGAAAGCACACTCCACCACCATTCTGCACTTGCTCAGCCGGTTGAAGAGTTCCTTCTCACTGTCCAAGGCGCCTGTACAGGGCTTCATGAGCCAGGGCATTAGCGGGTAGGCTGGGTCCCCGAGGATCACTGTAGGCATCTGCACATCCCCAACCGTTATTTTGTGGTCCAGGAAGAAACTACCTGCCTGGAGGCGTTTAAACAGACCAGAGTTCCTGAACACACGCGCGTCATGAACCTTGCCCGGCCACCCGACGTAGATGTTGGTAAAACGTCCCCTATGGTCCACCAGTGCTTGCAGCACCATAGAAAAGTAGCCCTTTCGGTTAATGTACTGGCTGGCCTGGTGGGCTGGTCCCAGGATAGGGATGTGAGTCCCATCTATAGCCCCACCGCAGTTTGGGAATCCCATCGTGGCGAAGCCATCTCTGACGACCTGGACGTTTCCTAGAGTCACTACCTTTGAGAGCAGTTGCTCAACGATTGTGTGGGCTACTTGAATCACAGCAAGCCCTACGGTAGATTTGCCCACGCCAAAGTGGTTCGCTACTGACCGGTAGCTGTCTGGCGTTGCAAGTTTCCAGAGGGCTATGGCCACTCGCTTCTGCACAGTCAGGGCTGCTCGCATCCGGGTGTCCTGGCGCTTCAGGGCAGGGGACAGCAAGTCACAGAGTTCAAGGAAAGTGCCTTTACGCATCCTGAAGTTTCGCAGCCACTGTGATTCATCCCAGACCTGCAGCACTATGCGGTCCCACCAGTCCGTGCTTGTTTCCCGGGCCCAGAATCGCCGTTCCACACCATGAACTTGACCCATTGCCACCATGATCTCCACTGCGCGGCGTACCCTGCTTTGTGAGAGGTCTGCGCCACTCTGTGACTTCCTGTCCTCACCGCGCTGACGGAGCCTCCTCGCCCGATTTCTCAGCAGCTGACTGTGGAAGAGGTGGACGATAAGGTGCGAGGAGTTGACAACGGCCATAAGTGCAGCGATGATCGCAGCGGGCTCCATGCTCACAGTGCTGTGGCGTCCGCGCTATAACCGACCAGAGAAGGGCGCGAACAGATTTCCCGCCGGCGCTTTCAGGGAGGGAGGGCGTGATTGACGGTTCAATGATGACAGTTACCCAAAACCACCCTCGACACATTTTTTCCCCCAGCAGGCATTGGGGGCTCTACCCAGCATTCCAATGGGCAGCGGGGACTGCGGGAACTGTGGGATAGCTTCCCACAGTGCACCGCTTCCAAAGTCGACGCTGGCCCCGTTACTGTGGACTCAGACAGTCGAATTAGTGTATTTAGTGTGGATACACAAATTCGACTTCATAAGGTCGATTCCACAAATTCGAGTTAAGTAGATTTGAAATAGTCTTGTAGTGTAAACGTACCCAAAGTCAGGCACTGGGAGCACAGGAGACTTCTGGGATACAAGATTCATGTTGTCAGTATGTGATCCAGCAGAGGAGATAGACACAGAGGGGGCAGATAGAAACACAGCTGTCTACTATGATAGCTTTATTGTTCTGGCAGCAAAACTGAAACTAAAGTGATGTTCTTGTCTAAGTGAGCACAGAGTCCAAATATTTAAAGAGACAGGACATCACAACACCTGAGAGCTATTGTTTCAGGCTCTCTGCAAAGTCAGGTTGCATTATTTACACTCTGGTCACATTTTGAAGGTTTTTTTCACAGTCATTACAGCCAGAGGCTAATTTTTCATTAAATGAAAGCTGAGGCTCTGGAGAGCAGCTGAGAGAAGAGCTCGGCCTACATACCCTCAGCTAGTCCTTAGCTCACTCCCTTCCTCAGAGGAGTGCACCCTACATTTTGAAAATCACTAGCTTAGTAAATGGTAATAGGGTTGATAGTAAATCTCCCCAATAAGCCAGAGTAATCAATGCCCAAAGCATTATCTGGGAGTAAAGTGAACTTGGCATTGACTCATGATCTTGTCTGGTGTCCTTCCAACTAAATGGCTGAAGGTACCTGAGAAAGCTGTAGTACTGCATGACTTGTCCTCCCAGCATTTAATCTAAGACACTCTTTGTTCTCTAGTAAGGCCTGATGCTTCTAATTAAATGTGCTTATACACAGAAATGTTTTCATTTCTTTTTCTCTTTTCTTTTTTTGAGAGAGAGGATGCTCTCAAATGCATATATTATGGCTTAGTGGACAGGCGGGTATCAGACAGCTATTTTTAGATTCCATTTGTCAACTCCCCATTTAAGCAGGAGTCACATGTGTGAGGGAGGAATATGTGGCAAGAGACAGATGGGGAGCATGTTCAGCACATTCTGTAGCATAAAATATGGGGTGCCATGCATCATATGTAATACAAAGCACAGCTCTGAACCTATTACTATATGAAATTTGTTAGTGGTAGCGTACAAGCAAAGAGCATGCAAACAAATGGAATGTCATTATACATGATCTGTCTCAGCTGCAGGAGGTAGCAGAAAGACTGACATTCTTTAGAGTCTGGATCTTGGCTTTCACTGCCCTTGGAAGCTATTTATAGCTGGCTTTATTATAAGTGCACCACAGACATGTTTGTGAACATGTGCTATAGTCACCAGATTGAATGCAATTTCTAGAATCATTTGGGTTTGAAGAAACTTCTAGTTGGTCATTAATCTACCCACTCACTGTATAAGATCAGCATTGCATCCCTAAAGCTGAGTATCTATTGTAACCTTGCACTCTATTGTAACCTCCACTCTCTTTCTCATTGAATTGTTTGTTATAATTAATTTTTATCGAAGTTTCATCTAATATCTACCCTGCACTTTTTCTTCTGCAGCTTAAGAACATTTCTTCTTCAACCCTCATTTGCTAATGGGAATAATTGATCTTTGTCCTTCTCTGAACATTCTTTTGTGCATTGGTGACAGTTATGTTTCTTCCTCAGTTATTTATATAACTTGAGGTTCAAGGAGCATAGTGAGTAAGACTCCCTGACAGGGGAAGTTAAATTATGCATCCCGGAAAGCCTAACGTAAAGCCCAATCCCGCTAGGTGCTCAGCAACTTCTACAAGATGACCAGCACCCTCAAGTCCCATTCCATGAGTCACTGAGATCTGAGAGTATTCTGCATCTTGGAGGAGGTGTCTGGACCTTACAGATCAGGGCTTGAGTTGTACATCTAGAAAATTACCTGGGTATCTCACAAAACCCAATTAGTAGATAAAGTGTGGATGGAGGATACATATCAGGGTTTATGTAATTCAGACAAATAAAAAACCACTTTAATTCATTTGATCTTTATTATAGCTGGTTAAATGTTGTGTGTGTGAAAAGCTTTCCTGTTGAAAAACTGTCATTTAATTGAAACAAAAAAAAATTCCATGAAAATGTCAATTCCAGAAAAAAAAAAAGTTTCCTTGGGGGAAATTTTGAAATGCAAATTTTCATTTCTAATCAACATTTCAAAGACTGTGGATGGCTATCATGGGGTGTGGGGCAGAGACTGTTTTCTAACATTTCTGGTGGATAGTGTTGATGATGGTGATTGTTCCACAGCAATAACACCACCTTTAGGAAGTATGTCCCTCCCTGTGTTTTTCTGGATGAGTGTGTCTTCATGGCTCTGTATTAGAGACCAGTATGAGTCTCTTACATGCACAACTCTGTCTCTTCTGTTCTCTGTGGCACACAACAGCTAATTCTCCTGAGGACTGACCTGCTTCAGCTGAACCCAAGGTATTGGGCTCAGTATAGGAGTAAATGGTTTAAATTAATAGCCTGTGATATACAGGAGGTCATATTAGATGGTGCCTTCTGGCTTTAAACTATATGAAATATAAAAATCTTGATTCATTATTACTGGAATTTTAGGCCCTTGAGGGGTTAGGATGATCTGTAACCTACCTCCTACTAAAAGCACAAAACCAACATCCCACAGCCTGGCTGAAGATCTCTTAATGGCTGGAAAGTAGTTGTACTCATCGCACCAGGACTGCAATGGGGTTGCTCTCTGTGGATTAGGATTAAAACTGCTCAATGGGAGCGTGGCCTTTAACATTTCAGTGATATTTTCAGCTTGCATGCAGCAAAAATGGAAGTTAAGTGTATCCACATGGAAAGTATAACTCTTAATCCAATTACCCAACTATAAGCGAGCATGGCCGTCCCTCTGCGTCTACCTCTGAGGGAGGCCATGCCACCTCGCAGTCTGGTCTGCCGGAGTACTCTCAAACAAAAGAAAAGGGGGGAATTAGCAGTAGACAGCAGGCGACAGCCTTCAAGCAAGGCGGGGCCGCAAACAGTACTCTGGCCTGCAGTCACGTAGAGCTGTAGCATCAAGCACAGTCTATGGGGCTCCAGCCGGGGTGAGCACCAAGCACAGTCTGTCATCCTGGCTCTGGTGGGTGAAAGACAAATGCAGGCCTCTCGGCCTAAGGAGGAGGAGTACTGCCACTCCAGGGGTGGTGTGTCAGGGATAGGGGAACGTGGGCCCACCTAACTCCACCGTGGTGTGCCACTGAGTCAGCGGGGAATCCAGCCACAACACGCTGACCATGTTTCCAGCGGCACCACAGTCAGATGGTAGTCTGGTTCTCCCGGGCTCCTTCCTAATCTCCCCCTCAGGTGTACCTGGATCCAGGGGTCATCCTCAGTCTCCCTGGATACACTGCCAAGGGTAGCGGTAGCAGTTCCTCAGCGTCGGAAGTGGCAGGGCTCTCCAGAAGCTCAGGCAGGTCCTTAGGGAGCCGCAGTTCTCCTCAGCATCCCACTACAGCAGCAGGGAAGAAGCATCTGTCTCCCTCAGCTGTTCCCTTCCAACTGAGCTGCTGGGTCGGCCTTTTATATTTCCTCTTCCTGTCATGCCCCTCTGCTTCCAGTCTGCCTGGCATGGCCCTCCTGGTTCTGCCCACCAGGAGGCTTGTGGTGTTCTCTCTGCATCCAGCTCTGAGGGCAGCCAGCCTCCTTGCTATACCAACCTTATTCTTATTACAATTTCAATCCTCAATATGGTGCCCAAATGATCTGTTTTGTATTCTGATAACAGGCTGTTCAAAGGAAGCTACTGAAGAAATTATGATGACAGGTCAGGTCAGATACAGTTTCAATGGCATCAAACTACCAATTAAAATGAGATGTTATGAGCAGTAAAATGGTCTTGCCATGTCCAATAGGTTTTGTACAGTTAGTGCAGCTATAGTAAACAGATGAATGGGCATGAAGATATTTATATAGAAAATGTGTTTGTGTCATTGGAAGAAATCATGCACACTCTGCAGATCTTAAGACATTATTATCAATCTGGTGAGATTATCTGTTCCTGCTTGTAAGGATCTGTGGGACTAAAACCTAGATCTGTAGAGCCTACGATAGGTGATATTTGCATATCACCACCAGAATGTCATACAGAGGTGCAGCCGAGAAACATTGTGGAGATTAGGCACTGCAGGAAGTACCACCTAAAGTGTCTAGAGTGACAGCACCTTGACACCCTCTGATTGGGCATGCTCACTATTTAACCCTGGAAAGTGGCCCAGGCAGTTGTCTGGACAACAAAAAAGACTCTGGGCCTGCTGCAGCTTCAGACCTCACCTTGCTTTCCGATCGCCAGTCTCTGACCCCACCTGGACTCTAACCCTGACCTTCTGATTCCAGCCTGGTAACTATCTCTGCTATCTGTTCTCCAACCCCAGCCTGACTCTGACCTTGACACTTGCTTACTGATCACAGCTCTAGCAATTATCAGAGGGGTAGCCGTGTTAGTCTGGATCTGTAAAAGCAACAAAGAATCCTGTGGCACCTTATAGACTAACAGACGTTCTGCAGCATGAGCTTTCGTGGGTGAATACCCACTTCTTCAGATGCAAGTGGTGGAAATTTCCAGGGGCAGGTTTATATATGCAAGCAAGAAGCAAGCTAGAGATAACGAGGTTAGTTCAATCAGGGAGGATGAGGCCCTGTTCTAGCAGCTGAGGTGTGAAAACCAAGGGAGGAGAAACTGGTTCTGTAATTGGCAAGCCATTCACAGTCTTTGTTTAATCCTGAGCTGATGGTGTCAAATTTGCAGATGAACTGGAGCTCAGCAGTTTCTCTTTGAAGTCTGGTCCTGAAGTTTTTTTGCTGCAGGATGGCCACCTTAAGATCTGCTATTGTGTGGCCAGGGAGGTTGAAGTGTTCTCCTACAGGTTTTTGTATATTGCCATTCCTAATATCTGATTTGTGTCCATTTATCCTTTTCCTTAGAGACTGTCCAGTTTGGCCGATGTACATAGCAGAGGGGCATTGCTGGCATATGATGGCATATATTACATTGGTGGACGTGCAGGTGAATGAACTGGTGATGGTGTGGCTGATCTGGTTAGGTCCTGTGATGGTGTTACTGGTGTAGATATGTGGGCAGAGTTGGCATCGAGGTTTGTTGCATGGGTTGGTTCCTGAGCTAGAGATACTATGGTGCGGTGTGCAGTTACTGGTGAGAATATGCTTCAGGTTGGCAGGTTGTCTGTGGGCGAGGACTGGCCTGCCACCCAAGGCCTGTGAAAGTGTGGGATTATTCTCCAGGATGGGTTGTAGATCCCTGATGATGCGCTGGAGGGGTTTTAGCTGGGGACTGTATGTGATGGCCAGTGGAGTCCTGTTGGTTTCTTTCTTGGGTTTGTCTTGCAGTAGGAGGCTTCTGGGTACATGTCTGGCTCTGTTGATCTGTCTCCTTATTTCCTCGTGCGGGTACTGTAGTTTTGAGAATGCTTGGTGGAGATTTTGTAGGTGTTGGTCTCTGTCTGTGGGGTTAGAGCAGATGCGGTTGTACCTCAGTGCTTGGCTGTAGACAATGGATCTTGTGGTGTGCCCGGGATGGAAGCTGGAGGCATGAAGGTAGGCATAGCGGTCGGTAGGTTTTTGGTATAGGGTGGTGTTAATGTGTCCATCAATTATTTGCACCGTAGTGTCTAGGAAGTGGACCTCCCGTGTAGATTGGTCCAGGCTGAGGTTGATGGTGGGGTGGAAGCTGTTGAAATCGTGGTGGAATTTTTCCAGAGTCTCTTTCCCATGGGTCCAGATGATGAAGATGTCATCAATGTAGCATAGGTAGAGAAGGGGCGTGAGTGGACGGGAGCTGAGGAAGCGTTGTTCCAGGTCAGCCATAAAAATATTGGCATATTGTGGGGCCATGCGGGTGCCCATAGCGGTGCCACTGATCTGGAGATATATATTGTCATCAAATTTGAAATAGTTGTGTCTGAGGATAAAGGCACAGAGCTCAGCAACCAGTTGTGCTGTGGCATCATCAGGGATACTGTTCCTGACAGCTTGTATTCCATCAGCGTGTGGGATGTTGGTGTAGAGAGCCTCTACATCCATGTATCAGAGGGGTAGCCGTGTTAGTCTGGATCTGTAAACACCAGATGGTGGCCAGGATGGTGTTTTCTGGAAGGTCACCAATGCATTGTAGTTTCCTCAGGAAATCAGTGGTGTCACGGAGATAGCTGGGAGTGCTGGTGGCATAGGGTCTCAGTAGAAAGTCCACATATCCAGACAGTCCTTCAGTGAGAGTTCCAATGCCTGAGATGATGGGGCATCCAGGATTTCCAGGTTTGTGGATTTTGGGCAGTAGATAGAATAGCCCTGGTCGGGGCTCTAAGGGTATGTTGATTTGTTCCGGTGTTAGTGTAGGGAGGTTTTGTACAGCACTGAGGTACAACAGATAGGACAGACGTTTCTTCTGGGCTGAGTGTGTGGTTGGATAGATTGACGATATTGCTGGGTGGGTTAGGGGTACCACGGTTGTGGCCCCATGTGGCAGGTAGGAGTTTAGACAGCTTACAGTCCTTTTTCTTTTGTAGAGAGGTGAAGTGAGTGATGTAGATCTCCTGTCTTATTTTAGTGAATAAAATAAGACACACTCAGCCCAGAAGAAACGTCTGTCCTATCTCGGGGACTCTCTTTTTGCCCTGCCACCCCCACCAACATGATACAGTTCTGCGGCGATCTGGAAGCCTACTTTCGCCGTCTCCGACTCAAAGAATACTTTCAGGACAACACTGAACAGCGCACTGATACACAGTTACCCTCCCACCAACAGCACAAAAAGAAGAACTCCACATGGACTCCTCCTGAGGGTCGAAATGACAGTCTGGACCTATACATTGAATGCTTCCGCAGACGTGCACAGGCAGAAATTGTGGAAAAACAACACCGCTTGCCTCATAACCTAAGTCGTGCAGAACGCAATGCCATCCACAGCCTCAGAAACCATCCTGACATTATAATCAAAGAGGCTGATAAAGGAGGTGCTGTTGTCATCATGAACAGGTCTGACTACCAAAAGGAGGCCGCCAGACAACTCTCCAACACCAAATTCTACAGGCCACTGCCCTCAGATCCCACTGAGGAATACACTAAGGAACTGAACCATCTACTCAGGACACTCCCTACACTAACACCGGAACAAATCAACATACCCTTAGAGCCCCGACCAGGGCTATTCTATCTACTGCCCAAAATCCACAAACCTGGAAATCCTGGGCCCCATCATCTCGGGCATTGGAACTCTCACTGAAGGACTGTCTGGATATGTGGACTTTCTACTGAGACCCTATGCCACCAGCACTCCCAGCTATCTCCGTGACACCACTGATTTCCTGAGGAAACTACAATGCATTGGTGACCTTCCAGAAAACACCATCCTGGCCACCATGGATGTAGAGGCTCTCTACACCAACATCCCACACGCTGATGGAATACAAGCTGTCAGGAACAGTATCCCTGATGATGCCACAGCACAACTGGTTGCTGAGCTCTGTGCCTTTATCCTCAGACACAACTATTTCAAATTTGATGACAATATATATCTCCAGATCAGTGGCACCGCTATGGGCACCCGCATGGCCCCACAATATGACAATATTTTTATGGCTGACCTGGAACAACGCTTCCTCAGCTCCTGTCCACTCACGCCCCTTCTCTACCTATGCTACATTGATGACATCTTCATCATCTGGACCCATGGGAAAGAGACTCTGGAAAAATTCCACCACGATTTCAACAGCTTCCACCCCACCATCAACCTCAGCCTGGACCAATCTACACGGGAGGTCCACTTCCTAGACACTACGGTGCAAATAATTGATGGACACATTAACACCACCCTATACCGAAAACCTACCGACCGCTATGCCTACCTTCATGCCTCCAGCTTCCATCCCGGGCACACCACAAGATCCATTGTCTACAGCCAAGCACTGAGGTACAACCGCATCTGCTCTAACCCCACAGACAGAGACCAACACCTACAAAATCTCCACCAAGCATTCTCAAAACTACAGTACCCATGAGGAAATAAGGAGACAGATCAACAGAGCCAGACGTGTACCCAGAAGCCTCCTACTGCAAGACAAACCCAAGAAAGAAACCAACAGGACTCCACTGGCCATCACATACAGTCCCCAGCTAAAACCCCTCCAGCGCATCATCAGGGATCTACAACCCATCCTGGAGAATAATCCCACACTTTCACAGGCCTTGGGTGGCAGGCCAGTCCTCGCCCACAGACAACCTGCCAACCTGAAGCATATTCTCACCAGTAACTGCACACCGCACCATAGTAACTCTAGCTCAGGAACCAACCCATGCAACAAACCTCGATGCCAACTCTGCCCACATATCTACACCAGTAACACCATCACAGGACCTAACCAGATCAGCCATCAACAAAAACAAAACCATCACCGGTTCATTCACCTGCACGTCCACCAATGTAATATATGCCATCATATGCCAGCAATGCCCCTCTGCTATGTACATCGGCCAAACTGGACAGTCTCTAAGGAAAAGGATAAATGGACACAAATCAGATATTAGGAATGGCAATATACAAAAACCTGTAGGAGAACACTTCAACCTCCCTGGCCACACAATAGCAGATCTTAAGGTGGCCATCCTGCAGCAAAAAAACTTCAGGACCAGACTTCAAAGAGAAACTGCTGAGCTCCAGTTCATCTGCAAATTTGACACCATCAGCTCAGGATTAAACAAAGACTGTGAATGGCTTGCCAATTACAGAACCAGTTTCTCCTCCCTTGGTTTTCACACCTCAACTGCTAGAACAGGGCCTCATCCTCCCTGATTGAACTAACCTCGTTATCTCTAGCTTGCTTCTTGCTTGCATATATAAACCTGCCCCTGGAAATTTCCACCACTTGCATCTGAAGAAGTGGGTATTCACCCACGAAAGCTCATGCTGCAGAACGTCTGTTAGTCTATAAGGTGCCACAGGATTCTTTGTTGCTTTTACAGCTCTAGCAATTGCACTGATCCCTGCTTGCTGACTACTGCCTTCTGGCTGTCCTTGACCAGTGAACACTAGACTAACTGTGACTTGTAGGCAAGGCTGCCTACACCCTGGTCCCTTACACTACTGTATTTATGAATGATACAAGATGATGTAAAAGCTTTTTAATATTGCTTGCTCTCTTTTCCACACAAGAAGTTAGTCACATAATTTGAAATTGCCCTCTTTAAAGAGTTTGGAGTGGGGGAATGGGTAAATGCAGCTTTACATGACCTTTGCCTTCCATGTAATGGAAATGATTCAGCCTCAAGAATAAATTGGAGCAGCCTCAGAGCTGCTCTAACTTGGTGGCCTATCCCCCAGCAGACCATTCCAACAGCCTGAGGACAGCAGGGCGCCAGCTACTCTCTCCTTCATTGGCCATACATCAAAACTAGGGGCTGCAAAGGAGGGGTGGTGTAGAACCGATACACTAATTCTGTGCCACATGGGGTTTCCCGCTCCATGGAGCAATAGGTAGGGATTTCCAACTAGTCAGTTAAGTCAGCAAAGTGTTGTAAACACACAATATTGCAGCTGAGAATGGGTCTTAAAATAGCCACAAGAATAGACAGTGATCATCTTAAGAACTTGCAGAAATCAGCTGGGGATTTAGGAGGTAGGTTTTTAATCTTTCTCCATTAACTGCAGATTGGGACTTCTAGATAAGATGTAAACTGTTTCTTGCAGATTGCCCCAAAATAAAATAAAAAATAACAACCAAAAGAAGCTAACAAAAAACAAGGCATCTTGTAAATTGCATCAGTCCATGGTTTTCTTTGCTATTATTGCAAGCAGCAGATATTATTGGTATATTGTTCCAACTACACAACAGCAAGGGAGTTAACTTGGAAAAATGTTATTGCTGTACTGCATGATAGTATAATTTTCCAGGGGCAAGACAGGAAATTCAGGACTTTCTGCCAAAAGCATTGTCAGTGTGATGCAGTCTTCATTCATTGTCAAACTCATCTGTTTTGAATTTGCCTTGTGACCAGCAAAATAGGTAGACAAGCAGAGATATGGTTTTCAGTGGTAGGCAATTTCTAATGCTATTCTCAAAGTATTTGATTCATTTCCCTCCATTACTGGTAACTGTAGTTTCTATAGTTACTATAAACAGTCCATCTGAAGTCTACTGAGAAATTGAGTGCAGCTCATTGAGGTAAAACTTACTATCAGCATGCCACAAGTTATTCATTTGATTAATATTAGGGCTGTCGATTAATCGCAGTTAACTCACGCGATTAACTCAAAAAAATTAACTGCAATTAAAAAAATGTATCATGATTAATTGCACTGCTAAACAATAGAGTAACAATTGAAATTTATTAAATATATTGGATGTTTTTCTACATTTTCAATTATATTGATTTCTATTACAACACAGAATACAAAGTGTACAGTGCTCACTTTATAATATTTTATTACAAATATTTGCATTGTAAAAATGATAAAAGAAATAGTATTTTTTAATTCACCTCATACAAGTACTGTAGTGCAATCTCTTTATCATGAAAGTGTAACTTACAAATGTAGATTTTTTTTGTTACATAACTGCACTCAAAACCAAAACAATGTAAAACTTTAGCGCCTACAAGTCCACTCAGTCCTACTTCTTGTTCAGCCAACTGCCAAGACAAACTAGTTTGTTTACATTTACCGGAGAGACTGCTGACTGCTTCTTATTTACAATGTCACCTGAAAGTGAGAACAGGAGTTCGCATGGCACTTTTGTAGCTGGCATTGCAAGGTATTACGTGCCAGATATGCTAAAGATTCATGCTTCAGCCACCATGATGCCCCTTCATACTTCAGCCACCATTCCAGAGGACATGCTTCCATGATGATGATGCTTGTTACAAAAATAATGCATTAATTACATTTGTGACTGAACTCCTTGGGGGGAGAATTGTATGTCTCCTGTTCTGTTTTACCCACATTCTGCTATATATTTCATGTTATAGCAATCTCAGATGATGACCCAGCACATGTTCGTTTTAAGAACACTTTCACAGCAAATTTGACAAAATGCAAAGAAGGTACCAATGTGAGATTTCTAAGGATAGATACAGCACTTGACCCAAGGTTTAAGAATCTGAAGTGCTTTCCAAAATTTGAGAGGGATGAGGTGTGGAGAATGCTTTCAGATATCTTAAAAGAGCAACACTCCAGTGCGGAAACTACAGAACCCAAACCACCAAAAAAGAAAATTAACCTTCTGCTGGTGGCATCTGACTCAGACGATGGAAATGAACATGTGTCAGTCTGCTCTGCTTTGGATCGTTATCATCAGCAGCAGCATGGACGCATATATATATAGTGTTGTAATTGAAATCAATATACTTGAAAGTGTAGAAAACATTCAAAAATATTTAAATAAATGGTATTCTATTATTATTCTTTAACAGTGCAATTAATCGTGATTAATTTTTTTAATCGCTTGACTGCCCTAATTATAATTATAGCTCTTTTGAAAATAGAATTTTTGTCCTGTAGGAAAGTTCAACATTTCAAAAATTAGTTACTATTCAGAATCAGAATGGAAAGTTGAAATATAAAAAAAAGTCTCAATGAAAATTCTGAAGAGTTTTGAATCAAAAATGTCAAAATGAAAAATGTCAACAGTTTTAAATTGAAACTAAATTAATTTTTTTGTGTATAGACGGTGACATAAAATTGGTCAATTTTTTATACTGAAAAGCAGAATGATATTTATGACAAAATGTCTTGAACTGTCAATGAAATGAAAAACTTAATTTCAACACTTTTTGCCAGAAAACTGAAATTTTATTGAATTGACATGTTCCTGTGAAAAAATTCTACTTTGAGAAAAATATATTTTTCAATGGGAAAGAATTCTGTATGAAAATTGTGGCCAGTTCTAGCTGTGGTGATTCAGATCTATCTGATGTTCAAATGATAAAGTAAAATAATTAGTATATTATTTATTATATTATATTACTAAAGCTGGTCAAAAATGTTCCGATTTCCATTTTCCAATGGAAAAAAAATCCAATTTGTCAAAATCTAAATTTTTTGCTTGAACATATTGATTTTGATGAAATTTTGTTTTAAAAAAATTGAAAAATATTTTGATAAGATCAAAACATTCCATCTTGACCATATTGGAACAGAACATTTGATTTTTCATATCAAAATAGCTTTTTGTTTCAAAATGTAATTATAATAAGAAAAGTCAAACTAGGAACAATGTTTCTGTTTGATTGAAATAGAATATTTCAATTTACCTCAAATGATTTTTTTCTCAAATTTCATTTTGAAAGGACTTTCAATTTTTATTTTTGTTTTTCATTATCATTCAGAATGAAACCAAATTTTCAATCTCAGAATTTTCTGTGAAATGGAAATGAGTTTTGAACAACAGACCTGTAACAAGAGAGCCCATCTATGCGAGTACCAGCCAGGAGACTGAGTGTTACTCCTGCTGCTGACATTCTAATCAAAGTTATTGGCCCAATAGCAGGGCCCTTTCAAGGTGGTGAGATGAGTGGGGGAAGTTGACTATGAGGTCTGACACACTTGAGTCAGCTTCTTCCTCCCAGGTTATCATGTCAGCCTGTTGAAGGCATGGAAGGACCAGGTGGGTCTCCTCAACACCCTGTTCCCTCCCTAACCCCAAACTGAGGCTCCCAAGCTTCTATGACCCAAGATCCTACTCCTGTACTGGTAGGGAGACATCTGCAGCCTGACTAGGAGCAACAAGTTTGTCAGCTGGTTGCCTCATTTCTAAAGGTATTCTTGGTGTTTCCAAGGCAAGTGCCTCTGGTGTCCCACAATATTGACACCAAACCCATAGGTGCACGAGAGTCTGCAACCCCTTCCAAAAATGAGTGGGAGACGGTATGCCAGGCGCTCTGAGTCATGTTAGATCTAAGCATTGAGGAAAAGTTCAGAGTTAGTGGAGAAGCTCCATTGTGCTTGTGCCCAAACATGACAGGTTAATGTGCTACTGTATCAATTTCCAAAAGAGGAATGCAATTTCTGAATTCAATGCATACTCCATGCCAAGGGTCACAGACTACTAGAAGGACTGAGGGTGGCCAAGTATATATTCATTCTTGACCAAATGAAGGGGTATTGGCAGATCCCTTTGACACCCAAGTCTAAAGAGAAGACTGCCTTATTCACCCCATTTGGATTGTATCAATTCAAGACCATGCCTTTTGAGTGCCACAGGGCCACTGCCACCTTTCAGCAGCTGATAGGTAGAATACTATGACCTTATGGGGCATATGCAGCTGCCTAATCAATGACATCATCATATATGGTCAGCCCACCCTTCACTGTATAAGTCACCTTACTGTGATACTACATGCTCTTAAGGAAGCAGGGCTGATGATGGACAACCCGACCAAGCGCCACCTGACCGCCCAAAAAGTGACTTATCTGGGGTATACAGTGGGAGGGGGACAGTTACAACCTCTGCTGGGCAAAGTCTAAGCCATAAATGACTGCCCTGTCCCCTCCACCAAGAAGCAGGTTTGCCATTTCTTGGGATTGGCGGGGTACTATCAGTGACTCATCCTGAACTTCACTACCATTGCTACCCCTTTGATGGACCTGGTAAAGGATTTGGTGCCCAAAAAAATCTGTTGGGTGAAAAGCACTCAAAGCACTGAAAGACAGTTTGAGCCAGAAACCAGTGCTGTCCCAGACTTCACGAAGCCAATGATTGTACAGATCAACATGCCCGACATCGGACTTAGAGAAGTGCTGTCTCAAGAATCTGGAGGAGGAGAAGAGCATCCCATAATCTCTATCTGCAGAAAGTTTTTCCCCTTGGAGACAGCATACTTGGTCATTGTGAAAGAGACCTTGGCAGTAAAATGGACTGTTGATGCCCTTTGATATTATTTACTAGGCAGAAGGGCTGCCCCCAGAACTGATCATGCACCGCTCTGATGGCTGAACTCCATTAAAGACCATAACCTGCGCATCCTGCAGCAGTACCTCTCACTGCAGCGGGAGAGCTTTCAGGTGTCCCATCACACAGGCATGGCAAATATGATGGAGGAGACCTGGATCAGCCCTGTGACACAGCAACTCAGGGGCTGAGGGGGAGGGTGTATGGTGTGGTATACAAACCCTGAGCCTGAGAAGGGACCACAGAACAAGTAAGACCCACAGACAGAGCCTTCTCTAGCCACCACCACGTTTGAGAACCAGTAGGTCCTGCAGGGCCCTGCTTCCTTTGTCTCTTTTGTTGTAAGATGATTGACTGTTTGGACTAAGGGGCTATGCCCCAAACTGAAGGGATCTATGGGTAGGAAGTAGTCCAAGGAAGCAATTAAGACTCACTTCAGGGAGGACCCTGCTGGTGTTACTTCCCACAGGGCCCTGGGCTCAGACCTGGTGGAGAAGAAGGGCCCGAGTCCCTCTATCACACTCCTGAAGGGCCTAGGCCCACATGTGGGGGGAAGGCCGAAAATCCCCAGCTTAAGGTTGGGAACAGATACCTCTACTGCCCTGACAGAGGGGCAAAGGGCTGGAAGTCAGGTGCATGGCTCTCCGAGCCCCCTATAACAGTCTCTGCCATGCTGCATGACCCTAGGTAAGTCTCTCTCTCTTTTCCCATCTCTAATACATGGCTAATACTGTCCTACTTCACAGGGTTTCTGTGAGGCCTAATTCATGGTTTTAACAATTAGGAAAAACTGTAGCTTTACACTCTTCCATGAGCGAGGGGCACATGTAGCTACAGTGCCTCAGGAATAGGCCAGAGAACAAAGAGACTGTCATGTTTCCTCCTGTGCTCTGCAGAGGAAGTAAGTTACTTCATTTTTTTCCATGGGGCAACTTACTCCGTGCTGTGTACCCAGCCAGCTACCCTCACCACTAGTCAGAAGGACAGAGCCACACCTCCACTACCCGCTTGCTCACAGACAGGTGTATGTTTTCAGCTGTGGCCAGAGACACTCCAAGCAGGACCACATGAGAGAGTATGGTAGGCCTTACTCCTCCTTGTTCCCCTGTGTGACTAAGAGCTTCGACAATCCAACCCCGAGAGCGCCTTGGATGAAAGACACAATCAAAGTGACAGTTATGATCATTATTCTGAATTACAAAGAGATGTGAGACAGCTCTAAGGGCTGAATTGTCCCCTAAGAGGTAACTTTAGCATCTTCAGGGTTGGATGGATGTGGTGTTTGGTCAAGTACACGCACCCATCTATTTGAAACAGCAGCTCTAACAGGACAAAATAACAGCTGTGAAATGAATGTCATTATGGACAGCCAGCTGAAACTAGAGCTGAAATGAGATATTGAATTCAAATAGACCTTCTCCCCCACAGTAAATTACAAAGCATAGATTGCACAAACATGCTATTTCTACTTTTTCCACTCACACATTTTTTCTGTTTTTTACTTTCACATCCACCAAGAACTAAGACACGCTTTAAATCCAGGAAAATATATTGAACATTAAAACATGTCTAAGTGAATCCAGAAGGAAATAAATGTTAAACTGCAAACATTAAGCCTTACACATGCTGTACACGTGGGCCAGGACTGTGGCTGTCCCTGTCCAGGTGTACGGGGAGCAGGGGAAATGCAGGAGACAGGCACAATGAGATTTCCCTGTGCCCACCTCTACCAACACTGTACAGTGTCCAGCCACACTATGGCTTGGGAGTGGAGCCACTGCTCTCTGGTGGAGCTAGCTTCCTGATGCAGGGTTGAATAAGAGTAGAGCCTTTTGCTTATATGCCAGTCACCACAAGGGATTGAGCCAGACGCCTCCAGAGCTGAAAGCATCAACTGCTACAGCTTGAGCTAAAGAGCCAACCTCTATAGTTGGGGGCTGTAATGGACTTTACTATCCTCAGTGTACTGAGCACAGAGGAGAAGACGCAACACACTGACGAGTTTGCTAGACATGCATCCACCGCCTGCATTTGTCCTGCATAGCAGAACAAAGTATTCAAATAGTGACATAGCTGCCACTTCAACTTGCTGTCCCCCAGGAAGAATTTTGTCTGAGTCAGCCAGAATTTCTCCTGGGCCTCCAGATGCAGCATGGTCTTTGTTCTCCCCAATGCTTTTATGTCACATTGTAACTAAAAATAGACACTGTCCTCTTGAGATGGGTTAATAGATTGCTTTAAGGCTGTGTTTTAAGCTCACTAACCAAATATACATTGATTTTTTTTTAAGATTATCTACCCGCAGTTTAAAAGATTTATAAACAGCTTTTCTGATAGACAAAAGAAGCATCAAGCTGAGCATTTTGCGTCAAGTTTTCAGTAGGTGGAATGACTGGTTGCAAAACAATTATCTCACACTTTAAATCAGTAATGCCAAATGAGTTGTGCCAGCTTTCTGCTTCCAGCTAAAACGATAGTGTATGATTCAGACCATAAACTGGCCAAAAAAAAAAAAAAAGTTTTAGGGGTTCGATGTTTAAATCCAATGGATACGGTCTAAAAATCATCAAGCATTAAAATACCCTGCTAGTCCAGGATTTCTTACATTTTTAGCTCTTTGGCATAGGGACCATGTCTTTGCATTGCTTTGTATAATGCCTAGTACAATCGTACCCTGATACCAATTAGGGCCTCTATAAATATGACTAATAATGAAGATAATGGTGCCTTCAGCTTTTGCAGTTTCCACTCCATTTTTTACAGAATAGTAGAGAACAATATTTCATTGAATGCTGCACATGTGAATGATTAGCCTTCAGGATCTTGGTCTGTCTTACAGAGAAATATAATAGAATTTATTTTCCAGGATGGCTGGGAGTGATGATTTGTAGTTGTGTCAATGAGCCACTCTACTTACTAGGGTTAACATCTACATTTGAGTGGACACGCATTTGCTTTAACTGTTGGTCATAACCTCACTAGCTCACATGACCTGACTAGAGTCATGTTAGGAAAGAAAAAGTCTTTGCTATCTAAACAAAAAATTAGGCAAACAGGATTTGCTCCCTTGTATATCTCAGAAAAGTAGTCCATTAAACTACTCACAAGAGAAAGATGAACAGGATTTCCCCTGGAATTTATCCAAGAACAAAATTAATAAAAATAATTTAACACAGATGTAAGAGAGCAGAACAACCTAAGCTTTTAAACACATTCTTACTTTAAAACACAAAGGATTTTATGCTATGTAACCCACACCAGTTTGGTGTGACACTGTCCCCTGTAGTGGTGGGTAGGCCACCACATAGTGATCACTAGTACACAGTCATGGCTAACAGGCCTGAGTCTTTTAGCTCAAGCATTAGAGTTAGTCACCACTAGAGAGGAATGGCCCTTAAAGTCAATGAATGGGCTCTCAACATGGACACAAGGGCTTGCAAAGATCCAGTTTCAAGATGGCAATAGGGTGACCAGACAGCAAGTGTGAAAAATCAGGACAGGGGTGGGGGGTAATAGGCGCCTATGAGACAAAGCTCCAAGTATCTGGACTGTCCCTATAAAAACAGGACATCTGGTCACTCTAGATGGAGACCTAGGTTTGTAAAGTGCTTAGCACAATGAGGCTCTGATTCTGTGGACTAGCACAATATAAATGTTACAATAAACAAGAATAATACTCCTGACGAGGCTTGCCTATCTTTTGGTGTGTATATATATATAGTTGCATTTTTTCCTGATGTATACATCTCCATTACTACTAGTGAATGTAAACCACAGTATAGTTACATAGCACAAGGCACTGCCTGTTGGTCTTAAAAGAGGAAAATGACAGTTTCTATACAACTGATAAAATATACTTCAGAGGTTTTTTTCGAGTATGTTGACTTTGCAGTTGAAACTAGGAAGTGGAAGTTGGGAGATTAGACCTATTAATTCAAATTTAGAAATATGAAGAGCTGCATGATTCCCACCCCATAAAATTAAATTACAACCATGAATTTCTGAGACATGCTTATATTGGCGCATATGATGAATTCTTCCACCAACCCAGCATCTACATGGGAAATTTTACACAAGTCTCATATCCAAGGTTCACCTATTGATTTAATAGGCTAGTAAAGTTTAAGAGATAAAACCACTTAAAAATTAACAAGAGACAGATTTCAGCTGATATTTTCCCATGTATGAAGTCACTACAAGGTAAATCTAAACAGCTTAAAGGTAACCATTTATTTCAGCAAAGGAATTAAAGCTTACAATCTGCAAGCCTACAGTCTAATTTTAAAAAGCCACTGCTTTTTTTTAAAGTGTGCTAATTTTTTAGTTTCCACAGTCACTGAATTCCCAGAGTGAGGAACAAAAGTCATAGGTCATATGAGTCACCAGGAAGGTTGTGCTCTTTGGGGGGATCATTTATAAACACTGCAGTGTTAAAAAGCTAAAAGAATAAAAATTCAGTTTTCCTTAAATCAGATTTTTAAAATGAACAAATATTGCAATAATTGTACACAGAGGCTAGTCTTAAGATAAATAGTTGCCACACCAATGAAGTGGCATTGAAATCTTATGGAAAAAAGTGCAGACTATTTAAAGAAAGTGTACATACAGCTTGATAAATTAGCATGTAACAGATCTGAAGATTCAAAATTCTTTTGTGCTTTGAAAAGAAGGGTGAAAAGCATCTCAGGCAAAGCACTATTATTTATTATACAACACCACAGCTATGCATAGTACTTCATAGAACAATAAAAGATTACAAGCTCCTTGAGGCAGCAATACTGGGCAAGATTCTAATCTCATCTAATCTTTGTCAATGCCATTAAAGTAAATGGCATTTCTCTAGAATTACAACGGTATAATAGTGATCAGAATCTGGCCCCAGCATCTCTCTCAAAGAGCAATATTTGGCCTTGATCCTAAAAATATGTCTATTTTAGATGGGGTTTTATACTGCCCTCATCACCATAGTTTCTGAGCACTTTCCAGTTGCACATTAATATTCATTGACTAACATCTGTCACATGTGGTTCATTCTCTCTTATCCTCTTCCCGGGGCGAGAATTGTGTGTGCATTGCAGTGTTTTGCTTTGGTAGGCTGGTGGTTGTATTTTTTGTCTGAATGTGTAAATATTGGTATGTGTTTGTTAGAGTAGGCAAGAATGGGGAATTATGCCTTGCAGTCAGAACGGAAGATGGTGAGGTTTGTGATGCTCTTTAGTTTCCAGGGCTGTTCATTCCACAGTCTCAGACCAGCCCCTGAGAAAGCTCTGTCTCCTACACAGATCATGCTTTTAACTTTAGGCAAATGAGTAGTCTCATTGAAGAAAATGGGACTACTCATGTACCTGAAGTGAAGCATGTGTTTGCACGATCAGAGGCTAGATATGTATTATTTACAAAGGAGCAGTTAGATATATGAGAAATCCAAATTATCATGATTACTTATTTTCTCTATGTTGTTAAAAATCATGCATGTATTTTTACCTTGTTAGTAAAACCAGATTTGTAACATATACTAGACATGTAGATGATGAAACAGGCTGGATTTGTTCTTCCATGGACAGTCTGAGGTCAGGAGCAGGTTTCTAGTGTGTATTTGTCAGGCCCCAATTTTGGAAGGGAGGTGTGGCACTAGCATAGCAGAATTACTTAACTGGTGCCTGAAACTAAAGACGATTTATATACAGAGCTCCCAAATGGAATTAGCATCATCTAATTCGGTTTCAGAAAGAAAAACTCCAGCACTTCGTCCATTTGCCAAGTCTATTACAGACACCTGGGCTTCAGTGATTGTGGCCTGGAATTTTAAAGATATGTAGGTGTTGCTTCACTCATTGATTTGGGAGCCTAAGGGCTAGTCTACACTGACAACGTTAAAGCGCTGCCGTGGCAGCCCTTTAACGTGGCTTGTGTGGTCACAGCAGAGTGCTGGGAGAGAGCTCTAAAAGAACTCTTTAAAAAGCTTTAAAAACCCCACCTCCACGAAGGGCGTAGCTCCCAGCACTGGGGCACTGTCTACGCTGGCGCTTTACAGCACTGAAACTTTCTGCACTCGGGGGGGTATTTTTTCACCCACCTGAGCGAGAAAGTTGCAGCGTTGTAAAGTGCCAGTGTAGACAAGCCGTAAATCTCATTTTCAAAAGGAATTTAGGTTCTTAGGAGCCTAAAGCCTTTTTGAAAATAAGATGTAGGCTACTAAATAAATTAGGCATTGCAGCACTGAGTGCAATGTCAAAAATACCTTTAAAAATCTGGGCTTATGACGAGCGTTTCTGAATTTACCCCATTTTACAATTTTCAGTGAAAGTTTATTTTAGTGCTTGAGAAGGGTTCAGCATGACAGCCCTGGAGTCAGACTTCTCCTAATCGATATCGATCAGGCAGCATACTGCCTGAGCCTGCCATGCAAACGCTGCCCAAACGGCCACATGAATACTTCCCAACTCTATTCCAGAGGGGCCGGTTGTTCCTGAGAACATGTCCCTCTCTGCTGAAATGTGCACCAATTGCGTCCTACTGCACTTTAAACATTGCCAGAAAAGAAGGGACATTTTTTCAAGATTCTCATAGGTTTGGGCATTTTTATTAATCTTTCTCCAATAGCATTTTGGTTTGGTCTAATCTGGAATGTTTGTTTTGTCTGTGACTGGGCTAGATATCTTGTTATAAGTATGTGATGATGTATTTGTCCCTAATCACAAACTGACAGGGTTATCAGTCAGATAGTAGCCCGTATCTGAACTGGGTTAAAGTGAAATGCACACATCACTGAGCAACACCTCTCATCTGCTCCTCTTTACTGGTTTTATCATTCTTAAGATTAATTGACCATTTATTGAAGTGAATGTAATAAATGAAAATATCTCCAGTTTTCCTTTTTGTATTCATACCATTTGCTACTCTTTAATTTGACTTGGTAATTGGTGACTCTCATGTTTAATTTTTCCCCTCCCTAATTGAATATTATCAGAATGTGACCTTCTTAATGGATCTGAGGAATGTCCCGGTTTATCACATCCGTTCCCCAGGGAAGTTCCAGAGGTTGTCAGAATCGCTTTTAATCTCTAGCTTTTGCTTATAAGTCTTTGACTTGTATGTCTACAAGTATGTCTACACTGGCAAGTTTCTGCACAAGAAGCTATACCACTTTTATTAAAGTGCTGAAATTAAACCGCTGCTGCGTGTCCACACTGTGTGCCTTGTGACGCTGGTGCACATCCACATTAGTAGCGCTTGCAATGACAAAGAGAGCAGTTTATGGTGGTAGCTATCTCACTGTGCAACTGGCAGCGTGCTATGGGAAGAGTTTGCAATGCCTCATGGGACAGGCACAGTGTCACATGATGCATCCTACTACATTGCCAGCAGCTTTTCAACTGAAGTGGAGGCGGGGAGGCGGAGAGTGTGTGTGTGTGTGGAGGGGGAGAGGAGAGACAGTATGTTTTGGGGGACAGAGAGTGTATCAGCATGCTGTCTTGTAAGTTCAGACAGCGTCAGGAAGCAACCAGTCCTGAGACAGGGGAAACCCCAATATCAGCCCCCAGCTCTCTGCACAGCAATCTCTCTCTCTTTCTCACACACACACACACACACACACCTGCCTCTGTGTACAACAGCACGAGCATTCCACATTAATGCTTTGCTTTGTGTCCTGGAGCAGATCAGCACAGCACGCATGGGCTGTCAGAAACAGAGCTTTGAAAGGGGAGGGGCGCATGTCTCCAGGGCAGCCAAGTTCAAAACAATGAGCAGAGTGGCCACTTGAGAAATTATGGGACACTTCCGGAGGCCAATTGATTGCTTTCTGTCCTGTAATGTGTTTACACTACAATATAGCACTGGACCCTCTGCGCTCTAAGGCTTACGACTCTTTTGCAATGCTATAACTGAGGAGTTTCTGTGCACTGAGGGCCTGGCTACACTTGCAGATGTACAGCGCTGTGAGTTAAACCAGCCCTCGGAGACCGCAGCAGGGAAAGTGCTGCAGTGTGTTCACACTGTCAGCTGTAAGCGCACTGGCATGGCCACATTTGCGGCACTTGCTGTGGCATTGGGAGCGGTGCATTATGGTCAGCTATCCCACAGAGCACCTCTTCCCATTCTGGTGCTGTGGCTTGTGGGAAGATGGTGGGTGGGCGGGGCATTCTGGGTCCTGTCCCAATGCCCCATGATGCATTGCTTTGCACCCCAGCAATCCCTGTGCTTCTGTCCACGTTTGGCACCACCTTTCAACGTTTTTTGTACTGCGCGCTCTGTCTTCCCTTTCGGTCTGTGGGAATGGATCCCGAACTGCTGAGGAATATGCTGATGGGTCTCACCAGCACGTCACGAACTGCAATCGAGTTACTCCTTAAGCTACAAACTTACAGCGAGGAGTCCGACTATATCAACTCGCATAATGCATATGACACGAGATTGCTTGTGGCATTCACAGACATGCTCACGACAGTGAACACCACTTTTGGGCTCGGGAAACAAGCACTGAATGATGGGATCACATCATCATGAAAGTCTGGGATGACGAGCAGTGGCTGCAGAACTTTTGGATGAAAAAGGCCACTTACATGGGACTGTGTGCTGAGCTTGCCCCCACCCTGCGGCGCAAGGACACGAGATTGAGAGCTGCTCTGCCAGTGGAGAAGCGGGTGATTATTGCAATCTGGAAGCTGGCCACTCCAGATAGCTACCGATCAGTTGCTAACCAGTTTGGAGTGGAAAGTCGACCATTGGAATCAGGTTGATGCAAGTTTGCAGAGCTATTAATCGCATCCTGCTCAGAAGAACCATGACTCTGGGTAACGTGCATGACATTGTGGCTGGCTTTGCACAAATGGGTTTCCCTAACTGCAAAGGGGAGACAGATGGGATGCATATTCCAATTCTGGCACCAGCCCACCTAGCCTCCGAGTACATAAATCGGAAGGGGTATTTCTCTATGGTTCTCCAGGCACTTGTGGATCACCATGAGAGTTTCATTGACATTAACGCAGGCTGGTCCGAAAAGGTGCATGACCCATGCATCTTTCAGAACATAGGCCTGTTCAGGAAGCTGCAAGTCGGGACTTTCTTCCCAGACCAGAAGATCACCGTAGGGGAAGGCGAAATGCCCATTGTGATCCTTGGAGACCCTGCTTACCCTTTAATGCCATGGCTTATGAAACCCTACACAGGGAGCCTTGACAGCAGCAAGGAGCAGTTCAAAAACAGGCTGAGTCAGTGCAGAATGACTGCGGAGCATGCTTTTGGCCATTTAAAGGGCCGCTGGTGCTATTTATTTGGGAAGCTGGACCTGGCCGATGACAACATCCCTACGGTTATATCCGCATGCTATACCCTCCATAACATTTGTGAAGGGAAGATGGCGATAAGAACCCAGATGTTGTGGAAAGTGGGTTGGTGGTGACATGGGTGCAGAAGGGAAAGAGTTTTGGGACAAGGGCTGCAAGGGGTGGCGGGCACGGAAGTGCTCCGCCTGCATTGCTACAAGCACCTGTATCGAGTCTGCTTGGTGCTCCATGATGCTTAGCAGCCGCTCCATGCTTTGGTGCCAGTAATCCGCATTCTGCTGGCAGACCCTCCTTTCACTCTCCTGCCACTCCTGCACTTTTTGATTTTCATTAAGGGACTGCTACATTGCTTCATGCAGCATGTCCTCTTTGCTTCTATGTGGCCACTTCCTGATTCTTTGAAGTCTTTCGGACGTTGATAACCAGGACGGCTGGGATCTCAAGGTTGCATCTGTCAAGCCAAAATGCAACACATAGAGGCAGCATTGTTCACACCAGACACAGCAATGATTCAGCTGTACTTAAAGAGAAGCACAATGTACACAATAGCAGAAATTTCATGTCCCGAAGCAAGCATACATAACCCACAGGAGCCCCAAAATGGTGAGTAAGCACAGGGGCAAAGGGGACTGATTGTTTCACGGCCATACTGTCCTCTGGGGTTCTGTGCCTTGAGGAGAGCCAACAGCTGCAGAGGGCCCCTATACTGAACACTGTCCCCACATTTTCCACAGGATGAGTTTGTCCTGGAAGATATCTCACTGCTGAGGGTGACCTGGGAAGCAAGGGAGGGTCTTCTACTACAATGCAGCTTCCGCCCTAGACCATATGCAGTTTGCTTGTGTGCAGCAATGGTCCCTCCGCCCGTCACAGCACAGTGGCGTGGACATGTTAGCCTTACTGGGCCAAGAAGCACAGTAGGTCTGCCAAGGAACCTGCGCAAGTGGATTGCCCAGCTTCTGCATGAGACCTCTGAAGAGATCACCGAGGCCAGTTACCACAATGTGAGAGAGCACATCAATGCCCTATTCCGCATCTAGGCATGCCTTCAGCCCTAACTCTCCTCATCACAAGAGCCCACACCGAACAACTTCCTTCCCAAAATAAAAGCCGCTTACCGGGCACCTCCTCTGGTGTCTGTTCTTCCCCAAGCACCATCCACTGTGACTGGCTGCCTTCCTCCTGGCTTGAAAACAGCTCATGGCTGCATGCATCTAGGGATGCCGGGCTGTCCCCCTCCTCCTCAGCACCCTTGCTCCCACTTTCCTCCTCCTCCTGCCTTGTAGAACTGGAATCTGAAGTGTCCATGGTGGTCTTTGGAGAGGAGGTGGGGTCGCCCCCAAGTATTGCGTCCAGCTCTTTGTAGAAATGGCAGGTCATGGGGTCAGCACCGGAGCGACGGTTTGCCTCACGTGCTTTGCGGCTCCTTCACTTTAACCCTGTAGTGCAGTGCATCCTGGTCATGGTCCCTTTCCATCATGTCCCTTAATATCTGCCCAAAGGTATCATAATTCCTATGGCTGGAGTGCAGCTGGGACTGGACAGCTTCCTCCTCCGAAACACTGATGAGGTCCAGCACATCGCCATTGCTCCATACTGGGGATCACCTGGCGCATGGAGGCATGGTCACCTGGAAAGATTCACTGAGAGCACTCCACACCTTGCTGAGCAAACAGGAAGGGGATTTTCAAAATTCCCAGAGAATTTAAAGGGCAGGTCTGATGGTTGGTCACCTGAGGGCAGGGCAGTAGAGTTCAAAGTGTTGACCGGAGTGGCCAGAACAGGCATTGTGGGACACTTCTGGAGGCCGATCAGAGCACATTAATAGACAAGGGCATCCACATTGGTGCCATGATGCTCCAGCCAGGGTGCAGCAAGCGTTATGCTCCTCATGGAGGTGGATTACCAGGAGCACTCCAGCCGCAGAGTCCAGGCGCTCTACGTGCCTTGCCAGTGTGGACGCATCATGAGTTAGGGCGCCCTGGACTGCTTTACTGTACTCTAACTCATAAGTGTAGCCATGCCCTAAGTGGCTTGGCAGTGTGTATACCTCGGGACTTACACCGCAGAAAGTTGCTTTACTGTGCAGTAACTTGCCAGTGTAGACAAGGCCTCAGAATGGAATGGCAATGCAGCCTCATGTGACAATGACAAAGAAGCACAGAAAAGGGAACTCTTTCACTGAACAAGGGACTGCATTAGAATAAGGAAAACAGTATTACCCCTAAAGCTTCTCTGTCCAGCATCGCCTTAGAAACATTCCTAGCCCCCTTCAGACTGGATTCCTGTTAAAGAGTTAAAGAAACAGTGCACGTATCCTCACATTGTGGTTTTTGGGGTTTCTTTTTTCTTTTCTTTTTTAATATATACTCATAAGAACATAAGAACGGCCGTATTGGGTCAGACCAAAGGTCCATCTAGCTCAGTATCCTGTCTACCGACTGTGGCCAATGCCAGGTGCCCCAGAGAGAGTGAACCTAAAAGGTAATGATCAAGTGATCTCTCTCCTGCCATCCATCTCCACCCTTTGACAAACAGAGTCTAGGGACACCATTCCTTACCCATTGTGGCTAATAGCCATTAATGGACTTAACCTCCATGAATTTATCCAGTTCTCTTTTAAATGCTGTTATAGTCCTAGCCTTCACAACCTCCTCAGACAAGGAATTCCACAGGTTGACTGTGTGCTGTGTGAAGAAGAACTTCCTTTTATTTGTTTTAAACCTGCTGCCTAGGGTCTGAGCAGAGAGTCCACATATCCAGACAGTCCTTCAGTGAGAGTTCCAATGCCAGAGATGATGGGGTGTCCAGGATTTCCGGGTTTGTGGATCTTGGGTAGTAGATAGAATAACCCTGGTCGGGTCTCTAAGGGTATGTTGATTTGTTCTGGTGTTAGTGTAGGGAGTGTCCTGAGTAGATGGTGCAGTTTCTTAGTGTATTCCTCAGTGGGATCTGAGGGAAGTAGCCTGTAAAATTTGGTATTGGAGAGTTGTCTGGCGGCCTCCTTCTGGTAGTCAGACCTGTTCATGATGACAACAGCACCTCCTTTATCAGCCTCTTTCATTATAATGTCAGGATCAGACCCTACGCCACCAGCACTCCCAGCTATCTCTGTGACACTACTGATTTCCTGAGGAAATTACAATGCATTGGTGACCTTCCAGAAAACACCATCCTAGCCACCATGGATGTAGAGGCTCTCTACACAAACATCCCACACACTGATGGAATACAAGCTGTCAGGAACAGTATCCCTGATGATGCCACAGCCAGGGGCGGCTCTAGAGCCCAGCGGGGCAAGCACCTGCCTGGGGCGGCCCTTTCCCAGGGGGGCGGCAGGCTGGGCCGGCGGACCTGCCGCAGTCGTGCCTGCGGGAGGTCTACCGGAGCCCGGGGATGACCGGACCTGCCGCAGGCATGACTGCGGATGGTTCGCTGGTCCCGCGGCTCGGCTGGACCTCCCGCAGGCATGACTGCGGCAGCTCAACCGGAGCCGCCGGACCAGCGAACCGCCCGCAGCAACGGGAGGTCCAGCTGAGCCACGCGACCAGCGGACCCTCCGCAGTCATGCCCGCAGGAGGTCCGCTGCTTCCGCGGCTCGGGGGCGCCTCCCGGGCATGATTGCTTGGGGCGGCCAAATTTGTAGAGCCGCCCCTGGCCACAGCACAACTGGTTGCTGAGCTCTGTGCCTTTATCCTCACACACAACTATTTCAAATTTGATGACAATATATATCTCCAGATCAGTGGCACCGCTATGGGCACCCACATGGCCCCACAATATGCCAATATTTTTATGGCCGACCTGGAACAACGCTTCCTCAGCTCCCGTCCACTCACACCCCTTCTCTACCTACGCTACATTGATGACATCTTCATCATCTGGACCCATGGGAAGGAGACTCTGGAAAAATTCCACCACGATTTCAACAGCTTCCACCCCTCCATCAACCTCAGCCTGGACCAATCTACACGGGAGGTCCACTTCCTAGACACCACGGTGCTAATAAGTGATGGTCACATTAACACCACCCTATACCGAAAACCTACCGACCGCTATGCCTACCTTCATGCCTCCAGCTTCCATCCCGGACACACCACAAGATCCATTGTCTACAGCCAAGCACTGAGGTACAACCGTATCTGCTCTAACCCCGCAGACAGAGACCAACACCTAGAAAATCTCCACCAAGCATTCTCAAAACTACAGTACCCGCACGAGGAAATAAGGAAACAGATCAACAGAGCCAGATGTGTACCCAGAAGCCTCCTACTGCAAGACAAACCCAAGAAAGAAACCAACAGGACTCCACTGGCCATCACATACAATCCCAGCTAAAGCCCTCCAACGCATCATCAGGGATCTACAACCCATCCTGGACAATGATCCCACACTTTCACAGGCCTTGGGTGGCAGGCCAGTCCTCGCCCACAGACAACCTGCCAACCTGAAGCATATTCTCACCAGTTACTGCACACCGCACCATAGTAACTCTAGCTCAGGAACCAATCCATGCAACAAACCTCGATGCCAACTCTGCCCACATATCTACACCAGCAACACCATCACAGGACCTAACCAGATCAGCCACACCATCACCGGTTCATTCACCTGCACATCCACCAATGTAATATATGCCATCATATGCCAGCAATGCCCTTCTGCTATGTACATCGGCCAAACTGGACAGTCTCTAAGGAAAAGGATAAATAGACACAAATCAGATATTAGGAATGGCAATATACAAAAATCTGTAGAACACTTCAACCTCCCTGGCCACACAATAGCAGATCTTAAGGTGGCCATCCTCCAGCAAAAAAACTTTAGGACCAGACTTTTAAGAGAAACTGCTGAGCTTCAGTTCATTTGCAAATTTGACACCATCAGTTTAGGATTAAACAAAGACTGTGAATGGCTTGCCAACTACAGAACCAGTTTCTCCTCCCTTGGTTTTCACACCTCAACTGCTAGAACAGGGCCTCATCCTCCCTGATTGATCTAACCTCGTTATCTCTAGCTTGCTTATATTTACCTGCCCCTGGAAATTTCCACTCTTGCATCCGACGAAGTGGGCATTCACCCACGAAAGCTCATGCTGCAAAATGTCTGTTAGTCTATAAGGTGCCACAGGATTCTTTGCTGCTTTTACAGAACCAGACTAACACGGCTACCTCTCTGATACTTAGCTAAGATGGGTATCCTAAGGCATACAAAACATTAAATACATTTCCCTGAAGCTGAAAGCAAAAATAAATACAACTGAAAAGATTTTCTTGTGTGTTTTCTATTTTGAGCAAATGCAAGTTATATTTTCCTTTGAATTTAGGGTTTCATTTATCTTTTTTGGAGTTTGAGAGCCAAGCTCATCTTCTACAGTAACGTAGGACTGTGGAAAACAATGGATTTGAGCCAGGGATGAAGTTAGCCCAATTAGTCATTCCAAAGTTAAGGCTGAAGCTAGGCTTCTACACAATATAGTTAAAAAACACAAACTTGCAAGGTCTGTAGACACTTAAATAAACCTAAAACACCATGTAATGAACATATTTCATAACATCATACAGATAAATCATTCAAATTCTGTTCATAAAAACATTCTTCTGTAACCCTTCTGTGACGTGGTTAATAGCAGCAAATAAGGGCTGTGTTCAATATATCGAGTGTCCCTCTTGAAAAATAGCTAAACTGGCTTGACCCACCACCCAGAAACCTGGCAAAACTAAATGTGCCCTCTCTGGGTGCCCTTAGCACCAGGGCCGCCCAGAGGATTCAGGGGGCCTGGGGTCTTGGGCGGTGGGGGCCCCCTGCTGCCGAAGACCCAGCACTTCGGTGGCGGGTCCCAGAGCGGAAGGACCCCCTGCCGCCAAAGACCCGGAGAGGAAGAAGCTTCGGGGGCCCAGGCCCCGCGAGAGTTTTCTGGGGCCCCCAGAGCGAGTGAAGGACCCCGCTCCAGGGGCCCAAAAAAACTCTCATGGGGGCCCCTGCAGGGCCCGTGGCAAATTGCCCCTCTTGCCCCCACCCCCTCTGGGCGGCCCTGCTTAGCACTGGGTTTCCCCACTCTCAAGCACTCCAAGACAAACAAGGAAATCTTTATTAGGGAAAGGAAACAGAGTAATAAATTGGGGAAAACATAGTAACAAAATATATGTAAATAAAGAGTAAAATACCATGCCCCTTCCAGTAACATGGCAGTAATCTATCTAACTCCCATCCCACTCACTGGTGAGAATGCGATAGTCCCTTGACCTCACCCACCCACCAACCTGAACTCACTGTTTGGATCAGCAAGTAGCAGAAGTGCAAGTGTCTCTTTACAGCTCTGTCTCCAATCCCAAAGGAGCAGCTTGCTCGGTCTGCCTAGAAGCACCACCTCCTAACCCAGCTAGTGATTAAGCTTTATTTAAGGTGCTGAGGAAACAGGACCTCACCAGAGTCCACTCAGCTCTGCTACTCTCCTCCACATCATCTCTCACTCTCACAGCTCTTTCTTCACTACCCCCAAAATCCAAGTTTATTTACAGTTATGGTGATTCCTCACTAAAGGAATTGTGGATGGGTAGCCTATGCATATAGTATGTTTTATGGCAGCATTTTCTCTTTTCACCAGTGGAGGGAGTAAAAAACGCTTTCCCCTGTGGAGTTTCTGGCCACAGGATTTACACTTCCATTCCATGAACACAATTAGAAAACATATAGAACTCTGACAAACCTAAAGGTTATCACAGGACTACATTACTTTTTAAATCCTTACTATACATTTTGTAAAATATGGCCTATATCCTCCAGTCCAGCCAAGCTGCATGTGGCATAAGACTGGGGAAATCTCTCTGCTCTGAGGACTCCTGGTTGTGAGGCCATCAGGCAGCACCCCTATCTCAAATCAGGAAATGGATGAGGGCTGAAAATGGAGAATTAAAAATGTAGTCATTTTCAGTGTATTTCTTAAAACAATATAAAGTTTAACAATACAGGATGGTTAGATTTTGAAAAAGTAGACTTGCTAGTGGGAACAACAGCTGAAAGAGGTCTGCATTACATATGCTTGACGGAGTGTCTAGCTAATAGCTCACTGCAGCTCCAGCTTGGCCATTCTTCCAACCCCAATTTCAGTCTGTTTTGACATTTGATACTTATAAATTGCATTTCCAGCAGATTGAGGGACATGATCATTCCCCTCTATTCAACATTGGTGAGGCCTCATCTGGAGTACTGGGTCCAGTTTTGGGCCCCACACTACAAGGAGGATGTGGAAAAATTGGAAAGAGTCCAGCAGAGGGCAACAAAAATGATTAGAGGCTGGAGCACATGACTTATGAGAAGAGGCTGAGGGAACTGGGATTATTTAGTCTGCAGAAGAGAAGAATGTGGGGGGAAGGAATTTGATAGCTGCTTTCAACTACCTGAAAGTGGGTTCCAAAGAGGATGGATCTAGACTGTTCTCAGTGGTAGCAGATGACAAAACAAGGAGTAATGATCTCAAGTTGCAGTGAGGGAGGTTTAGGTTGGATATTAGGAAAAACTTTTTCACTAGGAAGGTGGTGAAGCACTGGAATGGGTTACCTAGGGAGGTGGTGGAATCTCCTTCCTTAGAAGTTTTTAAGGTCAGGCTTGACAAAGCCCTGACTGGGATGATTTAGTTGGGGATTGGTTGTGCTTTGAGCAGGGGGTTGGACTAGATGACCTCCTGAGGTCCCTTCCAACCCTGATATTCTATGATTCTATATTTCTATGTTGTAAGGGGTCTTCTAAACAGGGGACTAAAACTGCCGTCAGCCCTATCCCTACTGCACAACCCCTTCCTCCTGGCTAGGTAATGGTAAAGGCCCTGAACCAAGAAATGGCTGGGCTCTGTTTGGGAGTGTCAGCCACCTAGCAAGCCAGGAGCTGCTGCATGGCAAGCAGAGAGCTGGAGAGAAGCTGAAATCAGAGGTAAATCCTCAGGAACCATATGCAGAGCCGAGCATGGAACAGATGGAGACTGCCAGACATTACAGTTGGTGCAGGTTTATGTGGGATTTGAGGGGGAGCAGCAGTCACTGGGCAGGAAGCTAGTGTAAAGTGGATCCAGTCAGAGACACTAACTGCATTTGCCTGTAAATCTGCAAGGTCCCAGGACCCAAAAATTTACCACTATTGCTCACGTTGAACTGTAACTGTTTTATGCCTCTGAACCTAAGGTATTTGCAACCTTTCCCTTTTCCGCCGTCCCTAGTAAAATATCCTTTCTCTTAGCCATGCAGGGCCGCCCAGAGGGGGGAGGGCAAGTGGGGCAATTTGCCCCAGGCCCTGGGCCCTGCAGGGGCCCCCACGAGAGTTTTTTGAGGCCCCTGGAGTGGAGCCCCAAAAACTGACATGGGGCCTGGGCCCCTGGAGCATCTTCCGCTCTGGGTCTTTGGCAGCAGTTCGGCAGCAGGGGATCCTTCCGCTCCGGGACCCGCCGCAGAAGTGCCGGGTCTTCGGGGCACTTCGGCGGTGGGTCCCAGAGCGGAAGGACCCCCCGCCGCCCAATTACCGCCGAAGCGGGGGCCCCCTGCCGCCAAAGACCCCCAGACCCCTGAATCCTCTTGGCGGCCCTGTAGCCGTGTGTCTGAGTGATTACTGGGACCCAGCAGGGCTAGCACCTACAAGGCCCAGCTGTTGAAGGCCCAACAGTGCTTGCCTCAGAACCATGGAATATCTGGCAAACAACTGGAATCTTAGGAATTTGGTATACAGAGCAACCCCCATAATTCCAATATTTGACTCGTGATTTTTGAGCACCTGGTGTTGGCAATACTGGCTACTCATCCATTGCACAGGATCAAGGCTACTGCTTTGTTTCTATAGTGTCTCATGAATCCACATGATGTAGACAAATATTAAACGTTGCATGTAATTTATGGACAAAATCTGTCTTTTTTCCTTGATAGTATGACACCAAATAATGGAGGATGAGGGGAGATATGCTAATTTTAGACACATGTTCACACCACATCCATTTGAGAAATTCTGATAACTCACAAATGGAGAACAAGCAGATCTTTTTGCGGTAGCAGGAACATATCAGAAGATCTTTAATTGCATGCAGACACTGCTGGTTTTCCCCTTTAAACATATAAATAAACCAAATTCCTAAGATCTGCACTCCTCCTTTAACATCTGGCCCTGCACCTGAGAAAATTACTGAAATTCAGTGGCGTAACAGGTTTCAGAGTGGTAGCCATGTTAGTCTGTATCAGCAAAAACAACGAGGAGTCCTTGTGGCACCTTAGAGACTAACAAATTTATTTGGGCATAAGCTTTCCTGGGCTAGAACCCACTTCATCAGATGCATGAAGTGAAAAATACAGGAGCAGGTATAAATACATGAAAGGATGTGGGTTACTCTACCAAGTGTGAGGTCAGTCCAACGAGATAAATCAATTAACAACAGGATACCAAGGGACGAAAAATAACTTTTGAAATGGTAAGAGAGTGACCCATTACAGACAGTACACAAGAAAGTGTGGGTAACAGTAGGGAGAAATTAGTATTGGGGAAATTAAGTTTAGGTTTTGTAATGACCCAACCACTCCCAGTCTTTATTCAGGCCTAATCTGATGGTATCCAGTTTGCAAATTAATTCCAGTTCTGCAGCTTCACGTTGGAGTCTGTTTTTATGACTTTTTTTTTGTTGGAGAATTGCCCCTTTAAGGTCTGTTATTGAGCGACCAGAGAGATTGAAGTGTTCTCCTACTGCTTTTTGAATGTTATGATTCCTGATGTCAGATTTGTGTCCATTTATTCTTTTGCGTAGAGACTATGTGGTTTGGCCAATGTACATGGCAGAGGGGCATTGCTGGCACAGATCACATTGGCAGATGTGCAGGTGAACAAGCCCCGGATGGTGTGGCTGATGTGGTTAGGTCCTATGATGGTGTCCCTTGAATAGATATGTGGACAGAGTTGGCACCGGGGTTTGTAGCAGGGATTGGTTCCTGGGTTGGTGTTTTTGTTGTGTGGGGTGGTGTGTAGTTGCTGGTGAGTATTTGATTCAGATTGAGGTGCTGTCTGTAGGCGAGGACTGGCCTGTCTCCCAAGGTATAACAATTATACACAGTCTCATTGAAGAGAACAGTGATTGCTGAAATGTGTAATCCCAAAAGAAGACTGCACCAGCTGATGGTGTACTAAATCTGCAGATGAAGCATTGTTTTTATACCTGTACTAAAATCTTTTAAATAAATGTGCACCTTGTGTGATCAAAAATGAGCATTTTGAACATTGGCGTGACAAACAGAAGCCTCTTTGTTAAAGCATGGGTCAAAGAGAGAGTTCACCACAATCGTCATCCCAATTACTATCATACGCTGCAGTTCTCCCAGCCTGATAGACAGACAGACCAAGCTGTGAAGTGTGAACAATCATTTTCTCGAATGAGGCATGTCAGAAATGGTCTGAAAGAAAAATAAATTCCTCTCTGTTATATTACCTTTTTTCTTATTCTGTGCGGTACACCAAAACTGAGCTATCACACAATAGAGTCTGGCAAACATGGCTATTATTGAGAAGTATAAAGATAGAGAGCTCCAACTTCCCTTGAAATTAACTTTTGTCGTTTTGGGAAAGAGCTGTGTCAAATGAGATTCTGTTGTAACATGAATTTTAAAGTAAACTATATCATATTTTGTAGGAAAAAAGGCACTCAGACACGTTCTAAATAAAATCTTGCTTTAAAATAAAATGGTAGTACACCTTATTTTACCTTTACAGACTTTACCTAATATTCTCCCATAGTTTAGTATGCCCAGATCAGCTAACAAATCTATAGACCAATGTTTCTCAACCAGTAGATCGTGACCCCCAGGCGACCACTAAATGGTGTTGAAAATTTTATTACATTCTAGAGCAAAGAAAATCTCAGTTTTCCATTCCTCTCACACCTTTACCCTTCAAGGTTCAAAACTCTGTCATCCTCTTGAAATACTCACACACAAATAAATTAGATAGGCCTGTCATTGACACGTGTTACTCCTACATTTACAGTAAATGTAAGAGGGTCATGAACATTTGACTTTGAATAAGGAATTGCCAACCTGAAAAGGTTGAGAGATACTGCAATAGACCATCATCATCTCTATTGTGCCTGTATTGCAGTAGCTTCCAAATGCCTGCATTTTTTCTTAGCCACTGAAATTAAGAGGTTGAAACATGCTAGTACTTACCAGTATGAATTTCTCCTCTGTATGGAACACAGGAACCTCTTCAAATGTGACATGCTGCAGCAATATTAAATAGAAATTCTTTTAAAACAAAAAATGCCATTACCATTACATTTTCATTCTGAAACCTTATGGGTTTGACATGTTATCTAGATCAGAGGTTCTCAATATTTTTCTTTCTGAGGGCCTCCCAACATGCTATAAAGAGTCCATGGCCCACCAATGCCTCAACAACTGTTTTTCTGCATATACAAGCCAGGGCCAGCATTAGAAGGCGCAAGCAGGGAAATTGTCCAGGGACCCAGGCCACAGGGGGCCCCACAAAGCTAAGTTGCTGAGGCTTTGGCCTCAGCCTCAGCTGGCAGGGCTCAGGGCCCCAGGCTTCAGCCCTGCACAACGGGGCTTTGGCTTTCTGACCTGGGTCCCAGTGAGTCTAACATTGGCCCTGCTTGGCAGACCCCCTGAAACCTGCTAACGTCCCCTTGATCTAGATAAAAGAAGAGGAACCAAACTAGTCTGGAAAAAAATGGTTACTTCTGAAACCAGGTGTGTTGACTGCTTCAAATCGAGCAATAATGCTCATGCAGTCACCTAATTATGTTGGGTACTAAATCTCATAAAATAGTAACTTATAAACGGAGGCTAGAGAACAAAAAGAAAAACATACTTGCAAAAAGGGGGTGGTAAAGGCAAAGTTTACTCTAAACAGAAGAAATACACAGTCTCTGAGAATTTTTATACCTCATTATATACAAGTGAAAGGCAAAATAATGAAGACCAGGTCAGCATGTGCGAATTTACCCACTCTTACTAAAGACCTTGGATGAGATCATCAACCCCATCCTTCAGCCCTTTGCAGCACCTAAGGCGGCCAGAGTAGCATAAAGGTACCTGAGATGCCCCAGTTAGTGCTGGATGAGGATACCCCAGTCCAGGAACTGTGTCTTTCAAGGACCCCTTCACACGCCCCAAAGGAGGGGCAACAGCACTCAGTGCTACAGAGATTCCAGGAAGTCTTATGGCCCATAAGTTGTAGTTACATCAGGGCATCTCCAGTCCCCAGAGCAGCCCAGAATCAGGAGGGCACAGTGATGGCTTAAATACATCATAGCTCTCCCTCCACTATGATGAGAATTCTATATTACACCTCTTAGAGGTGCAGCACAAAATCTCAGCCCTAGAGAAAAGCATAGATAGACCTGATGCAGAAGAGGTTGTAGTAACTAAGGCCCCAAAATTATTAGCTATTACTATTTTAGAATCGCCCAGGCATTCAGGCTTTTTAGAAAAGAAAGGACAGAGGGTGGAGAGAATAAAAAAAATCAAATCAAATCTAACACAAGGTTTCATCGGACTTTCCAAATAGCCAAGGAAACTCAGAGTTTCTGCAGCCTTTCACAAGAATGTACTACTAAGGCAGCTGAAGAGACTTTTTCCTTTTTCCCTGCATGTGAATGAAGGAATTGAAATATTGGTATAGAATATTAAGATTATAATTCATTATATTACATTATCTTCAACATTGTCATCGACTGGGTAATGCGGCGTACAACAGAAGACATGCCAAGAGGCATTAAATGGACACTCTTCTCATCCCTTGAAGACCTGGATTCCCAGTCCCTATTCAAGCCCAACTTGATGGTGTTAACTTTGCAAATGAATTGAAATATGAATAGAAATTAAAGAATTGAAATGAAATAGGGACTGGGAGTGGCTGGCTCACTACAAAAGCAATTTTCCCTCTCCTGGTATTGACACCTCCTCATCAATTATTGAGAGTGGACCACATCCACCCTGAGTGAATTGGCCTTCAACATTGGTTCTCCACTTGTAAGTTAACTCCCTTCTTTTCATGTGCCAATATATATTTATGCTTGTATCTTTAATTTTCACTCCATACATCTGAAGAAATGGTTTTTTTGCCCATGAAAGCTTATGCCCAAATAAATCTGTTAGTCTTTAAGGTGCCACCAGACTCCTCGTTGTTTCAGAAATGTAACTGTTGGATCAATAAGGCACAGATGCAACTCAGCCACACATAGAAAAGGTCCCACCATTGTTGTTAAAACAAGGAGAACAGAAATGGAATATTTATACAGCTGTTCCAACCTGCTGGAGAACAACAGTTCTTGAAGTGACTTTGCATCGTATAATGGACTGTTAAAACAAGTTTAAAGAATGTGGAGGAACTCTGTATAAACTATATGAACTTTAAACTGGACATTTCAGCAGCTAGCAGAGTGTTGTTGGAGAAACTGCAACTTGACCAAGCATAGCATGCAAAGTTGGCTATTTGATGCACTGCAGAGTGGCCCATGAAAAGCACTTACAGAGAGAAGTTGCTGACCAAAGCAAACCAGCCAGTGTTCAATGTATGTCCTAAGGTGGTTGTACCAACAGCTATGGCCTAACTTTGTCTGACACAAGAGTTGTGACAGGATGTTTTGGAAAAGACTCTGGAAAATTCTAGCCCCAGCTGCAAGAACTCAAAGGTGATGCCTCATTCCCTGATTGGATTGGGAGAGGACAACTAGGGCCCATAATGTAGGCTGCCTGACCTACTGGTTAGAGCCAGGAGTGGAATCAGGGTCAGAAATCACACCAAGGATCAAAGCCAGAGTCACACCCTGGGTTAATACCAGAGTCAAGAATTAAGGTCAGCGCAAGGATGCAGGAATCAGGCATAGTGACAGGGACAAGGCATGGTAGCAGGAACCAGGGACTCAGTCTCAGAGGTCTGGACAGCAACAAGCCACACAACTAATTGCTCAGACAAGGGATGGGACAGGAAGAGGAAGTGGAGGCCAATCAGCTGTCTGCTGTTAGTTATCTTACCCTGCTGAGTCAGTGGTTGTAGCTTCTCCTGGTGGTGTATTAGCAGCAGTACCCTTAACTAGTCCTTGGAGCTTCGTGTTGCAGAGGATCAGGCACCTGCTTAGCAGCTCTCGGGACCTGAGCTTGAGACTTGCAGTGCCTGACACAGACAACCTTTCAAGTTCTTTGGGTCTAGATGTGTTAATAGATCTTGGGGCTAATGTAACTTGTTGGGAAGTAGGTTAAAAGGGTTGACTGCTATGGACCCATTGGGATGGAGACTTTAGTGAACTGGTATGTAAGGAATTGTCTTATGCTTAACTTTGGATTGTTTTTCCTCTGTTGTGTTACCAACAGCAGAGCTCGTAACAAATTAAATTGACACAAGTGAGGTCCTATTTCGAGGGACATTTAGTCAAAAAGCTAAACAAAATCCCTTCCCAGAATCGTGGTTAAGTAGCAGTTATTGTCTATTGTGGTTGTGTTATTTGATTCTGAAAACCCGGATGGTTATCATATCGACCAATTTTTTTTATATTGGCAAAATTGTAGTTCAATACTATTTTTACCTCCCTATATCCTATACTTTTGGATGCTTTTGCTAAGGATAGTTACACTATTGAAACTCAAAGAACCCAAAGAAAGGTGGCCTGGGTATTCAGCTAAGCAGTTTGCTTAACTAAGATTTGCTTTATATCTTACAAATATATAAGCAAATATATCTTTCTTACAAGGTTCATAGTGTAAACAAACAGATTATTGTAGGCAAATGGCCAGATCCTGATGGATTTTCAAGCTTGCAGATTTGTCTGATAAATTCCAAGAATCCTCTCAGATCCCTAAATCTATGGGTGAAGCACATGCTTTGTTGACTTTGAAACTTGCCAAAGACAACATTTATTTTGCCTCATATAAACAAATTTCCTGACATTTTCCAAGGTGCTCTATGGTCTGCGCTGGCTACTTAATAGTTTCTAGATGGAGTGTAAAGTGTAGATTTTGACCCTTAAATCCCTAAATGGCTTCAGGTCTTCTTACTTGAGGGAATGCCTCTCTCCCTGTGCCATAGTACCACAAATAAGTGGAAGCTCTCAAGTTCGATCATCCTTAGTTTAAAAGACAGGGAGCTGATAGCAAAATGTTCTCTATGTCAGCTATGGACCAGCTTCCTCCTTGGTCTGAGCCCAGACCTGGTCACTGCAGAGCACGCAGCAAGAGCTATTTATCAAGGGAGTGCTTGTGCTGTCCAAGCACAGGCCAAAGTAAAGGATGGAATGGAAGCTGCAGTGCCCCACGAGAATCAATGGAGGCAAGTGATTCAAAGAAACTAACAATAAATACCAGCTAGACATCCATCAATCAATGACTACAAAGCTCCCAACCTTCACTCAAGCCTTGACCTCCATCAAGCCCCTCCCCCTCCAAAAGCCTTGAGGCTTGACTGTGCCCTTGCCTTATGCAAAGGAAGTGCAGGGAAGCAGAGAGGAATAAAGCTGACCTTGGTTGAGCTATGTAATGGCTCCCCAGAATCACAGCCCTGTGATCAGGAGCAAAAACAGGTTGCACCTTATCCGCTCCTTGGAACAACTGTGCAGAGAGGGGCAGCTGTGGAGTAGATAAGTGTCTTTTTGATATATTTTATACATAAATATGTATAAGCTTGAATATTACTTTGTCCAGTTTCACAGAGTTTAAGACAGCAAGGGGCCACTAGATCATCTAGTTTGACCTCAGTGAAGGCACAGAGAAGGGAAGTGACTTGCCCAGGGTCACACAGCAAATCCGCAGCAGAGCCAGTAATAGAAGCCAGGTCTGCTGCCTCCCAGTCCAGTGCCTTATGTGCAGCACCACACATTGCCAGTTCAGTAAATGAAATTAATATATGCAACCCAGCACATCTTCTGACACAGGGATACTCAGCATTGGCCTTGAGTCCTGTGACAGCAGAAGCTGTGGACCTCCCTTTGTTATTTATTTTTTTAAAAGTAAGTGAAGACAGCCCTAAATAGTAATAATAATAAATAAATATACACTGACATGAATTGATCCCTATGACTGAAAGGGGAAAGTAACGGGGCTGCATTTCTGCAGCAGAAAGCTGGGAAGGCATAAAATACCACACACATTTGTAACAAAAATGAGTTACTAAGTTTGGTTTGTATTCCAACGCATCATCTCTCCCACCCTCCCTAAAATCCTTAGGCCAGCCCTGTGTATAGCAGTAGGACTCTGGTGAAAAGGAATCAGTTACCGTTAGTTTTTGTGCAAGGATGGGCAGCAAACACTTCTTTCAAAGGTGAATCCAAGGTCAGTTCTGTTTGGAAGACAAGAATCCACAGGCTGGAATCTTCTGCTGCTTCTCTGAGCAAGGGAGATGAGCATACCCAACCATCTGCCAGTGAATTCCTGCACCTGAGGCCAGTTTTGACAAGGCACAGCCTGGGGACATGGTGCATCCTCCAGCATTTTAACCAAGCACAATTCCTATGAACTATGGAGGGAGTTGCCTGGCTGTGTGTGCAGTGGGAAGGGCTCCCTTTTCCCATTTTCCCAGCCTTGCACACTAGTGCACCACAGGGTAGGCGTTAGCCCTCAGTACGTGAAGACTTTCAGGATACTTTAGGCTGACAGCACAATTTAAAAGGGAAGCTTATTTAGGATGTATTTTTATTATTTATTTAAGACACCTCATATTCAACTGGTATACACTGACATATAGCGCCACTGAAGACAATGGAGCTGCACTGATTTTCAGCAGATGAGCATCTGGACCGCTGTGTTTTCATTCTGGGGGGAAATCAATAGTTCAAACAAAGCTGTTTTGCAACCAACACGGCAAATTTCTGTTTTGTCTGTCTTTACTTCTACATACTATAGTGTTATTTAGCAATAGAATGTAAAACTTCCTACTGCAAGTCAATATCACAACTATCAATACTTTAATAAGCCAGAGAGTCATAATTCCAAATTCCATTTTGGAAATCACTTGAAGTTGTTTCGATAAATTATTTCCTCTAGAAACCAAATTTTCTTGACCTGCTGGCAATTATTGCACTAAGGTAGAAAGGGCTAGGCTGGGCCAGAGGGATTTGCTATCTTGCACTTTGATCTTGGCAAAGATCTATACTATAAACAGTTTCTGAGAAATTTCTCAAGAGATGTCAGCTAAGCATGCCAGAGGCTAACCTCTTCTTTTGTGATTTGTGACTTGTATTTGCATGATTTCACACTTAATCCATAGTGTAGACTGTCAAATGGATGTTATAACTCAGAATTAGCAATCTAATGTGTGAAGATTGATTGGAAAAGCCTAGAGATCAATTTAAGGTGACACTCACATGAAAGTTGAAGCTTAATTTTCAGAATGAGTCCAGATATAGCTCAGCAAAGTATAGTTTTAGTCCTATTTTTCATTAACAAGAAGTATCTTGTCATATTCATAGCTAGCTCTTTGGCCTACTTATGCCCATATATTTACCACTTGTAAAAGGAACGTGTATTTTCCCTATCTGACAATTGTTGGGCTTTCATAAGCAATACTATATTTTAAATCCTTCGTGGCGTCAAAGACTAATAAGGCTATCTACAGTCTAAATGATGACAAAGCAAAATTCCTTCCCTTCCTAAACTAAATTTACCCCTTTGATTCCAGTCCTGTAAGAGGATGAGCACGTCCATAAAGCCACTGGGATCTGAGCACTCAGATGATTGGGTCCCTTCTTCTCCAAATACACTCACTGCTCAAAAATAGATAAAGCATCTGTAAATAACTAAATAAACCTGTATCTACAGTTGTTCTCATTCAAAGTGTTTTATGTTACTTATTATAGTCCAGAAATTATTAGCAACTTCCACAGAGGATATTCCAAAAGGGAGGGAGGGAGGGAGCGAGTGTGATTGATACATTTTTCTTATTTCCACAAAAATCTATTACTTTCTTTTGCAGCTCAAAGATGTGTGGGGCTTGTAACAACAGAGTTTATATGTAAAGGTCAGCTAATGTGTTTCACATTTTCCACCTAATCCTTATGGTCTTATCTGCCGCTATCTTCAATATTTGCTAAACCGGGAGTTTAAAAAATTGAGAAGAAGGTTAAAATGATTGATAATCTGCATTCTCATGAGTTTCACTATAGCATCCATGCACTTCAGTTCAAATAGAAGGTGAAACATGACAACTGCTACATAGAAATTGAATTTTTAAATACTAGTTGGAAATGTCATTTATCAAATAAAGCAGTGTCTCATAACTCAATGTCCACTTATGCGCCTTGAGTGACAATAGCTTATTAACATCACAGCTCAGAAAGAACAAGCGTTCTCCTGTAGCTTGCTTGGTAGGAGCTTAATGTTTATTATGAGTTTAAAGAGTATTTTTTAATATTTGGAAATTCTTCAATATTTTTATATCAAAAGATGCCCCTTCCTTCCCATTGTTATCATTGTTATAATCAGTTTGTCTTTAAACTACATGTATAAAAAAAAGGAGCCAAGTTCTATAGTAGCTATAACGGCAAGGAACAGATGTAATTCATATGTCTCAGGAAAGAAAAGAAAGTCTATCTTTGTTGTGATCTACTGATTACTTAACAGGACTGGGAATCAGGACTCAAAGGTCTCAGCCCTAGACAAAAGACTTTGCTAAACTGGGATTAACACTAAACTTGTATCAATAACATAAGGAAAATAATCCAAACCTTTCAGATCAATAGATGAGCTGTGAAATTCAGATCCAGAGTTTGAAAACTCCCAAATAGCAGGAGTGTTCGGCTCCAGAGTTTTGGTTTAGCCAGTCGTAGAGAATGGAACCATCTGTTATAGTTTGAATCTGTGATCTAGCACCCCTCCCCTACAAAAGTTCAGTGATGCTCAGATCAAATCACCTGGCTTGGACCCATCTCTAATTAGAGCTATAACGTCTTTAAAATAAAACATTTGAAATAAAAAAACACTCTTAAGTTAAGATCGCCCTAAAACGAGTAAAGGCCTGAACATTGGAAATGCAGAGTTATGGGGCCAGATCCTCAGCGGATATAAATTGGCCTAGTTGCATTGACTTACTTGGTGCTGCACCAATTTATACAGCTGAGCCTCTGGCCCATCGTTTCTCAAAAAGGAGTAATTCTACCTCTTCACCCCTGCACTCTGCACACCACTGGTCCTAGCCTATCTTGCATGTTTTGTCAAATGACATACCCTGGGTTCTGAATCTAGGATTAGCATCTAATATCTGAAAAATGGACAGCATTAAGATAGATATTGGGTTGTCTCTCTCAGGCTTCTGTTAGAATTCTGGACCCAGCTGGATTCCTTTCAGCTAAGAACAAGTTTTCTCCTTTATATCATTCGAGAGGAATTCAACTGCCTTGATGTTTCACAGAGATGCACAGTAGCATTGTCAGGGAGAGGACCCATTGCTGTACTCTGAAACAAGGCATGGCATGTGCTGCCTTCCTTTCTGCCATGTTAGCTTCTGACAATGGCCTCTGCAGAAGAGTTTGGGGACCCTGAGCCCCACTCCACCATCTCTTGACAAATCTAGCAGTGCCAGCAGTGGCATTAAGGTTAAACCTGTTTTTCAAGGAGGATTTACACTTTATGAACTCTGGGAAGGTGACCGTGCTGATCATATCTTTTTACACTCATTTTAAATGTTAAGTAAATCTGGTTTTCATGAGGCTTTTATTTATAGCTAATGTGTTCTGTTTCTAATGTGGCTGAGGTACATGTGCAAAATGTTTAAATCACATTAAACATACCCAAAATATAATATCCTCCATGCTGGTGTCTTGACCTTATTCAAACATATCAAACACTAGCTACCAGTATCAAGTGAGATTGCTCTTTTAACAAAAAATAATTCACATCTGGGTCAAATAAACTCTGCATAATTAGTAAATATCTTGTTCATCTCTCCGTTACCTGCAACTTGAGAGCTCTTCTCATCTTTGATAGCATTAAGACCAACATCTCATTGTTTACATTACTTCAGTCAATATGTCAATAGAGTACCCAGTTTCTCTCTCCCTCCTGATAAACAGATCCTAACCAAAAAACTGCAGGTTCAGCTTTTCCATTCAAGATCTTGTGTTAAACATATACTTGCCATCCAGAAGCTACACAACAATGCTTTCCTGTTCAGTGCTCTGTAGTTATGTCATTTGTACCTTTCTTTTTCTAAGTTAATTTGTTCTTGTAATTTGTGTTTTTTTAATTTGCTGAGGCACAAGGTGACCTTGTGATTTAAAGACATTTGTCTAGGCCATGAGATATTACCCTCTATTCCATTTTCTTGAGCCATCTCAGTTTATGAAGGTTAAACCTGGTAAAAGCTCCAGAAATACAAATTTCACAAGTTAGAATGGGAACTGTCCTATACTTCATGCCAAAGATGCAAGGTCTGACAGCTACTTAGGGAGGCTATGCAGTTCAGAGTTGCACGAGCTTGTCGTTTCAGAGCTATTTTTATTATGCTATAATGGGAAATAAACTTAACTAGACCAGTATCTGTACTTTACGCTGAATTGTGTATCCCCAAGTTAGTATTGTTTTTCTACATTCAAATTACATTTCATCTTATTAGAAAAGAAAATTGCTTACCCGTAATAACTCTTTTGTAAAGACAGCATCAAATGACTCCGACTCTTGGCCCCTTATGTTGGAAGCACAACGTCCAAGAATTCTCCTAGCTTTTAGGACCTCTGTAGTACTGGTAGTTGATCCCCCACCCAAATCCCTCCAGTCCAATTGTCAGGGTCCCCCTTAGAATCATCCAGTAAGTTCCTGACAACATAGCAAGCAAAAATTCCCATAAACACACTGTTGGAACAAACACACAAGAGCTATCTGACAGGATGAACAAAAATCAATGTAATGAGTACAGTTTGGTTTGGTATGTGGGTGAGCAGAAGGCTAGATTTTGCATTACACTCCAGCCCTTTCCCATCACCGGAGCTGCACAAAGCTACCAGATTCTAACCGTAACTCACCAGCAAAGAATTTTCCTAAAGGAGGTGAACTCTTCACTGGAGGAATGCTGCAGAAATATTTCCTGCCCCAGCTGTCCTGATTGCAGTGTGGAGGGTGCTGAGGGAGGGAGGATGTTGTGGTGGAATTCTGTTCCACTATGGTGAGCCTCCATTCGCGTAAGGTCCCTTAGGGCTAGCACTTTCCCCTTTGCCTCTCTACAGTAGCAAAGTTTGTGGAATACAGTGAACAAAGTGGGCCTTGATTTCCTTTAACTCTGTATACTGACCTCAGCCTTTTCACCAAAATGATTCTCCACAGAATAGGGGGGTGGATTAGCTTCTGTTCTTCCTCATATGAATGATACATGTACGCAGCCAGGGACATCTAATTCAAAGCAACAGCTCTTACCACCATAATTCCTGCATCAAAGGTTGCCAAACCAATACCTTACAAAGACCTCTTTTACATCTCCTGTCTTACTTCTTGGGAACAGAATTAATTAGTGCAAGCACTACTCTACTATTATGTATTATGCGTATTATCATAATGCCAAGGAGCCCCAGTCATGGACTACAACCCCATTGTGCTAGCAGTTGTACAGACACAGAAGAGAAAGACAGTCCAAAGAGCTTACAATATATGGATATAAACAGACTGACAGGGAACAATAAGACAATATTAGTCAGCATGATGGGCAGTAATCTCAGCACAACAGCAGCCTAGCCATTGTAGGGTTTTTACTCTGGAGTTCGAACTGCCCTTTGGACATAAAAAACTGGCAGTTCACAGCCCTCAGTATTGCACTGATACTTTTTCCTTCCATTAGAATCCCAGTGTGATGGCCAGGTGCTCTCTGGAAGCCCTGGCTAGTGGCTAGGGGGGTCAGGCCTTTAGTCATCACATTTCTAGTCTTCCCCCTGGACCAAATTCACATCTGGTGTCAGTCTGTCTTTGTCTTTGTTTGGGATGGAGTTAACCCTCTGGTCGGGTTATCCACTCAATCCTATCTCTTCCCAGTGTGGCAGAGTACCTGGGAAGATAGGGGCTTGGTTATTGACTCCCCCACAAGAATCCAACCGCAGCTATGGTTTTCAAAAGACATTTATCCTTCCCCTCCTCCCCACCAGGGTAGAATCTAGAATGTAAGGGGCTTTGGGCCCTTTTTAATGAGACTTGGGCAGAGGGTTGGTAGGGGAGTCTGGACCCTCCCACTCAATCAGGCTCCAGCCCAGGCCCTGTAAAGGTACTAAATGTCCAGTACCCAGGAACACCTTAAGGCTGTCCCTGGGCCACTTTCTACCACGTACGCTGTTGTCCAAGTCTTGCGATCTGTCCCAAAACAGTAACAGAACAAGGTGCTGATTGAACCTTCAGTCCATCTGGGCTCAGCAGGTAGGATCCTCTCCTCCAGGAGATGGTTTCTGCAGCACCCTTGCCCAGGAGCTCTCAGGGCAGCTCCTTCTCCCTTCCTTGTCAGCCTCTTTCTGAGCTGTTTGGCTCCACCTCCAGCTGGAGCATGCTCTGCAGGTGTGGCTGGATGGGGTCGTCTGGGCCTGGAGTTGCTCTTTAACCCCTTCAATTCTAGTGCAGGGTTTGTACATCCCATCACACTCAGAAACAAATCTGAGATTCAAGGATGCCATAAATTTGTTTTTTCCTTCTAAGTGTGAATACATAATACATGCTCTCTCACTCTGTTCTCCAAACACTAAGCATACAGGCCCTGATTCAGGAAAGCATGGTTCAGAACAGCACACTCGTTTGCAGAAGTACTGTCCTGAATCAGGGCCTTAGTCACAGACAGCTCAAGGAATAATATCGCCTAAGTTGTTCCAAATCTTTCATCTCCTGCATGTTAGTTCTCAATCAGAATTGTGTTGGCCCTACATCAAACATTTGTATTTCATGGAAGAACAGTTACGAATTCATGAATACTACATTATGTAAAGATATGGCTAAAAACTGGTGCTTATCATTAGGGAAAATGTGGGTAGGAAAGGATTTATTTTATATGCAGGAAACAACAGATATTTCATTTTGTTTGCACAGAAGTCTGTCTCTTGCTGATATGAATGCTAGGCTGCAAGCACATTTCTGATCAAGTTTAGTAATTAAATTTAGCAGCAAATATGTTTTCTTATCAGGTTTGAGAATTTTTTGCTACCTCGGTGATTTATGTCATGTTGACCTCAGATCAAGGCTGGTATTTTTAATTTAACTGAGGTGAAACTCCTTCATTTTCCAAAAGCATATAGCTGATTGAGAATTCTTTACACTTCCTTGTTATGTTGGGACTGACTTGAAATAGATTGGATTATTTCTAAAATGCTATTCTGTTTTTTATAAAGGTCATCAAACCACAGCAAAGGATCCACATGTCATTCTGCTTGAGTACGTGACTGTTATTACTTTATTCTACCTAATTTAATCATCAAACGTATTCATCTCATGAGACAGTAATTTTCTTACAAGTGCAATTATATTTCGCAGTATGACTGCTGATTAGGCAGAAACAGAGAAATAACTCATCAGAAAATTACAAAAAGAATTAATCATCAACATGTATAGTAAAGATTACAGTACTTGGCAGTCTCCAGTTAAACTCCTTCATTCTCAAACGTACTAGCCAAGGCTTAATAGGAAGCATGTATACATACCCAATGAATGAGTAAAGATCACATAACCACTCACTAAAGGTTTACACTTCTAATTGTGCAAGAAAGATGGAGGAATTTATTGTTTGTTTCTTTATGAGGAACTGTCTTAACTGATGGTATGGAAGATAGTCCTCTGTAGTAAACATGATATTTCATTAGTTGCAAACTACATCCTGGCCTGCAACATTAAAATCCTGAAACACAGAAATGAAAAGATAATGTCAAAACATAGATGACTGTTGTTGTTTGTTGTTATTACTGAAGTCCCCCAAAATATGATCAATGTTGTATAGACACATAGGATGACACAGTCCCTACAAACAACAATTTACAATCTAAGGCCTCAATCTTGCTAGCGTTCTTAACTTCATGCATTGTGATCAGTCCCATTGACTTCAGTTGGACTATTCACAGTGCATAAAATTAAACAGGCACAAAAGTCTTTGCAGGATTGGGGCCTAAGGCTCTGATCCTATATATAGGTGACAGTACACAAGCAGATGGCTACATGCACACAGAGCCCCACTGAAGTCAGTGGGGCTCTGCAACAGTGCATCACACTATAAATTGCAGGTTAGGAGCCTAACAAAATGTATATGAAAGTGTGCAAACAAAAACTATCACTGTAAGGCACTGAAGAGTTTGCCAGTTCACCTACTAAAATCCCAATCTAAAACAGTTGGACATTTAAAGCTCAATCCTGATCTGAGATAGAGTTCATTGGCAGATAAATAAAACTCATTGGCACCTTTATAGGTTCCTTCATTCAAGGATCTAAAAATAATATACATAAGTAGGTATCATTATTACCGTCTTTTTACACACAAGTGAGGCACGTGTACCCAGGTTCACATAACAAGTCCGTGGCTGAATCAGTAGTAGAACCTTAGGTCTCTGGACTCCCAGTCCAATACTGTTATCACTAGACAACACTGTCTCCCTCACTGGCTATATGAAGTTGCAAGCACTGTAGCTAGCTTTAAAAGTTATATAGAGATGCACTATTATGATTACTCAATCAGGACTAACTACTTAATGTTTAAATCAGGTTTGCTTATCTCCATTCCCTTCTCCCCTCCCCCACACATCTGCTTACGAGTTTCACTTTTAAGAATTATTTATTAATGTATCTGCATTGATACACACACTAAAAAGGTGACTTTATGCTGCCTGTGGTTTTCCCCATGGAATTTAAGCTAATGGTTTAGGATGTACCTACCTGAAAAACCCCCTCTGTCCCCACCCCACACTATCATAGTGGATGTCAGCAGAGTCACTTGAGCTGTCATATACTCTAGGAGTCCTTCCCATAAATTAGAGACCCACCTCTAAAGTAACACTTCAGTATCCCTAAACAGCAGCAATGCTATTCAGTATATCCCATAATCAGCAAGCTAGACAACTTAAAACCTCAAATCACCATCCCTTTCCAATAATTCACCACCCACACAATTCTCCTCCAGCCTTTTTCAAAAAAGATTGAAGACTAGCTTTGCAGCATACCCTACCTCTGTGCTACTATGGACCAAGGGAGGTTCCTAAGCCCTGAGGCCTCTTGCATCAGCTCAAGCACCTTTACTGATTTACAAAATGCATTGCATGCTGGGATGGTGGTTTCCTTGGTCAGTATGTGCTAAGCCATTTAGGGCTCTATAGATCAAAACCTGTACCTTAAACTCCTCCTGAAAACCCACAGACAGCATAAAGCCACCTTCAGGCCCCCACTCAGGTTCTGTGTCCAGGAGAACTAGGCCAGCCCTGAGGATCAGGCCAGTGTCCAGCAGCTACTGTGAGATGATTGTAGCACACTTATGGCTGTTTCACCTTCCCATCCTCAGGAACAGCATTGCAAACAGGATACTAGACACGCTGAATCAATGGATGCTACCAGATATGATGGTATCCTCAAGAAACGGGTAGGGGAAATCCATGCCCTGAAGCAGTAATTTCAGCAATAATAATATGGATTGAACACCATGATTTTATATCATACAGTTATTACATTTATGGTACAAAGTAAAGTATTATATTTATTAGGCAAAATATATTTCCTTCATTTAGTCAAAAAAGTTCAAACCGGAAAGAAGACATTTTTAACAGGGAGGATAATTAAGTAGTGGAACATCTTACTAAGGAATTCAGTAACCTTTCCCCCACTTGGAATCTTTACATTGAGACTGGATGGCTTTCTAAAAGGCATGTACTTGTTCAGCCACAAGTTATGGGTGGGGTGAAATTCTATGATGTTATGCAGGTGGTCAGACTGGACTATCATGGTCTCTTTTGGCCTCAAAAATCTATAAATTTACTGTGAAATTTAAAAACGGCATTAAAAATATTTGGGTCCCAAATCAATTTAGGAATAAAGGAACATTTTCACTTGATCCTTGGACAAATGCCAGAGTCTTAGGACAGGGCTACACTTAAAACGCTGCAGCAGTGCAGTTGTGCCACTGTAGTGCTTCAGTGAAGATGCTACTATGCTGACGGGACAGCTTCTCCCATAGGCATAGTTAATCCACCTCCGTGAGAGTGGGGTAAAGTCAGTACAACTACGTCACTCAGGGATGTGGATTTTTCACACCCTTCAGCGATTTAGTTATACTAGTGTAAGTTTATAGTGCAGGCATGGGCCTTATAGTCCAGCACATTAATGAGACATTTTCAATATCAGGGATATTTAATCTTCAGTTCCTATTGTTTTTAAAAAAAATCTTAAAGTCAATCATTTTAATCCAACTCATTTTGCAAATAAGAAAGGAAGACTATAAGGGGAAAATTAAGTATTAACATCTTTCGTACCTCTATAGCACAACATGACATGACATTTGAAATCATCTCTTTATGTTCCTTTTCTTTCATTAATTTGTTCTGGTAGGGGTTCCTCTGCAGGCTGGTTTTGTTCGGATTCTCCCCTTTTGTCTACAAAATAAATAAATGTTATAAAACATTTTATAATCAGATTCTTTGTTTTCCTTTAAAATAATACAGATTTTGACTGCAATAAGTTATAGTCTCCCTAAACTATGTAAAACACTATATAAATAGTAATTTATGGTTTCATTAAAGTAACTAGTACCCTTTCAAGAAATAACATTTGTAGCTCCAGGAAAAAAAAGTGAAAACAACTTCCATGTCAAATAACCATGTGTCAAAGTTCACTAGACATGATGGATTCAATTCTGTAGCCAGATATGTACGTAGAGTGCCTACTGATTTCAGTGAGACAGCCACATGTCCAGTTGAGTGCAGAAGGTGGTTGAATTATCTTATTTCTTCCTCTCACTCTTCAATGGCAGCCCCTCCCCTGGCCTATGTTTCTTCTGTCTTCCTGATTTGTAGTTAAAAAAAAGAGCAGTTGGGGCTTCTTCTCTTCCCCTCCAAAGAGGCCAGTGTAGGGGATCTGGGCTATAAGGGTCTTTTTGTCTATGAAATTAAGAGGGGAGGGGGAGGCTACTCACATCCTACTTGCATTCCAAGAGCAGGGAAGCCTAAGTACAGCTACTTCCAGTAGAACAGTCATAGATGCCAAAAATAGGATTTACAATTTAATAAACAAACAGATAAATCCCCTAAAAGCTATGAATAACCACTGCTATCTAGTCATCTAATTCCCTGTTGTCTATCTAGTCCATTCCCTTATCATCACTTTAAGGACAGTTGTTTTTATGGTCAGCTTCAGTAACAACTCTTGTCCTTTCATGGTATTTATGCCCAGGCAAGATGTAATCTTTCGCAGCATGTATGACCTTTTGCAGGTCAGAAGTTGGGAGGAGTTTTTATTGTGTGACAGACCCAGGCCAGTGGGATACAGGAGTCTGGTAGAGGGCAAATATTCTGGTCACTGGATGAGTAGTTTTCTGTTCCCCAAGTGACCAGAGCAGGGGTTGCACTAGAGTAATCAGGAACCTGCCAGAACCAATTAAGGCAGACAGGCTGATTAGATCACCTGCAGCCAATCAAGGCAGGCTAATCAGGGCACCTGGGTTTAAAAAGGAGCTCACTCCAGTCAGGGAGGGGGGAGCCAGAGGAGAGGAAGTGTGTGTGAGGAGCTGGGAGCAAGAGGTGCAAGGAGCTGAGAGTGAGAGTGTGCTGCTGGAGGACTAAGGAGTACAAATGTTATCAGACACCAGGAGGAAGGTCCTGTGGTGAGGATAAAGAAGGTGTTTGGAGGAGGCCATGGGGAAGTAGCCCAGGGAGTTGCAGCTGTTACAGGAGACACTCTAGACAGCTGCAATCCACAGGGCCCTGGGCTGGAACCCGGAGTACAGGGCGGGCCCGGGTTCCCCCCAAACCTCCCAACTCCTGATAGACACAGGAGAAGTTGACCCAGACTGTGGGGAAGATCACTGAGGTGAGAAAATCTGCCAAATAAGCGCAGGACCCACCAAAGTAGAGGCGGAACTTTGTCACAATTGATATTGATACCTGAATGATAGTTTGAGCAGACATTGTTTGTGTGCTACTGTGAAAGAAAATGGCAAGAGGTGATTTTTTTCCTGCTGCAGAAGATCTGCCAAGGTAGCAACCAAGAATATACAACAAAACTAATGCATGTTAACGTGATTCACTTGCATGCTTAGAGAGTAGGCAGATTCACTTAAAGAAGTCAAACAACTAGGCATAGTTGATCATAGTTGATACAAAATATCCAAGCTAATAATGAAAATGATATAAAACTAAAATAAAAAGGGAAGACAAAAAAGCAATACCTAAAAACATTATATGTTCATCAGGCATATGAAATATATAGAGTACATTGTATATGTAGTATGTATACACACACAAAAATATATACACAGGACATATACTGTTTGCATATACGATTCTGCTTTCACAGTTTACAAAAAAAATCAATGAAAGCACACTTTATTTTGTTACTACATTCATGATGCATTCCTCTCATCGGTCATCTACTCACAGTAAGTCAACCAAAATTGAAGACATGAAATCTACATTTGAGAAGAACAGCCAATGGTGTATGTTCCGTTATACACTATTTGGCACACCAGTAAGGCTGCCAACACAGAGAACAAACGGTATAACAAGGGTATTGAAAACCAACCCACTTTACCACTAGTAGCCAGAGCTGTGCAAATAATGGATTCTTCAGTTTGCTGACAATTTTTAAAAAATCTTTCAGACAGCACTGAAAATGAAATTTTCACCAAACTGAATAGTTGGGGAAAAAATTTAAAGGTCAAATTAAAAATTTTGTTTAGATTTCAAGTTGAAAGGAGAGGCCTGCTTTGAAGGTATTTTAAATAAAATTTGCAAGAAATTTCTAAAGAATTGTTTTGCACCAAAAAAATCTAAATGTTTTGTTTTGGAAACAAAATAAAATAAAATGTTTAAACCTTTTTTTTGGGGGGGGGGGTTGTTTTGTTTTCCACATGAACAATTCAGTGAAATTGCAAAACATTTCCATGTCACCAAATCTGCGTTTATTTATTTTTAATTCAGCAAAAAAATTTCAGACAGCTCTACTATTAGCCTAATCTTGCATTCCTTCAGCACCAAAAACCACCACTGGAAGCAGTAGAAGTTTTAGGTGTATAAAGAATGAAGGTTCAGAACCTCTAGGAGTTCCATACACGAAAGAGTTTGGAAATAGAGCAGGTTATGTACAATATATGTTGATAGCTGAACTCTATCAAATCTGTTGCCACAAATGTAAAAAAATCAAACAGGCAAATGAACTAAAAACTCCAGTTCAACAAAAGAGACTGGAAAACAGTACGGAAAATGACAAACACCAACTCAGCAGTATTAAGGGGTTTTCAGAAAGATACACAATAGATTTTACTGTAACCCACCCCCTCTCCCATAGAGTATAGAAAGTAGGACTTGATCAGGGTTAAAAATGCAATAAGCCTGTAAGTACATCTTTGCAGACCCATGAATTAAGAAAGCCTATGCTGCATATGGTCACCTTTATCACCAAATCTGAAAGTAACACAGAACCTGTTCACAGAAAAAAATCAAAGTGTATAATGCTATTGTCCTCACAACATTGTTCTATGGATGTGAAACATGGACCTGTTATCAACGGCACATTAAGAAGCTTGACGCGTGCCATAGATTGCCTACCCCTGGTCTACATGATAATCAACAATCAAACAGATTAGCCTGATTTGAAATCTGAAAGAGTGCTTGGAACAAAACAATTCTTTCACTACGTCTTGGTCTACACTAGATGCCTTTCACTACGTCTTGGTCTACACTAGATGCCTTTGCCAGTATAGTAATATTGCTTAGGGCTGTAATTTTTCGTGTTATGACATTTTATATCATCAAAAGCTCTCATGTAGATGAAATTATACCAACAAAAACTTTTTTTCAGGGAACTGGTATAAACCATACCAGCAAAGCACTCTTTTGCGGGTGTCAATTGCATCTACACTCAGAACATGTGCGGATATAATTGTACAGGTATAGTGATACCGACAAACCGTTTCTAGTGTAGACAAGGCCTAAACTTAATCACAGCAGTAACTTTAAAATAATTCTATCTTTGTCCTTTGATTTGTATAACAGCTAAGTAAGTTTTAAAAATTAGACAAGATGGGTCAAATTTTCACAAATGTTTGTAAAAACACACAAACTATTGCATGCCAACCCTGAATGTCCATTTCCTTTGACTGTGCATATAAACAGCTAGTTATATTCATAAATGAAAACCAGCACACAAAGGAGGTGCATGTGATGGAGTGTCCACCCCACACAAGATCTGCAGGGTTACAGTGGCTAGCTGGGCCAATTAAGTCCCCAGGCCGCATCTGGAGGAGTCAGGGAGTAGGGATTAATTAGATAAGCCTCGACTGGGCAGGAACAGGAGAAGCCTGTATAAAGCCCAGGAGCTGAGAGCAGCTAGGGGCTGCAGGGAAGGAGTCTGAAGTCACTCCCTGGAAGAAGGGAGGTGTGTTTGGGACTATAGAGGGTAGTCTACAGTTACTCCCGGGGGGGAGAGAGTGTGAGCTGGCAAACCCAGACTTCAGGGACAGCCAGAAAGGTAGGAAAGACTCAGGGGAAAAGCAGCAAGGTATGGGATAGGGCAGATCTTGGCTGCTGATGAGAGGGCCCCTGAGCTGGGACCTGGAGTAGAGAGTGGGCCCGGGTTCTACCACCAAACTCTGGGGAAGTGGCACAGACCAGGCAGTTGAGAGCGGACTGCCTGGGACAGTTTTTTCTGAAAGACTTTGATACCCCAAAAGATGAGGGTGCATAGTGACCTGGCCAGAGGGTCAAATTATGAAGAAGGAGTACCTGGAGTTACAAAGATGGGTGAAGAGACTGCCAAAGGAAAGTGCAGCATGTGGAAGGAGCTAATCCCCAGAGTGGTCAGGTGGAGGCAACCCTAGTGGTGAGTGAACCCCATGTCTGTGCCAAATGTGTCTGCCAAGGTTTACAATTCTGCCTGTATGCTTTAAGATCCATAGTGCAGTTAATCTTGAGTTGGGTAAATCCATCATTGACCACTGCTTGCCAGCATGATCTGTCTGTTGCTGACAACGCCCAGCTGTTAACATCAACATTGCACTGTTTCAAGTTATGCTTCAGTGTGTCCTTGAAGCATTTCTGGTGCTGCCTCATATGCAGTTGAGCACTGTGTTCGCCAGACAGCTACTGCTTTGGCATGCTGGTGTCGTCCATCTTCAACACACGACCAGCCCAGGGGAACTGTGATGCGATAAACATGGCTTCAATCTGTGTAGAGTGACTACATTCCAGAACCTCATTACTAGTAACTTTATCTGCCATATTTGATGCAGGGTACGGCACACAGATGTTGTAAACAGAACTTATCTAGCAGCTTAACATAATGCCTGTAGCAGGTCCAGGTCTTATGGCCATACAACAAGTTGGATAGTACAACCACTTTATAGAGTTTAATTTAGTTTGAAGCTTAATATCATATTGCTGCCAGACTGCCTTATAGTCTTACAAATGATGAACTGGTCTTGTTGATACAACTTGTCAGCAACTTGTCTACAGTAACATCATTTGACAATATACTGCCCAGGTAGCAAAAGTCTGTAACAGCTTTCAGCTGTGTGTTGCTGATAGTGACTTTTGGTTTCATGTAGGGTTTTCCTGGTGCATGTTGATACATGACCTCTGTCTTTTTCAGATTGATTGTCAGCCCTTACCTTTCTGCAGACTGTATGAATCTGTCCATAATCCATTGTATATCTTCTGGAGTATATATCTCTAGAGCACAGTCATCGGCATACAGCAGCTCATAAATAATTGCCTTAAAGATCTTCACGGAAGATCATAGCCTGTTCAGATTAAATAATTTTCCTGAGGATTGGAAACTTATCCTGATACCGGCATTCAGGTCTTTTGTAGCATCATCATGCATTGCTGCATAGAAGAGAATGAACAAGAGTGGACCAGTAATGCAGCCCTGCTTAACACCCTTAGTAATAGGAAATGGGTTGGACAGAACACCATCTACTACTTCCATCATGAAATAGTCTCAAAATGTTGGTGAATTTTTCTGGACAACAAAACTTACATAACACTTACCAAAGCCCAGATCTACTGATGATGCCAAATGCTTTAGACAAGTCAATAAAGACAATGTAAAGGTCCTGTTGCTGTTATCTGCATTTTTTATGCATCTGATGGGCTACCAATATCAAGTCTAACATACCTCATATTGGCCTAAAACTGCATTGCGATTCCAGTAGCATGGAGTTAATGATGGAAAAAAAAAAGCCAAGGCATAAAACGAGATCAAACTAGCTAGGGACATAAAGGAAAAAAGAAAACATTCTACAAATACATTAGAAACAAGAGGAAGACCAAGGACAGAGTAGGCCCATTACTCAATGAAGGGGGAAAGACAATAACAGAAAATGTGGAAATGGCAGAGGTGCTTAATGACTTCTTCGTTTTGGTTTTCATCAAGAAGGTTGGTGGCGATTGGACGTCTAACATAGTGAATGCCAGTGAAAATGAGGTAGGATCAGAGTCTAAAATAGGGAAAGAACAAGTCAAAAATTATTTAGACAAGTTAGATGTCTTCAAATCACCAGGGCCTGATGAAGTGCATCTTAGAATACTCAAGGAACTGACTGAGGAGATATCTGAGACATTAGCAATTATATTTGAAAAGTCATGGAAGATGGGAGACATTCCAGAAGACTGGAAAAGGGTAAATATAGTGCCCATCTATAAAAAGGAGAATAAGGACAACCTGGGAAATTACAGATCAGTCAGCTTAACTTCTGAACCAGGAAAGATAATGGAGCAAATAACTAAGCAATCAGTTTGCAAACACCTAGAAGATAATAAGGTGATAATTAACAGTCAGCATGGATTTTTCAAGAACAAATCATGCCAAACCAACCTGATAGCTTTCTTTGACAGGGTAACAAGCCTTGTGGATCAGGGGGAAGCGGCAGATGTGGTATATCTTGACTACAGTAAGGCTTTTGATACTGTCCCGCATCACCTCATAAACAAATGAGGGAAATACAACCTACATGGAGCTACTATTATGTGGGTGCATAACTGGTTGGAAAATCGTTCCCAGAGAGTAGTTATCAGTGGTTCACAGTCATGCTGGAAGGGCATAACTAGTGGGGTCCAGAAGGGATCAGTTCTGGGTCTGGTTCTGTTCAATAACTTCATCAATGATTTAGATAATGGCATAGAGAGTACACTTATAAAGTTTGAGGATGATACCAAGCTGAGAGGGTTTGTAAGTGCTTTGGAGGATAGGATTAAAATTCAAAATGATCTGGATAAACTGGAGAAATGGTCTGAAGTAAATAGGATGAAATTCAATAAGGACAAATGCAAAGTACTCCACTTAGGAAGGAACAATCAGTTGCACACATACAAAGTGGGAAATGACTGCCTAGGATGAAATACTGTGGAAAGGGATCTTGGGGTCATAGTGGATCACAAGCTAAATATGAGTCAACAGTGTAATGCTGTTGCAAAAAAAAGCAAACATCATTCTGGGATGTATTAGCAGGAGTATTGTAAGCAAGACATGAGAAATAATTCTTATGCTCTATTCCGCGCTGATTACTCAACTGGAGTATTGTTTCCAGTTCTGGGCACCACATTTAAGGAAAGATGTGGACAAATTGGAGAAAGTCCAGAGAAGAGCAACACAAATGATTAAAGGTCTAGAAAACATGACCTATGAGGGAAGATTGAAAAAAATGAGTTAATCTGGAGAAAAGAAGACTGAGAGGGGACATGATAACAGTTTTCAAGTACATAAAAGGTTGTTACAAGGAGAAGGAAGAAAAATTCTTCTTAACCTCTGACAAGAAGCAATGGGCTTAAATTGCAGCAAGGGCGGTTTAGGTTGGACATTAGGAAAAAACTTCCTAACTGTCAGAGTGGTTAAACACTGGAATAAATTGCCTAGGAAGGTGTTGGAATCTCCATCATTGGGAATTTTTAAGAGCAGGTTGGACAAACACCTGCCAGAGATGGTCTACTTAGTCCTGTCTTGAGTGCAGGGGACTGGACTAGATGACCTCTCGAGGTCCCTTCCAGTTCAATGATTCTATGTTACATAGCAGATGATCAAAGAATACTTTAGTCAGAACCTTTCCAGCCATGGAGAGTAATGAGATACCACAATAGTTACCAAACTGGACTTTTCACTTTTCCTTTTGTATATGGTGACAATGGTGGTGTCTTTGAAGTCTTGCGGTATATCTTCAGTACTGTGTATTGAGAAATAGCCCATGCAGTCAGCTCAGCAGGATCTCGTCTCCATACTTGAATATTTCTGCAGGAATGCCATCAGATCCAGGAGCCCTGAACTTCTTTGTGGCACTGACTGCAGTGCTGACTTTGTCAAGATATGGGATTGCATTCATGTTATTACATGTTGGCTGCTCAACTACTCTTATTAATGTCTTGTCTGTGATGTTGGTCAGTGTGTTAGATCACTGTAGTGGTATGTGTAGGAACATATATGTCTTCAAAACAAAAGTCTTTGTTCTCATGAGGGTCAGCATAGCCCTGGATTTCATATGCCTTGGCATTCCACCATTGATTCTGTATGTCTCTAAGCTTAGATTGGATCTCATGACCAGGGATCCTAGAAATCCATTTCCCACAGAAAAATGGGGAATTTGCATTTTTACAGAATCTTTAACATCTATTAACTACATTTTACTGAAAGTACCAGTGTCACTTATTCAGTGTGAGCAACCTCCCCCTCTTGTGGCTGATTTTTTAATGTGATTTAAATTTACATGGCTAAACATACTCCAATAAACTGCTTCCAGTGTATAAAGGTTATTCCATAGCATGTAGGAGTTTGAGTTTTAATGCATCTCAAATTTCACTTCAGCCTCCAGACATGAGTAATTAAAGTTATGAAAGGATGCTGAAAACTTTAAAAATCACCCCTAAAGACCATGGCACTGAGTTTGGCAAGGACAAATTTCACATTGATGTTAAGATGCTGTTCTATACTGTATACAGCAAGGCTGTAGATTATGTTTGAATGCAGACAAATATAAATTGCAATTCTATTAATTTTATTATAATGACTGATGGCACTGGTAGGCTTCAAACTTGTTTAAAAATTGTAAATATATTAATAAAATATTGTGTTTGATACCTTATATATTGTAGCTAGGGAAACTAAAGTACAGTGTTTAATTTTAATCACAGAAAAATGCAGATTCTTATTTTTTTTAATTGGAGAACTTTGTTTTTTTAACATAGAAAATTAGGATCCCTACTCATGACACAGATTCTTGTGTTATAACTACCTACAGGCACATGGGATGCAACAATCTGAGGATGCAGCTCATGTTTTTTTAGTGAGTAGCTGTTGAATTTCTGGACCACTCTTGTCAAACTAATCGATGATGTCATTGTGCAATACCCAAATTGTCAGGAGCAGCTTGATGTACCATGTCATGAAAAGTAGCCCACCCACTGTTTACATTAGCAACAGTAACCAAGCCAGCACAGTCAGACAAAGCTGCAGTGATATTATTACAGAGTTCCACTTGTGTAGCTTCATCTTGTAATCGCTTTATGTTAAGCAGTCTGATTGGCTTAGATGACTTACGACACACTGGTCGACTTACTAGTAATAGTTTGGAGCAGATCATGTGATGGTCTGTCCAGTAGTCTACCCCACGCATGGCTGCAATGATTTGTACATCCTGTAGATCTTATGGATGGATGGTAGTCAATAAGATCCCATTGTTTGGGTCTTGAGTGCATCCATGATCTCTTTTTATTTTTGTTTTTTGTCTGGTAGGTAGAAAAATGTATTTGTGATCACTAATTGCCACTTAACAGTCACTAAGTAGCAGAGTTCCATTGCTATTCTCTTTTCCAGTGCCATACTGTCCAATAGCAGGCTGCCAGATTTCCATGTTACTTCCAACCCTTATATTAAAGTCCCCCATGATAATCAGTTTGATACTGATGTAGACACAGTAAGTTTGTCTAAGTCACTATAGAACTTTTCTTTCTCATTGTCGGCATTTGTCATGATAGGAGTACAAGCGCTAATTATGGTAACGTACCACTTATGTTTCAATGGCAACCATAGAGCCATAAGACTATCACTTATGCCATTAGATAGACTTTCGAACTTGGAAGCACTGGAGTTGCTAATGGCAAAGCCAACACCCAATTGTTGTGGCTCTGAGGATGGTGACCTCACCAGAAGAATATGTACCCTGCACTGATCTCTGTGAGTTGCCCTTTGTCAGAGAGTCTGGTTTCACCAAGTGCAGCAATGTCAATCCTATACCTCGCCAGTTTCCTTACAACAAGTGCTGTGCCTCTCTCAGGTCGGCTGGTGGTAGGGTTGTTGCAGAAAGTCCTAATATTCCATGAAGCATTTATAATTGGTCTTGTGAGCCACCTACATTCAGATGTGTGACTACAACCACCAGCATCACTACACCTGTGGCTTTGCCACTTGCCCATCACTGTAAAACTTTCCTTCATCATCAGATCATGGGCATGAATTATTTTCCATGGTGATGGCTTGTGTCATACCATCCACGTTCTCTTTTCCATTCACATGTGCTCCAGTGGTATGCATTCCCAAGAGAACTGACAAGAGTTAGGATTCAGGCTACAGCTGTCAACGTGGAATTATTCCATGAGCCCTCTATAGCAGTGGTTCTCAAACTTATTTGATTGGGCCCCCTTTCTTTGTGTCTGCATTTACACACACACAAACAAGTACACACACAGCAACCCAGCTCTGAAGGCAGAGAAGAGAGCAGCGGCTGCTGGCCGGGCACCCAGCTCTGAAGGCAGCGCCGCTGCCAGCAGCAACACAGAAGTAAGGGTGGCAATTGAAAAGTGATATCACTTTTCACAGCAGACTTAACTCCCCATTGCCACCCTTACTTCTGTGCTGCTGCTGCCACCCCAAGGCGGACAGCCAGAGTCTAGGCACTAGCCAACCTATTAGCTTTATGAGACAGCATAAAAATAACTTGGAAATAAAGTTGGCTAACAATCTGACAAAGAGCAAATTCATAATTTAGCAGGAGGGGGAAAACTGTTGCTAAGTCCTTTTTTCACACATACCCTCATCAGCCAGTTCAATACACTTATACATGCTGGCTTGTAGCTCAAATTTCAAATCTGCTGATTCAAGAGATTCCTAATCTACATCATTCAGTGTATGAAACCTACAATCAGAGATTTGACTGGGAGTGTTTATGCAGGAAGGTGAAAGTCTGCAACATCTAACACAAAATTAGGATGATTGTATTAGTTTTCTGTTGTAAATTTGTCTTGTGCATGAGTTCTTTCTAATCCATCAATAACTGCATAACATACCTTTAGATTCTCCAGGCTTTTTGAGAAAGAAGCCAAACATATTTTTCAAGCTCCATTCTTTCTTCTTTTCCTGAAATACAAATCATTGTATTTTTCTATGCAACAGTTTCAGAGACTGTGACGGATTGACATATAAGGAAAAATTAAAACAGCTAACGTGTATAGAATGGCTACAAGAAAATGAGGGGAGACTTGCTAGCAGCTTACAAATATCTGAAGCATACAAAAAACCAATTTAAATTATTTTCTTGGACATACAAATGCAATTCCCACTGAAGTTAGTGGAAATGTCCAGAATCATTTCCAAGGAAGAATCTGGCCCAAAAGATAAGAGAATTATTTAGGTGTAATTTGGAGTAATCGGATGGAATCAAGGAAGATTAGATACAGTGAAAAACTTCCTTGTGGGGAGCTATTACAGCATTGGGCTATAAAAGAATTCCTAAGTGAGTGTGCAAACTTTTGCAGTTGTGCCATCCTTACTAGTCACAGAATTTGTCGTCCCCCGCCCCCATTGCCCGCTCTGAAGGCCAACAGAAGTAAGGGTGGCAATGGTGCTTCTGCTGGCAGCAGTGCTGCCTTCATAGCTGGGTGATGGGAGAGGGGTGGCTGCTGATCAGGACATTCATGTTGTTTGTGGCATGGAAGGACTATCTTTTTTTTTAATCCTGCTCCCATACCACCCTGCTATACTCACTCTATTTTTATCCCAGTCCTGCTATTATGGCAGCAAGTCCTGCAGGATCCCAGTTCCTTTGTGCCTCCCCAAAGAACCTCTTGTGCCCCCTAAGAGGGGTGAGCCTCCTAGTTTGCGCACCACTGCTCATTAGAAAAATAGAGGCCGGCGCCTGTGACTGCTCCAACTCATTGTTGCATTAATGACTTGATATTCCTCTACAGATGATATGCTAAGTGAAGGGGCAAAATCCCAATAATACCTAGGTAAGATCTTGACCACAGTCTCTGTAAGAACCTTTCACATAGGCCTAAATTCCACGGCTTGGTCTGAGACATGAGGCCTAGTTAGCAATGGACAATACATAGAATCATAGAATATCAGGGTTGGAAGGGACCTCAGGAGGTCATCGACTCCAACCCCCTGCTCAAAGCAGGGCCAACACCAACTAAATCATCCCAGCCAGGGCTTTGTCAAGCCTGACCAGGGCTAAAAGAAAGCTGGGATAAACAGGAGACAACCTTGTTTGTTTCAACTATACATGAGATAAGCTGAGTCAGCATAACCGCAGATGGAGAGCAATAATTGGGGGCCTATCAGGAGGTACAGGCACACAACTCACTGAGAGGAGCCTTAAAGTCTGTTCCCTGGTTCAGGAAGAAGATAGCGGTACATACCCCTCAAATGCCAACCAGACTTCAGGGAGAGGCCTAACACGATAGCGTGAGTTATGGCATCCTCCCTCACAGATGCCAATCCTAGTTTGCAGAAATGCAAGGGTGAATCACACACAATTGTGTATGGTTGTGTACTGTTTACTCTTCTTTTTGCTTTAAACCCTCCAGAAATGTACCTGTGGACCAACCTGTCTGGAAAGAGCCAACGTCATTGCTATGGACCTGAAATAAGGATTTAACTTGCACATTGCAAGAGGAGAATTCTGAGGAATAACACCTGTGTATTAGCAAACATGTTGACCTGAGCTATGGGCGGAGCCATTATGTAATCTTTTAGACTATTGGTTTATTCTGCTAATCTTGTTTTGCTGCTAGAACCTATCCAGGGGCTCAAGAACTCCCACCCTGTAGTTTCTTTCCACCCATTTGCACCCTATATAATTTATTGTAATCAATTGTTTAGTAGTGTCTCACTGAGCCTAATAAGTAAAGTGACACTCTGCCAGCGCTGTGCATAATAAACCCTCGTGCTTGACTCTACGTGGTGTCGAATTTCTGTCCCTTCACTAAGGACTATGGATAAAAACCTAAATGGATGGATAGGACATTTAAAAGTTCAGTTTTGAATGTTCTTTCCATTGTTTTCCTGTTTAGCATTATTGATAACTGATTCTTAGTTTATACAACTTCTAGGTGATCAATGGTGACCTTGTCTAGGTGGGAAGTATTAAAATACTTAAATGTAGCCACAGAACAGTATAAAGGAAATAAGTGAAGAAAAAAAAATTAAGATACTGTATGGGCAACATATTATTAAATCAATAAACAGAATCAATGTGGCTTTGATTTTTTAATCACAAAATTTCTATGCAAGAGACACTTGATCAAACAATCTGAGTTTTATTGGCAGTTCAAACAATATTAATTAAAGTGAAACCCTTTGCTTGTATACTGATAAAGCAACCAAAAAAATCAATTATTGTTATAGTTTTTTGCATATATTCAAGTCCCATAACTTGTTTAAACCTACGTAAGCAGCTGTACACACTGATAATATAGCCAGTGCAAATATCTAATTTTCAATTTAAAATTTTCATGAGAGGGAAAAATAATAATTTCTCCATGGTACTTGTCACCTTTAGCTGAGGGTCTCAAAGCATTTTACAAACATTAACCTTCATATTTTTAGACACAAAAAATAGGGAAGAGTTTAATACTCATAAAGGAAGATTTGTAACAAGCAAACTATAAAATTATTTTGGGTATTAAATTTTAAACATCCAAAATCAAGTTTTGCTTTAAGTTACATGCCTGCAAACCTATTTCAAATGTACATTTCAAATACAATTATCATATTCCCATTCTGAGTATTAAACTCTTCTCCACTTTTCCCTTAGAGTTTCCTTGAAGCATCTATGTATCTTATATCTGTTGTTTTTGCAAATTAATAATATTTGATATATAATGTGTTCTACAACATATTACAGAGATTATGTGGGGGGGAGAAAAACTTATCTGAATTTGAATTCTTAAAAGCTAGTAACATGCACAGATCCAAACCCTATAAATTATAGAGGGTATAGTTGAAAGCAGAATTTGGTCCACAGGACATAATGATTTGTAAATACTAAAGGATAATCATGCTGACATGTAGGTTAAACTAGTGTACTGATGTCACATGAAACTAAACTAAATATACATTAGATATATATATACACACAACATTCCCTTCATTAGAATCAGAAGTAAAAGATGTAAACCATTTTACTCACGTTAATAACATTTTACTCCAACATAAAGTTGTTTAAGGCCTTGTGTCAGGAAAGAACTTATGCATGTGCTCTACTCTGTCCCTAGTCAGGACAGAACTTATGGTCATGCTTAACTTTAAGTGTGCATTTGAGTCCCATTGACATCAATGAGACTCAGGCACAAGCTTAAAGTTAAGAACATGCTTAAGTGGTACACTGAATAAAGATGCTTTCCTGAATTGGTGACTGTTAATGGGTTGCTGTATATATATTTAATTTGTTTACTACTTCTGAAACACAATTTTTTCACTCTGAACTCTATAAATGTTTGACAGATTCTGTCATATTTTTAATCCTAAGGAGTTTTATTAAGTGATTTTTGTATACTATAGGAATATATTACCTCTTAACAATGGGTAATTGTACATTTCTCCTAAGCATTGGCCAAGTTTCAATGCCAAAATTCCCATGGGGACAGCATGTATGATCATGTTTCTAATACAGTGAATAGACTTAAACAAATCATTCCTGGAACTATCATGACAACTCACTGTGATGGGGCGCACTCATTTCTTGTGAGCACGTCCTGTCGGTTCGGTGTGAACCTGCACTCAATCTCTCTCTCTCTACTCCAACACCCTCTGTGGGCTGTTAACCTTGTCAGGTGGGACTTCAGTGGCCCAGCCCTCTGGCCAAGTCACACACAAATCCCTTCCAGGGCAAAAGGTCCAACAGAGCCTATTCCTGTGCCCTTGTTATTCTTTAGCCTGTCTCTGGGCTCAGTCCTCAGCCCCTTCTCAGCTAGCTTTAAGTCCATACCTGCCCTGGTATAGAGCAATGCCTCCAGGGCTTCATTTCTGGAGACTCTGCCTTATCTGTTTTTATTCCCCCATCTCTCCAGCTAGCTCACTCCTTCAAGTTCAGACCTTCTTGGGGTAACAAAGTCCAACAAATGATTGGCCCTCTGCATGGTCTTCAGCCCTAGAGCCCTTTAAATTCCAGCCCTGTGCTTGGGCTTCTCCATGAAACTTGTCCCCTCTCAGGCTTTGGACATTGCCGGGGCGGGGAGGAGGCTGGATCTGCCCATTACTCAGGATCCCAACGCAGGCATTCTACAAATAGCAGCCACAAGCTGCTTCCTTTAACTCCATTGCTGCTGCTATTCCCTGGGCTGCTTCCCACATGACCCCTTCCTCTTTACCCTTTTGGTCCCAGCCAGCAACTGATCTGCTCAGGCCCTGCAGCGTCTTTTAACTGAGCCTGCTGCTGTCTGATTGGCTGCTTCCCTGCAGCCTCTCTAGGCTGGCTTGGAGGACTCACCTTCACTGCTTCTTTTCTAGGGCAGGGTGTGATAGGACCGCGAGGCCTCCAGCAGGGGACCTCAAAGGTCCTGGTATACCCTGTCTCACACAAGCTCAGGTTCTACAGTATGTTCCTAACACTGATCATCAGTAATGCAAGATAAGGCTTCCAAATGTCGATGCACTGCACCTCATAAAAATTATTCAAGTATTACATATAATCTATTTCACCTAGTCATTAAAATGTGATTGGCTGTAGCCAATGGCACAGTGAAATCTATTCCTGTTAATACATTTGAAAAAAAGACGCATGAATTAGCTAATGTTTGTAAAGCAAAGATGTTAAGCTCTGTATGATGCTAAGTATTATTGTGCATATTTAGAGAGAGCCCTTGTGCCAAATATGACAATTTCCTGCAATATCTTTGGGAGATCTTATTATATCAAGTTTAGGTGTCACTGTGAGCCAGGGATTGTATGTAGTTCCATGAGGGAGGGTAATCGCAGTCCTCCAGATACTAAGAACAGAGTGTGTATGTGTTTGGGGGGGGCGGGGGTGGAGAGAGTGATCCAGAAAATTCACTCAGGTTGTAACGACTCCAGAAAGTACCACCTACTGGGGAGGTTCACCTACACTAGTTCAAATTGGATTCTCCACAGGCCAACAGACAAAGAAAGGACTTTTCGATAAATGCCTGAGTTTAAACTGACAGCGTTTTCTGTCTGATCCAGCGAACAGACAGAACCTTTTGCAGGAAGGGGCAATTCTTAGGAAAGCATTAGAAGAGCTGACACCTGTCAGAGCCTGAGGCTAGAATTGGGGTGACCTTTGGTAAGCTTTTTAGCATGTGTCTAGGTTCTTTTATTGTTTTAAACATGATTTCTCTGTAATGATTTCACATTAAGAATAAATGTGCTTGCTTATAAAGAGCTGTGTGGTAACTTCTAACTTCTGGCAGTTACAGCTTTCCATCGCCTTCAAAGAAAAAGCAAAGTGAAGACGCTGGCCTATTTAGGTAGCCTGACTTGCTGGGAACATCACAGTGTAGGCAGCCAGCTGTGCAGCCTGGAGAAATCCCCAGTCAGAAGCGAGAGACACTCCCAGGAGAGGTAATGGCTCAGGAGCCTGGAGCCTTCAGCAGGTGCCCTCAAGGGACCAGAGAAGGGGAATACACATGCAATTGCCCTGAACTGTAAAACCCCTGTTGAAAAGTAAAAGTTTGCCCTGATATGAGGCAGTGGATCAACTGGATGGAGATTGGTTAAAATGAAACCTGTAATGTAGTTTTTTGGCCTTTGCGCCCATTCCAACAAAACACAAAAATTGAGACAAATTCCATTATGGTAGCTTTGTGCTTTTTTCCTGGTGCACAGCTATTAACCCTTTTTTCCTGGTGCACCTAAAGCAGATCTGGTCAGTGGAGGAGTCCTTCTGTATAGGGGTCTCCTCTGATGGCACAGAGCCACCATACATATCAGACCTATACCCTTATGTCTGAGGGAAAAAGGGGTATAGCAAAGGCCTCCCTGCATAGCAGCAAATCTCCAGCTGTGGGGGCGATAGGTGGCATACACAGGTTAGAGCAGCCAAACACTGATCAGCTATATTTTGTCATGCTTTCTTAGATAGTGATGCTGCATGAGGTTATCACTTTTCATAATGTGCAGCAATAAAGGTTCAGCTATGCTGATAGATTAGACTAATTCAGATTGATAAAATTAGACCAGCAGGGCGCTAGCATCTGAATGTGGGTATTCGCGTGCATTTAACCGTATGCTGTGTCTTGTTTCAGTGGAGTGATCACTCACTGAAGCAGCAAATAATCAACATATTTCTTCAGCTCAAGAGTCTGTGAACCTGTGTGTTCTGGATAGTGGGGAAAGACGGGTCAACAGTCTGTAGGGTGGACTAGACCGGAGACCAAGAACCATTTTGCACCAGATTAAGGTGAAGGGAGGCTGCTGCGGGGCCATGATTGTCAAGGAAGTGGAGGACGCTGCCTACCTGCTTACGTACCGGCCAGAACACAGATGATCCCCCAAGGACTTCCAAGGGAAGGGTAAGCTAGTGAGGGACATTGCTTTTTGGATGTTTTATTATTTTGTATGATCTGTTCTCTCCTGTGCTTTATCAGTTAAGTAATGAGCAAAGAGGTGATGGTTTGTACATAGTGTGTGTGTGTGTTTTGTCTGTTTCACAACCATTGCTTGTGTCAGCAGCACAAATTGGAATGATACACAGAAGATTAGCACGGTCCATGCCTAAGGATGACATGCAATTTCATAAAGCATTCCATTAACTACTGACTGCCTCTGTAAGTGTTAAACTGTAAACCAAAAGCTTCACACCTCTTCAGAGGACTATTGGAAGAGTGGTGTGTTTAAGTACAGGGAAGTCTGAAGGGTCAGAGCTGTGCCCAGAGGGGCCAGGCAGCAGCACAGCAGATTCCAACACGTGGAGGGGGTGCTAGATAGAAGGGCTGCACTCTGAGAGTGTGCCTAAGATTGAGTGTGCCTAAGATTGAGAGCAGTAGCTGGACTCCATTCAGACTCCAGGAACTTGAAACACCCTGGGGATCCAGAGCAAAACGCCCTGGATTCCCCTCACAGCAGTCCTAGTGGGTGGCACTTGCTAGAATCTGTAGCACTGCCCACTACCGGTCCGCAGCCTACACGACTCCCTACACATCCCATCCCCCCACCAAATTGTTGCAGACAAAGGAATCTGCCCCACCCTGAAGTTGCCTACCTGTGTCAAATGCAGCAGCTTCATGTGTTGCTCTCTCTCATTGGGTGCACAGCTCAGCCTACAGCAGTTAGGAAGTGTATGACCCTCTAATCTAAATTGTATAACAAACTGTGGAGCCCCAGTACCCAGTGGAAACACAGAAAGGCCTCAGGGAGTTCCCAGTGATCAGGGGACGTGCACCTGCTGCTACACCCCTAAATCAAGTGTAGTATGCTCATCCTACCCTGCCACCTCCTGTCCTACTGGTGACCACTGTGGCACAAGAAAAGAGCAGAGGGATTACTATAACCAGCTGGTGCACAGGGGACACAAGTGACGGGTGAAAGTCTCTTTGAATCCTCCATGTGTACTTATACAGTGGTCAGACATAATCTGGTCTTGAATATATTGAATTTCTGGCCATACAGAAAGGTCAGACATAAGAAATAAAGGTGCTGCAAGTGGACCCTGCATAATTTACAGAGCCCTACGGAGAAAATGTACTTTCTCAATATAAAACAACAAAAACAACAAAATAAAACAACTGGCTAGCAGATTGTGATCATTGCATTTCAAGACCGCTAACAGTATGTATGTAAAATGGCAAAATCCCTGTTACACAGCACACATGCACAATGGATTGGTGTCCAAACTCACCTCCCTGGGATTTGCCTTTATTGTTAACGGTATATTTCAGCCTAAATTTTCTCCTAATCTTCACTTATTCCTAGGGTTTGCCCCCACAGAGCCTCTCTGTTTCTACCTCTATTTGAAAATCCAGTTTCTTTGCTGCCTGCAATATTACCCTTTCCATAGCCATGAATGAGATTCATCGTGTCCCTGAAAATCCTCTGTAAATCAGGAGATCAGAAGTGTGCTCTAAATCTCTCTCCAACAGAGCAGCCTGTGTTAGCCTACAGGATCTTCTTTGTAATGGGAAGACATGTGAGAGAGTAACACCAATGTAAAACTGGTGTAACATAGTGAAAAATCTGACCTGGCATAGTCTTACTCAATATGTCTGTTCCTGGATTATAACCTGAGTCATATCTGCTTAGTGTGACAAAAATAAGTTTGTATTACCTTTTACTTTAATTGGTACTGAAGAGCCAATAGCACTATGGGGAATGGCATGGACTTTATTTTGCTTTATTGATATCTGCAGAATCTCTAATTCAGGGCCCATTCCTGCAAACCTTACCCCCAAAAGTAATACTATTTCAGCTAACGTGACTGCTCATATGAGTGAGAAGTAATCACATGACTAAGGTATTACGGGATCAAGCCTTGAATTCCAAATGCAGAATCTTTATTTTTAGTGATGTTGCAAAATTCTGAAAATCACTGACAGGCAGTAAACATGGAACTCCATGGTGCCATTTTTTCAGAGTACAACCTCACTTTAAGTTTAAAAAACAGAGTGAAAAATATAACAACATAAGAACCAGGGGCGGCTCCAGGCCCCAGCACGCCAAGCGCATGCTTGGGGCGGCAAGCCATGGGGGGCACTCTGCCAGCGCTGCAAGGGCGGCAGGCAGGCAGGCTGCCTCCGGCGGCTTGCCTGCGGAGGGTCTGCTGGTCCCGTGGCTTCCCGCGGGACCAGCAGACCCTCTGCAGGCAAACCACCAGAGGCAGCCTGCCTGCCATGGTTGGGGCAGCAAAATCCCTAGAGCCGCCCCTGATAAGAACGGCCATAGTGGGTCAGACCAATGGTCCATCTACCCCAGTATCCTGTCTCTGACAGTGGCCAGTGCTAGGTGTTTCAGAGGGAATGAAGAGAACAGGGCAATTTCAAGTGATCCATTCCCCGTCACTTGGAGGTTTAGGGACACCCTAAGCATGGGATTGCGTCCCTGACCTTCTTGGCTAATAACCATTGATGGACCCATCCTCCATGAACTAAACACACTGCTGCTAAGAACAGGAACAATACTTTAGTTGCTTATTGCTAGAGCTGGAGGTGAAATGGAATTTTTGTCCCATGGGGGAATTTCAACATTTTGAAATTAGTTTCTGGTCTAAACTGGAACAGAAACTCAAAATATCAATGAGGATAATAAATAAATAAATAAATAATCCATAGATCAAAATTCTCCCCAAAAAGTCTGAGTATAATGTCAAAAGAAAAAATATTGACATTTGCCATCAAAACTAAACAATTTGACATTTCATTTCAAAATGCAATTTTTAGTTGTCTTCTCATTGCAAAATAAAAAAAATATATATTATGTTTTTGAATATACACGTGTGTTTCCCCATATTACCAGAAACACTGTCACAGAATTTCAGCAATAACTACATATTGCTCATACAGTTTAATAATCTTCCAGTGGGACTTGATAAGTCTATCTTAGTATGTGGTAAAGATAATCTTACACTATACATTTTTTGCAAATCTATTATTCAGAGACCACCCATGCCTGCCGATAGTTGTGGGGGGCAGGGCAGAGTGAGGGCAGCCCGCTACAGCAGTGTTACTGACCATACTCAGTCTGTGTGAGTATGCTCAGTACAAGCCAAGCAGCAAATCTGGGGGGGCACATGACCCAACATGCCTCCCAAGCATTGCCTCTACTATTAATTATTATTATTATTATACTTTGTATTACTAGTCATGCACCATGACTCTGATGTGCTAGTGCTGTGCAAATGAAACAAAAAGATGGCCCCTGTCCCAAAGAGCTTATAATATATAAGCAATCAAGCTGTTTTTCTGCCTCAGATGGGGAAATTTATGGTGGCCTCTATATAAATCCATGATACACCCACATCTTGAATACTGCACGTAAATGTGATCACCACATCTCAAAAAAGATATATTGGAATTGGAAAAGGTTCAGAAAAGGGGGCAACAAAAATGATTAGGGAATGGCTGCTGTATGAGGAGAGATTAATAAGACTGGGACTTTTCAGCTTGTAAAAGAGACAACTAAGGGGGGAATATGATAGAGGTCTATAAAATCATGACTTTGCAAAAAATGGAGAAAGTAAATAAGGAAGTGTTATTTACTCCTTTTCATAATACAAGAAGTAGGGGCCACCAAATGAAATTAATAGGCAGCAGGTTTAAAACAAACAAAGGAAGCATTTTTTCCACACAATGCACAGTCAACCTGTGGAACTCCTTGCTGGAGGATGTTGTGAAGGCCAAGACTATAACAGGATTCAAAATAGAACTAGATAAATTCCTGGAGTATAGACCCATCAATGGCTATTACCCAGGATGGGCAGGGATGGTGTCCCTAGCCTCTTTGCCAGAAGCTGGGAATGGGCTACGGGATGGATCACTTGACGATTACCTGTTCTGTTCATTCCCTCTGGGGCACCTGGCATTGGCCACTGTCAGAAGGCAGGATACTGGGCTAGATGGATCTTTGGTCTGACCCAGTATGGCCGTTCTTATGTTCTTATGGTGGGAACTTACTCAAATGAATAGTCCATGGTTACTCATTTACCTATGTGGTCATCAATACAATCTAGCCCACAGTAATTAGGAGTGGTATTGCACTTGAGATATATTGTTTTCTAGTTGAACTACTGCTCAACAGTTAGAAATACATATAAATTTCCTTCTAACCTACAGTACTGTACTCAGCTTATTGTTCCATACTTTCTTTCCTATACAGGAAAACAGTAACCTGACATTCTTTTTTATACAAACCTTTTTCTCAATATCCTCATAGGGACTGCCACCTTCCTCAGCCTATAAAAAAAAAAAAAAGATATAACGATCAGTCCCTTGCACTTTCAGTTGCAATCTCATTACTAACATTTATCACTCTTTCTTTGCTCTCAGTTTTAATCTCACACACGGAAAATGTATAAAGAATAGTTTTGACATGCACACCTTTTTCTTTTACTGTAAGTTCTATTAAATCTCAAGTTGACATTTTTACTGTATTTTAATGACCTGAACAGTGTTTGTACATTTTTACTAAAAGTAAGTTATAGGCATCAATTTTGCAAGAGACATAGTGCTTGGAGAATTACAAAGACAAACAAGTTTAATCTTTTTTCCATGAAGAATATAATGACATGATCACAAGAACTCAGGTATGCTAACATTTTGGATCAACATGCCAAATTATACATGTTTTGTCATTTACTTTTTTTTTTTATCACTGTACAAGGAGTTGATTTCTGCTTTCAGATATGCAGGCACAATTTCTTTTGTGTTCAATTCTAAGGGCAGAGTATGGCCCTCAGGGCAAAACTGGGACTAGCCCTTTGCACGTGCGTAACTACGGAAGAGAAGGAAAGCCACAAGTAGCTCATCCTCTTCTCAAGCAGAAGCATTCTGTAATCTCAACCTTGAGATCACCCTGTGAATAGCCTGCTAGAGTCTTGTGTCTCAGGCTGTGATTATGGGGCTGGAAGGGACTAGGGAGCAGTCTTCTCTCCCCACATCTGCAAAGAGCTAGGAGCTAGGCAGGTGAAGACTGCAGAGTGGAACATACACTACCCCCTTTCAAAGAGTATAGCAAGTGACACACTTTGCTCCCCTGACACTCCTGGAAAAATTGCTTAAAGCTGCAACACGGATATAAAAATGTAAAACTAGAACTTGGAATAAAAGGATATTTAAAAATATCAGTGACAGTACAGTACACTGGAAGTATGATCAGACACAGACATACAGAGCCTAAAGTCCTAACTTGGCTTTTACTTATTTTTTTTTCAGACAAAAGTGTAAATACTTCTGGATTTGATCTGTTATGACTGTTAAAGGCCATGTAAAGGTGCAAAAACACTCCATGTTTATTCAAAATTATTTGTTCTTCCTCTTAAACAGTATCCCTTCAAGTGCCACAAGGTCACTCATTTCATTATTTCAGTCCTCAATGTTCAGATTGATAGATGATTTTCAGTTTCTTGCAAATTTTCACAAATGAAGATGTTCTTACTCAGAACTGTTTTGGAGGACACAAACACCTAACAACTTTCAGATTTATTCATTTATATATTTGCTAATCAGAGCACTCCTGTGATATCAGATCTCTCATAAATTCCATTATGGTAGCTTTGTGCTTTTTTCCTGCTGCACAGCTTTTAACCCTTTTTTCCTGGTGCACCTAAAGCAGATCTGGTCAGTGGAGGAGTCCTTCTGTACAGGGGTCCTATACAGAAAATTATATTTAGCTTCCTCTTCCCAGTATCTGTTTTTTGGGCAATGCCACAATAAATCTAGAAGATTCCCCTTTCCTTCCACACAATGCCAGTAAACAACTCCCATATCCTGACTTTACTGGAGTTATTACTTGAAATAAGAGACTCTGTATTTCATTTGTGTGTGTCCTTCACACTAGTTTTATGTAGGCAGATCCAAACTCCTAGGTCCATGTTCCCTGCTTATGACTTGGGCCTGATCACAGTTTTGACAGTGACTTAAAGTTCTAAGTCCAAAATTTGCACACAAAAAAAGGTGCTTAAAATCAGGCACCTAAATCCATATTAAGGCACCTAAATAAGGATTATGGGGCCCTAACCTTAGGCACCCATTTTTTAAAATCTTGGCCTAAGCCATTAAACGGCTTTAGCAGCAGATGGCAATGCATCTCCCAGCTGCTGAGTCATTACAAGTAGTAACTGCCTCACCCATAATCTTTTCTTTTTTCCACCAAACAAAAAAAAAAAAAAGAAAAAAAGAAATAATGGAAAAAAAAAATCTCCCAGTTCCAGCTAGGAAAAAGTGAGTGAGTGTGTATCTACCACATATAACTTCAGCAAACACATTCAGAACAAAGGTTTCAGGATCCAGATACCATAATTGGCCTTAGTTTTCACCACTGTTCCTTGTGATCACTGTGGTTTGCAAATACCTCCTCCCCACTCCTCATTCTGCAAACCCCACTAAAAGAAAAAAAAAGTTTGCTGGAAGTGAACAGTTAGTTCATGGAATTATGTATTGTTTATTATTTGTGATACTATTAATCCTTGTTCTGATACTGATTAATTCTGTGTTTCAGGCATATCATTTAGCATCTTTGTTTCTTCCATATAAACTCTAGATAATGCCTTACTCAAAGGCTCACTGTGATCATTAACTGATGTTTGTAAATTAATCTGAAAATGGAAAGCACTATGTGAGAGATTATAAGAATAATATCTAGGTTTGCATTAGGTCTTTAAAATAATCTATCAGATTATTAACAGTATGTCCAGTTCTCTAGCTACAGGGTATAAATTGGTTATAAATCTATGGAAGGGGATGTGTGTTAGTAAACAATCTGATTAATAATTATTGGGCATATTCTTACAAATAATTATCTTAAAGGTTTGTTTCTAATTATCCTGTGGAATCTGGGCTCAAAGCTACTTACTCCATTACTGAATCATTTAGTTACTTATTATTTATGTTGCAAAGGGCACAGTGCCTACAAACCAGCCTTTGGCTTACTTGTGGCATTAAAAAAAAACCAGAAGCAAATGTGTGTTTAATACAGGCTTGAACCATTTTGATTAAATGATACTGATTACGAACACTTTTCTTCTATTTATTCCTTTTTTATATCGTTTAATTAATCTGAGAAAACTGTCTTGTACATCACCACACACCTTCAGCCTATAATAAAGATTATTATTTTTGAGTGTACTGAGCCTTAATTAAAAGTAAAGCTATCCAACCAAAATCTTGTAGTTATCACAACTGTGGCAGACCAGCCTTTCATCTGTACAAGTTGGTGTACCTTGGAGCCAGCATACACTGGTATCCTTTGAACTTTGGTATCCTTTGCGCAGTGTTCTGTTCTAATTACTCGACCACACTGACTCCATTTTTCATTTTATAGTGCCCAAAGGGGAAGGCATTGATACAGGAGCAATGCTTTGCAGATTAACAACTCCCTCAGAATGAAAACTACATACTGGATGAAATCCTAGCCCTATTGAAATCAATGGCAAAATCCCACTGACTTCTATGGGGCTAGGATTTCTGCCACACTGTGTACTGCGCAAGGCTTAGAGTTAGCACTTTCTCTTAAAATCTTTTTAAATAAAATATGAATAAAAATCCAGGCCAAGAGTTTCAAAATGTTAGGTTCATGAATCCAAATTTAGGGGCAAAAATACATGGCCTGAGTTTCAAAAGTGCTCAACAGCCAGCTATTTCCCCTGACTTCTGTGTGAGCTGCTGGATGCACAGCACTTTGGAAAATCAAACTACTTATTTAAGTGCCTAAATATGGACTTATGAACCTAACTTTAGGCACTTGGTTTTGAAATTAAGGACATATTACATTACTACAAATGTAGTGCATTTTAACTTATGGTACAGATGGGTTAAGGAAGTGATGTTTAGATCTAGATTAGATATAGGCTAGGTTCAAGTCTCAGTCAAGGCTGGCTCAGGAACAACTGAAATTTTATGAACTGTTATTGTAAAACTGCAGCCCCAAATGACAGAAATATAGTTAGTTCAGATGATCCTGCAAGATTTCCACTACCTTTGAATAATGTATATCTGTATATGTAGATCAGATATTCTTGTGAGAGTTCAGTGGCATCAAAACCAAAAGAAGAAAATAGATCCAGCCCAGTTTGGGATCCAACATAGGACTAAAGCTACATTAGTTGGTTTGGATCTCAGAATCAAATACAAGTGTTTCACATTCAACCCTGAAATTCAAAAAGAGGATAGATTCAAGGATTCCTATTCTAGTCCACTCTTAATTTACAGATTTATACACTTTCCTCCCTACTGAGAAAACAAAGAAATCTAACCTCATCAGCAAGAGTACTGGCAGGTGCCACAATTTCTTCTTCTTGGACAATCTGAGCTGGAACCTAGGTGAAAAAAATCAATTAACAGACAAAATTTGTATCCTAGCTACTAACTACTTTTCTATTACATTCCTTTTGGTTTCAATTTCATTTTAACATACATTTTAAAAGAAAATTTTAGTCTATGTGTCAGGGCTCCCCCCGACTCTGAGGTACAGATGTGGGGACCTGCATGAAAGACCCCCAAGCTTATATTTTACAAGCTTAGGTTAAAAATTCTCGAAGGCACAAATCCCTTTCCTTGTCCTTGGACTGGTATTACTGCCACGACCAAGTGATTTACACAAAAATTCAGGGAAGGATCACTTGGAATCCCTCTTCCCCCCAATATCCCCCCAAGCCCCTTCACCCCCTTTCCTGGGGAGGCTTGAAACTAAAATACCAACCAGTTGCTTCAGCAATGTGAGCACAACCAGACCCTTTGTCTTCAGGACATTGAAATCAATCAGGTTCTTAAAAGAAGAACTTTTATTATGAAGGAAAAAGTAAAAGAATCACACCTGCAAAATTAAGATGGAAAGTAATTTTACAGGGTAATAAAAAGATTTAAAACACAGAGCATTCCATTCTGGGCTCAGCTTCACAGTTACAAAAACAGGAATTAAACTACCTCTGTAGCGCAGGAAAATTCACAAGCCAAAACAAAAGATAACCTAATGCATTTCCTTGCCCTACTCACAGTTTCTGTGGTTTTAGATGGATTATTCCAGGTATATTTTCAGGAGATATTGTACTGCTTGGCTTCTCCCTCCATCCGAAGAGGGAACAACACACAGAACAACAAATAAATCCTTCCCCCCCAGATTTGAAAGTATCTTCTTTTCTCGTTGGTCCTTCTGGTCAGGTACCAACTAGGTTATTTGAACTGCTTAACCCTTTACAGGTAAGGCAATCCGGTACAGCTGCCAAGGATACATAAAGATTGCTACCCTTCCCCCTATATTCATGACGCTAGAAAAAGTAATAATAGACTGAGAAATACTAGTTTAATAATTCATGCTTCAAAATGTGTACACACACAAAAAATATGTACTTGTTAAGAAATAGAAACCCTGATCCAGCAGACTTTACTTAAGATAAAACTCCCTTTGACTTCAGGACTGAGTATGGACTTCAATGGGACTTTTGCCTAAGTTATGGCTGAAGGAT